>NC_080794.1:38606281-39224281 GCF_028018385.1 Neofelis nebulosa | reverse complement strand
TGAATCCACCACCAGAATCAAAATATGTAACATTTCTAACACCACAAAATATTCTGCTACCCTCGTATCAATTGCTCCACCCCAACTTGTCCCCTCTTAGTTTTAGGACAATAATTGTGATATTTCTTTTTCAGAAGCCAAAGCTTTGAACATCTCATGCATTCCCAAAACAGTTCATTGCACTCCATTTGAAAACTTAGTATAGTATTAATAAACCAATGCACCCTCTCTGGGCCTAAGGTTTCTATACTCTAAGAAATATGGGGAAAAAGATGAGCAGAATGAATCACAGAACCCTGTTTAAACTTATATTCCTAAACTTATCTGTCTAGCAAGACTTTTTTTTCCTGAATGCAAATGGACACGAATACATTTACACACAGAGCAAGAATATACTGGAACTGAATTGGTCAAATGTAATACTGGAAGAAATTTTTTATATATCATTAATGATGATTGTTGGGGCGCCTGGGTGGCTCAGTTGGTTTAGCATCTGACTTTGATTATGGCTCAGGTCATGATTCCAGTGTCGTGGGATCGAGCCCCAAGTTGGAATCCATGCTGAGCATGGAGCCTGCTTAAGATTCTCTCTCTCTCTCTCTCTCTCTCTCTCTCTCTCTCTCCCTCCCTCCCTCTCTCTGTCCTCTTCCCCCACTTGCACTCTTGCTCTCTCTCTTCTCTATAAAATTTAAAAAGAAGAAGAAGGAGGAGGAGGAGGAGGGGAAATGTGATCAGGAAAAAATTTAACTGGAAATTTTTTCTTTTATTATTTATTGTTAATAAACTAGATAACCATAATATTTGCCTTGTTATTGCCAAATAATATTACAATTCAGTTACGGTCATTTGAAGACATTCTCTAACAAACCAGAATTGTGTGCTTGTCATCCTCCTACTTTCACTCCAAAGGTACATGCTAAGGAGATCTGGGTGGAACTGACCTACTCCAGTTCATGGAGAGAGTGAGTCTGACTGGCTTAACCTGGAGGAACAGCAAAGTCTAAACCAATCAGCACAATGCATTTCTCTACCCATACTTATCAGTTCAGAGATAGGCATGTAACCTAAACCAGTCAAATCAAAAAGGACGCCAAGGTTTCCTTTCTAGGAATGCTCATATATAAAACATCTTCCTCCAGAGTATAAATGCAGAAGGTGTTGGAAGATTTAAGTACCTCAAGGTTCCCAGGTGGCTGCCTTGAGGTAAATCTGACATCACAGAGGGCAGAATGGAAACTAAGTCATGACACAGAGAAACTGGGTCATTTGATGAAATTGTTGGACCTATTAAGCTTCGCTTGAAACCTATATCCTCTTTGGACTTTTGATTACATGTAAGTTAATTATTTTGTTGATTACAATTTCAGACTCATTTTCTGTTACTAATAGACATAAATTGTCATATTTCATTTTGTAAACTTGTTATATTTTATAATTCATTTTTATTATAAAGCTGTAATAAAGACAAGATTGTTAGTATTGGCATTATGAATCCATGTTCATTAATTTTAGTTCCTCTGAGGCTAAAGTCTTAATTAATTCTCAGGCAGATCTCTTGGATTTCTTTCCCTTCCCTTTGTGAGACAGGTTATATGGAGTTTACTTTTACTGTCACAGAAACATGGAGCTTGAAAAAATATGTTCAACCAAGATTTGAGATTTTCTTTGTATATCTCCAACAGACGGTAATAGATTTATGCATTTAAACAAATTCCACTTATTCACATATATAGGCTGCCTTGTGTCTTATAAAGTTATTTCTAATTCTCGAACTATACACCTAAACTACCTCCCCAAGAGTAACTCAATAAATATACTAGCAGATACCAATCAAAATTTTAACATAAATCTTAAAAACATAATAAATTAAGATGGTGTAGAAGCTTCTGGGTTGGTGAACACAACTGCTGGGAAGGTGGTACCGCCCAGAGTGCACAGAAGTTCAATCCCCCCACTCCCATACCTTTCTGTGATATTGTGATTTAGAATAAGAAATGCACGTTTGGCCTTCTTCTGGGTCCCTGGCAAAGAGCTCCTAAAAACCTTGGCATTTCTGAGGAGTGGGATAAAGGTATCTTTTGTTATATTAATGAGGTTACTTTTGGAAAACTCGTAGGTAACCTAAGGATGGGGGTGATTCCAAGGGGAACCTCGGGGGACTAGAGGATTAGTAGTCCCCCTCACCTCCAGGGAGTGATTTAATCAACTATGCCTATGTAATGAAGCCTCCATATAAATCCAAAAGGATGAGTTTCAGAGAGCTTCCAGACTGGTGAACATATCTGGAGATTTGGGGAAAGGGGCTCACAGAGCATGAAGTTCCTGTCCTTTCTCACATACCTTGGCTTATGCATCTCTTCCTTCCAGCTGTTCCTCAGTTATATCCTTTTATAACGTTAAAATAAATTTCTAAGCCTAAGATGGAGCCATCTCCAGCCCAGGGTGCGTCATCAGCAAACTAAACTTTTGTGTTCCGGGGCGTCTGGGTGGCCCAGTCGGTTAAGCATCCAACTTCCGCTCAGGTCATGATCTCACAGTCCATGAGTCGTGAGTCAAGTCGTGAGTCAAGCCCCACATCAGGCTCTGTGCTGACAGTTGAGAGCCTGGAGTCTGCTTCGGATTCTGTGTCTCCCTCTCTCTCTGACCCTCCCCCTTTCATGCTCTGTCTCTGTCTCAAAAATAAATAAACATTAAAAAAAAATTTTTTTTAACTTTTGTGTTCCTGTAAATGGTCAGATTGACCAGAAATGTGGTATATCCAGTCAGTTACTCCCCTAACACCAGACAACTCTATACTTATTTGCTTGTTCCTTGATGTCTCTAAATAAAGTCAGATATGCAATCCTAGCCAATCATGCCATTTCCACGTTGCCCCTTCTAACACTCTACAAAATACATGCTTGCCCAAAATCCCTTGGGAGGAGTATTCCACTGCTTCTAAGGCACTGTACACCCCAAATCCACGCAGTTTTTCCCTTGAATAAAGGACATGAAACTCATCACTAAATTGTTTGTTTTGTCATCTGACAATTATAAACCATAATCTAGTAAGTAAAATGCTTCTCTGAGTTCTATGAACCACTCCAACAAATTAAATGAACCCAAGTAGGGGGTCATGGGAATCTCTGATCTCGAACTGGTTGGTCAGAAGTACAGGTGGAGGGGCACCTGGGTGGCTCAGTCAGTTAAGCATCCGACTTTGGCTCAGGTCATGATCTCACGATTCATGGGTTCGAGCCCCACATCGGGCTCTGTGCTGTCAGCTCAGAGCCTGGAGCCTGCTTTGGATTCTGTCTCCTTCACTCTCTGCTCCTCCCCCACTCATGCTGTGTCTGTCTCTCAAAAATAAATAAACATTAAAAAAAAACAAAAAAAGTACAGATGGAATCCAGAATCTGAAGTGTGGGAAGGGACAATCTTGTGGAACTGAGCTCTTAACTTGTGGCATCTAACACTATCTCCATGTAGATAGTGTCAGAATTGAGTTAATTGCTTGGTGGTGTTGGAAAACCCACACATAGCACTTGCCCTATGCATCTTTTCCATTTGTCTGTATGCTTTATGATAAACAGGTAACAATAAACAAGTATACATTCACAGGTAAACATTAAAAATACAATAAATAGGCAAACATTAAAAAAAAAAAAAAAAAAAAAAAAGATGGTGTCTTGGGATAGGTTCTCCCAAAAGCAAGTCTGAAACAAAGACTTATAAACAGGGTACTTATTTGAAAAGTGATTCCAGGAAGCAGAGGCAAGAGATGAGAGACTGAAACAGGAAAGGAGGAAAAGCCTATGAAGATGTGTTACTGAGCTGGCCATGATTACAGATGATATCACTCAATCCCATCACTATAGATGATTGTGGCTCAAACTTTTCAGGAAAAGTTGAAATGTGACTCAGAGATCCCTGTCTAAAGGACAAAAGAGAGAGAATTTATATGGTGACTACTATCTCCCCTTAAAAAAAGTATGCAGCATGGCCCTGATGAGAAATGCTATTAGGTTGTAATTGTCCGAAACCCACGTGGAATCTGTTGCTGCAACAGTGGCTAGTGTAAGAGGTAGCAACAAAATTTAAAATAGTACATAAGAGAAGTCTTCATAAGAGCTAGAAAACCCTCAAAAAAAAAAAAAAAAAAGAGAAGTCTTCATAGAGTAAGTTAAAATTAAACAATTATTTCTTGGGGCACCTGGTCTGGCTCAAGTCAGCAAGGCATGCAACTGTTGATCTTGGGTTGTAAGTCTGAGCCCCATGTTTGGAATAGAGATTACTTAACAAAAATTATACAGTTATTTCCAAAAGCAAATAATTTAAACTACTCTCCATCATCATATAACTAATATGACTTCATTCCAATATGACAAATTAAAACTTTGCTGAAAACACTAATTCTTTAAAATGGCTAGTTTCTTAAATAGAAACACAACTTCTGGTTTCGGCTCAGGTTGTGATCCCAGGGTCACAGGATGGAGCCCCACATTGTCTCAGTATGGAGCCTACTTGGGATTCTCTCTCTTCCTCTCCCTCTGTCCCTTCCCTGCTCACTTGTGTTCTCTAATAAAAAAAAAAAATTTTTTTAATTTAAAAAAAAGCACTGAAATACAGTGCGTCTTTCACTTTATCACTTACCATTCTAATACACACAATCTATTTGCTGATCATAACACTTCACTTGTTCCCAAGAAAGACTAAAAGTCCTTGCCCTACTTCTTTTGCCTAGCAAATTCCCATTCATCTTTTTAAAATTTTCTCATATGCAACCTTTTAGAAAATCTTCTCTACCTAACTCCTACCAAAAGGTTCTCATGTAAAGCTGCACAAGTTGATGTTCACAGTATGGATGAGAGCTTCTGGAGTTCTGTGTTAAGTACTGCTGCCCTTCCTCCCAAAGTTTTATTCGTTCTCTCCCCCTAGGTTCTATAAGTTCTTTGATAAACTTTTAACTGATTTTAGGGGTTACTTTGTATTTTATCTTAATTGATCTCAATCAGCGAGACATAAAAGGTGAAATAATTTTTTAAATCTTAATTATATTTGTCTTCTCAACGGCTAGCGTATGATAATCACAAGGGCTTTGAGCAATTTTGCAATTCTACGTTCTGACCTTTTCTATCAATAGACTGCTGCTTTTCTCAGGCTCCCAAAGATCAAGACTGAGTCTAGAGTAAAATTAGATTTTAAAGCTGAAATGACAGATCATTAATTCAAGATAGGTTTAATAAGTTAAAAAGGAATGTTGTGTTCCCTAGAGCAATCGCTAAATGATAATACAACAAAATCCAATAGAGGATATAAAATGAAAAACTATAAAATACTCAACTTAGAAAAAAAAGGCATGAAAGACAAAACAACATAAAGGATAATTGGAAAACATTATTAATACCAACCATATTAGTAATTATATTAAATGTCAATGGATCAAATACTCCAACTAAAAGATAATCACACTGGATTAAAAGCAAATTAAATGTTATTTGATAGAGATACACTTTAAATATAAAGGCACAGAGAGTTTGAAAATAAAAGAGTGAATAGAAAGATATACTATGCAAACACTATAAGAAAACTTCAGTGGCTATATTAATATCAGCCAAGGTAGATTTTATTTTTTTATTAAAGTATAGTAGACATGCAACATTACATTAGTTTCCGGTGTACAACATAATGATTTGACAACTTTGTACGTTATGCTCACAAGTGTAGCTACCATCTGTCTACATACATTGCTACTACAATACCATTAACTTTACTCCCTATGCTGTATAGACTAGGTAGACTTTAAAACAAGGAGTATCACCATATAAAAAGGATTTCAAATAAATAAGTCATTTCATCAAGAAAAGAAATGGCTTCAAATACTTGGGGGGGGGGGGAACTTGACAGAAACAAATTAGATAAATACACAATCTTAACACCCCTCTTTCAGTAATTGGTAAAACACAAAAATAAGAAAGGAATCACACTATGAGATATTTATCCTAGAAAAATGAGAACTTAGTTCACACAGAAACCTGTACATGAATGTTCATAACAGCTTTATCTGTAATAGTAAAAAAAAAATTAGAAACAACCAAATGTCCTTCAACAAGTGAGTAGGTAAACTGTGGTACACCCATACAATGGACTAACACTCAGTAATAAAAAGAAATGAACTAGGATACAATTTGGATGGATTTCGAAGACATATGCTGAGTGAATATAAAAGCCTTATTTATGTGTTACATACTGTATGATTCCATTTATATAACACTCTCAAAGTGAGAAAAATTACATTGTTAAAGAATAGATTCGTAGCTGCCGGGGCTAAGGTTGGGGGGGGTGACCATAAAGGGATAACACAAAACAGGTTTTTTGTGATGATACAACAGTTTAGTACCTTAACTATGTTAATGGTTACACTAATCTGGACATGATAAAACTTCACAGATCTATACACCACCACCACCACACCAATAAAAAAACAGTATGTGTGAAAACTGGTAACATTCTAGTAATATCTGTGGCCAACTTATCCTGTATCATTAAGGGAAGTTGGGTGAAGAGTGCACAGGATCTCTCTGTACTATTTTTGCAACTTCTTGTGAGTTTTAAAGTATTTCAAAAGAAAGAAAAAGTATATTTAAAAAGTTTAAAATAAAAGGAAAAGTATATTTAAAAAGTTACAATAACAAAAAAGCTTAAAATGTCCTCATTATGACATCATGAGGAATAGCAAAATAAGAGCCTCCAAAAATTGTCTCTCCATAAAAGCAACAAGAACACTGGCAAAAAAAATGTCAAAATCAACTTTTTCAGAATCTTAAATACTAACCAAAGGCTTACAATAATCTGGGGGGCATTTTCTAAAAAAGGCCAAATCTCATTTAAAACAGCAAGTTTTGGGGGCGCCTGGGTGGCTCAGTCAGTTGAGCATCTGACTTCAGCTCAGGTCATGATCTCACGGCTTGTGAGTTTTAGCCTTGCGTCGGGCTCTGTGCTGACAGCTCGGAGCCTGGAGCCTGCTTCAGATTCTGTGTCCCTTTCTTGCTCTGCTTCACCCCACTCATGCTCTGTCTCTGTCTGTCTGTCTCTCTCTCTCTCAAGAATAAAGAAAACATTAAAAAAAAAATTTTTTTAAACAGTAAGTTTTGTGCCATTTTAACTTGCCCTATTCCCATTCCCCTCTTCCCAGCTCCATGGTAGCCTTAAAAAGCAAAAGCCCACACACACAGTGAAAACCAGGAGCCTAGCAGCTGCTAGACAGGTCCAAACAGGACTGGAGCTCTTTCAAAGCCCTATCTTCAGAGAACTGCTATTATTTAAGCTTACTGGCAGTTCCCTGAAAAACCCCACTCCTGAGGCTTCTCATTATTTGACCTGACTCCGAGCTTGCCCAGCTCTAACACCCTTTTCCCCAGGAGCATTTGTCAAAAACAATCAGCTGCAATTGTTTAACCTCCCAGCTGTCTGAAGCAGTTGGCACACACAAGAAGCTAACCAAAAAACTTAAAAGGAAAAATGGAGGCAGGAGACATCCACAAAAGGCTCTGAAAAGTTCTGAATATTCCTGAGGACCTAAAAAGCTATGCACATGTGCCCAGAGCTGTGGCGTGCTCAAGACCTGAAAAGGTCCTAAGCAATCATCTCTGAGCCATGAGTCTCTGCACAAGCAGGAAATAAAGATTATGGCAGAGTTGTAAGCCTGCCTGAATGTTAAAAGGTATGCCTCAACAAGCACACAGAGCCTCTCAGCAAAGATTGGGAGACAGTAACAAGTATTGGCAACAAGTGGAGAAAGCGGAATCCTCGTGCATTGTTGTTGGAAATGAGCAGCTAGCTTGAAAAAGAGTTGGACAGTTTCTTGAAAAAGTAAACATTAACTTAGCATATGACCCAGCAATTCCACTTCTAAGTATGGGAAATAAAAACATGTGACAATACAAAAACTTATACATGAATGGTTATAGCAACGTTATTCATAATACTCAAGTGGAAATACAAATATCCATCAAAAGATGGATAAAATATAGGATATACATACTATCGATTACTCAGCCATAAGAAGGAATGAAATACTGATACATGCAACAACATAAATGAACTTTGAAAACATTATACTCAATGAAAGAAGCCAGACACAAAAGGCCAAATATTATGATTTCACTTATGAAATGTCCAGAATATGGCAAACCACAAAGACAAAGTAGATTAGTGAATTGCCAGGGGATGGACAGAAAAAATGGTGAGTGACTGCTAACAAGTATGAGGTTTAGTTTTGGGGTGATGACAATGTTCTGGAATTAGATAGTGGTAATAGTCGTACAACCTTGTAAATATATTAAAAAACACTGAGCTGTACAGTTTACATTTATTTATTTTTGAGAAACAGAGTGAGACAAAGCGTGAGGTGGGAGGGGCAGAGAGACAAGGAGACACAGAATCTGAAGCAGGCTCCAAGCTGTGAGCAAGCAGTCAGCACAGAGCCTGATGCAGGGCTCGAACCCACAAACTGTGAGATCATGACCTGAGCTGAAGTCAAACTCTCAACCAACTGAGCCACCCAGGTACCCCGAAGAGCTGTACAGTTAGTTTAAAATGGTAGATTTTATGGTATGTGAATTATATCTCAATTAAATGACAGCTAATAACAATTAAGTAAACGAATTAAACTTGACCTAACTGGTATTTATAGGACACTATACCCAGTTACCATAATGTTTATTTACTTAATGAAAAATGTGCACAACATCTACACTGAAAACCTCAAAATACTGCTGACTGAAATTAAAGACTGAAAACACATGTAACATTCAGCAAAACAGACTATAAGCTAGGCCATGAAAATAACTTCTAAATGACCCGTGGATTCAAGAAATCTCAACAAAAATTAGAAAATAATTTGAATTGAACACACATATAAAAATTTGTATGATGTTGTGGCGCCTGGGTTGCTCAGTCGGTTAAGCGTCCGACTTCAGCTCAGGTCACGATCTCACGATCCGTGAGTTCGAGCCCCGCGTCGGGCTCTGGGCTGATGGCTCAGAGCCTGGAGCTGGTTTCAGATTCTGTGTCTCCCTCTCTCTCTGCCCCTCCCCCGTTCATGCTCTGTCTCTCTCTGTCTCAAAAATAAATAAATGTTAAAAAAAAAAAAATTTTTTTTGTATGATGTAATCAAAGAAGTACTTAGTGGGAGAAATTTCATATATGAAGTACATATATTAGAAAACAAGAAAGGTTTAAAATCAATAATCTAAACTTCTGACTCAAAACAAAACAAAAAAAAACCTAGCAAAAGAGCAAATTAACTCCAAAAGAGTAGAAGGGAAAAGATGAGACCAAAGATAAATGAAATAGAAAGCATATTACCAAAACAGAAATTTAAATTTAACAAAACCAAAATCTGGGTCTTTAAAAAGATTAATATATTTGGTAAACCCTTGTAAGACTGATCTCCCCCCCTACACGCAATAATAGAATACTAGGGGGGTGCCTGGGTGGCTCAGGTGGTTAAGCGTCCAACTTCAGCTCAGGTCATGATCTCACGGTTTGTGGGTTCAAGCCCCACATTGGGCTCTGTGCTGACAGCTCATAGCCTGAAGCCTGCTTCAGAATCTGTGTCTCCCTCTCTCTCTGCCCCTCCCCTGCTCATGCTCTGTCTCTCTCTGTCTCAAAAATAAATAAAACATTTAAAAAAAAAAAAAGAATACTAGGGAAATATTATGAGCAACTGTGTAATAACTCAATAAATTAGAACAGATTTCCTTAAAAATGCAACTTTCCAAAACTGACACAGGAAAAAATTGAAAATCTGACTAATTATGTATCAGTTAAAGAAAGTGAATTTGTAATTTAAAATTTTCTGTTTTACCCAAAAAAATATTTCAGACCCAGATAGCTTCATTACTGAATTCAATAAAAAAATTTAAAGAAACCATATCAATCTTACAAAATTACAATAATTAAGACAGGGGGCACCAGCAGAGCAATATACAAATAGTTCAATGGATCAAAATAGTAAGTCCTAGGAAAAACATACACCAATTTAATCAATTGACTGAGGACTTTTTTGAGAAACTCTTACACCATAGCAAGAATTTAGTTTTAGATGGATCATAGACCTAAATGTGAAAACTAAAACTATAAAGCTTCTAGAAGAAAACATAACAGAATAGTTTCACAATTTTGTGACAGGGATAAGGAAAGATTTCTAAGAACACAATAGGTAATAACTAACAAATAAATCAAATCAATTAATTTGACTTCATCAAAATTTAAAACTTCTGCTCCCAAAAGATGGAAAGGCATGGCTCAAAATGGGGAGAAAACATCTGCTACATATCAAAGTGTGTTTAAGAGTGTGTGTATATATAATCTGACAAATAACTTGTATCCAGAATATAAAAACTACAAATCAGCAATAAAAAGACAACTGAGTCAAAATATAGGTAAAAGACTTGAAATGACTGGCAGTTCAAAAGAAAAGATAAGCAAACAGTGTATAATCACAACACCATTAGCCATCAAGGAACTGCAAACTAAAACCACAATGAAATGTAACTACACACCCACCAGAATGACTAAAATAAAAAATGCCAAACATTGTTAAGAATATAGAATAACTGGAAGTCTTATAACACCACTGGTGGGAATGTCAAATGTGTTTAGCTTTCCATTTTAAAAAAGTGGTTTAAAAGTGGTTTGGTGGTTTCTGAAGTTAAATAGACATTTATCCTAGGACACAGCAATTCCACACCCAAGTATTTACACAAGTCTAGACAAAGGCTTAAACAAAAATGTTCACAGCAACTTTATTTAGAGTAATCAAAAACTAGAAACAACCCAAAGTCCACCAACAGTTCCATATAATGGAATATTACTCAGCAATGAAAAGGAACAAACTACTGATATACACATCAAAATGGATAAATCTCAAAATTATTATTGAACAAAAGTAAACAGATAAAAGTAAAGAGACACAAATAGTACTTACTGTATAATTCCATTTATATGAAGTTCTACAACAGGCAAACCAGTAACTACTGATAGAAAATGGTTGCCTGGATGCAACAGGAAATAACAGGATTGACTGAAAAGAGGCAGGGGAGATGAAGATGTTTTATATATTGACCTGAGTTGTATTTATATGAATATGAATATGAATATAGACATTCATATTCAAAATTCAGTGAACTTATGATCATTGATTTTACTATATATAAATTATTTTGTTGGCATTTTTTTTTTCACTAGCCAAGTGAATAGACTAGGGAAATATTTATGTCCCTTGGGCTCTGTAAGGCCAATCCTTGCATTTGTATTTTGAATACACCTCCTTGCATTCTCAAGAAAATGATCTCTGATACAGTAACTTATTTAATAAAGCTCTTCTTTTTTGACAAAAAAAATAAAAAATAAAGTTTATAGACTTCCCTAATGATACACTTATTTCATAAATCTCTTTTTGACAAAAAAAAAAAAAAAAAAAAGAAATGATCTATTCCCTCTTTCCAGCATCATCTGTGTTTTTGCTTCCTATGGCATCATTCTTTTCAGCATACAAATATGTTGAAATTTCAGCCCTTTCCTTCCAAAAAACCCACACATATATCTTCAACTGCTATTAAGTCCCTGTTCCTGTTACAGTAAAACACTTCTACAGAAGTGCTCTATTAAATAGTAAATTCCCTTAATCTAGATAAAATTGTTCATTTTATTTATTTTTTTAGTAATCTCTACACCTAACGTGAGTCTTGAACTCACAACCGCAAGATCAAGAGCGGCATGCTCTTCCAAGTAAGGCAGCCAGGCACCCCAAAATTGTTCGTTTTAAATTCAGTTTTCAGGGGCGCCTGGGTGGCGCAGTCGGTTAGGTGGCCGACTTCAGCCAGGTCACGATCTCGCGTCTGTGAGTTCGAGCCCCGCGTCGGGCTCTGTGCTGACGGCTCGGAGCCTGGAGCCTGTTTCCAATTCTGTGTCTCCCTCTCTCTCTGCCCCTCCCCCGTTCATGCTCTGTGTCTCTCTGTCCCAAAAATAAATAAAAAACATTGAAAAAAAAATTAAAAAAAAAAAAATTCAGTTTTCAGAAGCACATATGTGACAAGGCTAACACAGTTATTTAGAGCTTAAGCATTTTTATATGTTGTCTTTATTTTTTTATGTTACTGTCTTTAAATCTTCACAATAACCCCATAGGACAGGTATTGCAATTACCTCTGTTTAACAAGAACACGAGGTTTAAAACGTTTTAAAACCTGCCAAAAGTCAGACAACAAATAAATGATTCCCAACTTCAAATCATATGCTTTCATGTTTAAAATACTAGATTTAGACATCCAGAACTCTCAGTACAATAAAAATACCTGACCAATGAAAAACATCCAAATACACCCCCCCCCAAAAGGCTAATATTCCATTCTTGTATGGTCCTATTTCAAGTAACATTTCAATGACCAAAATCTACTACAACAAAATTATTACAGTGTATAAGTAGGTGACCAGATAATTTATCACCCAAACAGGACACCTTTGAGAATAAAGGAAGAGCTATTAATAATTATGCCAGGATAACTGTATGATCCAGGAATGTCCTGGGCAAACTGGAACATATGGTCACCCTATTTATAAGTTAGCTTTGCTTTTTGAAAATAAAAATCCATACTTATGTTTTATTATAACGTTTTTGAAATAACTTAAAACTGAGTAGGTATGAAGAGATAAAGAAATATGAATGTTAACAATGTTACAGGAAAGGGTTAACATTCAAACAGTCTAGGCAATCATTTTGGTTCCCTTTTATCTTTGACATTTCTTAATGTAGCAATACTGTGGCTGGAAAGATTTGTAGTTAGAAAACCTTGTATGCTTTTTCAAGGAAAGATGACCTATTTACAAATATGAGCATTAACAACTGACAACACTGCACAGTTCTGTAACAGAAGGGTTTCTGTTTTAGTTCTTCAGAATATTTCATAAATGAAACAATTTCATTTTAATTTAAAAGCTCACTTGTCTCACTAAGAAGTCCCATAGCATAAAAAAGTTTATGTAAATCTGAAATTTATAATTCTTATAAAAGACACAAGTCCTGCAATGAGTTTGAAAATTCTATTTAAAGGCTCCAAAGAAACCAACTCAACAAAGTAAGGCAGTTTCATTCTTAGCCAGATTTTAGTCTCCAAATGAATGTTCACCATCTGAGTGGCTTGGCAGATATTACTGGACGCATCTCAAAAGACTTGAGTGTTAGGAGAAAAACACCATAGGACCCAACCCACAGCCCACATAAATTTTCCAATGTAGGCCTAACCCACAAAAGTGGTTCCATAATCATCATGTAGGGCACAGTCATGTCAAGTCCCAGAATAGACCAAATCTGACCTGTCTGGGCAGGCCAAAGAATAGGGTTCCTCAGCTCTACAGCAAACACTCTCCCTATCTCCCTACCTCATTTCCTAGTCTTCCCTGGGACAAAATCCAGCTCTAAGCAATGCCCAAAACCAGACTAGACACTGATGTTAGGAAAACAAAGCAATATTCACAGCAGTATTTCGAAACAGTATTGCTCAGTGAAAAGTACATAAAGTGGGAGTCAGAAAACCTAAGTTCGATCCTAAGCTCTACCACTGTCTAAATAGGACATACCCTTCACTTTGGGCCTCAAGGTCCAGTATAGAGAAAGGAAAAGGTAAAATGCCCTCTAAGATTCTCATCTAGTCCTGACACTGCACATTTTCCTGTCTCCTGAATTTAACTCAAGCATCAACTTTCCTATTGGGCCAATTAAAAATGACAAAAGCATCAATTTATCAGATATGTTCTATCATTTTCCAAATAAAGCCCAGCTGGAATCTGATACATATAACAAAAGACAAACATTATTCTTCAAGGATAACTGGTTTTAGAGGCTATAAATTTAGACTCTTCATCAGTAATGATGTAGCAGAGCAGAATGCAAATGGTAAGCCAAAGAAACAGTATCTCCACCAAATTCATTCAAAGATCTAAGGTTTTTTTTTTAAATGCTTTTAATATGGGGTTCCTGGGTTGCTCAGTAAGTTGAGCGACTGACTCTTGATTTCAGCTCAGGTCATAATCTCACGGTTTATGGGATCAAGCCCCACATCGGGCTCCATGCTGACCTCACGGAGCCTGCTTGGGATTCTCTATCTCCCTCTCTCTCTGCCCAACCCCCACTCGCATTGTCTTTCTCTCTCAAAATAAATAAACTTTAAAAATGCTTTTAATTTAAATCATTGTTGGCGTGCATCCTGTTGTCACTTGCCAACTCAGTCAGTTGAGTGTCCAACTTCACCTCAGGTCATGATTTCGCAGTTCATGAGTTCGAGCCCCTCATCAGGCCCCGTGCTGAGAGTTCAGAGCCTGGAACCTGCTTCAGATTCTGTGCCTTCCTCTCTCTCTGCCCCTCCCCTACTCGCACTCTGTCTCTCTCTCATAAATAATTTTTTTTTAATTTAAATCACTGTTTATGAATTCCTAATAGTTGAATGCTACACTATAAAGGGCATTGAACCAAGTGTCTAGAGATCTGGATTCTAGTTCAAGATCTGCAACTATTTGTGTGAGTTTACACAAATCCCAACATCTCTTAGCTTTCATTTCTTGAAATGTAAAATGAGGGAATTAAATAGGTTAGTTTGCTTTCTATTTAAAATTTTTAAAGTTTAAACAATTATTCTCAGATAACACTATTCTCTAGGGGGTTCAAATTGCTTTAATGAGAGAACACTGCATTTATAAAATGCCATAAAATTTAAAAGCACTTTCATACCTACCCAACAACACTGTGGGATACCTATTAGTATCGTCGTCACTGAGTATTTTATTAAACAAACATTCAGAGAAGAAAAGAGGGAAATCAGTTAACTAAAAAAAAAAAAAATGACTCCCGGAACCCAGGTGTGTTGATCATTGGTCCTCATTGGTTTCTAATCTTATATTCTGTCATTGCAAAATGCTACATATTACTACATTTAGCATTGATTATTTTAAGTGTGGTATAAAAAACAACATTGGACATAAACGCAGATTTAGATAATTTGTGATCTCAATCACTCTCCTCACCAGTAAAAGCCAGTCAGTAACACCTATCTTTTGGGCTACTGTTAGACTAGGCACAAAATGGGAACAAGCCTAATACCATGTTTGTGAAAACTAAGGCTGACAAAATGGCACTGAATGCAGTCCTCAGTGGAAAGTGCCTGGCATCTGTAGGATTACCAACTCATGTAAAACTGCCATCACTTACACAGACTTGCTTCAACTTCAGTAGGCTCCCTGCCTACTTCTAAACCTACATTCTAAGTCATCAAGTTCCTCAAAGGACTAGAGCAAAGCAAGAGTTGCTATAATTGTCTCTCATAATACTTGACAATTTTTGTTCACAGAAGCAGCTTTTTCAGGAAATTTAAGTAGTATATTGTTCCTATAAAAGCATCACGCAGTGCACTAGATCATGGATGTCTGGATTCAATTCCTAACTGCCACTAAATGATTTGGTACAAGGCACTCGACTTTTCTTGGTCTGTTTCCTCAGGTGTAAATGTGGTATCTGGTTTAGATAACACCTAAAAAAATTTTTTTTGCGTCACCACTATAATTCAAGGCTATATAAAATGTAACTAACATCTGAAGAAACAAGCATAAATTTAACTATTAGCAGTTATCAATCCTTCCATAAGTCAAATAAGGCTGATGTCAACCTTTAATTCAGTCTTGTGAACAGAACAACCTTTCAACCTCTACATTAAAACATGCATCCTGTTGTCACTTGCCAACAGAAGCTTTAGATTTGTGTTTCTCCACTCAAGAGTAGCCAGAAGACAACGGTCAATTAAAATTAAGTCCACATAAGAACTGATGCTTAACATAAAAGTATCTGACCCACACTCCTAATTAGCAGCAGGCTGCCAGGATGGGAATGGAAGTGGGTGAGGGGGGGACTAACTTGGTTTGACAGCATAATGTTAATACATCCTAAAATACTAACATTAAAAGCTAGATTCTCATGTCACAGTATAACTTACTGTGAAACCTTCCCATGTGGGTCTCCAAGTTTTAGCACCTGAATTTCCTCTTCTGCGTAATGAGGTAATTCCTCTTTGTCTATGTTGGTATAAAATTATACAATTAAAGAAACTGTATCCGAGTTCAGCACAGTTGCATCTTACCTTATCTTACCTGAAGGAGGTTCTCAAGTCATCTCTTAAATATTGTGTAGTTCAAAATTATCACTGAGAAACCGTTAAATCACCAGGGCTTAGGCTGCCGGAAGCTCAAAGACCAAACATTAATTTATTTTATTCTCTTCATATTTGTGCTAGGGCCTCCCTTTCTCTGGGACAACGATCGCCAAGGTTTTTTGTTTATTGTTTTTTTGATGTTTTTTGGTTTTTTTTGCCAAGGTCTACTTTAAAAGAGGCAGTTCAGAACACTGGGTAAATACGGCAATTTATCTCTTTTTATAAGTAGTCACATTAGCATAGTTAAACATTCAGAGAATGCTACTTGCAGAAAGTGGAGTGGCCCATTAATCCGTCACCATTAACCAAAAAAAGAAGAAGAAGAAGAAGGAGGAGGAGGAGGAGGAGGAGGAGGAGGAGGAGGAGGAGGAGGAGAAGGGAAAGCAAGAAACCATCACAACTTTGGAAGAGCAACTGGGGGTTAATCTGTTCAGCGCTCTCATTATATATCTACTATCTCACAAAAGTCATTTCACTTGTGAATTTCAGAAAAAAGTAAGTAAACATATGGTACCTGGCCAGAGTACTAATTCCAGTCATAAGCAAACATTTTAGGGGCACACAATTTCACAGCCCGGGAGGCGATCTAATTGCATCAGAGAAGGGCCAAATATACAGGTCTGCTCATGGCCACAAACGAAGTTGTCAGAACGCATGACATGCAGGCATAGCTACACACCGTGCACGTCACACTTCCTCAGGCGCTGGGTCACCCCTAGGGGGGAAAGATAGCTACATTTTTTTCATGAGAAACCCTACACACATAAGCAAGCTTCAGACCCCGGCATCTGGACGAGGGTCACCTCAGCGGTGCGGCTAGTTACAGGGCTCCTCCATGTGCCAAAAACCCAAAAACTTCTGAGAGCAGAAATGACCAAATTGAAAAGTGCAGAGAAGCTGCAACGTGTGGGAGACCCGTGCCACGGGGAGGCTCCAGACCACTCAAGAGAAGGGGAGACACTTCTCGGCAGTCGGGAGGCTAATGCCCAGCAGGCGAGCACTTTAGACTGCCGCCCTCTTTCATTACCTGACGGACGTCATGGCTTCACCTTCCTGCCCCACGCACCAGCGCTCGCGTCCGAAGCTCTGTGTCCGCACCGGCGGCAGCAGCGGCGGCGGCAGCAGCAGCAGCAGCAGCAGGTACCACGGCAACTGCTCCTCTGCTCAGGCACTCGGCGACCGGGAGCGCGTCCTCACACACCCCGCACGCCGGCGGCCCCAGCCGAGACGGCCCCACGCGCTGATTGGCCGCGCCGGGAGGAGGCGGGCACTCCGCCCACGGCCGGTGGCCGGAGATGAGCCGGGGGCGCCTCCGGCCAAGGCGAGCCGCCCGCGCCGTCTCGTGCCGGCTGCCTGGCCCACTGGCTAGCCGAGTGGCTAGTGGGAGCGGTGGCCATCTTGAGTCTTGGTAACAGCGTTCCCCCTATACCCGGTTTATGGGGCATGAGGTTGGGTGCCCGCCTCAAAAATGGCCGCCCGAAACTGGCAACTGGTTTGTCAGTCACATGGCCCCGGTCTACCTCTACAAGCTCAGGTCGCTTTAACAGGACTTGGGACAGGGACGCTGTCAGGGCAATCTTCGGGGATGGGATTTAACAGCCTGGAAAACCCATGTGCAGAAGAAAAGCAGCAATCTCCTGGGAAACCTCAGCCCGGGGAAAATCGAATGCGTGGCAACTCGAATGTGTGGCAACAGCAGCATGATGTGTTAAATTCGAACTCGCAGCCTTTAAGAATCATTTGCTGAGTCCAGCAGTCCCCAAACGTTCTCGGACTTCAGAAACACTTAGAACAACTTATTTAATAAAGAAGTTTCCAGGGCCCACTTTAAACTTTGTGCATCAGAATCTAGAAGGGTGGAGTCCAGATACTAGTATTTTTAGCAAGTCGCAGGTAATCCAGGTACATATATAGTTATAAAGCCTCTGGTCAAATTAACCTACTCATACTATACTGCTTGCCACACTTAACTGTCGGATTACCACAATTTTCTGAAAAGTATGCAGAGCTCTGAAGCAAGCAACTAATGCCACGAGGCGGGGGGGTGGGGGGGGTGGGGGGGGGCGGGAATTGGAAGGACACTAACTCAGGGCCCTAACCTTACAATTTAGTGGGGCTAAAGGGTTAAGAAACTGATTCTGAACCACTAATAAAAGGTAAATTTCAACTGCGGTAAGGATCGGAGGGAGTAATATCAATACAGGCTTTATGACCTAAACAGCATTTCTTTATTCCCTCTTTATTCTCTGCAAAGTAATATTTATATTAACTCACTACAGCCTCCAGTGTGGCATTCACTACTGACCATACAGGGTGTGATCAATGCCATAGGTCTGAAATTAGTTATATTAGAAACACAACCCAACATGTGATACTGAAATGTGCCTAATGTATCCGAAAGAACTGAATTTTTAATTTTATTTAATTTTAATTAGTTTAAATTTTAAAAGCAGAGCGATGTAAAATATTTTCCATTAAACACAATTTTGTTTTCATTGGACTACATTTCACTTTTAACTGTTGAAAATTTAGCACCCAAATCGCGACACTGTAAATATAAAATACATACCAAATTTTTCAAGACTTGGTACAAAGAAATATATTAAATATTTCAGTAATAATTTTTATACTCATTGCATGTTGCATTAATATTTTGCTTTACTGAGCTAAAATATATTAAGATTAATACCAGCTGTTTCTTTTCACGTTCTTAACGTGGCAACTAGAAAACTTAAAATTATATGCGTCTTGCATTATATTTCTACTGGACGTTGATATTCTAAGTTAGGCTTCCTTCTTCTCTTACCTATCATTGCCCCTCTGACAGAATAATTATGTTCACAAAATGAAATTAGTAGGCAGACCAGTTTATTCAGATCTGTGGTTCCTTGGTAACCATCTAAAACATCAAATATTTCAAAAGACTTCAAGGTTCATTCTAAAATGCTTTTTTAAAGCATTGTTCTCTTTAATTTGGGAAATGCATATCCAGAATGAACCCATGGACTATAAATCTGGTGCGTTCAGTCCAGGACTAAAGGCTGTTAAAACCAGAACTATGCTTGGCTGATTCAGACTTTGACCAAATGTCCACAAGCAGAACAAATCAATTGTTCCTCTGGATTAAACAAGATCTGAATCAAAGAGGCAACAGAATAGCAATTTGAAGTGGAAAATGTTGACAGCCCACATGAACTAAAGTTAAATCAGGAATAATCCTTAGAAAGGATTTCAAAACCTCAATGTAATTTTTATATGGGATGTAGTATAGTGCTACTTTATTATGCATACACATCACTTGACAGATCTTATTAAAATAAAGAGTTTGACTCAATAGGTCTTGTGGCCAACATTTTGCCAGTTCTTTATGCATTCAGATTTCATCAAGTGCTTGTGGTCTGTGGGCCATGTTAAGTAGTAAGGTTGTAAAGGTAGCAAGACAGGCAAGATTTGGAGCCCCTGCTTGACTCCCTACTAGCTGCATGACCTTGGACTGGTTTTTAACCTATCGGTCCCTCAGTTTACCCACTCATGTTTTTCAGGGCATTGTGAAAATTAAAACTTAATTCTAGTAAAGTATCTATTAGAGTCCTTGGTACATGGGTAAGTACTACTTTGTTATAATCACACTGGTTAAAATTACATCTCTGGGAAGCATTATATGAAAGCTAACATGAACGTAGCCCTGTGAAAAACAAAATGCACTTTTCCTCATGCCTAAAATACTCAGTGATTCCTGCTCTTGATTTTTAACAATAAAGTTTTTTAAAATATTAATTTTCTTAAGCTTCTAGATTCGAAATTTTACTTAACAAAAATATACTAAATTCTGTGCCATTAAGGAAAGATAAGGGTCTGTGCTATCCAAATCTTTCACCAAAATAAAGCTACATCACATTCTCATCTAACAATCAAAACTTTAAATGTTTTTTACTCATAATCAGTCTACACAACTTTCAAAAAATTTCTTTTAAAACATATTTAGGTACCAGTTCATTTCAGCAGGTATAGGCATAAAAATGTTATTAGAGCAAAAGGGCTCCTGTGTGGTTGAGTCAATAAGGTAGGGACAAAAGTAAAGACAAGTTTTTCCAGGCAAAAGCAGAAGTTCTCTTTATTCTTTCTCTCCTAGGCCTTTCTTTCACTCTTTTTCTAATCTTTCCCTACCCTCCCTTCCACCCAACCTTTCCGATCTCCCCCGCCCCCATCTCTCCCCCCATCTCCCCACACCCCCCAGCACCCACACACACACACACACACACACTTCACATGCAGCTACTGAGTAACTATTATTTAAACTTCTTTGATTAATTTTTTTTTTAAGTAGGCTTCAAGCCCAGCATGCAGCCCAATGCAGGGCTTGAACTCACAACCCTGAGATGGAGACCCTAGATGAGATCAAGAGTCAGATACTTAGCTGACTGAGCCACCCAGGTGCCCCCTGATCAATTTTTTAAGTAACTTATTTCAACTGTATTCTTTTCACTTTAGGGGAAAAAATGGCCAACTGAAATTTCTAACCTTCACTAACCTTACAATTTAAATTGTTGCATCAATAAATAAATAGTTGCATCAAGATAAGTGGGTCAGAATAGTTTGCTTTTGGAAAGATAGGTAAGTAAATACTCTATTTTATTTAACCATGTGGTTAGTCAGCCACTGTAAAAACAAATACAGTATGTAGACCCACCCTCCGAAATTTTTTCAACAAATGCTTCAAACCTCAAAATAATAGCAAAGTTCTCGTCAAACACAACCAGTTTGTTGTTGAGAGTGCAATAAAACAAGCACTTTCATACATTGTTAGTGGGAGTACAAATTAATACATTTCTAGAAAGCTTTTTGGCAGTATGTGTCACCAATTCCTTTTTTAGGCAACTATCATAAATAAAATAGAACAATGTGAACAAAGATTTGTACACCCAGTTATTCATTTCAGCATTAATAGAAAAAAATTTATGATATTCTAAATAACAAAAAATAGGGTAATGGTTAAATAAATTACAGAAGAATGTTATAGAGCTATTGCAAAATGTTTTCAGACACTTTTAAAATTTATTTGAGAGACAAAAAGAATCTGTGTGTGCACACCCTTAAGCGAAACAGGAGCAGAGAGAGAGGAAGAGAATCCCAAGCAGGCTCCGTGCTATGAGTACAGAGCCTGACGTGGGGCTCGAACTCACAAACCATGGAGATCGTGACCTGAGCTAAAATCAAGAGTCAGACACATGGGGCGCCTGGGTGGCGCAGTCGGTTAAACGTCCGACTTCAGCCAGGTCACGATCTCGCGGTCCGTGAGTTCGAGCCCCGCGTCAGGCTCTGGGCTGATGGCCTGGAGCCTGGAGCCTGTTTCCGATTCTGTGTCTCCCTCTCTCTCTGCCCCTCCCCCGTTCATGCTCTGTCTCTCTCTGTCCCAAAAATAAATAAAAAACGTTTAAAAAAAAAAAAAAAAAAAAAAAAAAAAAAAGAGTCAGACACAACCGAATGAGCCACCAAGGCGCCCCTCACAGGCTTTTTAAGGATGTACGAAAATATTTATCATATATTAAATGAAAAAGCAAAATAAAAAAAGGAATGTCAAGTGTGATCTTGACCATGTTTAAAAAAAAAAAAATACATGCCATTATGCAAAGAAAAAAGATTGGAAACAAATATACCAATATGTCATTATGGGTTTCTCTGGAGAGTGGGATTATGTGTAATCTTTCTTTTTCATACTGATCTGATTATAAACTTTCTATTATATATTGGTTTTACTAAAGTAAAATTTTTGTAATTATTATTAAATTTTAATTATCTTTCTGAAATGGTTTAAAAATTCACAACTTATTCTTTCCATTTTTTAAAATGTATTTTTTAAATCACAACTCATCAAAAATACCCTTATTTTTAGAGGAACTGGGCTTATTTTATTCTCATTTTTATTCTTTAAAACAGGAATAACAAAAATGTCTGTATGATTTTCTTGGCTAATTTTAAATCTTACCTTGACAAAAGTTAAAAGCATTAATATCACTTTTAGAGTTCTACATAGCCCTTATGAGGCCAGCTATCACAACACTGAATGTGGAATGCCTTCCCTGCATATTACTTAAAAACACATCTCTTCATTTAATATAAATGAAAATGCTAATAAAGTAATATTTCTAAAACTATCTATATCCTACTCCAAAGACTTTCTCCTAAAAATAAGTAGTATGCTATAGCCTAAGTTTCAGGAGCCTGGGAAAAAAGAGATGGGAATTCTAATCCTGGACCTAACAAAAAACAGTATAACCCTATCAGTTTTCTTACCTGAAACACAAGGGAGGTTGTTATAGGTGACATCTCAAATCCCTTTCAGTTTTTATTGACCAACAAACAAAAAAAGTTCACTTGTGTCTCAATACAACTTCGGTTGTTTTTTAAAGAGTTGATCAATTTAAGGCAATTTTAGTCATCTTTCATTATGGACAAGATTATTCCCAGAAACACTGCTAAATGTATTTACTCTTTTCCCCAAAAGACATTATATAAAAAAGGCCTATTATTTTTATTTTCTTTTAATGACTATCTGTAGATCATGTCACATTTCACTTTAACATTACATATTCAAACAATATAATCTTTAAGTGGAACCTGATGATTTATTTCCCAGGAGAATTTGAAGAATATAATAACATTTGATTGACTGAACTTTATTTAGTAAGAATTCTTAGCAAACCTCCCTCCCAGGAACACCTACACAGTGCTTCTTTATTTCCAGTGAACTACAAATCTCTGAAACTCAAAGAAAACTTCCAATCTAAAGGTAGAGGGCAACAGTGCTACCCAATTATTTATGCTGACAAGAACACATTTTTAAATTATGCAATTGAATATCACTACCATTTCATTAAAGAAAGGGCATCTTAACATAAAAATGTATGAAACACATCACAAAATAAAGAACAGCTCTTCCCAAAGTACTGTTAGAATCTTATAAAGTATAGTTTCTATAGAATAGATTAGTCTCAGACACCTGGGTGGCTCAGGCAGTTAAGAAACTGACTCTTGGTTTCAGCTCAGGTCATGATCTCAGGGTTGTGAGACACAGCCCCAAGTCTGTCTGTCTGGATCTGCGCTGAGTGTGGAACCTGCTTAAGATTCTCTCTCTCACTCTCCCCCCTGCCCCTCCCCATTCGTGCTCTATTTCTCAAAAAAACAAAAAAACAAAAAACACCAAATTTTTCTCATTTTTCTTTCACTATAGATCTGGTATACGGTACTTACAAACAAGCTTTTTTTTTTTTTTTTTTTAAGATTTTACTTTTGGGGCGCTTGAGTGGCTCAGTCAGTTAAGCGTCCAACTTTAGCTCGGGTCAGATCTCACGGTTCATGAGTTCAAGCCCCACATCGGGCTCTGTGCTGAGCACTCAGAGCCTGGAGTCTAAGCCTGGAGTCTGCTTCTGATTCTGTGTCTCCCTCTCTCTGTCCCTCAGTCTCTCTCAAAAATAAATAAACATTTTTTTAAAAAGATCTTATTTTTGGGGCGCCTGGGTGGCGCAGTCGGTTAAGCGTCCGACTTCAGCCAGGTCACGATCTCGCGGTCTGTGAGTTCGAGCCCCGCGTCAGGCTCTGGGCTGATGGCTCGGAGCCTGGAGCCTGTTTCCGATTCTGTGTCTCCCTCTCTCTCTGCCCCTCCCCCGTTCATGCTCTGTCTCTCTCTGTCCCAAAAGTAAATTAAAAAAAAGTTGAAAAAAATAAAAAGATCTTATTTTTAAGTAATCTCTCTGCACAACATAGGGCTTGAACTCACAACCCTGAGACCAAGAGTCCTATGCTCCACTGACTGAGCCAGCCAAGTGCCTCGGAATTATTCATCATTAACTCAACAATTATCTACTGAGTACCTACTCAACTGCTCAAGACACTAGAAATTCAGCCACAATTAAGAACGTGAACTGCCCTTATATTCCAGTGAGGGGATATGGATGAATAATCAAACAAGAAATCAAATGATCATAAGTGCTATGCAGAGAATTAAAACCAGCAGATCAATGTAGAGAGAGGCTCCTTTAGATGGTCAGGGAAAGCTTCCAGCAGGAGAGAAATGAATGACAAGACAAAGACAGGTGGAGGCAGGCCATTACTGATAGCAGTAAAATGATCCCTAGACCAGCGTGAAAAAAGGCAAGGGAGAGAAGAAATGTTTGTGGTCAGAGCAAGAAGCAGATCATCTTAGCTTTTATGAGCCTAAGAAGTTTTGATTTTGTTATAAGCATGACAGGAAACCACTATAATTAAGTTTTAAATAGATGAGTAACATGATCTGATTTTGTTTTCAAAAATCACCCTTGGTTATTGTGTAGAGAATG
The DNA here is from genome assembly GCF_028018385.1 of Neofelis nebulosa. Lineage (NCBI taxonomy): Eukaryota > Metazoa > Chordata > Mammalia > Carnivora > Felidae > Neofelis > Neofelis nebulosa. The sequence goes on along the minus strand of NC_080794.1, from coordinate 39,199,704 downwards.
GACTACAGGAGGAGTAATTAAGTTTTAAATAGATGAATAACATGATCTGATTTTGTTTTCAAAAATCACCCTTGGTTATTGTGTAGAGAATGGATTACATGAAAGCAGAAAGACCAAATTAGAAGCCTATTATAGTAATATAGATGACAAACAATAGTGGTGGACATAAAAGAAGATGGGCATTTTCAAGACAGAATGACAGGGCTTGCTGGTGGACTAGACATGAGAGACTAAGGAAAAAGAAAGAATCTAGAGCAACTCCTAGATTTTAGATCACACTGGGCAAATTTGGACTAAACTGGGTAAATGGTGCTGTTTATTGAGATAAATGGAGAAAGCACAAGATAAGCTCAGAAGACTGGAGCTCTTGGAGAAGTCAGGGTTGGAGATAGAGACTTGTGAAACATATTTTTCCTTCTAGTCTTTCTTACTCCATGGTGCCTACGGTTTTCTATTGATAGACTAAAAATAAATGTCCAGAATTGTATATGCAGTTTCATTTGAACACCACCACAAGAAACCATCCTTGGAGTCAAATGCTAGCAGCCATAGGTATACACATAAGTAGAATAAGAAGTAAAACTTCCTGAGTGCATAGTTTGTGGCAGACACCATGCTATCTATCTTTCAAGTACTATCCCATTTTACCTCTCAAATATCAGGAGATATTTTATTATTGTCATTTTACAGATAAGAAATTGAAGCTCAAAGAGTTAAATAACTTGCCCAAAGTCACACGTTACAAAACAGAAATCAAAACTCTAGTAGTTTGACTGCAGAACTGGGGCTCATTACCACTATACACAGTGTCACTAGAGTAAACCCAAAAGTCTGAGACTTTTATAAATATCCAAATTTTAGAACACCACACCGTGATTTCACCCACAAGATGCAGTGATTCAGTGAGTTTTCTGATTAGCTAGAGCACCATATGAAATATTTTCAGAAATTGCTTCCTTTGTTCCTATATATGCTTAAATAGATTGAGCAGCCAATGAATTGCCATTTTAATCTTTAATTTAACCAACACTAATTAAAGCCAAGAATCATTTCTTAGACCTCTTCATTTTTCAAAATTTCATTTCTGTCAAAATCACAAGAATGGTTTTTGACAAAAACATTTTTAACCACTCTGCAAGAACTTAGGGGTACACAAGGAGTAGCAAGTGGCTAAATTTACTACCAAGCTAAGTAAATCCCCCATCCTAGACATTCAGCTGTATGAATCTAATTTAGGCCTTATTGAGGCCTTGCTTATCAAAATCTTTCAAGACTCAGAAGTTGAAAACACAAATGTTCACAAAAGGTTCCAATGTAAAAATAAATTAACTTAGATAGCCCTTAGTACATTCTTTTTCTAAGTCCTAGTCCCTACCATTTTCTTTACAACAGTAAAAATAAATGTAGTCTCAAACTGAATATGCAGTTTTATCTGAAAAATGTCCTAAGAAATAATCATTTCTATTTGGTTGTTTTATAAATAATGGAACGAGTTTGTAATGTTTTCTTTTTAAGTTTTTTTTTTTAGTGTTTATTTAGTTTTGAGAGAGAGAGAGAGAGAGAGAGAGAGAGAGAACGTGAGCATGGGAGGGGCAGAGAGAAAGGGAGACACAGAATCTGAAGCAGGCTCCAGGCTCTGAGCTGTCAGCACAGAGCCCAGCGTGGGACTCGAACTCACTAAGCGTGAGATCATGACTTGAGTTGAAGTCTAACGCTTAACTGAGTCACCCAGGTGCCCCTCTAACCTTTTCTTTTATTCAATGTTTTTGTTTTCTTTACTGAAGGGGGGTGGCAAACAGAAGCAGATTTCTCACTCATTCTGGTTTCAACAAAAACATAAGAACCTCAAACTGCCTGTATGTGAAGGGAGTTATTAAATCCAAATGTAATCTTTAGGCATTGTAAGAAGGCAGCTCCTTTTGCATGCCAAACAGACATTTTAGGAAGTATTAGGTAGCAAAATTAAGACTTCACAGAAATTTTTGAACCTTGAATCATTTCTTTTTTTTTTTAATTTTTTTAATGTTTATTTATTATTGAGAGACAGAGAGAGCGAGTGAGCAGGGGAGGGGCAGAGGGAGGAGGAGACACAGAATCTGAAGCAGGCTCCAGGCTCCAGGCTCCGAGCTGTCAGCACAGAGCCCAATGCGGGACTCGAACTCACAAACCATGAGATCACGACCTGAGTCAAAGTCGGACACTTAACCGACTGAGCCACCCAGGCGCCCCTAAATCATTTCTCCAAAAACCTAAAATAATCAGTATTCCGTGGAAAAATAATATACATAAATTCTGAACTTTGAAACAAAAATAGACATAATATTTCCCAATGGGGAGGAGAAGACTATTAGAGTAATCATCTTTCAAAGGGCAATAACAGATTAAAAGCTTGGAAATATAATTCAGTCATGTTTTTCAAAATTACTTTACCATAATTGTGGCAGATTAAAAATGGCCTCAATTTCTTGGAGACAAAAGTCTATGCCCCCTCCCCTTGAATTTTACCCTAGAACTTTTTGACCAATAGGGTATATGAAGTGATGCTATAACAGATTCCAGACTAGCCTTAAGAGGACTGCCAGTTCCTGTCTTGGTCTCTTAAAGCCCTGAACTGCCAGGTAAGAAGCCCAACAAAGAGGTTGAAGAAACCACATGGAGAGGATCACAAACTACACAGAGAGGTAGAGAAGCAGGTTGAGCCAAGCTTTCCAGCCATCTTCAATGAAGCATCAAGCATGTAAGGACAAACTGAACACTCCAGACCAGACCTGTGGTCAGCTAAATACCCTCCAAGTGATCCTAGTCGGTACCACATGGAGCAGAAGAGTCAACCAGTCAAACCATGTCTGAATTCCCAACCCACAAAATCATGAACTCATAAAATGGTTGTTATTTTAAGCCACTAAATTTTGGGATAAAAAGCCACACTCACTGTGAAAAATACATTTTGCATTGCAACCTAATATACTATACTTATACCTAAATGAACAATGTTTCACAAAGCAATACTTAACACTTACCATATTCAATGCACTGATACTTTCTATTCTGTTTTCCTTTTATAAAATACCAGTTATGCTACAACTAAATTGATTCATGATGTAGTTTGAAAAGCATTTTTAATTTATACTACTAACTTCACAGGTACATACACAAAGCTAAACAAAAACCTTATTAGGACCCAGTTCATAACAAGAAGTTTCTCACAAACTCACACAGTTCAGGGCTGAGTGAAAAGCTGAAAAGATGAGGTGTCTGAGGCTGGGGATTATACAGAAATCAGAAATAGCTAAGAGGAATTGAGCCTTTCTCTTTTTTATCACTTCCTCTTACCTCCCCCTTCCTATTCACAGAGCTATATTTCCCTCCCCCACTTTCTTTTTTCTATGATTATCAAGCATTATGGAATTGAGGTTTTAAATATTATATGAATTTAATGAAATGTTGTAGTCCTATTCTTAAAAGTAGGTTAACTGAACGTTTCATCATTTCTATTAAAAGGTTGCTTTTTATTATTATTATTTGTATGAGATCCAAGGCTAATTATGACTATAGGTGATATTTAATGAAAAAAAATTCTCATCATTGCCATCTCAGATCTGGTAGAACATTTTCACAGGATTTGAAATTACTAATAGTATTAAAAGATTAACAGCTTTTCAGACGATTACTAGTAATTGTTTCATTTATAATATAGGAATACTTTTTGAAACAAAGGGTGTGCTTAATTTTTTAGTCATACAAATCACTGTTGATTCCTGTTGTTGTTTATATAGTATCTGAATATTATAGCTAATTATTAAAAATCTTTAATAAGACAGATTCAGGTTTGAATCCTATCTCTGACACTCACTGTGTAATCTTGGGCATATATTACACTTTCTAAACAATAAGTTACTTCATATTATTATAATAATTAATAACATTTGGGACATAAGATTCAAATTATTAATATCAGGGGAAAGTCTAAAATCTGCAAAGTAAATTAAAACTTATTAGAAATTGTTCTCTTAACTGGAACAGTTTAATTCTTAAACATAAGCAAAATTGGGTTTGCTCAAGGCTTTTTAATTGGAAATCTGCTCAAAAGTCAAGTTCAATGAGTTAACCAACTGAAGTATATTCCACAAGGGAATACAGTATTATTTACTCTTGGGGTTTGGGGGGAAGGGCTACATATGTTTTGTTAATAAGAGAACTTGAAAGACAAAAATTAAACAAGATTACTAAACACAGTGCCACCGAGTTTCTTTAAATAGTGTGATTATCTAGGACACACAGAATTCACTTTGACAAGTTCTCAATTTGTATCTTCATAAATGTAATATAAACAGCAGGAAATGTGAGTTGTAGGTCCTGGGTGTGAACTGAGAGCTCACTAATTAGGGAGTCTTAACCTCTCTGGGTCTATTTCCTCAGTTGAAGACAATTATCTGGTGCCCTTCCTGTGAGGATCAGTAAGAAAAGGCAAGTGAGAGCACATGATATAATCCTTAAATATGTTATTTTATCTCAAAAGGAACAAACTTCAAAGAAAACAGGCACTTCGTTTCTTGTTCTGGAGGGTAAATACAATGGGAAGTTATAGGACTTGGGATCAAATCTCAACTCAAATACTTAATTGCTTTAAGTAACTAGCTGTGTTACCTGACTGATACCACTTAATCTCTTTGGGCTTCAATTCTCTCCTCTACTATGTAAATATTAGACTGATTTTAAGGCACTAACAATCTAACAGTTCTAAAATATGTTCAAAAGTTTCTAAAAATCACATGAAATTGTAAATTACAATTTCAAAGGCACAACTTGGCTGAAATATGCTATTGTTTTCACACCCCAACTCCACAATTTGCAGAAAACCTCAGCTCTGTGAGGTCCCACCCCACCAGAGAATTCGCACCCAGTCATCTCCTCCCACCCCTGTTCCTACCCCCACTCCCGCCAGCATTTCCCAGCAGTCTTTGGAAAAACTGCTCAAAAGGAATGGCTAGACAGCTTGCTTATGAGTATACAGATCTGTTTTATAAGTGTAAAGATTCAACATCTAGGCCAACAAATCATTTAAGGAGCTCTGGCTTGGACTTGATATCTACCGGATATTAACAAATCTTCTCAGGAATGTAGTTTATTCAAGCTTCACATAAGTCAAAGGTCTCGTCTGTGTGTGTGTGTGTGTGTGTGTGTGTGTGTGTGTGCGAGTGTTTCCATTAGTAGAAAAATGTACTCCTCTTCCCTTATTTGTGCTGAACCTAGGGGAGGAATAGTGCACACACAGGGGAAATGGGTGCTAAAGAAGGAATTGCTGCCTAATGGAGGAGGGTAGACCAAGATAACTAAAGATCTGTGAGTTTAAGTCTAGAAATGTATGTATTTCTCTATACAGCACCCTTACAACATTCAAACACAGGTTTGTATTCCCCACCCCAAAAAAAGACAAATCTTTTCCTTTCTTTTTTTACTAAAATACTATTTTTAATACTAAACATTGAATATTACTTACTGAATAAAATAATGTAACTATGGGGGCAGCTGGGTGGCTCAGTCAGTCTCAATCAGACTCTTGATTTCAGCTCAGATAATGATTTTGCAGTTCTGGAGTTCTAGACCCATATTGGGCTCTGAGCTGACAGTGCAGAGCCTGCTTGGGATTCTCCCTCTCTCCCCTCTCTCTCCGCACTTCCTCTGATCACTCTCTCAAAACACAAAAATTAAAAAATTAAAAAACTTTAAATAATGTAATTGTAATTGTTTTATTGTACTATTTCAAATCTAAACCACCCAGTTCTATACATTTGGGTAAGCAACGGCTAAGTAAAACAAACAAGTAGAATTTTGTCAGTATACTTTCATATGCATCAACAAGCCATCTGTACTAGAGTCACTTCATCTTGAGTGTGTAAGAACAGAGACATAACCCAGGGTGTAAGCCTGCATCACTTCTACAGCTTAACAGCTTTAATCTTCAACAAAACTAAACTAAAAATGATAACTATGGTTTCATCTCCATTTAGGAAAAACAATTTCTGAAAAACTCTATTTTAGGAGGAACCTAAGACTACCCTCAGTCATGCCTACAAAACAAGAAAATGTTCAAATTTCTCATGTGATTAACTTCAAAGACAACACATTTGAACTGTTTATTTTTAAAGGAAATAATTTTCTTGTATTTCAACTTGTTTACTCAAAAACTTACATGGTTTTTCAGACTTCAGCTCTAGGGCTCAAAGAGTAAAACAGTTTATTGCTATATCAAGCCTAAAGGAATTTGAGAAAACCAAGACATCTGAATTTGATTCTTCAGCTATATTTTGTTTCCAAGTGACCCCTCTTGGATGAGTCAACAGAGACAGATTCCTTTAAAAGACCATTTTGTCGTATTATCCATTGGTTACACAGCATATTATGTTACACAGTACCCTACAAAATTAAGAACAGTATTGCTAATCCTCAACGTTTTTAGAGTTCTAATTACATTGCAAATAGGGTCACTAATTAAGGACTTGCTAACCCACAGGAAAAAGATTAATTATTCTGATAGGTCACTGAGATCTTTTTTGTAAATGCACTCTTTCAGAAAATGTATTCCTCCACCAAATAAGCAATTTTATATTTAAAAAACAAAACACTGGGGGCGCCTGGGTGGCTTGGTCGGTTAAGCGTCCAACTTCGGCTCAGGTCATGATCTCACGGTCCGTGAGTCCGAGCCCCGCGTCAGGCTCTGTGCTGACAGCTCAGAGCCTGGAGCCTGTTTCAGATTCTGTGTCTCCCTCTCTCTCTGCTCCTCCCCTGTTCATGCTCTGTCTCTCTCTGTCTCAAAAATGAATAAACGTTTAAAAAAAAAATTTTTTTTTAATAAAAAAGAAAACACTGACCACAGGGCCTTAATAAAATGTTTACATAGAAGTATATTTACTTCTGAAGGAATTTTCCCCATAGACAAATGCTGTACATATTTTCTTATTCTATTCTAGAAAAGACACTGAAATCAGCATGCACACAATGAAAGCCAAAATGCAAATGGAAACTCACATGTTCAGATGTTCTTATGCTGAAAGCTAATTACATTGCTTTCTAAATGAACACAAATCATAGGAGGCCACAAGTACAAACAATTCAAGCAAAAACATCAGAAATAAAACATGTAAGCGAAAGTAACAACTTTAAATCTGCTTTGGAAAATATTCAAAAAGTATCTTTTCAAGTGGCATGTGAAACTTCAGTGTGTAAAGACCACTTCAGTGAAATAAGCCTTCTAAATCTTGAGATCCAAAAGTTGAAGAAAAATCTTTACTTCAGTCAGTATTTTACAGGAAGAAAAGACTAATAACTTAATGACATGACCAGTATTTTTTTTTTTTATAACGTTTATTCATTTTTGAGAGACAGAGCATGAGCAGGGAAGGGGCAGAGAGAGAGGGAGACACAGAATCCGAAGCAGGCTCCAGGCTCTGAGCAGTCAGCACAGAGCTCGACGCCGGGCTCCAACTCACGAACTGCAAGATCATGACCTGAGCTGGAGTCAGACGCTCAACCGACTGAGCCACCCAGGCGCCCCATGACATACATGACCAGTATTATGGTAGGGCTAAACAAAAGAGATCTTTGAAATACTTAAAATCATAGATGTGTTGCATGGGAACCTCAGGAAAAATGCAGCAACTGATAAGAAATTCATGTTTCTGCACAATAGCAAAGTTTTAAAACCAATTTAAAATTTTAATAAAGGTCCACAATCCTTTTATTGAATTTTTTGGGCAAGATATGTTTTGGGGCCACAATTTTATGAGATTCTAAATTTTATGGCTTTTAGGAAGATAATATACTGTATGTACTATGTACTTTGTAAACCACCCACAGTTTCATCAAGCATGTCATTAACAAACTTAATATTTCTACAACAAAACATATACAGTTGTATAAGGCAGATAAATATTACAGAGAGCCTCATATCAAGTTGTGCTGCCAAATTAACTTTTAAAAAAATTAACTTCTTAAAAAATGTTAAAACTTCCAGTTTTCAGAGCTTTTGGGATTTCAGAAATATAGACAAAAAGATTACAACCTGTAATAAAACCATTATACTCCTTATTTTATAAAGTTTCAGATTTACTTAGTATCTCAGAGTTCCATTCTGTAATGGGGATATCTAGCTACTCAGCACCCACCCAAAATATGTATTCAGTGCACATCAAGTTTCTCCAGCTTAAAATGCAGAGTCCTAATATACACGTGCAGTGTAAAAAAGTTGGAAATACAAAAAAAATAAATAAATACACAAAAATAACCCACAATGTTTCCACAGAGATAACAGCTATTAAATTTTGGATGTTGTTGGGGTGCCTGGGTGACTCAGTTCGGTTGAGTGTCCAACTTCAGCTCAGGTCATGATCTTGCAGTTCATGAGTTCAAACCCCATTTCGGGCTCTGTGCTGACAGCTCTGAGCCTGGAGCCTGCTTCAGATTCTGTGTCTCCCTCTCTCTCTCTGCCCCTCCCCCACTCGTGCTCTGTCTCTCTCACTCTCAAAAATAAATGAACATTAAAAAAAATTGGGGATGTTGTCTAAATTGTCTGATTCTTTCTATACACATTAATAATTAGGATCAAATCTCCATAATTTTAGTGTGGATTTTTGTTTTTATCTTACTATGGACCTGGAATACCCTTTCAACCTGAGGATGCTGGTCCTAAAGTCTGGAAAATTGTCAGCCATCATTTCTTCTAATATATCTTCTCCACCATTCACACTATTTCCTCTTTCTGGAAAACCCAGTTAGATGTTAAGTTGTTGCCTCTCAATTGATATTTGTATCTCTTAATTCCTTTTTATTTCTCTATTTTACATCTGAGTGAATTACTCAGTACTATCTTCCAATTCACTAATTTTCCCTTCAAATATGTTTGGTCTAGAGTTTGATCAACCTATTTTTTGTTTTAACTTCAATAACTCCATTTATTCTTTTACATAGCTATTTATTTCATATCTATTAATTTTTGATTCATAACATGTTTTTGATAGTGGGGAAATTACAATTCCCAATTCTGAGCCATCTGGCAGCTCAGCCATCTCTGTGCCGCCACTTTAGGTCCACAGCTTTTTAAAGCAACAGCGAGGAGTAAAGGCACTCAGCCTTCTTTTCGTCCAGGCCCAGCCCAGCTCCCAGTTTCATCCACTTTATGACACCACTTCCCCTACACAATTATTTCCATCAGCTCATGAACCCAGAGTCTAATTGTATACTTCCTTCCCGTTTTAGTCCCTGCATATGTTTATCTTGCTCTTGAATACAGCTGTATCTGTTTTCTTTTTAAATTTTGTAATTGCTGCATTTGGAGCAGAGAGTCAACAGTAGGATAAACAATACCATAACAGCTAACATTTATTGTATACTTATGGACTGACAATTTTATATTTATTTTCTCATATAATCCTCTTAACAATGTTTTGAAGTAGGTACTATTATTATACCCATTTCATAGGTGAGAAAACAGGCACAAGGCCAGTTAGCAACTGTTCCAAGATCACCAGCTAATAAGGACCAAGAGTCAAACCAGATATCAGATTCCAGAGACCATGCTCTTAATCACTATACTGCCTTCCATCCCGATCAAAATGCACTTTATAATTCTGATTCTCTCTTTCTCTCTCTCTCTCCCCCTCTCTCATTCCACCTAACTGTGAACATTTTGCACACAGGCAGCATCTTAAGTGACGGAAGGGAAGTGGAGCTGTATTCCAGGTAGAAAGTAGTATATCAGCCTTATATTTTATTTAGTGTTATTCAGCCTAGGCCTATACCTAAAATCAGAAACACGGTTTTCAATGCCTATCTTTTTTCATAGAGCCCTTCCCACTTTCCCTGAGCTCTAAGCATTTCCCATGTGCCTGCCCCTAGACAGCCAGGACCATCCATGCAGGCTTGCCCCTGCTCTCTCTCCACCTCCCTCACTCTGTCCTAGTATATAATGCCCAGGAAAGCACCTTATTAGGACATTCATACAAAGTACCTCAGAAGACTTTTGTTTTCCATTTTCCTTCATAGCCCAAAGCCTTAATCTTAAAGGATTACATTTGTGAATATAAGTGAACAGCATGCAGTATAATCCAAAAAAGAGCCATCTTCAATTTTAGGCTGCATTATTAAAAATATAAAGTCTAAAAAAGCGAAGGTTATCAGTGCCACTCTATACTGTGCTAATAATTCATTCAACAAACATTAATTGAATCACTCCTAAGGACTAGGCACTGTGCAACACACTAAGGACGTACAAATCACCCTTTCTCTTTGCCAGTCTGCATATATTTTCTTCATTTAATCCTCCCAACAGAACGCTCCTAGAACAGTGTGCTCAGTTTGTAAACTAATCTTCCAGAGAATTTTCTGAAAGAGAAAAAAATGTGTTTTAGAAGAAGGGTTATTAAAACTATTACTTGGTCACCTAAGATACTTAGCCTTTTCTCCCTATATTTACTATCCAATTTTTAAAACACAGGGTCCTTAGTAAGGCAGGACACAGAGGGAAAGAATAAAAGGAATCCATGGAAGTGAAATGGTTAGGAAGCAATAATTTGAGAAAAGCTCAATATTTGCTGATTGGAGAATTGCAGTTTGTTTTCTTTTTAATGTTACTAAAAGTCATGACCTGGAACAATCTTTAATTGCTAATGTCAGCGGGTTATGATGTTGGCTCTTAGGATTCAACCCTTCCTAACATCAACTTCAGAAATTACAAATATTTGCTATGATGAATAAGTACAGCTATGTCTCAAGAAGATTAGGAAGAACTTGACACCGGAGGTGGAGAGACTAGTTAGGAAGCCAACAAATGTAAGCAAGATAAAGTCTACACTTGAGCTGTGGCAGCAGGAATGGAAAAGGAAAGGTGTTTATGAGACATTACTGAAGAAGAAAAGATCAACTTTGATAATCATATGTGGATGGAAAATGAAGCAAATACCTAGGTTCCAAACTGTGGAGAAAGAATTAGTAATGCCATTAACAGATGTAGGAGCCATGTTAAGAAGGTGCACATTTAGGACAAGACACAGATTTAGCTTGATATACATGACTTTCAAGAGCCAGCAAGACACTCAGAAGGAGATATTCAGCAGATAGTTAAAATTAGGGTCTGACAACTTAAGGACTTAGCAATAGCAATATGATCCAGTACATGTCCAGTACAAAGTATGGATGCCCTCTACCTTCTGCTCCAGTCAGACCAAACCATCTGTAGTTCCCCTACAGAGGCAGCTCTCTCCCATCTCTACCTCCAAACAAACCTTCCTATAAAGCCAAGCCTACTTCATACCTGGTTAACTCCTTGTCATCTTTCAGAATGCTCAGGTATCATTTTCCCAACCCTTAACTCACTTCCCACCAGGAGGATGGTGCCTGGGTCTTACCTCTCTATATATTAGCACCTAATATTTAGTACCATTCCTAAAATAGCAGCCACTTAAAGACTGATTGGAAAAAAACAGACTTGGCACATGTTCAATAAGCTTTCAAAATAACAGGATCCTCTTAGAGATGACCACTAAAGAAATGAACTTGGATGAGATTTCCAAAGGAGAGAAAAGAAAATGAGTGGTCCTAAATATAGGTATTCATCGTGGAATATATTCAACTAGGGATCAGTTCCCAAAAATGGTTCTCAACTTCCTTCAGCCCCAAATACCTCATCGGTGACACAAGGAGTATTACCTACCTCACAGGCTGCTGGGAAGATTAAAGGAGATAGCATACATAAAGCACCTAGTATAATATCTGGCACTCAATTAATATTCCCTTCTGTTCCCCAACCCCACGTGAAAACATGTTAAAGCCTGCTTATTTCTCTGCAGCTTTATTAACTGCTACAACCGGACAAGCAATCCAACCTAGAAAAATAATGGATATTTGAAAAAGGGAAGCTAGACTTGTCAAATACTCTCCCTTAGAGTAGTCTTTTCAGTCTCAACACTATTGTTAATGTTATCTAGATAATTCTTTTTTGTTGTAGGGGGCTTCATATACATTGTAGGATGTTTAGCAGCATCCTTGAACTCTACTTAACTAGGTGTCAGTAGCACTCCATACCAAAAATGTTTCCAGACATTGCCAAATGTCCCTAAGAGGCAAAATTTCCCCTGGTTGAGAACTACTACCCCAGAGCTAACTGAAATTCTCAAAGTTCTAACTCTTCTCCCTGACACCTACAAACATACATCATACATTCGTTCCTCACTGTCTAATTCCACACATTAAATTGTGCTTAGGCTTTATAAGCCACTCTCCTGAAAAATTAACCAAAATGGGTAGCTAGCCTCTTAACTGTCAAACTAGTCATCATAGATAATGCATGCAATCCAACCAATCAGTGCATTATCACACTGCAACCCTTAAAACCAAATTAATATAAGTAGGAATAGCCAATCCCCAAAGGTCTTCACACAAAATTAAGAGATTTATCCAAGTACTCAAGTGTCTAATCTTTTAACTTCATGTCTACAAGTGGCACTAAATAGGTTATTATATAAAGTGAGTTTTTAGTTGCCTAAGGACTTGTACAATTTGGGGGTGGGTTTTTTTGTTTGTTTGTTTTTTAAAGTAAGCACTATGCCCAACATGGGGTTTGTACTCATGACGCTGAGATCAAAAGTCACATGCTGTACCAACTAAGCCAGCTAGGAGCCCAAGTACTTTCACAAGTTTTAAATAAACACAATGACATATAAGATACATTCAATATATTTAAGTAGGATGGGGGAGATGGGCTAAGTGGGCAAGAGGCATTAAGGAAGACACTTGTGGGGTTGAGGACTGGGTGTTATATGTAGGGGATGAATCACTGGATTCTACTCCTGAAATCATTATTGCACTATATGCTAACTAACTTGCATGTAAAATTTTTTTAAAAAATTTAAAAAAAAGAATTAAGTAGGAGACACCTATATATTGCAACAACACAAAAAGTTATGTACATTAACAAAAAAAATAAGCAAAAATAGAGAAACAAAAACTGAGTTAACAGTTCTCAAGGGTTTTTGGATAATTGCTTGAAGTTATAAGTATACAGCATGGTAATTAAGAGCACAAGCCTGGAATCAGACTACCTGGATTAAAATCCCAACCCCATCTCTTATTAGATAGGTGACTTTGATCAACTTACTTAATTTCTCTATGCCTGTTTCTTCCTTAGTAAAGGAATTATAGTATCTACCCTGTAAGGCTGTTGTGGGATTGAATGAGTTAAAACAGGTAAACTACTGAAACAGTGCCTGATACATATATACTAAATGTTAAATATTATTATTTATCATTGTTTTTAAGGCTGCATAGCAGACAGTAGTGTTTCTTGGGTGGCTATATAAAAGTTGACACTGGGGGCGCCTGGGTGGCTCAGTCTGTTAAGCATCTGACTTTGGCTCATGTCATGATCTCACTGTTTATAAGTTCGAGCCCCACATCAGCTCTGTGCTGACAGCTCAGAGCATGAAGCCTGCTTCAGATTCTGTGACCCTCTCTCTCTGCCCCTGCCCCACTCACTCTTGCTCTCTCTCTCTCTCTCTCAAATATTTTAAAAAATTAATTTAAAAAAAAGTTGACAATGGAATCAAACAATGGACTTGCATCCAGATACTCTGGATTCATATTTCAGTTCCTTAACTAATTATTTCATTTGGGCTTCAATCTCCTCACCTGCAAAATAGGCAAATGCCTTGAAAATGTGTCAGCATAACAGAAAAATCTAAGGACCATATGTTTAGTAGGATAGAAAGGAAAAGTTGCATCTGTCTTCCAATTTGGTAGAGGAAACTTTGTGAAGGAGGTACCTTTTAAAAAAATACTCTAGTAATGGACAGAGTAGGGAAAGCACATGCCCTTGAACCCAGCCAGGTAGATCTGATTCAAAAAGCCGATGCTTTTTTCAATCTATGGATTGAAAGCTTAACATAAAAAGAGAACATCCTGGGGCACCTAGGTAACTTAGTAAATTGGGCATCCGACTCTTGCTTTCCACTCAGATCATGATCTCACTGTTAGTGGGATCACTCAGGGGTCAGGCTCTGTGCTATTAGCGCAGAGCCTGCTTGGGATTGTCTCTCACTCTCTCTCTCTCAAAATAAATAAACATTTTTTTTTTTTTAATTGAGAACATCCTGAGTTGTCAAAAGAAAAAATAAGTTTATTTCTTTGCAAACTAATCCTTTGGGGGTAGTAGGAATACATTAAAAGCACTGGCAGAGGGATGCCTGGGTAGCTCACTGGGTTAAACATCAGACTTCCACTCAGGTCATGATCTCGCTGTTCTTGGGTTCGAGCCCCGCGGTGTCCGGCTCTGGGCTGACAGCTCAGAGCCTGGAGCCTGTTTCAGATTCTGTGTCTCCCTCTCTCTGCCCCTCCCCTGCTCGCATTCTGTCTCTCTCTGTCTCAAAAATAAACATTAAAAAAAATTTTTTTTTAAAGCACTGGCAGAGATATGGCCACCATCCATCCAAAACAGCGTGAAAACAGTATCAGGCCTCTAACTGACCTTCTCCTTTCATTTACAAATGCTTCATTCTTTTGGAGGTGAAGGATGATTTTGGAAAAAAATGAGACTTGTCTTGTATAATCAAGGAATATCCCAATAGTTTTAAAACAATTTGTCTATACTTACATATAAAAATCAATGTCTTCCATTAACATTTCAAAATCATCTAGGACTGTGCATGTTACACTTTATACTTATCAGGAAGGAATATTTTAACAAACAACATTTTATAAGTAAATTACAACATCATGTGAGGCAGGTGTTAGGGGCAAAACTATCTCCACTGCTGCCAAAAAGTAAAAAGAAAAATCAGTATTTCCTATCTATTCAGCCCAATACCGTCCCGCCAAGCCTGCAAAAGGTCTTCAAAGATGTCAACTTTCAGAGTGCGCACAAAAAAGAAAGGTCAAGGCGCCCTTCCGCGACACTACTAAAAATCCCTAAGAATTCTGTCTTTGCCCAAGGGTAGAGCAGTCGCTGGACCTCCTCCTCGTTATCACCCAGAAAATAGGAGGTGGCAGGGTTGGACTCTGCTCTGGACGAGTCAGGTCATCCAAAGTCCCACTAGCCCAGCCGGGGGGAGCTCCCACGTGGCGCCCGCAGCGTGCACCTAGCCAGATAGGTTCTCCCCGGCCAGTGTCCTGATTGGCCAAGAGCAGCCGGAGCCGCTCCGGAGCAGGCGGCGACTCGGCCAAACTGGGCGGGCGCGGGGCAAAGGGTCGCAGCCTGGCGGGCAGCTCCGTAAACTGCCGATCGTGTGCTTTGGCCCCAAGCCGACAGCGAGGACACCATTCGGCTCCAGGGCCGTGAAACCCTACGTGGGCCCTGGTTAGCTGCAGACGCCGTCACCCTCCACCCTATGTCGAGGAGCGCTCACCTCAGCGCTCGCGGCGCCTCCACCTTCAGCTTTTTGGGCTTCGGCTCCTCCTCGGTCGCAGCCATCTTCGAACTCCCACCCCTTCTGCTCTCTGGCCCCACCTCCCTTATCTCATCACCGCCCCTTTCTCCCCGAACCCCGCCTCTCCTGACTCTTTCCACTCGGTGTCTCTTCCTTCCACAGCCATTGGCTCAGCTCCCTTCTGGTCCCGCCCCCCGGCTGTAGGGGGACCCCAGACTGAGTTGGGCTGCGTATGAGCGCCTGAGTCCACATGGTGTGAAACCCACTTTCTTCTAGGTTCTGGGTGATCTAGAAGATTTAGATCCTAAACCCCAAGAGACGTCCTTCTTCTCATTCAACGTCTTTCTTCTTATTTAATCTTCTCAATACTGTAGACCCAGTTGGTTTCTTTGAAGCTGTTAGTCAGGCAATCTATTGGGCACCCCACCTGCGGGGTCCTCGGGGCCTTCTCAGCTGCCACAGCCTAGGTCCGGAGTGGACCTGGCGCCGAATCACTGGCTGGCCCAGGTGTCGGGGTGAGTGTGAGGGGCGGGGAGTCTGCGGACAGGGAACAGCTCGAAAACTGGGGGGCAGGCTGAATAGCTGGGGGTCCGGACTCCAGCCTGGGCTTCGGGAGAATTTCTGATGCTGACCAGGCCTCCCTCTCGGCCTTCCAGGCTTTCTTGCCGGCAGGGCCGGAAGGGAGAGGTGCACCTGCAGCCCGGCCTTCTCGGGTCCCACGCCCAAGAGGTTCAGGCTCATTGGGGTCCCTCTCCGTGCTTCAGCGCGGGAAAAAGATTTTGTCACCCACGGTGAGCTGAAGTAGCAACAACTCGGACCTCAGCCGTAGCCTTCTGCTTTGGAAGGCAAACCCCCTGACTAACCTGAACGGACGTCCTGTTAGAGGGTGGCGCCTGGATGAGCCTGGGGTGGCGAATACAGTGAGGAAGGTGTTGCAGTTCTTCAGGAGAGAGGTGACGGGACTCTAAACTGAGTATGGAAAAGTGATGAGCACTGTGGCTGGTTGGATTTGTTGGGTTTGGCTTGTACCTAAAACTAAAGTTTATAACCTGTATGATTATGAAGGTGGTGCCCGTAAAATTAGGAGCCCATACGTGAGGAGGAGGAATTTTGTGGAGCTTGGGATATACCGAGTTTGAAACAGGGGCTTAGGTGTGGATGGTAGAAAGATTAAAAGGGGGAAAAAGAAAAGGCTGGGAAGTAAGCCGAAAAGAAACTTTCAAGGTGATAACCAAACAGGTGAAGTTTCATGTAATAAGAAGTCTTTGTTTTGGTTTGGAGAAAGTTATCAATGACATGAAATGCTGCAAGGTTCAAAGGAGGAATTTGAAGTCTGAGACTAGGTAGCTGGATTTGATGATTAGGAAGTCATTAGACCAGTTAAAAGATCTGCTTGAATACAGTCAATTACTGAGGAGAGATTGCAAGTGTAGACTAATCAAACCTTCATCGTTTGGAGCATGAAGCAAAAGTTTATTGAGCGGGTGTCAGTCCCTGTAAGGATTGGGGTTTATTTTTATTTTATTAAAAAAAAATTTTTTTAAGTTTATTTATTTTGAGAGAGACAGAGCGCGAGCAGGGGAGGGGCAGAGAGAGAGAGAGAGAGAGAGAGAGAGAGAGAATCCCAAGCAAGCTCTGTACAGAGCCCGACCTGGGGCTGGAATTCACAAAACTGTGAGATCATGGCCTGAGCCAAAAATCAAGAGTTGGTCGCTTAACCACTGAACCACCCAGGCGCCTCTGGGGTTTGGTTTAAAAAATACAAGACACATCATATTTTGGGGCAGAAAGCAAGTAACCAATGTGTATGATACAAATCTAAGAAAAGAGAGAAGGAAATGGGATCAAAATTACAAATGGAACGATCAGTTATGGAGAGAAAGGAGGACTCTTTAAGAATATAGGAAAAGTGGGGGAATGAGTTGAATGAGGAATTACCTGAAATTTACATATCTTTGGTAGGAAAGTTCTCTTTGCAGTAAGGTTAGTTTTTCTTACCTGAATCTTAGGATTTTTATGGTATTTCTAAACATTCAACATACTATACTGTTGGAGTTCCCTCTAGATTAGATATGTTTAAGTAGCTCAGTAATATGTAAATGCTTGAGTAGCAAATGACATTTGTAGAGAAGAATTCTCTCTCCCTCAACAAATGATCTCTTCTGTTACACAGAGAAAACAGAAGCGATCATGTTGCTACAACCAAAGGTACAAACCTTCTTCCCTTTTGTTTAAAGAGACAAAGTGTCCCTTCTTTTTTCTTTTTTTTTTTTATTTTCTTTTTTTATTTTTTTAAATTTACATCCAAATTAGCATATAGTGCAACAATGATTTCAGGAGTAGATTCCTTAGTGCCCCTTACCCATTTAGCCCATCCCCCCCTCCCACAACCCCCCCAGCAACCCTCAGTTTGTTCTCCATATTTATGAGTCTCTTCCGTTTTGTTCCCCTCCCTGTTTTTATATGATTTTTGTTTCCCATGTTCATCTGTTTTGTTTCTTAAAGTCCTCATATGAGTGAAGTCATGTGATTTTTGGAAAAGTGTCCCTTAAGGAAAACAAATCTCTGAAGTCTCCCAGTACCATCCTCTCCTCCCTAATCAGGATCCTCTTTTTTTTTTTTTTTTTTTTTCCCCCAGTTATTTCCTCTCTCTTACATCATCTGCCTTTTGCCTTCTACTCATACCTTCCCTTAAGCATTTAGAAATATTCTTCCTTAACTGTATTTTGATATAGTCCCATTTATTATTGTGTCTTTTCATCCTCACAGCTAGAGTTCTTGAGTATATCATCTACTTTCCTTTCTCTGTTTTTTCCACTTTGAGCTATTTCTCAGCCTATTTCATCCTGTCTTGTTTCCAGCATTCCACTGAACTACCACAAAAACTACTTTTACTAAAGTCACCAATGCCCTCTATGTGTTAAATCATAAATTCTCAATAGGGACAAAAAAACCATAATACTTTATATATACTTTATATATTATACTTTATATAGTTGTACTATATATATTCTTCTGGATACACACTAACACACTCTATTTACTAAAAATTGTTATCCTCTCTCCTACCTTTTTTTTTTTTTTTTTTTTTTTTTTACACTGCTCTCCAGCCACATCTTCTCAGTCTTCTTTTAGGCCCATTTCCTTGGCCCTACTCAGATGTTGGAGTTCTTTCCATAGGTTCTTTCTTACTATGCACATTCTCTCTTTGTTGTTGTTTTTTTTTCTCCTTATAGCTATAATCCCCATTAACAAAAAGTCGTGTTTACTCATAAGCATGTCTCCAACTCAGCTTCTCTCTGAAGCACCAAACCTACACACGCAGTGGTCTTGTGAATATATCCATTTAGGTCACATATATCCAGAATTGGGTCAGTATACAGGACCAGGGCTAACTGCCTCATTTTTCCTCTCATCTCCACCCCCCAAATCCACCTAATCTTTGCTCAAGCCTAAACATTTCTCCTATCTTTTCATTATACTCTGTCCCTGCTGTCAACTCTGTTAGTCCAGGCCACCACCATAATTCATCTCTCAGCCGGTGTCACAATATCCAGTTGCCTAAGTTTCCACAGTGCGGTTTTTCTTAAAACTATAAATTGGATTTCATGAATTCCCTGCTTAAAACCATAAAAAATGACTTTACATTGCACTAAAAACTAAGTGAACCAGTCTCTGCTTATCTCCTTCCCCGTCACATCTCACCACATCACCTCACCTCCTAAAGTTGCTAAATTTGTGCTGGTTTTCTTTACTTGTGTTCTCTGTCACCTTAAAGATTGGTGAAATTCTGAAGGACTTCTGTCATAGAAATTACATCTTACTGTTTTGTTTGCCTTCTTTGCTGAAGTCTAAACACTCTTAAGTTCAAGGACTTATTTAGTTCACCCTTTTATCTCCATTGCATGCTGTATATAAAACATATTCCGAACTATCTGTTGAATGAATAAATGGTCTAAGTATTGTCTGAGAATCAGAGGAGCTAGATTCTTTTCTGATCTCACTCTCTTACCTTGCATATAGGCCCTTCTATGCCCCCATTCTGTTATATGTAGAAGGAATACATTTTCTTTTTTAGACACTATTCCAAGAATAGAAATTTGGCTACACATCTTCCTTATTTATGACTTATTTAAGTCACCACATCTGACTTATTTATGATGAGGTTATGTCCTGATAAACCCATTGTAAGTTGAAAATATTTTAAGTCAAAGATGCATTTAATATACCTAAATTTACTGAACATCATAGCTTAGCCTAGCCAACCTTAAATGTGCTTAGAACACTCAACAGTAGCCCACAGTTAGGCAAAATTATCTAAACAAAACGTATTTTATAATTAAGTGTTGACTATCTCATGTAATTTATTGAATACTGAAGTGAAGAACAGAATAGTTGTAAGTGTATTTCTTGTTTACTTTGGTGATCATGTGGATGATTGGGAGCTGTGGCTCACTGCCTCTGGCCAGCATCCCACAAGAGTATGGTATCACTCTACTGGAAAAAGATCAAAATTCAAAATACAGATTCTAATGGATACATATCACTTTTGCATGATTGTAAATTAGAAAAATCTTAAGTCAAACCATCCTAAGTCAGGAACTGTGTGTTTTATATTTGCATTGTTTGTGACTCATCAGGTTGAGTGTTCATTTGGTAAAGAGGATTTATGAAGTATGTAAGCTGCAGTCAAAGCTCTGATAGAACTGTTTCTGAACAGTTTCTCATGTGGCTTTAAAATAAGCTGGTAGCATTCTGTTTTCTGATTCAAAAGTCACTAATAACAAAAAGATGGCTATGGTTGCGGTACGTGTATAAATTTCCCAGAAAGTTTGTTAAAATGATGAAAGAAGTAACTGCAGCTGCTAAAAGAATAAGTAGCTAAAGAAACAGGCTAGGGGTTGGGGCGCCTGGGTGGCGCAGTCGGTTAAGCGTCCGACTTCAGCCAGGTCACGATCTCGCGGTCCGTGAGTTTGAGCCCCGCGTCAGGCTCTGGGCTGATGGCTCGGAGCCTGGAGCCTGTTTCTGATTCTGTGTCTCCCTCTCTCTCTGCCCCTCCCCCATTCATGCTCTGTCTCTCTCTGTCCCAAAAATAAATAAAAAACGTTGAAAAAAAAAATTAAAAAAAAAAAAAAAACAGGCTAGGGGCGCCTGGGTGGCTCAGTCCATTAAGGGTCCCACTTCAGCTCAGGTCATGATCTCACAGTTCGTGAGTTCGAGCCCCATGTCGGGCTCTGTGCTGACAGCCTGGAGCCTGCTTCGGATTCTGTGTCTGCTCTCTCTCTCTGTCCCTCCCCGGTTCATGCTCTGTTTCTCTCTCTCTCTCTCTCTCTCTCTGTCTGTCTCTGTCTCTCTCTCTCAAAAATAAACATTTAAAAAAATTTTTTAAAGAGACAACTTACACTGCTATGTGTGGCATTTATTTAATTGTTATATGTATTAGGCTTTTGTTCATAATATGAATAGAAGAAATAAGCTCTCTTCTTTTATAATAGAAGGGTAAGGTGGGTTTTAAAGCTAAGCACTGATGAGAGCCACAAGTGTTATGCTTTCATCTCAGCATTAAAGATAATAAATCCAGATGGCTGGTTTAACTTACAGTATTCTCCAGAGATTTGAACTATTGCCAGTGAAAACAACTTTGGTGGAAACTTTTCCTGGAAAGAATTTTTCACCAGTTTAAGAGAATGAATAGGAATGTGGCCTCTAAAATAAAGGAACTATGAAGTCACTTGCTTTGAGAACAAGCAGCTCTTCTGGGGTGTACTGTGACAACAAAGTACCACAGACCTATACCTTCTATAGGGTGACTGGTTTAAGAATATAACTTACTGTCAGACCTTTTAAATATAATTTTTGCTCAAAATAATTTATTAAACACATTTTGGCTTCTAAATAAGAAGCACATCCTTCAGTTCTTTTTCTTAAATTATAAGCTCAAAGAGCACATTTGCTATCCATTTGCTGCCTAGTCCAATATGGCAACCACTAACTACATGTAGTTATATGAATTTAAATTAAGTTAAAATTAAAACTTCAGTACATCAGTTACATTAGCCATATTTCAAGTACTCAATGGCCACGTGTGACCAATGGATACTAGTCCATCATTGCAAGAAATCCTATTGGACAGTGCTGCCTTAGAGAATGTTCCTAATAACTAGTCTCTAGGAGCCAGGTGAGAAAGGGAGCCCAAGATTCATGGACCTGGGTTTGAATCTTAGCTCTTATACTTATTGTAGGATCTGACTTAACATTTCTAAGACTTTATCATCTTATCTGTAAAAAAGGGATAAGCACGATATTTATAACATTGAGTTGTGAAGATTCAGTGAGATAATGTAGATAAGTGCCTAGTATAGTGCCTGGCCCACAGTTAGTAACTGAATACATTTTAGGTATTATTAGTTTATTTACCCTTAATGAATAAAACGCTTTGAAAATTTATTTTTTCAAATAAAATTTGAAAAATGGAGCTGAAAAATTGGAGCTGAAAATTTAGTTTTGCAAAGGGTACCATTTTCCAAAGTTGGCTCGGTTGAAGTGCTCAAATTGGAGTCTTCATTGAGGGAATTACAGTGTTCTCCTTTAAGCTACATTTTATATTTCAGATGAAGATTTTATTCCAAGAAATGTATCATAATACAAGTTTAGTTGCAGATCTTCTCATTGGATATTCCTGTTTGTTTGGTTTTTTTTTAAGTGTATTAGCCCAGATGATAGTTAAAAGTCAGTAGGTTCTATATAGCAAGTCTGTATTCCAATGATACTAATTTTTTTTTTTAAGTTTATTTGTTTTGAGTGAAAGAGTGGGAACAGGTGAGGGGCAGAGAGAGAGAATCCCAAGCAGGCTTCACAGTCAGTGCAGAGCCCAGCGTGGGGCTCGAACTCACAAACCATGAGATTATGACCTGAGCCAAAATGAAAAGTCAGATGCTTAACCGACTGAGCCACCCAGGTGCCCCTAAATGACACTATTTAACACCCATATAGAAATATAAAGCTGACATGAAACCTATTAAAGCATCTGATTAGATAAAGTATAAAAATGAGCAGGTTGCAGTATTAATCTAGAAAAATTTAGTAGGTCCAATGCCTGAAGTGTCAGGGTTTATTGTCCTGTTGGTTGCTTGCTAAGTAGAGATGGCTTTGAACAAAGAAACGTATTTGTTTCTAATACAGGAACTGTTAACAGCATTTATTTTATGCATAATAATTAATACAGTAATTATTAAAACACATCTTAGTAATTAGTAATTTACTTAACAACTTCTAAACACGTGCCAGACGGGAAGGGGAAATCATCACCAATTAGTCCTTAAATGTCAGATGCTTTCATAAAATTAATTACTTAATCTTAAAAGAACTGCTCAGGTTTATGTCATTGTTTTCTGTGTCAACAGAATTGAATGAATGCATCCATTCTGGAAAGTTTTCCTTTCCTCTTTGGGATTTATCTTCATGCAGAAAAACTATTCATTTTAAATTTTTTACAGTTGGGCTACACTTCTACAGTAGTATAATTTTGAATTAATGGACCACCAGACTAAACACCTGATAACTGATGTTATCCATATAAAAGAAGGGAACATGTTAAGGTAATTAGATATTTTTCCACCATCCCCCATTTGCAAGGATAATACAGTTTTTATTTGAAGCATAATTAACACTCAGAAAATTATATGTCATAAAGCCCAATGAATTATCACAAAATGAATACAACTTGTAACTATATCAAAAAATAAAATGTTACAAGTACCCTAAACCACCCCCATGCTCCTCTTAGTCACTACCCTCACTCTCCTCCATAAAAGAATTTTTATCAAACCATAGATTATTTTGGTCTGTTCTAGAACTTCACATAAATAGAATCATACTGTATGTATCCTTTTGCTTCTGGCTTTGTTCAATAAACAAACAAATCTTACAAACAGATTTTAAGATTTTGCTTTGTGTAACAAGTTTATTTTCATTGCTGTGCAATTTTTCATTTTAGTAATATTGTGTAATTTATTTTTCCATTCCACTATTAATAAACATTTGAGTTGTTGCAGGCTTTCACCATAACAATATATTTTTATACATATTTTGGGTGCACATTTGTACACATTTTAATCCACCTGGAAGGAGATTTGTGTGTCACAGTTATTAAGAATATTTTTTAAATGAAATATAATTCACATACTATAAAATTCACATTTTAAAGTATACAAGTTAGTAGGTTTTAGTATATTCACAAAGTTGTACAATCATTATCTCTAATCCCAGATGGTTTTTGTCACCTTAAGACATGAGAAGCCCATAACCACTAACTCCACATTCTTCCCCTTCCACCCAGCCTCTGGCAACCACTAATCTATTTTCAGTCTGTGTAGATTTGCCTATTCTGGACATTTTATACAAATGGAATCATACAATATGTGACCTTTGTGTCTGGCTTCTAAGCATAATGTTTTCATGGTCAGCCATTTAATAGCATGTATCACTTCATTCCTTTTTATGGCTGAATAATATTCCATTGTTTGAAAATTTGTTATTTACCCATTCATCAGTTGATAGACATTTGAGTTGTCTCCACTTTTTGAATATTATGAATAATGCTGCTAGGAACATTTGTATGCAAATTTTTGTATGGACATCCATTCCTAGTTTTCTTGGTTGTATACCTAGGAGTAGAATTTCTGAGTCATTTGATAACTCTGTCTTTAACTTTTGCAAGAATTCACACTGTTTTCCACAGCAGCTATACCATTTTAAATCCCTATCAGCAATTGATGAGGGTTCCAGTTTCTCCAGTTTCTTGTCAATACTTGTTATTGTCTGCATTTTGATTATATCTACTCTAATGGATATGAAATAATACATCACTGTGATTTTGATTTACATTCTGAGAAGGCATTGAGCACATTTACCTCTGCTTATTTGCCATTTGTATGTCTGTCTTCTTTGGAGTAATGTCTTCAAATTCTTTACCCATTTTTTTTATTGTGTTGTCCTTTTATTATTGAGTTGCTAAGTGTTCATATATTCTGGATAGTAGTCCCTTATAAAATATATGGTTTGCAATTATTCTCTCATTCTGTGAGTTCTCTTTTTACTTTCTTGATAATGTCCTTCAAAGTACAAAAATTTTTAATTCTGATATAAGTCCAGATTATGTTTTTTCTTTTGTTGCTTGTGCTTTTGGTGTCATATCTAAAAAAATTATCTAACCCAGGGTACTGACAACTTAATGCATATATGGTTTTTTCTAAGAGTTTTTTAATAGTTTTAGCTCTTAGATTTAGGTCTTTGATACATTTTGAGTTGATTTTTGTATATGACATGAGGTAGAGGTCCATATTCATTCTTTTGCATGTGGAAATCTAGTTGTCCCAGCACCATTTGTTGAAATGACTCTTCTCTCTCCCAGTGAATGGTTTTGGCATTCTTATCAGAAATCAATTGACTGTATATGTAAGGGTTAATTTCAAAACTCTCAGTTCTATTCCATTGATCTATATGTCTATCCCTTTGCCAGTACCACATGGTACATTTGTAGTAGGTTTTTAAAATCAGGAAGTGTGAGTCCTCCAAATTTGTTCTTCTTTTTCAAGATTGTTTTGGCTATCCTTATCTCTCTTTCATTTCTGTATGAATTTTAGGATGATCCTGTCAGTATCCACAAAAAAGACAGCTGGCATTATAGTAGGGATTGCTTTGAATCTTAGGCCAATTTGGCAAGTATTGCTATCTTAACAATATTAAGTTTTCTAATCCATGAACATGAAATACCTTTCCAAGTTTTAGATATTTTTAATTTCTAATTTCTTTCAGTGATGTTCTGTACTATTCAATGTACAAGTCTTGCACTTTTGTTAAATTTAGTCCTAAGTATTTTGATCTTCTTGATGCTCTTGTAAATGGATTGTTTTCTCAATTTCATTTTCAGGTTATTCAATGCTAATGTGTAAAAATAGAAGTGTTTTCTAAGGGTGCCTGTGTGGCTCAGTTGGTTAAAGCGTCCGACTTTGGCTCTGGTCATGATCTCATGGTTTGTGAGTTCGAGCCCCACATTGGGCTCTGTGCTGACAACTCAGAGCCTGGAGCCTGCTTCAGATTCTGTGTCTTGCTCTCTCTCTGCCCCTCCCCTGCTCGCACTCTGTCTGTCTCTCTCAAAAATGAACATTAAAACAAATTTTTTAATAAAAAGGAAATATAATTTTTTATATTAATCTTGTATTCTGCGAGCTTGCTGAACTAACTGTGATTTTGTGTGTGTGTGTACGTCTGTGTTCCTTAGGACTTTACATATATAAAATTGTGTCATCTGCAAATAGAGGTAGTTTTTTTCTTCCTTTCCACTTTGGAGGCCTTTGGTTTCATTTTTCTAATTGCCCTGGCTAGAATCTCCAGTACATACTGAATAAAAATGGTGAGAGTTGGGGCGCCTGGGTGGCTCAGTCAGTTAAGCATCCGACTTCAGCTCAGGTCATGATCTCACAGTCCGTGAGTTCGAGCCCCGCGTCGGGCTCTGTGCTGACAGCTCAGAGCCTGGAGCCTGCTTTGGATTCTGTGTCTCCCTCTCTCTCTGCCCCTCCCCTGCTCATGCTCTGTCTCTCTCTGTCTCAAAAATAAAAACATTAAAAAATATATTTTAAAAAAATGGTGAGAGTGGACATCATTATTTATTCTTGATATTAAGGAAAAAGGTTTTAATCTGTAATCATTAAATATAATGTTAGCTATGGGATTTTCATAGATGCCCCATCAATGTTAGGAAGTTTCTTTTTCTATTTTAAGTGTTTTTATTATAAACAGGTGCTAGATTTTGTCAAATTATTTTCCTGCACGTTTTGAAATGATTATATGGTTTTATTGTCTTTTATTTTATGTATGTTGTGTGTTACATTGATTGATTTTCATATGTTGAACCAATCTTCCATTCTTGGAATAAATCCTATTGGCTGAGGTGTATAATCTTCTGTATATATTGCTAGATTCAATTTGCTAGCATTTTGTTGAGGATTTTTACATCTATTCTTAAGTGATATTGGTCTGTATTTTCTTGTATTGCCTTTGTCTGGTTTTGTCAGGATAATACAAGCGTACTTTTTGATGTACACTAAATTGTTTAAACTTTTTTCCCTCCAGAAAATGATTCACAGTCTATTTCTCATAAACTGTTCCGGTGACATATTTCTAGAGAAGCACTGGAAGAGTGTTGTGAGCCAGTCTGTCTGTGATTATTTCTTTGAAGCTCAAGAGAAAGCTGCTGATGTTGAAAATGTACCACCTGTCATTTCAACACCTCATCACTACCTCATCAGTATCTACCGGGATAAGCTCTTCTTTGTGTCTGTCATACAGACTGAAGTGCCACCTCTATTTGTAATTGAGTTTCTACATCGAGTTGCTGACACTTTTCAGGTTGGTTATTCATCAAATCTTTTGAACTTAAATTACTCAAGTTAGGGGTAGGACACATGATGATATTCTTTAATTATCCAGCTTTGTATGTGTATTCTATCTCTCTCTCCTTTTCAACTAAGAATAAATTCATAAACCCTTTTTTGTAGGGTGTGTAGCAGTATACATGGCTGTTGTATTCATTGTTTCAGTAGAACACAGTAATCTCATGGTCATGGAAGCCACCCAGGCACCCCCAAAAAACAATATCACTTAAGAAGGTTATTTTTTTATATGTATTACAAATTATGTCATCAGGAAACAGTAATGTCCTCTACATACAGTTCTCTGAATGGTCCCAGGATTTTTATTGGTTATGCAGTCTTCTAATATTTACATTTTATTATCTTGCTAAATGTACCAAATAATTGAAAACTTACCTGTGTTTTGGAGGTAGGCAAGTGAAGTTTATAGTTCACATTCTAGTTTAATGTTTCAGTGTACTCTCTGGCTTAATATGTAATAGGAATTCAGTTCAATCTAAAAATATTAAGAAAATTATTCAAGAATAATGTAGAGAACTACAAAGGGTTTTTTTCCTTCTGATTTATGTATTTTCAACATATTAAACAATGAATTATGCTACTATAAGTTTATCCTGCTGAACAAAGAGTATCTAGCAAGCCTTTCTTCATGTCTTCCATTGTGCAATATTATGTACATTTTGTTAAGGACTACTTTGGTGAGTGTTCGGAAGCTGCAATTAAGGATAATGTGGTCATTGTATATGAGCTCTTGGAAGAAATGTTAGACAATGGATTTCCACTGGCTACTGAATCTAATATCTTGAAAGAACTGATTAAACCACCAACAATTCTACGTTCTGTCGTCAACTCTATTACAGGTAAGGTGAAAACATAGGAACTGAGCAAATAAAACTTTATAAACAAGTTGTTTATAATCTTGTTTATGATCTGACAGATTATAAAGGTAGTACAGCTTGCCCAGAGTTAAAGTTAGTGCTGTTGCGAAAATGGATGTGTATTTCTTTTCATGGGAAGAGGCTAGGTCTTAAATGAAAAAGAAAACTTTTGGTTTTTATTCTTTTATTATAGATTTTTCTGTAAGACCACAATAACATTATTACTATTACTTAACACTAAATAATAAGACTGAATAACTTCCCAGTTAATCCTAAAGAAGTCAATAGAAAAGGGAAGGCTACATAGAAGAGCATTCAATCTATGTACAGACTGGCATTGTAGTATTTAAAATAGCATTATTTTATGTGATGTGATGAATATATAAACTGATACTATACTCATAGTCATTTTGTAGTGTATAAGTATATCAAACCATGTTATACACTTAAACTTAACACAATATTATATGTTAATTGTATCTCAATAAAAGCTGGCAAAAATAGCATTATAAAACTGGCATTATGTTATATATAAAATATATAAAACCCAAATTACTAGACTATAGAAAATTTAAGATCCTCACCACAGAGTACATATTGTCTCTTCCAAGTCTTTGTTTTATACATGCAGAAGATTTATTAAAACAAAAAGATAGGAAATTAGTCTATTTGTGAGATCTCATGCAATGTGGGCCTTGTACTTGTTTTGTAAGTTTCTAATTTTGGTTTATTTCTTGAGTGTAGCTAGAAATTAGGTACATCCAGATGATGGCTTTTTTTTTTTTTTTTTTTTTTTTTTTGAGAGCATTGAAGTCTTCTAGAGAAAGATTTCTGTGAAATGTTACATGCCACACCAGCTATAATGTCTACCATTATAAACCCCTCTCCAAATGTACTGACCTAAAAAATGGGGCAAGGGAGGCTTGCAAGAAAGCTTTATTCATCCTCTATACAAGGCTGAGTGTTAGGAGAAATTCAAGGAAAGATAAGATGGAGTGTCTGTGTGCCTAAAATTTAAACTCTGGATGAGAGATTGGGAAAAAAAAAATAAAGTACATAAATAATAGTAAGATTGTAAAAGGCAATTCCATACTTTATAGATAATGCAGTGACACTGGAAGGTACACAGGATATAATATTAAATGGAAAAAAAAAACACAAAACCATAAAAATTATTTAATTATCTTAATTATACATAAACATTCATACAGACAAAAAAGCTCTAAAATGTTTTCAATGACCATCTCCAACTAAGGAACTACATACTATCCTTATTTTTGCCTTACACTTTCTAATTTCCAAAATGAACATGTATTTTATAATTACTAAAATAATAGAATGACAGTATATAGGCTATTAAGGCAGTCCTTTATAAAATTCAAGAGAGTGGTTCAGTGGATGAAATAATTCCTCCTGAATTATACTGGTTGGCCCTAGGGCAGAGCCCTAGAGAACCAACAGAATTTAGAGAGAGAGGGAAGAATAAGAGCATTCTATAGATGCAATGATATGAGAAAACACACACAAAGTGAAAAGCCTTGAATTGTATTAATTTGTTTAGCAGAAGCAGAGCTGTTTTTTAGCTGAGTAGTGAGAGATAAAATTAAAGAGTTAAGTTGAGGAAATTCTTGAATGCTAGGCTAAATTTGTTTTGGGGGGTTTTTTGGTTTTTTGTTTTTTTTTTTTCCCCCCCACAAAGCCAGTGTGGAAACATTGAAAGTTTTGAACAGGAAGATTAAGGCAGTGTTTTTCAAAAATTTTGGAAGGCAAAAGGTTGGAGACACTAACACCAATCAAATGAGACTGTAAAATTATATGTAAAAAAACCAAAATTATAAAAATACAAAAAAATAATAATAATAAGTGGAACCTACTTATGAGGGAAATGTTTAAAGAAATATACCAAAATGTTAATGGTAGTTGTATTTTGGTAAAAGGAAGATAGATATTTTTAGCCACTTTTCAGAACTTCACATGTGTTGTTGTTGTTATTAAGCATGTACTACTTGTATGTTGGAAATGTAAATTAACCAAAATGTTAAATATGTCACAGCTCAAGGATATGTTTTGGACAACCAGACTTTCTTCAGACATATGTCAGTTTATCAGTAAAAAAGCCAAACATTAAACATGAGCGATATTGCAGCCATATGGGTGTCTGACCTTAAAATGGGAGAAGGCTAGAGTGTGTTCTTCATCCAGTTACTCCACTGAGGCCTGCTTGGCAGCATCTCATGTAGAATTTAAGCTGAATACCAAAGGGCCTACTAATCACTTTGTATTCTCCGTGGAGACATTTTATCAGCAGAAGGTTTTAAAACAACTAGCCTCTTTTCTTCATCAGTGGCAGCAGGATGAGATTCCGTTGTTGAGCCACTGGAATCAGGTTAGGTTACTGTTAACATGAAGAAAGCAAAAGATAAGTAAGTGAATTTAACCTGGTTTGGCACATAGAGGACCACATGGTCTACTTCTGTCTTCTAGAAATTTGATCATGTTGGTATGAATATATCTCCGACAATTCTGGAAACCATCCACAAGTGGTTCTTCAAATACTTCAGTGAAGTAAAACCCAAACAGTAAAGAAGCAAATAAAGCATTCTTTTGTTTTTTGGTTTTGTTTTGTTGGTTAATAGTTTCTTCTTTCTTTCTTTCTTTCTCTCTTTCTTTCTTTCTCTTTTTCTTTCTCTTTCTTTTTTCTTTTTCTCTTTTCTTTCTTTCTCTCCTTTCTTTCTTTCTTTCTTCCTTCCTTTCAAGTTAGCTGTACACCCAACTTGGAGCTTGAACTCACAACCCCAAGGTCAAGAGTCGCACACTCTACCAACTGAGCCAGCCAGGTGCCCTTGTAAATAGCTTTTCTGATGACTATTTAATGCATTACCTTTGCTTTCTCCTTTTCCGGTTTCTAGGCAGCAGTAATGTTGGGGACACACTCCCCACTGGGCAGCTGTCCAACATCCCATGGCGACGGGCAGGGGTAAAGTACACAAACAATGAAGCCTATTTTGATGTCGTTGAAGAAATAGATGCAATTATAGATAAATCAGGTAATTGTGTGCATGTAATCTTATTTGGGAAGAAACAGTTGAGCTGACATAAGCTGAACAGAAAATTGAAACCCTTTGGCAGTATGGCTTCAGTGGAAAGGCATTCACTTTCTAATAGCTTAAAAATCTGTTTATTTTGCCCAGAGGTTACATATAATTTTCATAACCACTAGTTTAGGTCTGCCAAACCTTATAAATCAGATCTCATGCTGCCTTGTTAAGCCAGTTATTACCCTGTATGCCTCTGCCTTTTGCCATTTATTCATTTAAACATTTATTGTATATCTACCATACATCATACTTTTGCTACCACTTTAATATGCAGTACTTCTTTTTTTTATGTAGAATTTTTTTTAATGTTTATTCATTTTTGAGAGGGAGCAACAGAGCACCAGCCGGGGAGGGGCAGAGAGAAAGAGAGACACAGAATCCGTAGCAGGTTCAGGCTCTGAGCTGTCAGCACAGAGCCCAACACGGGGCTTGAACTCTTGAGCCGTGAGATCATGACCTGGGCCAAAGGCAAACACTTAACTGACTAAGCCACCCAGCTGCCCCTATATGCAGTACTTCTAATAACAACCCCCCCAAAAAACAGCAGTACTGTCTTAGAATCATAAAGTTTTATTTAAAACATCTAGTCCAACCCTCACATTTTATACATAAGGAAACTGAGGCTCAGAAGAGCTTAGTAATCTGCTTAAGGTCACACAGCTAGTTGCCGTGTGAAAATGAGTTATTACGAATTACAACCAATATCTTTTCTTTAGTGAATGCTCTTTTTCATTATAAAATTCTATCCTACAGAATAATAACTGTATTATTACAGAATAATGCCTATTTCTTAAAGTTAACAGTTCAGTCCATTTCATGAGAAACTTGCCTCATTTGTAAATTCCATTAAAAATATTTAATTTCAGGGGCACCTGAATGGCTTAGTTGGTTAAGCATCCGACTTCGGCTCGCGGTTCGTTGATTCGAGCCCCACATTGGGCTCTGTGCTGACAGCTCGGAGCCTAGAGTCTGCTTCAGATCCTGTGTCTCCCTCTCTCTCTCTGCCCCTCCCCCACTCATGCTCTGTCTCTCAAAAATGAATAAATGTGAAAAAAAATTTTTTTTTAATTTTTAACTTCATATCCAGCAGTCTTTCAAGGTTCACTATCAAGATAGAGTCAGGTTTGATATTCCTTAGAATTACCTACCAGAGTTAGATGTGGGCCATGGCACTTAGTGAAGAAGCTGTTGTAACTGGTGTAATAGATCCTTTGTCCACTAAACTTGTTAGAAGATGTGCAAGTTTCATTATGTCTGACACTCAGGAGGTGTCTCCATTACTTCAGATACAGTGATAGCTCTAGTAAAGACTAAGATTCCAGTGATGTTATCACTTTATTTCTTTCCTCAGGATCTACAGTCTTTGCAGAAATTCAGGGGGTCATTGATGCTTGCATTAAGCTATCTGGAATGCCTGACCTTTCTCTTTCTTTCATGGTAAGTTCTCCTGCCCTGTAGTTCTTTGCATGCCTAATACATATGAAGTACTAAATGAAATGATAAATACTGAGAAACGTTTGTATCTTAGATTATAGGATTATCTCAGTAATATTCTTAGTACAGCTTCCCAAGACAGTGTTTTACATGATGAGCATGGCCTTTATGAAAAGGCTGAGGTCTTTTCCTGAGTTTGCCAGAAGTGGCTTAAGTGGCTGGCTGCCTTCTGCAAATGTGTAGTCTCACTTAACCGAATTATTTGTTTTGCTGATGAAAGGGCATTGATCTTTTTCATCATTTTAGACTCAGCATGATACACTACTAAGAAAATCAAGAGAACAGAGTTCTGATGCTGTCTTGTCCTGACCTTGACTTCTTCAAACCTCAGTTTTTTCATTTATAAAATGGACATGATACTACTTGTATTTTCTACTTAATAGTTATTGAAATTCAAATAAAATAATATCCATTAAGATTGTGTTAATGTGGTCATAGTAACCAACTCTTAACATGACTCTCTTATCTTTAGGGAGTCTTATTAATTTCTCATATCTGAGTAGAGTTGCCATATTCACTGCACTCTATGAATATTGCTATCTTGTTTTCCTGGCAGAACCCACGGCTTCTAGATGATGTCAGCTTCCACCCCTGCATCCGGTTCAAGCGTTGGGAATCTGAAAGAGTTTTGTCATTTATTCCTCCAGATGGAAATTTCCGACTCATATCATATCGTGTCAGCTCACAAAAGTATGTCGGTGCATCAACCAGAAATCTACCATCATAGATCAGTGTGATGGGTAGAATTCGCTTTACCTTTTCCATTTTGACAGTTGAATACTTGAATTCATCACTGCTCCCTTTAGCCATGGCCCAGCAGGAGACTCAGGAAGAACTGGTGAAAATATGTATCTAATATAATCAGTGTACCTTGAATCTGAGAGTATAAAATAGTAGTAAATGAGAGTAGTAAGATATATACCTGAGAACAAGCATTTTGGAATTGTGTAACCTGGGCAAAACCTTGAATCCATGCCATAATTTTACTGTGGTCTTTAGGCTTCATAACTAAAGGACACACATATCTCCAGCTTCCCAGGGTATCTCCCAACTAACTGGCTTCAGGACACTCTTTTGTGTACTGAGGTTCAAATGAATGAATTAGCATTATGGGTTGTACCTGGTTTGTCCCTGGAAAATATCAGAAGGTATTCGGGTAATATTAGACGGGACTTAAAAAGCAGAGGAGTTGTTTCTTGGCTCTTACCACATAGAGACTATTTTATTTAGTATAATTTTAAATTATCTTTTCTATGGTATCTTAATTCATGTCTTTAAACTAGGGCTATTTGCCCCAATTGTTTATACTATCTTGACTTGTATATGTATTGCTCAGAAATTGTATGAGTCTTAGTGCAGTGATGCTGGAACCCTGATGTGCTCAAACCCCCTGGTACAGATGCTGAATCTCCACTTCTGGGGGTATATGGTCCCATAGTGGAGTCAAAGGCAGGGTAGGACACTCTGGACTGAGGTTTTCAGGCTACCTCTAGAACTGTCTGACACTATTAATCATGTTTGTGGTTGAGTCTGTCTTTCTCTTTTCAGTCTAGTGGCAATACCAGTGTATGTGAAACATTGCATCAGCTTTAAGGAGAACAGTTCTTGTGGAAGATTCGATATTACAATTGGACCAAAGCAGAATATGGGGAAAACTATTGAAGGAATCACAGTAACAGTTCACATGCCAAAAGTTGTACTGAATATGAACCTGACACCAACACAAGGCAGCTATACATTTGATCCAGTTACCAAGGTATGGCCACCTCTCATCAAGAGTAAGCAAGTGTTTCTGCAGTCTTTATTTTGTGATGGCAGGGAGGGCAGAAGGAAGGGTTTAATGTCTTGGTTAAAACTAAAGTTCCTAACAAAACCTAGAGAGCATACTGTGCTATGCGCCTGCCCCTGGCTGTGGAGGGAACCCACATCTGCTGCTGAGGAGATGAACAGAAAACTGAGACTCATTCTGTTCTCCCTCAGAGTGTGTCTTTTTCTCATCCACTGATCATCTAGAGACCCACTCGCTAATGAGGAAGAAGATATAAAAAGCTTTTTAAAAAGAGAGAAGCATTACGTGGATATAAGAAGATAGTATTGTAGTCTATTGTTAAATTTTCTGTAGAAATTGATCAGTAAGACCTTTCTTTTTCATTTAAAAGCACTGTTTCACACTTTTCCACAGTGGGTACTGGCTAGGAAAGCTGCTTCCTCACTATACGTAAATGTGCCTCTAGCAGAGGGTTTTCAGAGAAACTATAAAAGATGATTTTCTGTCAGCTTCCTTCTTGGGTAAAAAATATGATTCTTTTCAGTAGCAGTTATTGTACTGCCTGATAAGTGAAAAGGCATATTTTTGAATGAAATCATCATCCAATCCAGTCCTAAGGATTTGAAGAACCTCCCAGGATACTACACAGGGCTGAGCAATGAAGGGGGAGCTCCAGATCCCTGGCCCTTCACCTTGGCTTCAGTCGTAACAGCGTCACTTTCTTGACTGTTACTGAGCGTCCACACTAAAGATTTCATTTGAACAAAGAAAGCTAAAAGTTTAAAAAACACCAGTTTAGGTCCATTTTCTCATTTTACAAGAAGAGTAAACTGAGGCCCAGAGACACAGTGAAGGCAATATAGTAGAAACAACATTTGAAATCAGTCTTAGGTTCAAATCCCAATTTTTTTTTTTAAACATTTATTTTTGAGACAGAGAGACACAGAGCATGAACGGGGGAGGGTCAGAGAGAGAGGGAGGGAGACACAGAATCTGAAACAGGCTCCAGGCTCTGAGCTGTCAGCACAGAGCCCGACGCGGGGCTCGAACTCACGGACCGCGATATCATGACCTGAGCCAAAGTCAGCCGCTCAACCGACTGAGCCACCCAGGCGCCCCTTCAAATCCCAATTTTGCCTCTAAACTAGCTATGTGACCCTGAGCAAGTCATTTGACCCCTGAGCCTCAGTTTCCTTATTGATAAAAAGAAGATAAAATCTGCATCACAGGCTTTTTTTTTTTTTAATATTTATTTTTGAGAGCAAGAGCCAGTGGGGGAGGGATAGAGAGAGAGGGAGACACAGAATTGGAAGTAGGCTCCAGGCTCTGAGCTGTCAGCACAGAGCCCTACACAAGGCTCAAACCCACAAACCATGAGATCATGACGTGAGCTGAAGTTGGATGCTTAACCACCTGAACCACCCAGGCGCCCCCAGGCTTCTTTGAGATAATGTGTGAATAGTGCTAAGCACAATACTGTATCCAAAAGTAGATGGTCTACAAATGTTGGTTCTCTGTGCTCACCATTCAGAGTCACAGAAGATCCCAGGTCTCTTGTTTCCAAGACACTGTGCTCCATTCTGTACAGAAAGTTATGGTGTCTTTGAACCTTGTCTCTAAACACTTGTCTTTAGTAAATAGTTCAGGTTGTATTTGGTTGTTATGTCTTTTAAGGTACTAACATGGGATGTGGGAAAAATTACTCCACAAAAGCTCCCAAGTCTTAAAGGACTGGTAAATTTACAGTCTGGAGCACCCAAGCCGGAAGAGAATCCAAGTCTCAACATACAATTCAAGATCCAGCAGCTTGCTATTTCTGGTAAGGATAAGTTTTGTGTTTAAGGGTTAACTGAATTTTGCTTAGAAGGCTACTAACATTCCCTCTTTAAAAAGAACTAACTCCAGCCTGCCTTTCACACTGTGCTATGGGGCCTCCTCTCAGGTACAGTGATTTTGGAGAGCACTTTAACTTCCTTCACCAGACCCCCTTCCCAGCACAAAAGAAGGAGTCATTCATACTCACAGAAAGAATCATCTTGAAAAGACATCCCTTGCCCACATGGGAATCTAAACTAAAACCATCCTTCCACAGTGCTATAATTTATGAGCAGTAGAAAGGAGATTGCTTCCAAATGATAAAAGGGACTCTTGGTTAATGTCAGATTTACTGTGTAGTATTCATTGCTAAACAAATATTGTTGGTTGGTGTGACCAGGATAATAATTTGTTCCTTTCCTTACCTATTCTTTTTGACACAGGCTTAAAAGTAAACCGTTTGGACATGTATGGGGAGAAATACAAGCCATTTAAAGGAGTCAAATATGTCACGAAAGCTGGAAAGTTCCAAGTGAGGACATGAGAAGAAGCCAAAATTCCTCAAGATCTGTTTGTTTTCCTAGTGTCATTATAGTTTATTACTGTTAGGTACCAAGTGGGTGGGAATACATATTCTAGTTAAAGCATCCCTGTTGAGCTACACACCGCTAACGAAGTTGCTTAGTAATCAATGTAGGGTTCTTAAGGAGCTTTAAGCTAAGGAAACTTTGAATTACTTAGCTTATTTTGTATCGTTTCAGTTAGGAAGATTCTGGAGGTGATTTCCTTCATGGGGGGCATCAGCTGGAGGCTGCACGTTGTAACAGTAAAGGCAAAAGTCTACAGTGATCACCTGTTTCCTAAAACAAGTGAACTGGTCTCAGCCAGCAGGAGCTGTCTTAATCTGTAATGTGATGCATCAAGTGCAGCCAAATGTCACACCTGATTTTAGCCATCCCAAATCAGCAACTGTCCCAACAGAGGAAATCTCCCCACCCCCAAGAAGTTTACAGAAAACTGCCTCTTCAAGTGTTTGCCTTATTCAGCTTTTCACTTGTGCCATTAAGCAAGCACTGTAGCAGAAGCCACTTCCACATGGCCCTGGCAGGGGGCACTACTGCTCCATGCTTCATTCTCACTATACTTGGTATTGTATTTTTTATAAATAAGATTTTTATGTAAAGCTCAGATTTTGATTTACAGGGACCTTGCTGCAGTATGTACCATCTCAGTTTTGTGCCACTGGTTCAGCCATTTAGATAGCATAGTAAAAATGATTTGTATCAAAGGGGCAAATGCTTTATTAAGGTCATAAAAGGGAACACTACTTCTGCTTTTAGGAAGTTATTGCAAGCACAAGCATTTGAGATTTGAAGCAAATTTAAGCAGTAAAAGAGAAACTTCAGTGAACCTTTGCCACCTTCGTGTTCTATAAAACTTGTCAACACCACTTAAACCATAGTTAGCCTAAAGGCCTCAAGCCCTAGTTCAGCAAAAGGAAGAAAATGTGCCTGCTTCACTATCGTCAGTCTTTTAAACCTTTTATCTTTTTTATTGTTCTTAAGGTCTTGAATTTACCTGCATCCCTTGTCTTCAAGGGGAACCCCCTTTTCATATTGTGTACTTCCCAAGGTTATGGTAGTAGGTTCCTTCCTGAAGCTGTTCAGAATTATTACTTGAATGTGTCTACTGTACTGACAAAATACTTGGATGTGCATTATATTGAGGCAGAAACAAAACCTTCACCAACACTGATGAAACCATATTGATCCTCATGGTTGGCAAGTCAGTCTGTAGTTGTATCACTTCACTCAACTTCATTGGCTTTGAAGTCCTTGCCCAGTTGTTTTGCCTCATGAGATACGAAGAATGGAGATAGGCTGAAAGATGTAAGTGCTTGTTCATCATGGTTCCCACATGTTCTTGCTTATGGTATTAGTTTTCTTCTCCTTGTGACTCCATTCTCTTCATTCGTCTCTGCTTATAACTCCCTTTTCTGTATCATGCTAATGACCCTTAAATTCATCACATTGTGCTATCAAGGGCTAGTGGTTGATGCTGGTACACAGAGCCCACCATACAGCAGCATTCTTACCTTTGCCTGCCTAGGGTACCCAGCCTGCCTTTCATCTAATAGGAAATGGCACTTTTTGCAAATTTGGAATTTCCTGGGTAACCGATATCAGTTTGGCAGCTAAAATCAGGGCGTTGCCAAATATTTATTCCCTTTGCCTGAGGTTAATTACCCAGTTCAGTTGCTTTTCATTTTTAATGTCTTTTAATGCCCTATCTTAAAAGAGCAGTCAGTACCTTGGCTTTTCTTTCTGCAGAATCCCTAATCTCAACCATCCATATCGCGAATGTCCAGTTTTCTTTCTGTGCTATCTTCTCATATATAAACAGATTATATGCCAAGAGTCCCTTGTCTTTAGCAATTTCTGCTAAAACTTCCAAGTAGACAGTTTCCTTTTATAATTAAATTATTGTATTTATTAATTTGAATCCAGTAAGTCCGTTATCTAACCTGGCTTTACTGTCAATAAAAAGACGAAGCAACAAATTGATTTTTTTTTTAACTTGACTGTTGATTGAGCATTCTCAGATGGGCATGCCTCAGTATCAGAGCAGGCTAAACATGATCAGATTTTGTTCTGTATCATCACATAAGGTGTAAGGGTTGCTGCAGAGCACTTCCAGGTGCTCGTCTCTTAACCTCAGTATGTTAACAGCCATGTGTGTACTTTCTCTAAGCATCACCCTATGGCCAGAGACTGAGCAGTAAGTGATCAAAGCTACTCTTCCTACCACCACCACCAGCACCAACTACTAATAAGTAACAAAGATCCATGAATACTTAGTGGAATATTTTTCAAACACAGAAATCCAGCTAATCCCAGAATTGCCCCATTTTATAAATTCTTAAAGGAGCCATCCTAAGAGCAAATGAAGTTAGATGCTCATTCTCTGTATAAGGAAGTTACTATCATTTATTCAAAGAGTATTCATGTGATGGGTTCATTCCTAAAGTGGTGCTACAGAAGAACCTTTGGAAGATGCTGGTCTTACTGTCCTTAGAGTCCTCTGATTTGAGAAAACAACTAAAATATGATGCAGCAGGAAGGCAGCACCAGTGAACATATGGTGAGTAACAAAAATTAGACCATGAATACTGTTTTCAGATGCTGAGCTAATTCTGTAGCCTTGGATATTTCTCTTCAACTCCAGGAGTCTGGAATCTGCCTCCCTAGTCAAAAACACTTCTAAATCGGCAATAGGTGTAGTCTGCAGCACTATCCCCCTTTCACACTCCCCTTTCAGATCTAGAAAACCAGGCAAAAACAGTGATGTGCCCACTCTGCTCCCAAGTACCTGTTCCTACTTTTAGTCAGTGCTTCCTCAAACAAAAGGAGAATGTCCCCAAAAGCTAGCTATCTGCCTTATAGCCCTGGTGGATCCCTGACAGCCCTGTTGTTCTGTATTGGGCTTTGAAATTCAAAAAATAGGCATGTGATATTCCTGCACATGTAACAGCTTCAGCTTCTTAGAGGCAATGGTCTCCACAGCTTGCTAGATGAAGACAGACTACAGGATGATCCACATCAACTGGCTGCTTGCTTTCTATTGTTAACCTTCGTCACCTCCTAGTGTATAATCCCAAACCTGCCCTTTATTATGCAGATCTTTGTTAAGTAAATATACTACTGCTATACAGTAGTATGTTGTTCATCCAGTACATTTGGATTAAATAAAAGTCTTTAGTTGCCAAATCCTGAAGATTAGTTTCATTGGCTATTTTTCAAAACAAAGGAGAAAGCTGGTCTAAACGTTTTTGCTAAAATAATATATCCATCATTTAAATCATTATTTATACAAATGCACTTTATTGTTTTAAACAGAACAAAAGAAGAGGCAGAAAATATTTGCATATAACAAATCCTAGCTTATAAATGTAGTTTTTTAGTGGTGATGTCTCTAATCAGTCTTCAGGGATTTTTTTTTTTTTTTTTTAACTTGCTTCACTGTGTCTTGAGTGCTGATATTAAGAGAAAAGCACATTGGCGTAAAGTGTAAACCAGTGTCTCAAAACACTGGAAGAACTTGGAGAGCAAACATAATTTTTCTTATTTCCTCTAAGTAATCTTTCGTAAAACAAAAGGTGATCTTTGGCATAGATTCATACTTTAAAGGCATTAATATTGCATTTATATCAGGTAAGCAACTACAAATATGCTGAGGGCCTTAAAAATAATATTCATCAGTTAAAAGAAAATAGAGGAAGCCTGAGTGTACAGTACCAACTTAAGTTTTACACATTCGATGTTGAGATTTAACATATATTGGAGGTGAGAAGAAAGGACATTCAGGCAAGGGTTCTTACTCCTTTACTCATCCAGTTCTGGCTTTGGGAACAAATAAGATTTCATGTGCTGGGCAATGCTTAGACAGCAGTGATAAGTGCAAAAAAGGAAAAGTTCTTCTCTCACTTTGCTAATAGGAAATTTATGGTGATAATTAAATATTATACCCATTATTCTCTTGGACACTCATACTTGGGAGGGAGGAGAGGATACAGGGTCTTGGTTACAGGAGGTAGGAACATACTGAGGACTATTTCTCATTGATTCATTCCCAACAGTGCCAGAATTCCAGTCTGCAAGTACCAATCTCCCTTAGGAAGTGCCCTTCAGACAGGACTGCCTTTCTCTTAAACAATCCCGGGAGGCAAGCACCAATTCTTAGGACAATTTCAAAAGGATAAAAAGGCTCTTTCAAAATTACAGTGAACAAACACATATCTTTAAAATCTTGTTTAGGAAGGGGGTGAGGGTAGAATACAAAAGCCAGGACAGGAGACATGATTTGGTTAAAAATTAAATGCAGCATTTCAGCTCAGAACAAGAGATACGAATGAATGATAAGGCCTCAGCACAGACCTCTGCAGGCAGTGACAAAGCATGAAGCTCCTGGGAGTGACCCTGCTGGGAAGATGGGCAGGGCCACACCCCGGCTACTCTGCTCCTCCAGTAGCAGAAAGCACCAGGACACACAGTGTGTTTGTGGGGTGGCTACCTTGACAGGCCGAGGCTGGATATGGGACAGGAATTTTCCCTAGCACAGACACTGCTCAGGGGCAAGGTAAAGACAGAATCATGTGATTCTGTGATTTCCTCCTGAGAGTGAAATTTGGTTTTGTACTGTGGGAAATTAGAAGGATTAAATTGGGGAAGGGCAAGAAGTAAATCCAGGCTCCACCTACTGGGGCTTCCCAGAGGCCATCTTCCCTTGTAGCAGCGAAGCTCACTCTGAAAAGGACCCAGATAGTACACAGCCAGGGTCAGGAGCAATATAGAAAGCCCAAAACAAATTTTGGAGGCACAGTGATTTCCTTCTTAACTAAGCTGTCTGGGCCCTGGGTCTTGGGAGCCTAGCAGGTAGAAGGGGGTAGGGGAACAAGGAGAATGAAGCAAAGAAGGAACTGTCCCCTAGGGAATGAGGGCAGAGCAGGTGTCTGGCTAGTGTTCAGTCTTGGATTCTGAGCTTATGTGAAGTCCATGGGCTATAAACCCAGTCTTCCTATTGGGATAGAGTGTGCACAAGTATTAACTGTGTTTGAGAATACAGGCTTTATACGGAGACATATTCCAAAGTGTCCATGACAAGAGTATAAATGATTTCTAAAGTGAAGAGGCCTCATTCCTTTCTGTTACATCAGGCCAGGATGTGGCTTTTAACCCCTAAGCAATTTTCATCATCTTCTGGGACTCCAATCATTTCATTCTGTTTAGTAGGGGTTTCTGTGCCAGCCAAGTTTGACCAAGTGCCTACTGGTACCAGGGAGTCTTTCTAACCCAGCGCAATGTAAATCCAGCATCTGTTCGAATTTTGATTGAAGCAGCTTCAGCTTCTCTAACAGTCTCCTTCACTGACTGCATGAGGTTCTGGGCATTGTGAACCAGCATCTCGGTGGCCTGCAAGGAAAGCAAGAACTCTCCATTACTCACAGTCCCTGACGCAGTCCAACCTCCAAGACTGGCTTAAGCTAGGAGTGGACTGCAGTTTACCCCGCCTGCAGCTGGCGTCCCCCCACTTGTCATATCACTGGTGGTGTAGGGGAATCACCAAAAACAACCCAAAAAAGGCCATCACTGTGTACTATACCAGCAGATAGATTCTAGCACATACTCTTTTCCTGGTCTTCAAACAAGCTCCTGCCTCATGCTCCTGCTGTTCCCTCTACCTGGAATGCTTTTCCCTCATGGCTCACCCCTCACCTCCAGATCTTTGCTCTGATCTTTGGTAAGGCATTCCCTGCTCACTTTACTTTAAATCACAAAGACCTTCCCACTGACAGCATTTCATCCTCCAATTCTTCATTTTTCTCCACAGAACCCATCATTACTAACTGATAAACTGTATGTTTTACCTAAGTTGTTCATTTTATCTGATATTTTACCTGATTTAAAATTTAAGTTCCATAAGGACCGTGATATTTTTCAGTTTTGTTCACTGCTATGTCTCAGGACAGTGCCTGGCACAAGAGATATTTCATAAATA
Source organism: Neofelis nebulosa (assembly GCF_028018385.1). Classification (NCBI taxonomy): domain Eukaryota; kingdom Metazoa; phylum Chordata; class Mammalia; order Carnivora; family Felidae; genus Neofelis; species Neofelis nebulosa. Next base: position 39,157,251 of record NC_080794.1, on the reverse strand, counting down.
TTTAATTCTAATAAGGAGTGAAAAAACCAAATGAACAAACCCATCATCATATAAATCGATGAAAATCTAAATCAGTAAATCTAAACACAAACTTACAGGACTGGGATAACACTAGTACTCCACCATAGAAACTCAGAGAACTAACAATCTATTAGCTCAGTAATTTACTTCTTAATTGTTGTTTGAGACACACACACACACACACACAAAACCACAAAACTATTTTTGAGCCACAGACCCTTTGAGGAGTTCATGAAGTCTAAAGATTCTTCCCCGAAAAATGCTCGTGTGTATAAAATTTGTGCATGCAATTTCTGAGGGTTCATCGGCTCTGAGAGGCAGAACTATGGGCTTAAATTCCTGGTCAGCTGATCTTTTCATGCCTGTCAACAAAGAGGCCAAGGCCCAGAGAGGCTCAGAGATTTGCCAACCAAACTCACACAATAATCAGGATGAGGACTCAAAACTTCTGACCTGGCAGTCCTGTGTTTTTTTTCATTCTACCACCCTGTCACTTTCTACCTTTTTTATTTGGGATATTAGGTGGAACATAGTAGATATTCCCAGAATATGTTTTTGTTGGTTAAATGATATGGTCTGAAACTATGAGTCCTATTCTTCCTTCCCTGTTTTCTTCCTTTTCTTGGGGGCAGATGAGATCACATGACAGGAAACAACCCAGTGCCCAAACCCTGCCTAGATTACATGGAAGTTAGGGGAGAAGATCCAATTCCTCTGGTGCACAAGGAAGGCCAGGGTGAGAGCTGTTGGATTGAAATATGGTAGTGAAAGCACCACTGGCACTAGGGGAGTAGGTTCTCTGTCTCCTGACCCAGAGATCAAGGACGGAGTTCCCCAAGGAGAGGGACTGTGTCTGACTTTTTCAAACCCCCTTCATAGTGCCTAATACAGTGAGTGCCACATGCATGCCCATGTACGATGAGCCTGTCTGAGCAGTTCAACAAAAGCTGTGCTACCTACTGTAAGATGACACTGGAAGTCTGGCTTACAGCAGGGCCTACTAGAGAGGAGGTAAGGAGAGAAACAGGTGCTCAGATGAAGACTTTGTGAATAGTCGTGGGCCACATTTCCAGGAGGCAGTGAAAGAGGACAAACTCCAAAAAGTGGTTGCCATCGCTTAAGAGAACCCTCCTCCCATCATCCTTATTTCAATTGCTGTCAAAGAAACTGAGAGAAGCACCTCCTTTGAGCTGTCATTTCAGCCTCATCACACGCCCCTGAAAAGCCTACATTATTCAACCTCCCCAGGGTACTTATCACCCAGTGAGCTAGGAAGGAGAAAGTCTCTCCAGTCAAAAAGGTCAAAATGGGCAGGAGTGAACACACTAGAGGCCTCAAGATCGCCAAACCTATTCCATGGAGAAAAAGAACTGAGCAGAGTCCCAACTGCTACCAACGCTTAACCCTAGGCCTCAACTTCCCATCTGTAAAGTGACCAAAGTTGCATAAGACTTTTACTTCCCCTTCGAAGTTTTTGATGCATCTCTCCAACCAGATGCCCTTCGGAGAAACTCCATTCCACATACTGAATACTCAAATCATGGGTAAAACTTACCCAAAGCTGAATTAAGTTGCTATAATTGGCAAAGAAGCTGCTGGCACGACATCAGAAGCAGCAGACACATACCTGCTCAGATTCTTCATCACTGATGTTGGTCCGACCCAGCATGGTAGCCTTCACGGTGGACAGGATCTTGAGCTGGGTGCTTATGGTTGGGATTCGCTCACATACCTATAAAGAAAATTTAGTATGTTTCTAATGTTTTTCTTACCCACGAGTTCCTTGAGGGCAAGACTTGTCCACCTCTGTATTCCTAGGGGCTGGAATACAGAAGGCATTCAATAAATTACCAGCAGGATTCCACTTGCTTTCTCCCTAGGACCAATATAGTCCCTTTGTTCAGAAAGGAAGCATTAACATTTTTCATTTGATCAGGGAATAAATTTTCCTGACTCTGCCTTTCCCAAATGTACATATATGTATTTCCCTTTCTGCCATTTCTTTCCACTCCGAAAGCTCCTCCTCCTCCTTGCTCATCCAGTTTTCTCTCTCTTGCTTTCTCCCTCCCATCCTCCCCACTCCGACACACACGCACACTTTTCTTGAATACCTGCAAGAGGTTGGTTCTGATCCGCTTATCGGTGCACTGCTTGGCAACCTCCTTGGCCAACCGCGTTACCTCATCTGAGGCCTTGGCAATGTCCTTGGCACACTGAATCAGTGCCCGCTTGGTACCACTGCCCCCTCTTACCAGCCGAGACATCTCAGCCATCAGCAGGGCCATGCGCTTGGCTGCTGCAATGATGTCATTGCCCTAGAGAGAAGCAAAGACATAATGTGAGCTCAGCCCCAACTCTGGCCAAGTTAGGGAAGGAAGGAGAAGCACAGAGAAGAAAGGAGGGAGCCTGCTGCTCCAGTGGCCCTCTGGAAGGGTGGGAAGAAGATAAAAGAACTACTCTTGAGTGACATGGATGGTACAGGAGAACAGAGAGAAGAGTGATCCAAGGCACTCCTCCCAGGACTGAATGAGAGAGACAGAGAGGGAAAGAGATTATCCAACTGAAAAAAAGGAAGACCAGGTAAAATATTAGTCTGGAAGGGCAACATGTGCACCCCTGGCATAGCACTGAACACAGCACTTCAGCATCTCCAAGTTAATCATGGCAATAAAAATGAGGATGAGGTCAAGAAGTTGGTTAAACAGGCATTTTCCTTTCTATAGGGGGAAAGCAGTAAGCTGGCCTGAGGGGAAAAATACAGAGGAGCCTTTCCAGACGCTGAAATCCTCTTCATCCTAACCCTTGTTACAAATAGCAGCCAAGGACCATTGCTGCTGAACTGGAATTTAAACCAAGTAACTGTTATCAGCATTGGTGAGACAAGATGTATTTTCTCACCTAGACTGCTCCTGCCCTCCCTCTACTGCCTCTTATTTGTCCTGTCAGCCTAAAGGAACACGGTATTTTAATTTATCACTTTTTAAAAGGCCAAGAATCAATTTTTCTGTCCCCTCAGCTAAGTGGCTTCAATTAAAGAAACCTTCAGCTAAGAGGATGCCGCGGAGGCACCAGAAAAATAAAAATCATGAGTCAAAGCTATAAATGGAACCCCCACTCCAACAAATAGCAGTTTATCTGAGATTTGGCATCTGGGTTCATTAAAACCCCATGGGTCACAATAAAGAAATGTACAAGTAATTTATGCCTTCAAAAGGTTTCTCTTTTGACTGATAAAAACCAAAAATAACAACTGCAATGTTCAAAACTACCTAAAAGGTCAGGCCCTACTCATTTTTCCCCTCATGCTTTTCAATTTCTATACAAGGCAGTGAAGCATACACAAACCATGCCACTGCAGGGCACCATGTGAGACACCCCCACAGGCATCACGAAGTGGCCGATCACTATGGGGGGAGGCGTGGAACATCTCAGGCAGTAATTGAGGCCAGAGAGAATGCAGGTATGGGAAGTAGTCAGGAGAATAGGGGCATGTTAGACAAGGCTGTCTGGGCCCATCTCTTCCAGTGTAGACCTGGTATCATTCCAGGATTTTATGACCTTGATTAGAAGACAGTGTAGTGCCAGGGTTAGTTATTACCCATCAGTCTTCAAACCCTTTCTTCTTGCAACATGCTACCTTCAAAAGGAAAAAAGAATAATCACCCTCTTCCCTACTCCCCAAACTAGCGTTGGTTCAGTCCCAAGGTCAAAGCTCTGTGGCTGCCTGTCCTACAGCCTTGAAGCACCCACTGTTCCCCACTCCCAGCCCCTCCCACTGAAATACCTGGACAAGCAGTCAGTAAAGCCCCCTTCCCTGTGGGTTCCCATTGAAGCCAGCATCTGCCAGGCAGCCAAGTGCAGGGCCACAAGCAGTCCGCCCCAGAGACCCTGCCGTATAAAGCTGCTTCTCACCCTGATCAACTCTGCCTGAGCCATCAGTGACAGGTCAGCAGAGAAGGGGGTGGCAGGCAAAGCTCAATGGTCAGGCCAGGTGACCTCTTAATGGTCTACAGTGGTTCCAGACCTGCAAGTCATTGAGAGACATATCCACGGCTTCCCAAGGGCTTTAAGGTTCCAATTGTGGCCCCGAGGTAAGAAAAGAAATCCTTTCAAAAAGTGACCCCATCTCTACCCCCAAACATAAATGCAATCCAATTAATCTGGCATTAGCAGACCTATCAAACTTGTGAAGCCAGTCCTAACAACAAGGTGCAGACAGACAGATGCCCGCCCTGCTCAGACTCACAGGACTCGCACAGATCATGAGTGATGCAATGTGTCAAGGCTGCACATGGCCGGATGCATATGGAGCAGCCCCAACCGGGGGTGCTAATCAGTACCTTACTAGACCACTTGGTAGCTTCCCGATGCAATGACTGAGCCGCGGCCAGAATGGGCTGGTTGACCGGCTGACTGGATGGCATTAACAGCAGCTCAGGTTCGTAATCGTCTTCCATGTCAGGGGGGACAGGGAACCCAACAGCATCGGCCGCATCTGCCTCAGCTACAACACCTATACCCACCTCAGCGGCTGGGTTACCCCGCTTTGTCGATGGCAGGAAGGATGAGAAACAGGGACAGTGTTAGTAAGAGCAGTAGGACTGGGGAAGCTGAGCATCAGCTGGTTTAGTAACCAAAGCTTGCCTAGGATGGGAAAGAAAACGGCAGACTCTCCAGAAGCCAGATGAACCAAACTCACAGAAAGGGAATTCTCAGCCTCCAGCACCAATCCCAGCCGCCCTGTTCATAGTGAGTAAAAGAAAGAGCCTCACTCCAGTGGCGAAGGGTTTCCAGAGAAAAAGTCATACCAAGGAAGCAAGTGCAATTCCTTTTACATACACTCACCACCAAAGGTAAACCTGCCAAGAGTAATTCTCAGAATAGTTTTGAGGAGCCAAACAACCAAACAATAGTAGCTGATTACCTTTAAAAGGAATCCAGAGGGAAAAAGTAAATTCAGCCACATAACTTGCTTTGAACAGAAGAAAGTGAGTGCTCCCTGCTGGCTCATAAGGACACTATTCTATATCTTCCTGGACACAGGAAGTGAGTTGGGTCAGCTCTGCAGTAACCAGACACAGATCATTATTTCCTTCAGGAATTAAAAAGTCCCAGAGTTTAAAATGATACATCAGAGGCAACTGATAATGAAACCAGGAAAGAGGCAAAAAAACCAAACACAATGGTGATTGAAGAGGACTTATCAAATACCCCACAACCACCCAGCTGAAAGAAGTCTCCAGAAGATGCCTCATCCAGCTTCCCATCTTAGGGAAAACCCACACTTCAGACCATCTCTCTCTCTCTCTCTCAAGATCTTCAGGGCCAACACTTCTACAATCTCATATTGCATCCCTTGCTAGTACTGACTCAGAAAGCTGTTCCTTGGGTACAAACTAAATCTCTCCTATTGCAAACTAGGGTTCTCATCCCAAACTTAATTTACATACTTCACAGATAACACATGAACGTGGCAACTGATCAAGGCTGGGTTCAGAGAAGCCCAAATGTGGGCCCACGAGAGAACAGGACCCATGAGGGGAAAGAATGAATTTAATAACAGGGATGGGGATTCTGAAAGGCCAGGGCAAGAAGCAGTGTGATCAGATGCTGAAATAGGTTGAGGGGAAAGAAAATAAAAGGAACTGCCTCAAGGAAGGCAAACCATGTATATGAAGAATGGTGAACACAGGTTTTTTTGTTTTGTTTTGTTTTTAAGAATTTTGTGGGGCTCGAAATCACAACCCCAAGATACAGAGTCACATGCTCTACCAACTGAGCCAGCCAGGTGCTCCTGAACACAGGTTTTTTTATATCAAACATCAGTGGGGCACCTGAGTGGCTCAGTCAGTTAAGTGTCCGACTCTTGACCTCAGCTTAGGTCTTGATCTCAGGGTCATGAATTCAAGCTCCATTGGACTCCACACTGGTCATGGGGCCTACTTAAAAAAAAAAAAAAATCGCTAACCAAGAGGAAGTAAGAGTTTACATGGAAGTTTAACTGAGGTTGCTATCACTCCTAAAATTCTTATCCTGTACAGGAAACATGTCTCCAAACCTTGATGACAGAGTTGGAGAATTCAGGGAAAACAAGGGGTTCAGGTACATTCTAAACTCTTTCCCTAAACTCTGTCTCAAGTAGGACTCATCCCCATTCCTTAGAAGAGAAGCCAGCTCACTGCTACTGGGGTTCAGAGTCTCAAAATGTACAAAAACAGACTGACAGATACACAAACACATAACACACCCATCCCCCAGATACACACGGTTCAAATAGCTCCTGACTTCACACAGCTCAGAGTTGGCAATCTCCTAAATGTTCCAAATCTCCAGGGATAGTCAGACCTAAAGACTTCTGGCCACAAATGGCAGAGTCGGAAAAATATGTAGGCTGATGCTCTCTGCCCCTTAAGTTTGTTTATAATTCATGTATGTTTTGTGTCCTGCTGCACAGTATATCTGGGTTCACTGTAATAAAGCTTAAATTTCCTTTAAAATCTTTAAGTAAAACCAACCTTCATCGTCACCTCCATCCCACTCTCCACATGCAGTGGGACTCTGCTAAGGTCCTGGAGGTGTGCATGCCCTAGTTAGAAAGATACAATTATAAATAATTCCATGGTCAGGCCCAACACCAGCAAGGTCACACTATTCATTCCTTCTTAGAACCTAGGCTCACAGCTAACAGCACAGAAAAATACAGAATTAAAAACCCAAGGTCAATTTCCCAGGCTGGAAAAACCCAAGATCAGCTGCGTGCAGAAGGTCCCTGGGGAACTACATTTAATACAAGAGCTTGAGACAGTTGAGGGTGTAAAAAGGCAAATAAATGGTGGGAATAAAGATCTAGAAGAAAGGGTCATATCACGAACAGTTTAGAACTATATTTCATTGCAAGGTTAACAATAACATTTAGCTTATATCTAGAAAAGCTTCTACTCACTTTCCATCATTTAGGGGAAAATAGGCAAAAGTTATTCCCAGGGCATGACTGCTGCCAGCATCTAAATTTTCACCAACCACACTAATAGTTACACTTTCAGATTTGTCGAGGTGGAGTTAGCCTGGAGCTGTCTTGAACCAAGGGGTAAGATGATTCTAAGGAAAGGACAAAGCACATGGCTTTTAAGACACCAATCTAACTGCCTTTATGCAAAACAGAAGGAAAATGCAAACACTTCACCTAGCTCTAGCAGAGCCCACAGAAGACTATTTCATGTTTGGAGTGCTGATAATTAGCAAGAAAGCATCTAAAAACATTCAGCAATCTTAAGAAAGAGAAGCAGTTTCTCAAAGACCCCAAATGTCCAGGGTCACAGCAGCTGACCCTTGCATGGACAGAGGACAGGAACCCTCCTCTTAAATCACAGGCAGCCTAGATGACAATAGAAGGAGAAGCCATCAGGCGCCAGAAGCATCTTACTAAACCACAAGTAAGAAGAGGAACATGCTATTGACAACAACAGGAACCAAAGCAGACAGAGGGTAACTTTCCAAACAGACTCTTCTTCCTGGGCTGTGTGTACAGTTCTTCATCCTTTTTCCACAAGAAAAGCTTCATTACTTACCTTGCTGGACCACTTGCGAGCTTCATCATGGAGCTGCCTGGCAGCCATCATCATTGGCTGGTTAATCACCTCCCCGGCTTTCTGCTCAGGGAACTCTTCATCCTTCTCCTCTGGTGGTGGGGGCCTGGGTGGAGGTACCTCACCCTCAGGCAGCGGTGGTTTGGGAGGAGCAAGCTCATCTGTCAGCTAAGAAAGAATTACTGGGTTGTAAGTAAAACCCTAGGAACTACTCCCCTCTAGAATTCTTTCCTTTCCTCTAAAAAGCATCCCCAGAAAAGCCACCCACATTCATTCCATATAAGACCACCCACACTGAGCGCAAGGACCACCTGCTTCAATCTCAACAGATGCATATTTTCTTCCTTGTTCTCCACAAAAAGCCAGCAGCTACAGTTTTGGACATATTCCAGGGAGGCATGCACGCACTACTGGACCAAGGATTCCCAAAGAAGATCTAATTTGTGGCCCTGACTATGTTGAAGGGAAGGTGCACAGGCAAATAATTTCTCCCCTGGGCCTCAGGTTCCTCCTCTGTCAATAAGGGGTAGCTAGACAAGCCTCGAAGATCTTGATTCTGCGTGTCATAAATCTGTTGATCCCATAAAAAGCCATTTGCCAGAATAGCCCCCACCCACCCTGGCCCTAACAACCCACCAACAGTCCAGCTATAAAGAATCAAATGAGGCTGAGGCACTGGAGGCTAGGGAAGCACTGTGTCTTAGTTTGGGCAAAATGACCCAGTTGTCTCCTCAAACAACTTAGAAATTTACATCTTTTATCGACATTAAACATGGCAAAGTAAGTCAAGGAGAGTAAATCAAAGTATTGCCTTGATAAACTATTCCCAAAGTCCAGCTATTTCTAATACTTGGTTAGAATAATCACTATTTCCTATTCTAGGATTTGTATCTATAAGATATTGCCCAGCTAAGCCTCTTTCTAAACCACTGATTTATGGAAGAATAAATTTATGGTACTTTGGGGTGCGTCAAAAGAGTTTACATGATAGTTGGGGGGAAAATAAACTTGAAAACAAAGAGACTGTATTACTTTGTTACTAAAAAAAAAAAGTCAAGTAAAGGAACAAAGAATGCACACAAGAGTGTACCCACTTCAGTTTGCCATTGTCAACTGGGAACACAAGAAAATCTCACCGCAAGATTATTTTCCCACTCTTCATTAACTTACTACTACCTCATCACTCATCACATGCACTTACCAAAGCCAGTTCCTCTGCTCCAATCAGTTCCCAACACAGCAGGCCAACCCCACAGACCCCCACCTACCCAGCACGCCCCATGCAGAACCATGGGGTTAGGACTCCACTAATTTCAGAATGAAAGATGAAAGTCAACTTGTGCATCCAACTAGGCTTTGAGCAGAAGTTAAAAAAAGACCCCTGGCAACTGAGGCTCCAGAGCACAGCCAACCTCCCCCTTGTTAGAGTCCCAACACCCTCTGCTCAATTCTCCCCATCACTCTGAATTTACTTACACGGAGCTGTTCAAGGTCTGGCGGAGGAGGCGGGAAGTCAGGCTCCTGAGGTTGGAAGGCTTCTCTGACCTTGGCCACAGCTCCCAGGATCCGATATCCTGAGTCCAGGAAGCTCTTTTGCAGGCCTAAACATAAGAAGCCCTCACTTTCAGCTGGGCAGGTCAGCACCCTGGAGCACTGTCTGTCCAGCAGAAGAACTGGTTTCTATTAACAAAAGCTGGATGTGAAGCTGCCAGGAAGCATCACAGGCAGTGATTGAAGGGGAAAGGAGGTAAGGGCAGGGCAGAAGCCGCGAGGCATACAAAGAGTCAGAAGGGTCACAGCCAGCTATTCCCAGTGGTGCAGGGTGCCTTCTTGCCTGTACAATTAACAAGTACTCAAGACACTCCTGGGCGTGAACACTTTGGGCTCAGGTGGTGCTCATCACCTCTTTTATGATGAACCAGTCAAGAGATATGCCTGCCTAACTCAGAACAGGGGAGATGTCAGTTTCAGATTGGGCATACATTCCCTGGAGTCTGTCTCATCTTTCTCACTACTCCTTTGCTCACCTTGGCATTAAGTGTATTAACCCTCTCTGTTGAGCTGCTGCTGCTACAGTGTCCAGTCACCGGGAATTCAAGAATTCTCCTCAAACTACTAGAAACTCCAATTAGGAACCTGAGCGTGTCCTTAGTGATGGTGGGTTCGAGATACCAGAAAGATCCTGCCTGGGCTAGGGATGAATAGGGCAGCCCTTCCTACCCACTCCCTTACACTGACTGCATTCTACTCACAGACAAGGCTAGACACACTGGATGCTCAGAACAGGAAGGAATTCAGATGTTTCTAACCAAAGGAGTGGTAACATCTTCAGTAATACTGAAAACGTGCTCAAAGTTCAGCTAAAGAAAGTCCAGACTCTTTAGTAGAGGATGAGGACACTCACCTAGGAGATCTACACGTCAACTTAAGCCCTCCCAATTTGACAGAAACAGAAAATGTTTAACAGAGTAAAAGCATTTTAAGAAAAGCAGAAAAGAAGTTATGCATTGGTTATCATGCATCTTTTGGGCAATTTCCAAAACAACAAGTAAACAGGACCAGGGGGTATCTAATCAGACAAGCACAGAAAAGTTGGTCCAGAGAAACTAACTTGCAACAAACCTGCAATATTGCAGAAATTAGTCTGTGCAATATTTTTTTTTTGGACATGAAAAGATTAATCTAGCACTCTCAAACTATGTATCTGTAGTTTCGGCTCCCAGATATTGTATGCGGTGGTTGCGGGTGGGTGCATATCGTCTTACCACTCTGTCGGCTTCCTGAGTTAACCTCTCAAGTGAGGTGAACCACACCATGAATTGCTTACCAGGGTCAGAAATGTTTCCGGCCACAGCCTTTGCATCCATCACCATTGGAGAGATGGTTTTGCTCAATTCATCAGAGGCGGCTTTCACAGCCTCACGGAACTTGGGATCCTCAGAGTTCTCCACCTCCCTCTTAGCCACCAGCAGGATACGGTTGGCCCGGCGAGCAATGCTGGTTGCCCCAGCGACCAACATCTGTGGCTGAATATTGGCCATGGCCACTTTACACTTGTCCAGATCTTTTTTAATTGCTTCTTCAGAAGCATCCAACAGAGATTTGGTATCAATAGCTTCGTCCACCAGCCCTGTCAGGAGAAAAGGAATGTAATTTAGTTTCTATTTTAGAAGAAGAGAGACTCAAAAACCCTGTTGTCCACTCAAGTTTCTCACGTGAAAGTCTAACACCCAGAATTCTCTCCTTCAGCTCTAAGCCCTTCCTCTACAATCAGAAGCTTCCAGGTGAATACCTTAGTTCAAAAAAAAAAAGTGAAGATGGAGACCAGGAGGGCCATAGAGTCATAGCATTCGTACCACCGTGGTCACTGGCCTTCCTGTGGCTACAACAGACAACCAGAATTGCAACGACATCAGGAGGAAACAAGGAGGCTTGTTTCCCAAGCCTTTACCGCATCTCCACGTTGTGTTAATAACATTTCTCCCTTTCTGCCTCACTCCCCAGCCATCTGTTGCTTGTTGGCAGCTTGTAGTGCCCAAGATGAGCCACTCAGAGGAGTCTAATAACCTTAACCACCTGTTTCTTGTTTCCGTTGCCTCTCTTACGATACCTCAGGAGCTCCACTTTCATCTCTGGCTGCTACGGACCCTGTCCCAGCAAGTTCTGCAGGGAAGCCGAAGAGCCTGCCTTCCTCATTTCTTCCCTCCTCTCCCATCCCTCCCTCCACAGAGAATGAAGATTCAGAGGTGCCACTTCAATTGCACAGACACAGGTTTGTTGGCGGTTGGTTTCTCCTTTTTTTAAAACTACGTACTTGATAAGTTGGAGGAAACTCTGAGACAAGTTGAATTAAATGGTAGCTATTGTGGTTCCTTGAAATGTGAACCCACTGAAAATGACAGGGACACTTACTGTATCCACAAACACTGCCTCCCAGCCTCTGAAACCAAACTCTGGTTCAGACTGAGCAAAGGCACTATTCAAAGAGAAGATAGGAGCTGTAACAATAAACATCACACAGGGAGGGCAGCATTAAAATAAAAGAGACTCAAAGAGCCTCTCTTCAAACAAAATTGCAAGGCTTGAATGAGAAGCCGCCGCTGCTCAGCAGCCTTAATCAGGGCCAAGTACACTGTCGGGCACATGACCGTCCCTTCATCCAATTACAGCTAAGTAATATAACCAGTCCTACTCGAGTTTCTCAGAACTCATTCCTCAAGGATTAGACAGTAAGAACTCTGCACACAGCTCTACCTGTCATTTTTTCTACATTATCAATCCACTGGTTCTTCATGGTCTCAAAATGTTCATAAGCAGCTTGATTTCCAGGATTTCTAAGTAAGATGCGAGCAGCTGAGACGACCTGTCAATGACAAAACAACCTTTAAACCTCAGGGCACCCTCCCGCTGGAATACAAACTTTCAGCAAAGCTTTCCCCTCTCTACCTACAGATGGCGCTAGAAAGCCAAAAATGGGTAAGTCTCTTTTCAGGCTGAACACATTAGATTTGGTCTCATAAACATCTCACCCAAATGGGCCCCTGCAGAAGATTTTACAGTCACAGCCTGATGTGGGGAAGGTAATAAAATGACAAAGTAAACAGCATTCACTTGGTACTTCCAAACATACACCAAACTGACCTATGTTTAAGCCCTTGGGAAGACTCTTCCACCTTAAAAATCATCACCAAGAAAGATACTAAAAATTACTTAAAACTGATTATGAATATTTATTTCTAAAAAAGTAACTATAGGGGCGCCCGGGTGGCTCAGTCGGTTTAGCCGCCGACTTCGGCTCAGGTCATGATCTCGCCGTCCTTGAGTTCGAGCCCTGCGTCGGGCTCTGTGCTGACAGCTCAGAGCCTGGAGCCTGTTTCAGATTCTGTGTCTCCCTCTCTCTGACCCTCCCCCGTTCATGCTCTGTCTCTCTCTGTCTCAAAAATAAATTTAAAAAAAAACGTAAAAAAAAAAATTTTTTTTTTTTTAAAAGTAACTATATACAGTTAAAGAAGTACTTTCACATCTATTATCTTACTGAATCCTCACAACAACCCTATGAGACAGGTCAGGTAATTTCTCCACTTTACAGATGCAAAATGTAAATGACTTGCTCAAGAGCTCCCAGTTAATCAGGTATAGCAGTTGGGGAAGGAACTAACATTTCCTGAGTATTTGGTTAGTTACAGACTGTACACATATCCTTTTAATCCTCCAAATGATCCACTAGCAAGGAATTCTCCCCATTTTACAGATGAGGAAACTCAAGGTCACAGAGGATTCAAGTCCAGATCTGTCTCCAAAATCCTTACTCTTTCCATCATTGGTATCTTTAGTTTTCTGTTTCTCTTTTTTAGGAATCTCCCTTTTATGCAGAAATCCTGTTTTATGTTCCATGTTTTATGGAAGTTTTTAAAGAAAGTTACTCATGTTCATATTTTATGGAAGTGTTTTTTAGAAGTTGGACATATATGATTTTTCAAGAGAATCTAACTTGTTAACATGCCATGTGGGCAAAAGATAAACAATATAAAGGTGTGCTTTTTTTTTTTAAATCTCTCCCTGCATGTTCCCATCAAAGCCAGTATCACAGACATGTAAAGCCTAGCACGGTTCCTAATATACTACAGGTACACAATAAATATCTGCTGAATAAATCAATTTTAAAAAGATGAGTTTCCTATAATTTGATTACTATATTATTCACAGCATACTGGCTATAACTTGGTTATATAATGAAGTAGAAAAAAGAAAACAAGTTATGAACACAACCGAATTTTTTAAAAATATCCTCAAAGAGATGCAGGGAAAGGCAAAAGCTCTAAAATTCAAAGACTAACCTCTGAAGATTATCCAAATATTTCCCTAATTATGAGTGTGGGTGAGGGGTCACTTTACTAGTTTTCTACTTTCAGAAGTAATCTATGATCATTACAGAAAACTACAACAATATAAAAATGATTTTGAGACTATGAGTGTGTTTCTTTCACGACAATTTACAATAAGTGTTCAAAAATGTATAGAAACTGTTCTATAATTGACCTTTACTGAACACTGTAGGGTGAATATTGAAACAATAAAAAGCAAACATAATTTAACCTGGGGTGTGAGTTCTCGAGCTGTCTTTACTGATGCCTGAATGCCTTCCACTGTGGATTTATTAGCAGTTCCAACAGCAGCCGCCTTCTCCGCCGTGGCACCAAGCCTTCCCGAATGGTGCTCAAAGTTTGCCGCCCTCTCATCAAATACCTTGAGAAAAAAACAAAAACATTAGGAAACTTTATTTCAATCAAATGGGTCAGGAAGCCTAAGAAAAATTCTCACTTTAAGCAGAGGCAGCAACCACTCAAGCAAAGACTTCACAGATGACATCAAACCCTAGTTAATAAGACAACAATCAATCGCCAGGTCTTGGCCTTGCTCTATCTCCTCAGAGGTTTGGCCACAGGCATCATGTGCGTGCATGCGCACACCCGCACACCCACACACCCTTGAATTTCAGCTCAACCAATGCTTACCAAGTGCAGACAGAACACACAGCACTGTGAAGTCTACAACAAGGACTTCACAGAAGGTGAAGACCAAAAATCCCTGTTCCCAAAAGTCTTATCCTGGAGTTTGAAGAAGAGAGACAAACCCACTCAAGGCTCCAGTGCAGGTGGCTGGGTGCATTAAGAGCCAAGAATATCCACAGTCCTAACCCGAACTCCAGCCTCCTCAAGGCAGATTCGCTCACATATCCATTACCATTAATGTTGTAAAAACTCTGCCCCTGACCTCCATGAGAAAAATGATAGCTGGTGCTCACAATGGGGCCTAACACTAGGGCAGGGAAGGTTGATTTTTATTATCCCAAATAAAAAACCTATCTACTGAATTGTCCATTCAGCTCTCAAATTTGAAAAAAGTTAGCTTTTCTGTTGACATGGATATTATGCAAACTTGCATACAATGAAGTAGACTATTTAACTTAGATAAAATAACAAAAGCTCTTCTGTCACTTGCTTAGATAACAATGCTTTGAGAAGAAGCAAGGCATACCAAGCAGTGCTGGGTCAGGTTTACACTCCACACAGAGCATATCAGAAACTGCCTGACAGAATCCATCCTCTCCTTTGCCTCCTCCTGAGGGTCTACTTGCCCATACACAGGGACCAGGGCAGACCACCTATAAAGCCCTCAAGCCCTCCTGGTTCAACAGCAGACTCCAGTCTCCTTGCCAGGGTGCTGTCTTGACCCACACAAGTCTCTTCCCCATAATGGCCTCTTGTGGGTTCAGCCACCTGGTTCTTGCCATTTAATGCTCAGAATCTTTGTCTAAATCTCTGATTTCCTAGTTCCCTTCTCCTGGCCTCAGTCCTTTTATCTTGGCTGGTCTCCCATAATCTGGATCTACAGGGCTTTTGCTTACCCTAGTCAGTCATTTCAATTCCAGCCTTGTCTGCTGCTCCCTCTGACTTAACTGGCCACTTAGCCTGCTTTTTGTATCACTCAATCAAAATTTACTAAGCACCTACTATGTGCCAGACCCTGGAATAGGTGCTAAAGATACAAAAATGATTAAGACACAATTTCTGCATCTCAGAAGCTCAAATCCTTCAGATGTAAAAAGGGCCCATAAACAGATACTTATATAGAGTGTGCTATGTACAATCATAAAACTAAGCAGATACCATGCAAGCAAAAGGAAAGGCACTTAACCTTATCCAGGAAGTAAAAGATTAAAGGATAAAAGATATATAGGAATTAGCCAAAAAAGAAAAAGGGGAAGATAATTAGGCAGAGACAAAAAGAACAAAGACATAGAAGGGAGAACGGGGAGAGTATGCCGAAAACCATAAGAAATTAAGTACTGCTGGGGCATGAACTGAGAGGCAGAGGTTTGTGGGAAACAGGTTTAGAGAGAGTATTAGAAGTAGATCCCAGTGCTACTTTATCCTATGTGAAAGGAAAGACTCACTAAAGGGGTAGGATAAGAAGGTCAAATCTCTGTTTTTATTTTATTGGTGGCCTGGTGACAGGTTCAAAGAAGACGAGTCACAGCTGTGCAGTCATTTAGGCAGCAGGGGACAAGGATCAGAGCTAGAGCTGCAGCAATGTGTGAATGGAAAACATAAAGGATTCAAGAAATATTTGTGAGATGACATTAGCTTGCCTTAAGTTATTTATTGGTATGAGAAGAGTCAATGGCAACTCCCAAATTTCCAAGAGAGAGAGAATAGGAAAAGGACAACACATGCTGATGTCCCAACGAAGCATCAAATTGGGGATAACCAGGAGAGACTTGATCTACTCGTCAAAACTCAGAGAAGTCTGGACTGAAAAACATAGCAAATCATCTTAGCCTAAGGGGACCATGAACTGAACTACGCCCAGGCCAGAGAAAGAAAATGGGGGTCATCAGCAAGTAAGAATAACACACACCTCCAACCCACCAATGCTACCTGGTCTTGGGTGCCTGACCCAATAACCCCTTCTTCTTTGCTGCCAATATTTGCTTTCCTAGATGCCTCTACAGCTGGAGCAGCCACATGATGGAGTCAATGAAACATAAGCAAGCCACCTGGAGGATTTTTGGGAAAACCTTTACTTTCATTCATTCAATACCAACAATGTCCCAGGCATTGTTTTAAGAACTGGGAATAAAGTATGACAAAACAAATTCCTTGCCTACACGGCCTTTCATACTAATGTGAGAGAGACAGACAAACAAAAAATGAAGCAAACATGTCAAATGTTGATAAATGCTGAGGAGAAAAATAGGATATGGAGATTAGGAAATCACTGGGGGCGGGGTAGGGATGCTATCTTGGGCAGTGACCCAAAAGTGGTATTTCAGTAGAAGCTCAAGGAAGAGAATAAATAATACATGTAATTATCTATGGGAGGAACAGAGAGAACAAGTGCAACAGCCCCAAGGTTCAAACATGGAAAATATAAACATGGCATGCTGGGAACACAACACAAGGAAGTCAGTGTAGACAGAGCAGCCTGCAGGGTAAGAGTGGTACAACATGATGTCAGAGAGGTAGAGGGGAACCAGATGCAGTGGTGTGAAGTCACCGTAACCACTCACACCAGCTCATAAGAGGCAAATGCACCCATTTCTTCCCAACCGCTTTCAGTGACTCCACACCAAAACAGCCACAACGGGAATATTTACATCATGGAAACAAACAAACATTACAAATCAGGGCTTTTTGGTTTTTAGGCTTTCTTTCCTAGAGTGCCAGTCTACCAGCACATCACTGGTCTTACTGTTATTGTAAGGATCCTGGCTTCCCTCTGGGACAGGAGGGAGTCATCGGAAGGGGGTGAGTAGAAGAATGACACCAAATCATTTAAAAGGACTACCTTGACTTTTGCGTTGAGAATAAAATGCCCTAATAAAAGGGACAGTTGTGACTGGAGTGCCCTTTCCCTCATTTCTTCCTGCCTTGAACATGATGCATAGGGTTACAAGAGCCATCTCACACCATTAGGAAAAGACCAAAAAAAAATCACAGAAATGCCAGCTGTCACAGTGTCAAGCTGCTGAACCAATGCCAGGGCTACCTATGTCCGTGTTTCTTGTTACACCATAAAAACAAAACCCATTTGTTTTCTTCTCTGATAGTCAGGTCTTCTACAGCTTACAACTCAAGAAATGTCCTAAAGACGTTACTAACTGACACACCTGATAACTAAAAGAAGAGTTAGCAAGGCCTTTCCTCTTCTGCCCTTCCACCCTTCACCCACAATTTCCCAACCAATGCCTCTGATGCACACTGAAATCAAATTTTACCTTTACAAATATCCAAATATATATAAATATGCATGCGTGCGTGTGTGTGTGTGTGTGTGTGTGTGTGTGTGTGTGGCTGGCCAACAGAAGAAAAGGAAGACTCCAGATACCCACTTCTTCCCTACTGGGAGCATCAGGAGGTGCAGTGGCCGCCACCGCCAACAGCTTGATGGGAGTTGTGGTGTCGCTGAAAACATCTGATACCTCCTGAGTCATCGCCTCCTGCATCCGGGCTTTCAGATCCTTAAAAACATTGTTCACAAATAAAAATTACCAAAAATGTCCAAAAGGTACATCTGCCAATATCCTTACTTTAGTGACACATTCATTCATTCATTCATTCATTCATTTAATCTTTCATTCAGTGAGTATTTACTATAACTATGTACAAAGCACTGAACCAGCATGGAACAAGTCTAAGATATGAATCCTACCCTCTAAGAGATTCATGTCTAGTAGGAGAGGTAAGACAGCACCCACATTCTCCACCCAAACAAGAAATCTTACTTCCTTTCTTGGTGGCTTCTAAGAAATGGTACTGAGGTTCATGGGGTAGAAAAGAAGACCCTGAAATGTAAACAGAGTTCCTCGCCACTCCCAATGTTGGAGGAGCCTAATCATGGCCACAGAGCTGTAAGGATTGTTTGGCAGATGCAGTGCCATATTTCTAAGCATTTTCTTACATTAAGAGTAAAGAAATTAAGAACGGGAAATTTTTCTGACACATGTTTTTTCAGTTAAGTTTCTAGAAAAACTTGATAACCAATATATGTACCCATTTCTTTTTTTTAACGTTTTTATTTATTTTTGAGACAGAGAGAGACAGAGCATGAATGGGGGAGGGTCAGAGAGAGAGGGAGACACAGAATCTGAAACAGGCTCCGGGCTCTGAGCGGTCAGCACAGAGCCCGACGCGGGGCTCGAACTCACGGGCCGTGAGATCATGACCTGAGCTGAAGTCGGACGCTTAACCGACCAAGCCACCCAGGCGCCCCTGTACCCATTTCTTAACATAATCTAAACGATTCTTATAAGTCACGGAAAAGGTTCCTTTTCATAGTTATCACACTTAGTCCAATCTAAGTTTTCTGGATTTATAGAAAGAAGTCTCAGTCACTCCCACTGCTTCTCAAAGTGGGTGACACTCACGATACCTGAATGTTAGGTGTTAGATAGAACAGTGTTTTCATTTTGATAATTATGTGTTTTCTTCTAAAGAATATTAGGAAAAATGTAACTAGCACATCAAGCTCATGTTTTCATGATTATTATAAAGTTGTCTTTTAAATGAATCCACCTAAATTTAAAAAGGGAGTCCATTTTAAGAAAAATATTGACCAAATAAATAAACACAGAGGACATATGGTAGAACAAATATCACAAAAGAGGTCTTGCTTGACTGAGACTTGGAAAACAACTTCAGCTGCAGTCAAACACAGGTGAGCTTTTTCCTAGTAAGTTCTAGACTTCATTATATGCTCCTTGATCGCACTCTTCATTTTCCCTAGATTCAAGAAATTGTATATTTTAAAAATCTCTCCCCTCCCATTTTTCAATAATAGTAAGCATAGAAATGTAATAATGTGTGCTCCAAAGTTCTACCTTTAAGGAGTCTTGGAGCTGAGATGCAAGTGCTCTCGCCTGAGGACTCTCTCCTTCCCCTCTGGCAGCAAGGTCAGCCAGCTGGGCTGTCAGCTGGTCCACACGGTCACACTTTGCAAGAAGATCTTGGCGATACGGCCCCATCATGACATTAGCCAGACGATGCCCTTCGGCCACAAGACCCCGGATGGCAGCCTGACCTGGATCAAGAGGAAAGCACTGTAACTTACAGAGACCCAGAGAAGGCAACTGCAGTACCATTGTGGTAAACTATTGGGTTGTTGTTGTTGTTTGTTTTATTTTAAAGTTTACTTATTTTTGAAAGAGAGAGAGAGACATGTGTGCGCATGCATAGGGGAGAAGCAGAGAGACAGAGAAAGAGAGAGAGAGAGAGAGAGAGAGAGAGAGAGAGAGAGAGAATCCCAAGCAGGCTCCGTACAAGTCAGCCCCAACTCGGGGCTCGATCCCATTGACCCTGGGATCACGACCCAAGCTGAAACCAAGAGTCTGACACTTAAGTGACTGAGCCACCCAGGTATCCCTGTTATTTTTTTTAAATAAAAACATTTAGTGGGGTTTTTTCCCCTAACAATAGAAAAAAAATTAGGAAATACAGGAAAGTATAAATAAGAATAGATAATCCACCCATAATCCTCAGAGACTGATACAGTTGAACATTTCCTACCAGTCTTTTTAAAAATTATTCTACTAATATTTATTTATTTATTTATTTATTTATTTATTTATTTTTAGTTCCAGTATAGTTTACAGTGTTATATTAGCTTCAGGTGTACAATGTAGTGATTCCATAGTTCTATACATTACTCAGTGCTCATCACCATAAGTGTACTCTTAATCCCCTTCACCTGTTTCAGCCATCTCCCACCCCTCTCCCCTCTGGCAACCATAATTTGTTCTCTAAGTTCTCTATTTTTTTGTTTTGTCTTATTTTCTTTGCCCATTTGTTTTATTTCTTAAATTCTAAATATGAATTTCTCTTTCTCTGACTGACATATTTTGCTTAGCATTATATGCTCTAGATCCATCCATGTTATTGCAAATCTTTCAGTGTTTTTTTAATGCACTACATGTCCCTATACAAATACACATTTCTCTTTTACAAAACTGAAATCGTACTTTACATTAACTTTTATTCCTTGCCTCTTTTTATTTAATGGGAGCATTTTTCCGCATCACTGAGTATTCTTAAAAAATCATGATCTACACATCTATGTAATATTTTATCATATTAACCATAATTATTGATCATTTATTATTAAATATTTATACTGTTTATATACATTCTCATATGTAACTCTGTATAGAAACATGTCTAATTATTTCTTATAATAAATTCCTCTAAATCAAATTGCTAAGTCAATGAGTATGAACTTTTTTAAAGCTTTTAATATGTAATATTCAATTGCCATTCAGAACATTTATACCAGTTTATTCCTCCTGCAGTAAATTATACATCTGTCTGACTCCCCAAAACTGGGAATCACCAATTTAAAAATTAATCTTTTTATTCAACAAAAATAGTAAATGAAGTAAACAGATCTTTCAGCTTCAGCAGATTTGCTATCATAATATGACCTAAATTCTTATAGATTCATCCCTAAAAACTCCCCAAAATCAAAATTTTAGGTTTTCAGTTCTACTGGTGACTGTGTAATGCAGGAGCCCTCAAAAATGAAAATAACCTTGGTAGCTAAGTGCTTCTTACTTATTTTCAAAAACTACATTTAGCTGGGTATTTTCCAATGAGTGTAATAGAAATACAACAGAATGGAAGTACACATAGACTGGAAATAATTAGTTCAAAGTTTCGATTCCAACCTGAGGACCTTTCTATTTGCCCACAGCAAAATCATTTACTCACAAATTCTTTTTGAATAAGCCACAGGTATCATTTATGGGCTATATTTGGAAATGGAGTCACACTGTAGGATGATTTACTCACCAGTAGCTGAAGAACCCCTTCTGCACCTAATTTCAGATGAACAGGATCTCTATCAACAACTTGCTTATTTTCACTAAGACCAGTTTATGGAGGGTTAAGTGCACTCATGGCCTTACCAACGCCCCGGTCATCCACTGTGGGATTATCAATCCACCGCTGTGCTTGTTCAATCTTGCCCTCCAGGTGGACAGCTGCCTTGGCGGGTCTGCTGTTGGCCACAGCCCTATTGGTTTTGGTCTGTAAGTTCTGTAGGGCCGTGGCCACCTGTTTGGCCAATGCTCGAGCCTCTGGGGAATCTCCTTTCCCCCTGAAAAGGAAAAAAAAAAAGCCATCCTGTCATAGACACTATTTACAGTGAGAGGATTTTAATTGCTACACAAATGCTAATGAGATGCCAAATTGCTAATGATTATTATTAGCTTAGTTTGGAAGGAGAGTGGTTTATTTATTTGGCACTAAAGTAAGAAATTGATCATTTAAATTCAGATTGCATTATCCCAGTTAAAACATTAAATATGAGTTTGAGTCAATCTACCTCAATCAAGCTCAACCATTTGGTTAGCTGAGCTCAATCAAACATCACTAAGTTTGGGGGGGGGGGGGGGGCGCCTGGATGGCTCAGTAGGTTGAGGATCCGACTTCGGCTCGGGTCATGATCTTATGGTCTGTGAGTTCAAGCCCTGTGTCAGGCTCTGTGCTGACAGCTCAGAGCCTGGAGCCTGCTTTGAATTCTGTGTGTCTCTCTCTCCCTCTGCCCCTCCCCCACTCGTGCTCACGCATGCGCACACGCTCGTTCTCTCTCTCAAAAATAAACATTAAAAAAAAAAAAAATCACTACATTGGCTGACCCCTCAGTTGACCATCAAGGAAAACACTAGTTCCCTCAGGGATTAGGTGGGCCCAAGTAGCCATGTATGTTGTATAGCAGGAGTTGAAGCAGTTACAGTACTAGTTATAGAACTAGTAGTAAGTAGTACAATTTTTTGAGTCCCAACTCTGATAGTAAATAACACTCTTATGTTATTTAATCCTCATGACAAACCTAAGAGGTAGATACCAGTATTATCCCCATTATTCAAAAAGCAAAAGTGAGGTACCAAAAGGTTGGATAACTTACCCAAGATCCTATCACTTACTTTGGTGGACTAGGGATTCAAACCCAGGCACTATGACTTCAGAGTCCTCACTCTTAGCTACTTACATTGGTATCAAAATAATTCTCCAATTCTTGCCATAACCGATTGAACTGGTTATCTAACTCAAAGACAACATGAACACAGTCAAGCAAGGAACCTAATTCCAGTGTGCATAAAAGTCATCTGGGATCTTAGTTTTAAATGCACCACCAGAAGAGATTATGATTAAGTACACCCCACTGCAAACACAGTGGGGTCCAGGCTATACATTTTTCACAAGATTCCCAGGTGGTTCTGAGGTATGTTGTCCTTGGCCCATGCTTCAAGAACACTGCATAGTCAACTAGTGGTGGGTCTGGAACTAGAAAGCCTGGGACATGGTAGGGCAAAGCTAGACAAAGAACCCAAATAAACAAAATCAACACACAGACTGAAGCAGACAGCATGCCATACAGCTACTAATAAACAGAGGGAGTAGTTTCCAGTTGCCACCAGACCTGGCCATACTTCAAACTATTAAGTTCCATTAGACATTAGATGCCACTACACATTTCTGACCTCCACTTTTTCTTGAGTTTCTTGTAACCAAATACAGAAATAAAAAGAGAATCACAATTATGTATCACAAAGGGAGATTTCTGCCCCCAAAACCCTACTCCAAAGACTTCAGATTCTAACCATTATGAACATATAAAAAATATGACACATTTTATTTCTCAAGTCCACCTAGAGAAAACTTCAGGTTAATCTTATCTGCCTCACCTGTAAAAATGAAAATGTTAGCCTACCAGCCAGAACAACTAATTTAGATATTCTCTAAAGAACTTCTTTGTGATTTTAAATTTCAGTACCTTCTCCATTATAAAGCTGGACAAAGAAGGTATTTACTTTGGTTCTGATCGTGGCTACTCCCACTGTCAGGAAGCTATGGATATGTATATGTTATACTAATAAGTAATGATGGCATATGACCACACAGGAAGGTTTGCTGTTCTCACCATTAGCATCAATTCTCTCTTCATCATTAAGAAACATTGATGAGTGCCTGATATGTATATGGAATCATGTTCTGGTCCTTAAAACAGTTTCTCCTTTGAGTATTTTAAACTAGTGATAATGTAAACAGATTATATTAATGGGTTAATATTAACAAACATAGACCTAACTGTATAGACATTATATTTTACAATGATCAAATTATTTTCTCTACCTAAACAACTCAAGATTTGGGGTATAAAACAGTGATTCCCAAATGATCAACCTTGATATATAATCAAACTTGAGCTGCTAAGTTGGTCTCTATCACAACCTCCTGCCTAAAGTATGTTTACCCTGCTCCCACCCATCTCCTGTTCATGGTAGGCAGGAGTGTGCTTTCTTAGCCAGTATTGTCCTCTTGGTCAATACAAGACTTGAAAGAATTCTAAAGTACAAGTCACTGAGACAAGGTTAGGTACTCTCCCACGGAAGAACAGGAAATGAAACATGCAAGTTAAATGAAAAGCCAAATCTCACAAGATACTTGACTATGGTTATCCCTGAAGAAGTGGCTGGAGGCCTGAGGTGGAGAAGAAGCGACTGTTGTCCTCTTTTTTAATGTTCTTTTAGCAGTTTAAGAGAGAAAAATACTGATCAAAGGAACAAAGCAACACCTCTTTATATAATCAAAGTAGAAGCCATGAAAGCCTTTAAAAGCAGTAGCTGTGGTGAGGACATTGTATTTAAGGATGTTTTTATAACTGTTACATAAGAAATAACATTGCTGGGGAGAGAAGAAAGCATCTTCTTATGCCTCCTCCCCCTCCCCCCTGTCCACAGTCCACAGTATCTTTTCTTAGATAGCCACAAATATTTCCCTCTTGTGCCTGGGAAACAGTTATGCCACAAACATGATATAGCAGGAAAAGTCCTAGCTTAGAAATAAAAAGTGGATCTCAAAAAAGGAGTTCTTAGCATCCTAAATACATTAATTTAAAACCATGCGATCAGCAATAAATCATTAAACATCAGTTATGTAAATAATAAAACAGAAGTACCTTTTGGGGAGCAGAGTGATTAAATTTCTAAGATTTATTGTTTAACCTCAGGAAGACTTTCAGTAACTTTGTATAAAATGTGTACAGTTAATGGAAGGCATGCTATGCTTCCTATAAGAATTTGTTCCAAGTCTTTGTGTATAATTAATGGCTTGTCTACATATTTTTTCAATAAAACTATTCATACAGAAAAAAAAAAAAAAAACAGAAGTAATACCTGACCTAGCCATGTCACACAGAATCAACAAGAATACAGTGAAAGAGCATCACATGTGCATTTAACCTATAGCATTCAACTATATATGCACTTGGGGGAAAAAAGAGAGAGATTAAAAGGCAATGTCAGGGGGCGCCTGGGTGGCGCAGTCGGTTAAGCGTCCGACTTCAGCCAGGTCACGATCTCGCGGTCCGTGAGTTCGAGCCCCGCGTCAGGCTCTGGGCTGATGGCTCGGAGCCTGGACCCTGTTTCCGATTCTGTGTCTCCCTCTCTCTCTGCCCCTCCCCCGTTCATGCTCTGTCTCTCTCTGTCCCAAAAATAAATAAAAAACGTTGAAAAAAAATTTTTTAAAAATAAATAAATAAAAGGCAATGTCAGAAGTTAAATACATACTGTCTTCGTAGATCTGCTAATTTAGAAGTCAGAGCAGATATTTCCCCAAGAGAACGTAGAATGTCATCTCTCTCTTTAGGATCATCACATAATTCTGCTATTTTCCGAGCTTCAGCCAAAGCCCCTCGAATCTGTTCTTCTCCTTCTGGTCCACCATTTGGATCTGCAAGCCAATTCTAAACACATAAAAATGGAAAAAAAAGCACACTGTGATCTCCTCATAAACCACATTTCATTCAACTGACAAGGCCATCAGAAATATTTCAAAAGTAATCACAAGGCACACCAGTGATCACTTTTACAATGTTGATTCTTACTGTTTTAAACAGGTTCTTAGCTCGGGCAAAATCAAATCAATCCTCCATCTTCTTAAAAGTGATTTTTTTCCTTCCCCATCAGAATAAGTATCTTCAGCGGCGACTGGGTGGCTCAGTCAGTTAAGCGTCCAACTTTGGCTCAGGTCATGATCTCATGGTTCATGGGTTTGAGCCCCACATCGGGCCCTGTGCTGAAAGCTCAGGGCCTGGAACCTGCTTCAGATTCTGTGTCTCCCTCTCTCTCTCTGCCCCTCCCTCTCTCTCACTCTGTCTCTGTCTCTCAAAAATAAACGTTAAAATTTTTAATAAAAATAAATTTTAAAAAAGAGAATCTTCACAAGCGTATCTTTGCTTTAATCACACCTTACTAATTCTTCAATTTCTCAAACATTTGTTTCTCTGTGAACTGCTTGAAAATCATTTTACAGGAGAGTGGCATCAGAAAACTTTAACCCTTGGGGCGCCTGGGTGGCTCAGTCGGTTGAGCGGCTGACTTCGGCTCAGGTCATGATCTCACGGTCCGTGAGTTCGAGCCCCGCGTCGGGCTCTGCTGACCGCTCAGAGCCTGGAGCCTGTTTCTGATTCTGTGTCTCCCTCTCTCTCTGACCCTCCCCCATTCATGCTCTGTCTCTCTCTGTCTCAAAAATAAATAAACGTTAAAAAAAAAATTAAAAAAAAAAAAAAAAAAAAAAAAAAAGAAAACTTTAACCCTTTAACATTGCTATGACCAAATACAGTTGTGAATTCTAAGATGAAGAAAAGCTTTTATATACTGTGATATATACCAGGAACTAGAATTTTCTTAGTGCTCAGAGTACTTTCTTTTTTTTTTTTTTTTTTTAATTCTTTCATTTTAGAGAGAGAGAGAGCACACATGCACAAGCAGGGTACAGGGGCAGAGGGAGGAAGAGAGAGAGAGAAAGAAACGCGGGCTCCACACTCAGTGCAGAGCCCAATGCAGGGCTCAATCCCACACCCCTGGGATCATCACCTGAGCCAAAATCAAGAGTCAGACACTCAACCGACTGAGCCCCCCAGGTCCTCCCAGAGTACTTCCTTTAATCAAAGTATTCAAAATTAAGATCTCTATTTCAAAATAGAGTTAACATGAGTCTAAACCTGTGGTAGTAGAGGAAGTGTTAACATTGGTAATTGCTGGGAATCAGTCATCACTTAGAAACACCCATTATCTACCCATCTATATATATGGGGGGGGGGAGAGAGATGCAGGATAATTATGGAACATTTCTCTTTTATTTCCCATCCCTCCTTAAAACCATCATTACTACCTGAGCAGCATCGATCTTCTTGGCAATGCTCTGCTTTGAGTTGGTCATAGCTTCCAGCTTGCGAGCTGCATTTTCCACTTTGGCTGTTAGCACATCCAGACCCTGAGATACCTGCTGGGCCTTCTGCATGGCCACTGGCGAGGCTCCTTGTCCTCTGCTCAAAACAGATGTTGTCATTGTACTCTCTCAAATACTTACTGGCAAAATATCATGAGAAGCACTAATATGTCATTTTTGTTAACATGCTTGTCTTTTTCCTTTCCCCTACTACATCTGGGATAGCACAAGAAAACAGAAGAGATAAAGCAAAACACCCAAACCATCCACTTTCTCCTTTGGCTTTTAAAAATATGCATTAGCTTCCTGGAACAGCATAACCACTTTAGAGACCAGCCTGCAAATTTCAATAATAATGATTCTCCTTTTGATGGTGATTACATAATCAAGTCTGAACTTCAGGGGGAAAATGTGCTTGTGATCTTCTTGCTACAAGGGTTTTGTTACCATAGTAATGTGTGCTTTAGAAAAAAAAAATCCCATTAGATTGTCTTATTTATGGGCAAGTATACATTGAAAATGTTTCAGGAAGCAGCAAGCACAGTATTACTGAAAGCACATGACACTAGGACCAAGTAGATCTGTGTTCAAATCCTGGCTCCTGGGACCTGTGAACCTTGTTTACAATGGGCTTCAGCTTTGTAACTTATAAAATGAGGGGTGTGCAGGTAACAATACTTGCCCTGCTTACCTAACAGAGTGGCTTCAAGCAAAAAAAAAAAACAAAAAAAAAAAACTTGAAAACACTATGTCAATAAAGTACGAACATATAATTACTACTGTTATTAAATTGTCATGATTATTAAAATGAACCTAATAATAATCTTCAAGTCTACCTTCTACTCCTATGCAATCTATAAATATCAAAACCAGTTGTCACTGAGGTGACAAGAAACTGTTGTTTTCCATCACATTCTTAAAGAACTAATTTTACTATTTTCCTCTCCCAAAAGTGATACACTTCTAAAAATGATGAGCATTATTAGAAACTTGTTTTCTCTTTGTAAGAGACTTTCCAAGTCATAACAAAATACGATTTGCCACATTTTTATAAGCTCATATATTTTTTAAATTTTTTAATGTTTTTTTAGTTTTGAGAGAGAGAGAGAGAGAGCCCAAGCAAGGGAGGGGCAGAGAGAGAGAGAGAGGGAGACACAGAATCCAAAGCAGGCTCTGTCTGTCAGCACAGAGCCCAACACAGGGCTCGAACCCACAAACCGTGAGATCATGACCTGAGCCAAAATCAAGAGTTGGGCACTTAACCGACTGAGCCACCCAGTCGCCCCTCAGGTATTTTTAATCCACTCGGTCTGGTAAACTCAATGATGGGGTGGCAACTTTATCAGTTGGTATAATGGCATGGCTTATCCTCTTAACCTGAGCTTCTGATTTTAGGATGAACTCCAAAACATCTTTGCTCCCCTTTATAGCAGCATGGATCTGTCACTCATTTATCTATCTTTTCAAATTCATCCTTATTGGGGCACCTGGGTGGCTCAGTCAGTTAAGTGCCCAACTCTTGATTTCGGCTCAGGTCATGTTCTTATGATTCGTGAAATCAAGCCCCACTGATAGTGCAAAGCCCGCTTGGGATTCTCTCTCTCTCTCTCTCTCTCTCTCTCTCTCTCTCTCCCTCTGCCCCACCCCACTCACACACACTCTCTCTCAAAATAAATAAAATAAACTTAAAAAAATAAATTCATCCTTATTTTTCATCTAAACCAATATGTGAAGTAATGAACTCAAATACTATTTATTGCCAGGTATATAAAAGATATATATACCTTTTATTTGTACTTGAGGCTTCCCTTTTATGTGCAGAGGAGTGGAAGACTTTGGGGATTTAATTTGCTTTTTTCCTTCATATCTAGTAATTCATGATGAGAAACCATGTTAGTATAAAAGTCCAATTGTGAAAATGTAAAAATATTGATGGGCTACATAATTTTTCATTCAAAATAAAAAGTTTACTGAGCCCCATGAGAGGAAAAATATATCCTTACAACCTAGAAACCCTAGGTGAAAAGAAGAGTATCAATGAGGAAATTGTTACTGAGTTTCAGCCACTAAAATGTTAAATAGCTAGGCATATTTAAGAAAAGCTAACAGGGGGATAGCTTTCTAATCTTTCATCAGGAAAGGATATTGCAGGCTCCAGTGTGAAGAAGGCCCAGAGCTCCCTTCCCTGTTCTAGCCTTTTCTCTTTACAGATTTATGGCCGATCCCATACAGCAGCCACCTTGTTCTCTTGCTCAAATTCATCTTTCTCTGAACACATACAACTGTGTATTTGAGAATTCCAAGTGAAAACTGTCTACCACACTGTGAAAAGGCTGCAGACAAAAGAGCCAGCAGTGAGAAATTAGAAGAGCCAAGAATCTTGTCAAACTGCATTGGCATTTCTCCGAATGGGAACAGAACTTCTTTTTGTCCTTTCTGTAAAGTTCCTGTCATGCTCATGACAGGGGAGACTGCTCCACAGTAGGAGAAAAAGGCTCACTGGGTTCAATGAGATCACATTTATTTATGCAGTTCCTTCTCCCCTACAAGGTAGAGATCCTAAACCTGAAACCTCTGGAGTTCCCAGGACTGCAGTGAATCCACGATTCTCGGGAAATTATACGTAATACTATAGGGGCAAGTTTATGTGCAACTTTTTACATAAAGATTAATGACTCTCATGAGATTATAAAAATTATTTTGATCCAAAAAAGGTTAAGAAGCACTCCTTTAAGAGCTGTATTCTTGGGGCACCTGGCTAGCTCAGTCGGAAAAGGGTGTGACTCTTCAACTCAGGGTCATAGGTTCAAGTCTCATGTTGCGTGCAGAGATTACAAAAAATAAATAAACTTTAAAAAAACTGTATTCTTTTTTTAAAAATTTTTTTTAATGTTTATTTTTGAGAGGCAGACAGAGACAGAGCATGAGTGAGGGAGTGGCAGAGAGAGAGGGAGACACAGAATCCAAGACAGGCTCTAGGCCCTGAGCTGTCAGCACAGAGCCCGACGTGGGGCTTGAATTTACAGTGAGATCATGACCTGGGCCGAAATCGGCTGCTTAACCTACTGAGCCACACAGGCACCCCCAAAAAACTGTATTCTTAAGTTTATTCTGTTAATACATTTGAAACCAAGTGTAATGGTGTACAACATGTCAAGGGGTTATTTCTGAGGCCTGTTTGTATGGAGACCCTATATATTCCAATTATCTCAAGATGTTTCATGACTTTCTTGAAGCCAAATTAAACTTCATCTACACTAGTATTTCATATTTCAATTTTTCCTCAATGCTGATATTATAAAAGTCCATAAAAATGAGGATAATCTTTTAGAGCTGCATTAACTCTATGGCTGAGTTTCCAAGAAGCCTATATTATACTGAGTTTTCTTAACAGTAAACTATATAGATTTAGTTTACAGGGGGAAAAGTTCTAACAGTCAAGTCTTAAAGGAAGTAAAAGAATTATGAAACCAAATGAATAATGACGAAATAGAGACTCAAAAGTCTAGAAATAACCAACTTACAGGATAACCTATTTAACTGGATTTTAGAATAACATGAAATAATTCTAGTGTTTTCACTCTTTGTTTCTTTTTACCCATCCTTCATAAAAGATATGGCTACCCATGCCAGACTTCACCACTGTCCCTTATTCTTTCTAAGCCTATGGCTAGAAACTAAGATACCATATTTCTATTTCTATTTCAACCTTGCTACAAAGCATCTGCTACTTTGAAAGTTTATCAAAGGAGAAGTTCACTTCAATCTTGAAAGAATTAATAGAGTATAAAATCTGTGTTGTCCATTAGTCAAAAATAACACAGGGAAATTAGCAGAGACTTGGTCTCTGAATTACTTTGTCAGGAGTGAGATACGATCTGTTACCTAACTTGGGTAAGAGTAGAGCAATTTTACCGGGCTCGGAGTTCAGCCACTTGATCAGTCATCTGCCCCAGCATTTTACAGGTTCCCAGGATCTCTCTGCGTTCTTTGCCTGCACAGAGTTCACCAACTTTTCCAGCTTCATCTAAGATCTGTCTGATGGCCTGCTCACCAGCATCCCCTAAAATAAAGAGATACTCAATATCCTCACTGTTGACATATTAATTATTTAGAAAGGATACTTTACAAGTCATTTCAGTCATGAAGGAATGGGTGATTTTTTGAAGACAAGTGAATAGAAGGCAATACATCCAATAGCTAACAGCCAAGCAGTGCCCTTATAAGCAGAGGGTGAGGTTTTAACCACAGATACTTCTAAAAAAAAAAATACTTGGAACCATATCCATCTGGAGATGATAAGCAGCTTGTGGTAAGAATACAGATGATGAAAATAAGCTCTACTAATTTAATACTACTTAGCACCTCTAACCTCCATTAGGCTTTTCACATTCATTCAAATATTAATCTAAAACTGAATATTAGATTAGAAAATCCATAAAACCCAGCTCAATAACCCATTTGGGTCTTTACGTAAGTCAAATTTTCTTTCCAATTCTTATTGGCATCATTTAATCTGCTTAATTAAATAATTTTTTGACATAAATGGAAATCTGCCCAATGGGAACTAGAAAGAGAAGAGTTTGGGTTTTTTTTTTCTTAATATTTATTCATTTTTGAGAGACAGAGAGCAAGCATGAGTGGGGGAGGGGCAGAGAGAGAGGGAGACACCAAATCGAAGCAGGCTCCAGGCTCTGAGCTGTCAGCACAGAGCCTGACGTGGGGTTTGAACTCACGGACCACGAGATCCTGACCCAAGCTGTAGTTGGGTGCTTAACCGACTGAGCTACCCAGACTCCCCTAAAGATAACAGGTGTTTTTTTTTAAATAATTTTTTTAAGTTTATTTATTTTGAGAAAGACAAAGCAAATGGGGGAGGGGCAGAGAGAGAAGGAGAGAGAGAATCCCAAGCACACTCTGCACTGTCAGCACAGAGCCCAATCTGGGGCTCAATCTCATGAGCCATGAGATCATGACCTGAGCTGAGACCAAGATTTGGGCACTTAACCAACTGAGCTACCCAGATGCCCCAAGACAAGAGTTTTTATTCAGAATAATTACCTTTCTGATTCAGGGAAGAAGTGAGCCAATATTCTGGCAGAGAATGCCCACTTCAGTTTGGTTTATTCCTCCATGATGAGAGGTGATTAGTCTATGCCGTTCATCTTTTTAAGGACCAGTAATGCTTCAATTAGTCAAAACTATCAGAGAATGGAGTATGCCCCTAAATGTTGCAGTAGTTATCTCAGAATTATGAGATTATGGAAAGACCCTCTTTCTTTATTTGTTTGTTTGCTTGACTTTTCGCTTTTTACTGTATCTGTCAGAAAAGTAGAACCAGTGGGTTACCTGGAGAGGCACTGGGATCACGGAGCCAACCCTTGGCCTGGTTCAGTTTGGAGTCTATGGAGGCCAATGCTCTCTTCATGGCTTCAGTGTCCTTTTGAAGAGAAACACCACAATTATTTTCTTTTCAAAAACTGAGATACTATGATACAAAGTAAGACAGAGAAAAAGTTACAGCACTTAACATACAATAGCTAATGTAGTCCTAAAACAGCCTTAAAAATACTCTCATCACACCAGAGTGCTTATTTCTGTCAAAATGCAGCATTGTGCATGCAAATCTTCAGTTAATTCTATTTTGTTTTCTGGTTTCTCTATTGCTAGACTGTGAAAACTGGTAAAATCACTCAAGCCAAAAGATGCTTAATGTCTGCAGCAGGAAAAAGCCCTGTTGTCACATGCCTCATTATCAGCCTTTCCACTCATCTAGCGCAACCCTGGCAAAGCCCTCCCTGCATCAGGGAAGCCTCATTAGCATGTAGCGCCACAAATCACAGTTCTTTTACATCTTGTTTTGAAATACACAAACACTGGATGATGCTTCACTATACTTAATTAATCTGAAAAACTTGGAATTACTGGTTGGAAAAAAACTGAAAATTTTAATCTAGCAATTTAGTTTTAATTCCACAAATAAACCACTGAATGTAATGTAAGAAAAAACTGTTTTTCTGGCCTTCCCTGCCATCCTCCTCACCCTCCTCATTCTTCGTTCCTTTACCATACTAACCTGGAAGGAGAGGCAGAATAAAATAAAGCGTGTCTCAATTTATTGCTTACAATCAGGATTCAAAATGGCTAGCATGAAACTACCATAAAATCTCCCAGGATATGGCATGAGAAGCTGAAACAGACTAAAACTATACCTATAGTTTGATGAAGTTTTTAAAATTTCATCAAAGTTTTGCTCTAGGGAACTGGCTCTTAGAGAGTTCATCCATCAAAGCATGGATTTAACCTCTGAAGCTCTGGGCAATGCCCTGAATCCTTAACTTTTTTTCACTTTCCAATCCTGCAAAACTGGGGTTCCTAAAAGTGTTGTATCACTATGTTTCCACACGGGGGCACAAGGAGCATTCCCCCGCCCCCCCCCCCAACTTTTAATTCAAAGAATTAGTACAGTATACTAATACAGAGTAAGTGCTGACAACGCTCACAGGCCTAAGATCAGCAGCCTGACCACAGTTTTTCCAAAGTACCTACTCACATTATAAGGACTCTCGGCTTTAGGATTTCTTCCTTCCCCATTTAAACAGATAATGACTGCTCTCCGTTTTAACCCTGGCTATCAAAGACTCTGAATAGCAAATTCTCAGCCACAGCAATGAATGAGAAGTGAACTAAATTACTGAAAAAATGTAAAGAAAATATTTTCTATTTCTAAGTTATTTGGAATTATGGGGCTATCTATCAACAGAAGGCAGAGAGTGTCATGACAGTATTTCTATATCCATTTGTAATTAGTACAAGCAGACAAATGGCATTTTTTAAGTGCTTTCGTTCTCAATGGCTTAAATATCTGCTCCTCCTCCATCTTGTTCTACGGCAAAGCCTGCCTTTAAAAGTCAGCATTAGCATGATTCCAAATTAGCAAGGCCCAAATCAATACCTGTTTAGAGAGGCTCGGGCAAC
This sequence comes from Neofelis nebulosa, assembly GCF_028018385.1. NCBI lineage: Eukaryota > Metazoa > Chordata > Mammalia > Carnivora > Felidae > Neofelis > Neofelis nebulosa. The sequence continues at coordinate 39,123,875 of NC_080794.1, read as the reverse complement.
TCCCAACCTCAGAGAATTAGATAGCCGTTAGTGTCTAATATAAGTTATAGGACTTCATCTGGATACAGAAAAAAAAAATCACGATCTCTGACCGAGGCAATATGCACACACTCTGAAGAGAAATCATATCCACGTAAAAATACTTCATAACCATTTCCCTAACACACTATGTTTTTAGTGAAATAAAATCAGAGATTTATTGCATTTCAAAAACCTAAATTCACAGGAACAAGATCACATTTTGTGTGTGTCTACTCTAGCATTAATGGCTACTAGTTTGGGGCTCCCTGGCTGGCTCAGTCAGTAGAGCATGCAACTCTTGATCTCAGGGTTGTGAGTTTGAGCCCACGTTGGGTATGAAGACTACTTAAAAAAAGATTAAAAAGATTAATTTGGAAACTAACTTTGAGGATTTCTTGCAAGTCAAGTTGTTTTAGGTATTTCTTCCCTTCATTTCTTTATTGAACCTCAAATTTAAATATAATTTAATTTTACATGAGGCGCCTGTGTGGCTCAGGCAGTTAAGCGTCCAACTTTGGCTCAGGTCTGATCTCACCACTGGTAGGTTCAAGCCTCGTGTCAGACTCTGTGCTGACAGCTCAGAGCCTGAAGCCTGCTTCAGATTCTGTGTCTCCCTCGCTTTCTGACCCTCCCCCACTCGCACTCTGTGTGTGTCTTTCTGTCAAAAATAAATAAACATTTAAAAAATAAATAAATATAATTTAATTTTACAAATTAAGAAACAAGGGCTCAGTCCTACAAACCCAACTGATCTCAGGTTTGCTGACATCAAACCCATGAACTTTTTCCTTTTACCAGAAAGAGCTGCCAAAGATTCTACTAACCTTATGTTATGCAGGTCCTTGCCTTGTTGATGTTGGCTTGGGTTAATAGTGTCCAGAAAATAAGCTCTAGAAATCAAAATCATAATCCTCACTAACCTAAAGGAGTTATTTTATTCTCCATTGCCCAAAAAAGATATGAAACATAATGACAAAAAAGTGGCTTTGCTCTACTCAGTACCCTCAAAACTAATTGTTTTTTTCCTCCCTAATAAAGCATCAATGACCACCACTCTTGAAGGAGAGAATCTAATTCTCAGGAAGTGAGTAATTGACTCCTGAGTGGAAGATGATGTGGCATCAATAAATTAAAATTCAGAGGTGCTGGTTTTCCCCTAAAAAGCATCTACAGCAAAGTTGAAATGAAGCTGCAATTTTAAACTGGGAATTTCAATTAGTTACCAAAGTTTTTAATAGCCTGAATTTTAGATAATTTTGGTGTTTAAGACAATAACTGAAAGGACCACTTTAAATTCTTTCTGGAACAGAGCAAGTTTTGAATAAACATTTAAACATATTACATTTTAATGTCATATCTATTAAAATAAAAAATGTCCATGGGAACAAATATTTTGGTCTTCTAAGAAACCCATATATATTTCTTTTGAAGGGCAGTATTTATTATGGAATTAAAAGAATTGTCATAAGCAACATAAGAAGTATATTTATATCAAATATGATATAAACCAAGTGACTGAACAACTAGGACCAGAAGTCAATTTTGAGATATATTTATAAAGGGGGAAAATAACCATAACCCTGTGGTCAACCGTACTATGTACCACAAAGTTTTCATTAAGCCATGTGAAGCCTAAATACCAAGTACAATCTGGATATTAAATAGAAGGGAAAACAAAAACAAACAAAAAAAACACACCTCATTTGAATATTTTCTCTGCAAAATCTCAAATTTGGGAAAGAGAGAAGTCTCCACCAATTTCTTCTCTGGTTTTTTTTGTTGTTCTTTTTTTTTTAATGTTTGTTTATTTTTGAGAGAGAGAGAGAGAGAGACAGAGCGTGAGCAGGAGGGGCAAAGAGAGAGGAAAACACAGAATCCAAACCAGGCTCCAGGCTCTGAGCTGTCAGCACAAAGCCTAACGTGGGGCTCAAACTCACGAACTGCAAGATCATGACATTGGGCTGTTAAGATCATGACCTGAGCCAAAGTCAGAAGCTCAACTAACTGATCCACGCAGGTCCCCTGTTCTCTCTCTCTCTCTCTTTTTTTAAAGAGTGACTGTTTTTTAAAAAGACCAGATCTAAGTGTGCAGCTCTGGGGACAGCTGGCATGTCACCTCCCGCTATGGTCCCTTCTACAGTAAAACTCTTCTGAGTTCAACTTTTAAATGAAAAAACCACGGTGGCTGGGCACTGTCACACACCAGAAAGCAGAGGGACAACCTTAAAAGAACTCCTTTCTGTACACCCTCCCAGGAACTGAAACGCTCCTGAAATGTAATACATAGTGAGATCTAAAGAACACTGACTAGAACTGAGAACCAGAGCTCCTCCTACAAATAATCAAGAGGAACTGTAGTAGAAAAAGGGAGGTCCTACAATGCCATGTTCCAGAAAATTTGCAGTATGGGACTAAGGACCCCCTCTTGTTCACTGCCCAACCTACTCTCCCTTTTCCCACTGACACTTCCCCTCCCCACCTTTCCCTTCCCACTCTGTTCCATTCCTGGTGACATTCCCCTCCCCCACCTTTAAATTAGTGTTTTAAACAAAGATGTTTCTGGAAAGCATAGACTGAGCAGAACAAAATTTTACAAACTACATTTAAGTGGTGGGAGAAAGTTGTCTACCCCTGAAATTTCAGAGAAGTTACTCTCCCAGACTTCAGTTCCCCATCTTTGAGAATACCTCCCTATCACCAAAATAAAAAAGAATAGCTTCCCAGCTCTAAAATTCTATGCCACCCTATGTGCACACAATCAGAGGTAGCAACTACAAGATCACTTGGATCAGAAGGGAAATCTCAATTGCTTTAACATTTTGGGCTTTTCTCCTTTTAGAGGGGACGGGCTAAAATATCATAAATGCCTAATTAACTATTTATCTCAAACTCCAAGAGATAAGTCTTTTATTGTATTTTCTGCTAACATAAAACACTCTAAGACTCCTTAAGAAGCTCCATCATGTTGTACACCTGAAACTAATATACCATTATATGTCAACTATATCTCAGTAATAAAAATAAAACACCTATAATGGAATCATTTTAATTAACTGATTCAATCTTAAATCATGTTTCATTTTCATAGTAGACATTCTAATAATAATATAAAAAATCCTCACATACAACCTTATTTTTTCAAAAATGATATAAAAATCAACCCTTAAATCTCAATGGTCTGTATTTAACAGCAAGTATTATAGGATCACATGTTCTAACCACTATTTCCTTCTTTGGTAGGGTAAAGTAATCTTCGGTGTAAGACATCTGAGTCAGTCACTACATTTACTCACGACCAGCCTAGGCCCACAGAAGGAGATCCACTGCAAGAACTAGTTCTGAATAATAGCATCTAATGACTCAAGGAGCAGTTGTGGGAGCGCCTATGTAGGGCTCAAAAACTCTTAGCTTTTAAAATTTTTCTCACTTCCTCTTGATTCTCAGCATGCATCAACAAACAATACCATAAATACAAAAAAAAAAGAGATTAGGTATAAACTGCTAAATTTACAAAGGGTAGGATTATGATTGTGTTTAATTCACAAATTCTTTTGCTTCACAATGTACACTAAATTAATTTTTAATGATCACTATGACTGTTGATTTCAGGAGGGGAAAATTTTTACTTTCAAAATAAAATAAAGTGTTTAAAGTGAAAGTACTTTTAAATTTGTAAATCTGTAATTTGAAGGTAGGTATAAAAGGTAAAATAATTAGCTATCACATTGCCTCTTTAAAAACTTATTTGGCAAGACGCACTTTTACCAAGAATTTTTTCCACTTACTTTCTTCCCCCACTTTTCTAGAGGAACCATCACTTTCCAGGAGAAAACTGCACCAATGGGGAAGCATGAAACAAGTATGGTAAGACAAAGTTAATTCTTTATTGGCAGGGTCAAGAGGAGGTAAAAGATATATGTAAATAGAATGAGGAGCCAGTGGTCAAAGACAGACATAAGGTCTGATTAACTCACTGCTTACAGCTGAGCAATGAAAGATGCATAATGCTACCAAACCAAAAAAATAACCAAAATCCTAGTTACCAATTTCCATTCTCAAGGTGAAATTTTTTTTTCTAAGCGTTCTTGCAACTAATAGAAACAATCAAACTTAAGGGGTAGGGCGAAGTAGAGTGAATGGGGATGGGGTTGGAAGTAAGATTTGTCATGTACATCTTTTTATAGCATTTTGATTTTTGAACCAGGTAAATGTATAACAAAAGCAAAATGAGATTTAAAAATAAACATTTCTTGTTCATTCTGATGTGATTATATACTTGAGCTTCTTTCAGGTGAACTAATTTTATTTACTTTCTTTCATTCTGATAGTTGTATAGTACCCTAACAGTCTGGTTCCTTCCAGATCAGCATAAGACTAAAACATCTACAAGAATGTACACAGTGGGGACCAGGTCTGTTTCCCTTGTATATTTCCCCAAGTGCCTAATCCTTGTCCTGAAAAACTCCACTGACCATATTTAAAAAAAAAAAAGAAGCATCTCTCAATGGAACTTGCACAAAATAAAGCTTAATAACACTTATTAACTAAATGATGGATAACTTTTCCCTTCCAAAAATAGAAAACCATTAAAGTCGTAATGCCTGCTCCTCTTTTTTGCTATTTCTCATCTGCTAGAAGCAAAGGAGAGAGAATAAGGAAAGAGATTAGATTAGGGGACCATGAGGTGATGGAGAACTATGGCTGATTCACAGCTTAGCAGGACATGCAGTGAACCACGAACTGAAGTTAGGAAAAACTTTAGATACACTTAACTTTTTCCCTTTAGATTTTGAAGGCTAGGATTATTGTGAAGGGCAGGTGCCCCATCTAAACTCCTTAGCCTACCCATTTCCATTATGGTTAAAACCTCAGCGACACATCTCCTAAAGCAAAATTCCGGAGCCTGCAAAGAAGACTGGTAGCAAATGCAAATACAGTGATGGCATCTGCTAGAAGTTTCCTTTCCTAAGAGCAGGGTCCACAGGTAACTTGGAGGTGACCCGGCTACTTGGAGAAACTTGCCCCTCAAATGAAGTCAGTAGGAATGACCAGGCCAAAACAGTTCTCAGGAGCCTGTTCAAAAAGATGAAAGCACCCACCAAACACAGAAAGTCTGATATCCCATAGTAATGTATTTTCTTTTGCTTTCCCCAAAGAAATAGCTCAATACGAGCCAGAGCCAGTCTGCCAGACACAGCCCCAAGTCCCAGATTAAACCACATTCTGACGCACATTCGGACACAGTGTTATACACCGGCACACGGAATAAGGCACGGCACACAGCACAAGAAAACCTCACAGACATGCTTTTTCTCTTTTTAAGCGAAAAAGAAACTAGAGGGCAAGAGAAAGCTTACCTTCTAAATGTGAGAAAAAGAATAAAACAAACAAGAGAACAAAAAAAAGATGCATAAAGAAGTCATAACAGGGAAGTGAAAGTTGTCAAATATGCAAAAGCAAAATTAAGTAAAATACCAAAGACTTAAAATGATTTCACCATATAGATTTAAAATACAGTCTTAGAACTTGTTCAAGAGCTTTGTGCCTCTGTAAACAAATCCATAGTTAAGATAAGCTAATTTCCTTCTGCATATTTAGATTCACTTTCTGGGCAACAAGAGAGAGAGCAACAAAGCTGGTGATTTTAAGACCACAGCTTTGACCTTACCTTATAGGTGTCCTGGAGGATAAACACAGCCCTACTGCACACCCAGTGGAAGTCATATTACAAATCCCCTCTTTGCTACTAGCCTGCTGGGGGCTCTGGAAACACCATCTGAGTCACATGTGGGGAAACTGGATCCTGGAGTGTGTTTCCTCCACTGCTTGTATCTCGGGCTCTACCCAGGAAAGCGTAAACCCAAGTGCCCCTATTCTCCCAGAGAGTCACTAGACAGGGAGAAGCAGACCACAGTAGCAGCAACACAAGACCACCGCGACTAGGCTCTAGAAGAAATCCACCAACTCTTTTGGAGTCCACGAAGAAATTCTAGATAAAGGGTGAATAGGACCCTCAAACGAGGTTTTCACGAATGTGCAAACTAATATTTTAATTAAGCTTTCCTTAAGGAAAATGGTATGCTGAAGGGACACACCTAGAAATGCCAACAGTTTCCTCTGTAGATTTCTTAGTTCAAAGGTTGGTTAAGGAAAAGTTTCCATAAAATTCAGTCACAGGCATATTCTGTATCTTACTTAGTCACCTAGCAACAACCACCCACATAAAAAGGGAGGGTTCCCACCCAGGGGAGTAGACACCACATCAGAATTCCTCCACCAGACCAGCGAGGGTCCAGCTTAAAGAAAAAGCTACACATCTGAGCCTTCAACTGGCCATTCACCCCACATACCCATTTCTTTGTTCTAGTCTGGGGCAAAGTAAATTTGCAAAAGCAGCAAGTAACCCATGAAACCCATGAAGAGTGAAGTAGAAATTATTTCATAAAATCTGAGTACTCTTACGCTACCCACAATTACAAGATAAAATGTGAGGGGAGAATTCAGGAGTTTTCTTATTTCCCCTCTGAAAACACACACCTTGCTGGCCCAGGCATCTTCATCCCAAGAAGTGAGTTGTAATACACGGATGATCTCATTAATTTCAGCACTCATCTTTTCTACAGTAAAATTGCGATTTTTCAAAGCTTCTTCTATTCCTTGGTTTTTTGAATTTTTAGTTGTTACAAAAATCTTCATAGCTGTAAAAATAAATGATCAGAAACTAAGCTTAGAATTTAATCTTGCTGTATGACAACATTCACACAAGATATTCCATATTTTAGTACATGTTTTGGGTTTCTAAGATCTTAAAAAGAATATATTAGTTTGGCTCAGTTGATGGAACGTGAGACTCTTGATCTCGGGTTGTGTGTTTGAGGCTTACATTAGGTGTAGAGATACCTTAAAAAAATAAAATCTTAAAAAAAAGAATATATTAAAAACAAAACAAAACAAACAAACAAACAAAACACTGAAGGCTGCCAATGAAGTTCCAATATCAGCAACCTTAAGGTACAAGACATCACTACAAATGATCAGGGAGCTAATCTGACATGCATATATAGATGACCTATAATCCCAAAATGTCCAATATCCTTCTAAATCAGTTATCATCCCAGCCCTAACACTGTGCCCCATCTAATGCACACCCAATAGGACAAGACAAAAATAGTCAGTAAAACTATAACTGCAGTATGCTCCTGCACCCAAATCCTAATGAAGATCCCAAAATACTGAGTTTATCTTTCAGAATTTCTCTCAACATGTAGTAGGAACTTTTTAACCCCCGAAAGTACAAGAAAATACTGACAATTTGAAGCACTAGAGAGAGAGAATATCTTCCCATAAAATAATTAAAATTGTGAAGACAAAGACTAACCAACACTTTATTGAGTTACCCAGATCAGAAAGAAATCTTGCTCCCAAAACTCTTCTATCACATGGAACAGCTGGCCTCAAAAACATTTCCCATGGAGATAGTAAGACTCTACTCACAAATGTTTTGTTTTCTGGTTCATATAAGGGCTTTCTGAGCTCTTACATTCACCTCTCCTTTTTTAGCTACTACCTGAAATGCCAAAGCAGGAAGGTAGGATCTGGGGGTACCAGGACATGCCCTACAAGATTTTGAAAATAGGAAACAAAAAAAAAAAAAAAAAAAAAAAGACAGACTATAGAGCTGCCCTCTGACAGTTAAACTAACCCTTAACTTGACTAAGATAACTTATGTGAACCATGAGGTATCTGGTACATACTACACACCCAATGAGTGTAGCTCCCTCTTGCTAGCTGAGACAGCAGCCACCATGTTTGCATTTCTGGGCTCTACCCAGTGGAAAAGAAGTCCCATCTGGTACACTAGCTCTGTACAGTTCAATTTATTTTAGGAAAAACTGTGGACTTTGGGGTCACTTCTTTGTCATATAGTACTCCATAATATCCATTCCAGCTAATTCTTTTTTCATAACACAAATAAAAGTGTCAATATTCATATGCCCATAATTAAAGTTTCTAGACATTCTACCTCCTAGAAAAGGAGCCTAGTAGAACTATGAGAACAGAGCTGGGCAACAGGAAAGGCAGCTTCAAACAAAGAGCAGGAGAAGGAGGACATTACAGAAGATGAATACTGGTTCTTAGCCAATCAGCTACAGCCATCAAGTAACACCCAATCTATCAGGTCTCATTTTTACCCAGCCTGAAGGACATGCAACCGAGCAGCAAAAGAAAATGAGCTTCAGGAGTTTAGAATATAGTGACTTTTTTTTTCCTGTAAGATAATGTACAGGCAGAAAATACCTGAAATGAGAACTGGCAGCAACTCTTTCACAGTGTTCATGGAGTTCACCAACATCACTCGGTGCTCCTGGTGAGTCAGTTCCTGCTGCCTTTCATCAATCATCTTGGCCATCTTTGTCATTCCTGGGGCATAAGGAATAAATTGTGCAGGGTGACTCGTGAAACGATCCAGATTCACTTTCTGAGCCTAGATCCATTACGAATGACTACAAAAGTCCAAACTGATTGTCAGCTTATTTAAACAACAGATACTGTCACTGAACTGTAGCATTTTTGATAAAAATTTTTCAGGGCAGCTGTAACAATGCAACTTTATTCGTTTCATTAAAAGTAATTTGTTAAATGTAAATCCAAACTATGACATAATTTTCACATGGTTGACATATAAAATATATCTATATATTATAAATAATATAAATATATATTATAATATAAATAATATATAATGTATAATTATAACATAAATAATATATTATATGTATATAAAATATAAAAACGTATTTGTGAAAAACAAATATGTATTTGCAAAAAATGAATAAAAATATTTTGCCTGGTTACTACACATACCAGGTTCACATAATGTATCTGGCCACTGCACGTATGTAAGAATGTCATGCAAGCTGAGGCACCTGGGTGGCTCAGTCAGCTGAGCGTATGACTTTGGCTCAGGTCATGACCCCGCAGTTAGTGAGTTCGAGCCCCACATCAGGCTCTGTGCTGACAGCTCAAGGTCTGGAGCCTGCTTCTGGATTCTCCCTCTCTCTGCCCCTCCCCTGCTCATGCTCTCTCTCTCTCTCTCTCTCTCTCTCAAAAGTAAAAACATTAAAAAAAAAAAAAAAAATAGTAAAAAAAAAAAAAAAATCTCATGCGAGCTTCGTACTGAGAATCTAGTGGCTGAAAAAATCTTAAGAATTACAATAATGTGTTTTGTTTTCATCTTTATATTTTCTGTACTTTCCGATTTGTCCAAAATAAGCATGTACTATTTTTATAATTAGAAACAAATAGAAATATTATAAAAATAATTATACTAAGGACAGCAATCAAAGCATCTGGTGTTTTGGAACCGGCCTGCTAGCAATTTTTGTTTACTTTGGTTATTATTCAAAGGTGCTATGTGATTCTCTCAAGCTTTGGTTTTCAAACTGCTCTTAAGATTTCTTAAGTAGTTTCACAGATCATCAAAGGATACCAAAGAGGGGTAGGAAAGGAGGGGTTGCCCCTGCCTCATTCAGAATAGTTCCATTTTTGTCTTTTATATGTTGGGATTCCGTGTAAGATTTTATTTGAAGAAATAAACTTTATTTTCCCAGTGCTATGGGAAAGTTTAAAGAATACTGCTCTAAAGGCATTTCCTGGTGATCTTCAAAGATGGCTCAGAGAAAGTCTTAACTGCCATAAGTTTACAAAATGACTATATTGGAACCTCATGAACACACTGTGAATTAAAAATCATTTCACCTAAGGCAAAAGACTCTTATGAGGTGGTATGTGATCTTTACTACTGATAAGTTGAACATCTGAGGTTGTCCTGTCATTGGTCTCAATCATACTTTAAGGACCCTCAAGTTCATGTTATATGCCTATAACAGAAAAAGCTGGTATCTGTTCATGTATTTTGAATATTCAATTCTCAGGTGACTAAACAATCATTTCAAAATGAGACTTAGTCACAGTAGCTCTTCTCTTCTTCCAGGTCTGATTATATTATGCAGCCTCGGGCTAGGGCATGAATCCATAATAGTAGGCAGGCTAATTAACAAGATACGAGGTCATTAAGAGCTACAGGCCAGCTGGCAGACAGTGAAGGAATGCTGTATAATATGGAATGGAGGGGTCAGAATTCAGGGTGGCCTTAAGCATTACAGTAATAGAAAAGTATTTCCTATATTCTCCAGCAACATTTACAATGTCTAGTTTAATTCATTAGGCAGGGCCAGGATTTGTAGAAAGCAGATTCAGCTTTCAGAGACAATGATATCTCCTCACTAGAAACACAGTGTCAGCTCCATCAGCAGAGTACAGACACCTCAAAACCCAACGTGTCATGACTAATCTTGGGCAAAAAGCAGGAGGGAGTACTCCTTTCACCTTGATCAAACTGGACAATCTCTAAAAACTCTTTATTATAAAAACTGGACATGACTAACCTGGTCCAAGATTCTTTGTGTAAGTGACCAAATCTTCCATAGTTTCCACCACCTCTGCCACTGTAAGATATTCCAAAATTCCTTTGCAAACTCTAATAATTTTACGAACCTGAAAATAGATTTCATATTTTAGTCAAATGAGTGAACAATAAGTAGAAAACATGCTAATTCAGATGTGCAGCTCTTCAACATCTTCCCATCCTCAACAATCATCAATCCTCCATTATTACCTTTAAGACTATCTTTAAGACTTTTGCCTGGAAGAGGTCTGCATGGGCCTCAGATTGCCTACCTCAGCCTCATCGAAGGTGAGGAGCAGGTCTGATGTGCCTGAAAGGATGCCCCTTGACCCATCGATAAGATAATCTCGAGCAGGCACCGAGTAAGGATCTGATTGAAGCATCTGGGCTGCCTGAACAAGCTTGGTACAAGCATTCTCCACCCTGCGGGGAGGAACTTGGAGTTAATTCACTGGCAGAACCAAACAGAAGAATATCACGTGGAATGCAAAGAATGAAGGGACATATCCACATTTTTTTACTGCATGGAAAATTGCCAAGACCAATTTACAATAGGATTTTAAGATTTTAACTTTTAAAATCTACAATTAAGGGGGTACATCCATCCATCCATTCATTCATTCACACATTCACTCATTCACTTCACTAAGCCCTTGTTCTTTGTTATTTCCTGGCAACAAAAAATGATGACAAAATGTTTTAGACCTTTCAGTTTAGTTGCTATATATCTCTGCAACTCCTTTGTTTCCTTCTTCCTCGCCCCATAGACACAGCCGTTAAAAGACACCACACAAAGAACGAAAATCCTTAACAACAGTTTCAGATTTAATATCTGAAAGTAAATTAAAATGCCAAAGCACTGTGTTAAATGAAATTTAATAATCAGATAACACAAAGGATTAGGAGGAAACAAAAAGTATGAAGTAATGCATAAATTCTCATTCATCTAGCTAAAAGGATTTGACAAATCCACTGGACTGTTTGAAAAGAGCCCTCTAACATTATGTTGTTAATTAAAAGGCCACTAGCATTAATAACCGAACCATTTATTGATAGTTTAATATTAATACAGTTCAATAACATAGACAACCTGATCATACAGAAAAAATGAATGAATGAATGAATGAATGAAATCAATGAAGAACAGATCCTCATTGATGTGGCTTTGGATCACTCTTAGAGGCCTGGTTGTTTACTGTTCCTTTTTAACTTTTAAATTAAATCTTTAATTTAACTTTAAGTTATATAGAATATGTATAGTCCTATATATGAAAGACAGTGAAAAATCACCTTCTTTCCACTATCTTCCAGACATTCAAATTCCATCTACTTGCAATTAATGTTACAAGTTTCCTCTGTATTCTTTAAAATAAAACATTTATGCATCTAGAAACAAAGACAGGCTTCTACTTTTTTATACAAATAGGATCATACTATTCATACTCTCTGCATTCTGCTTTTTCCACCTAATTTACCTGAGAAATGTTCTAATAAAAGTACATAAAGAGCCTCCTCATTCTTTAATATAACTATACAACTAGTCCATAATTCATTAGCCTGCTACAATAAATCACCTTGAAAAATATCATTTTAAAATGTATGTATCTGTAAGACACAATCCAGAAATGGGATTGCTGAGTCAAAGGTACAGACACTTAAAATTTTGACAAATGTTGCCATATTGCCAATCACAGAAGTTACTTACATTCCTAACACAATAGATGAGAGTACTATTTCCTCACAGTCTCAACAACTTGGTATATAATCAAACTTAAGTTTATCTTCATCAATATGAAAGACCAAAATTAGATCACAACATAGTTTTTTATTAAGGTGAAAGTCACATAACATACAATCAGTCACTCTAAACAGTACCATTCAATGGCATTTAGTATATTCACAATGCCGAGCAACTACCACCCCTCTCTTGGGTCAAAACTTTTATCACCTCAGAAATGCAGCCTGAACTCATTATGTAATCACGCCCCATTTCCCTCTTTCCCCATCCCCTGGTAACCCCTAATCTGCCTTCTATCTCCATGAATTTACCTATTCTGGATATATAAAAAGAATCATGTACTATGCGACCTTCTGTGTCTGGCTTCTTTCACTTAGCATAAATGTTTTCAAAGTTCATCCAGGTCATAGTATATGTGTTACTAGTTTGCTCTTTTTCATAGCTGAATACTATTTTATTCAGCTTTGAAAATCTGATTATCCATCCATGTGTTGATGGACATCTGGGTTGTTTCCATCTTTTGGGAATTATGAATAATGCTAACATTCATGTACAAATTTCTTTTTTCTTTTTTTTCTTTTTTTGAGAAAAGGAGTGCAAGCGGGGCAGGGGCAGAGGGAAAGAGAGAAAGAATCACAAGCAGGCTCCATGCCCAACATGGAGCCCCACTCAGGGCTCGATCCCATGACCCTGGGATCATGACCTGAGCCAAAATCAAGAGTCGGACACTCAACCAGCTGAGCCACACAGGCGCCTCACTGTCATTATGTTTTAGATGTCTTTTATAAATATCATACAGCTACAGATTTTTTATCCAGCTAGGAACTTTTAACTTAGTAATTCAGCCCACTTAAATTCATTAATATAACTGATATACTTAGGATTATTTTCATATCTTATTACTTATTTTCTATATGGCCTGTAATTTTAATTCATTTTTTTTCTTTTTTCCTTATTTTATCTTTTGTTGGCGGGGGTGGGGGGGTTGCTAGCTATTTCTATCTTTTTCTTATTCCCTTAAAGGTTATATACTCTGTCCTTTTTGTGGTCACCTTAAATATTTTAGCATGCATACTTGGCACATTAAAAATCTAAAACAGGGGTGCCTGGGTGGCTCAGTTTGGTTAAGCATCCAACTTCGGCTCAGGTCATGATCTCGCGGTTAATGAGTTCAAGCCCTGCCTCGGGCTCTGTGCTGACAGCTCAGAGCCTGGAGCTTGCTTCAGAATCTGTGACTCTCTCTCTCTCTCTCTCTCTGTCCCTTTCCCACTCACACTCTGTCTCTCAAAAAATAAACGTTAAAAAAATTTTTTTTTAATTTTTTTTTTAATGTTTATTTATTTTTTCGAGACAGAGACAGAGCATGAACGGGGGTGGGTCAGAGAGAGAGGGAGACACAGAATCCGAAACAGGCTCCAGGCTCCAAGCTGTCAACACATAGCCCGACGCGGGGCTCAAACTCACAGACCGTGAGATCATGACCTGAGCCAAAGTTGGACGCTCAACTGACTGAGCCACCCAGGTGCCCCCCCAAAATATTTTTTTTTAATCTAAAATAAAAGCTGTCCTCTTAGCACAGTTGGCAGTGCATCAGTCTCGTGAAAATCTAAAATGAGTCAATATTTCTACCTCCTTCCCAAAGAATGATCTTAGCATGTTTAATTCCCAATCATCCCTTTCTGACCTTTATGCTGTTTCCAAGTTTTGTTTTATGTTTATGTTGTTTTCATGTATAATATGTCCTATCTTTCATCTTAACCTTTATATCTCATTAGATATTACATTGTTATACTATGTAAGTCAAAGTTTGTTTATATTTACCAACAAATTGTCCCATATTTTGGTTAATCATTCCCTCTTATATCTCAGGCCTTACATCTAGAATCATCTGACTTTGTCTGAATTGCATTCTTTAGAATTTTCTCTACTAAGAGAATGCTGATAACAATATGTATCCATTTTTGTTTGTTTGAAAATATCTATTTTGTCCTCCTACTTCAAAGACTATTTCTGTAGTACAGATTTCTAGGTTGACAGCTATTTTATCGCACATTGAAGGTATTATTTCACAATGATGTAACAGCAGAAGCAGAAAGATATAATGACAGAAGAAGTAAGAGAGATGCAGGGCTATAAGCCAAAAAATTGGGGCAGCTTCCAGAAGCTGGAAAAGGCAAAGAAATGGATTATTTCCTAGAATCTTCAGAAGAAACACAACTCTATTAACCCATTTTGGACTTCTGACCTCCAGAACTGGAAGATAATGTTGTGTCTGTTACAACAGTAATATGACACTGTCCTCCAACTGAAATTTACCAGGCATACAAATAGGCATGAAAACACCACCCACAATGAAAAGAAATCATTCAAAAACAACCCAGAAATGACACATATGACAAAATTAATAGACAAGAACGTTAAAACCATTATTATAACAGTATTCCATATGCTCAAAAGCTAAAGGAAAGATTGAGTACATTAAATAGATAAATAAAAGATATAAGAACAAGACTCAATAACTAGAGATGTGTCTCAGATACAAAAACAGACTTTATAAATTACTAACAGATAAGATATTGCATGAAAAAAAGATCAGTGAAATTCAAGTCATAGCAAGTAAAATTACCCAAAATTAAACAGAAAAAAAAGACTTGAAAAAATTAACAGATCATCAGTGAGATGTGGTACAACTCAAAGCAGCCTAATACATGTGCAATTTGAGTCTCCAAAGGAGAGAAAAGGGGGAAAGAGAAAACAGTATTTGAAGAGAGGATGACATAAAAAAAATTTTTTTAATGAACACTATAAAGCTGCAGGTCCAAGAAGCTCAATAAAGGCCAAACACAAAAAGCATGAAGAGAACTACACACATCATAAGGAAATTGCTCAAAACCAAGGTTGAAAAGAAAATATTTAAAGTAGTCAGAGAAAAATGACACTTTATATACAAAAAGACAAAGAATAACAACAGACTTCTTGCTAGAAACAATGCAAGCCATAAGACAGTGAAGCAAAGTACTGAAAGAAAAAAAAAACCATCAATCTAAAAATCTACACCCCAAAAAAAACACATTTCAAAAATTAAGGTGAAATAAAGATTTTTTCAGGTATATAAAAGCTGAAAGAATTCATCATCAGCAAACCTGAACTATAGGATATGTTAAAGGAAATCCTTCAGGAAGAAGGAAAATTATACCAGATGGAAATTTGGACTCACAGAAAAAAATGACAACTAACAAAAGACAAGAGGTTATAAATAACAAAATGTTAAGTACTGAGTAAATATTAAAAATTGTATTATTTAAATATGTTTAAAAGACAATTGACTAAAGCAAGAACTATTTTAAAAGTGAAGTTGAAAAAAGTAAATTTGATCCAGCTGGCTAGATAGACAGTGAGAACTGGCTTTGCCAATGATTAACGGCAGATGCTTTCCATAAATCAAATGAGCCAAATTACATGGAAACATTTAAGACAGGTATATAATACACAATATGGCAGAAAATACATGCTGTAAAACTAGTTACACTTATTTTTAAATGTTTCTGGAATTTAAGAAACAAAACTAACGAGCAAGGGGAAAAAGAGTGAGAGAGAGAAGCCAAGAAACAGACTCTTAACTGTTAAGTACAAACTGATGATTACCAGAGGGGAAGTGGGTTGGGGGATGGGTGAAATAAGTGATGGGGATTAAGGAGTGCACTTGTGATGAGGAGCGCTGGGTAATGTATGGAAGTGTTGAATTATTACATTGCACACCTGAAACTAACATAGCACTGTATGTTTACACTGGAATTAAAATAAATAAAAATGTTTCAATGAAAACTTTAAAATATTCAAGAGAAATATTTCAAAAGACCTTTAGGGACAGCCAACCACTCACTGAAGACATTTCGTTAAAGAGCACTGGCATCTTGCTTCAAGATATTTCATATCCATTCCCTCGAATTCAAACACCTCTCTCTCCCCCCTCTATCCCCCCTAACCACTACTTACTCTCTTAGACCCTGCCTTTAAATGACTCTTCTATCAGGAAACCATCCCAAATCTACAAGTACACCTCCTATGTGCTCCCATGAGACTGCTCACACCCTCTCAGTTTAGTTTTCTCTATTTCCCACAAGACTTTAAGTTCAACAAGGCTAAGAACCTTGTCTATCTTGTTCATTAATGTCTTCAGAGAATGCCCAACACATAACAAATGTTCAGTAAATATTTGCTGAATGAGTAAATAAATGAATTTTCACCCAGTATAGGCAGTCAGGAATTTTCACCCATAGAGATCATTAACTTTAAAAAGTCACAAAACTTGGTTTTGTTCCCAGGTGACATGAACCCTGATGAAATTAAAGCAAACAAACAAGAATCACAGAATGCAACTGTTGTACTACGCCTACTTGCAAGGATTCGATTACTGCCTAAGTGTTTCAAATTTGGAAAAAAATAAAAGAAAAATAAATAAATGAAAGGAATAACCATCATGGAGAAAAGAAACAGAAAAAAGATGATGAAATCAAAAGGCTTTGCAGGAATCAATTTGATTCTCCACTAATGGTTCCCTTGTGTGGTAAACTGATAGGTCTAAAACAGACACTGTACCATTTTTCTACAATAAGACATCTGATCTGTACATTAAAATTTAATGGCATTCATAAAAGCCAAACAAATCCCACCATGACTAACCAGTAGTCAGAAACAGACAGAAGTCTGTTTCATCTGCGGAAAATGAGATTTTAAACATTCAAGCTGCCTCACTTCTTAAAGTTATCTCCTACTTTTTTTTTTAATTTTTAAAAAATGTTTCTTTATTTTTGAGAGACAGAGAGACAGAGAACAAGTGGGGGAGGGACCAAGAAAGAGGGAGACACAGAATTAGGAAGAAGGCTTCAGGCTCCAAAGCAGTCAGCACAAAACTCCACGTAGAGCTTGACCTCACAAAACACAAGATCATGACCTGAGCTGAAGTCGGATGCTCAACCGACTGAGCCACCCAGGTGCCCCAATCTCCTTTTTAACACAAATCCAAAATTTTTAAAAAGCATTTCAGAGAATGACAATAGGAAAAAGGTCTGTTTCCTAAATAATTATATATCTTGACTCTATCCTAATAATATTGATTTAGATACTTTAAATCAATCAAGTGTATCACAAGTTAAAACTTCTCTCTGCCTTTGAGTCTTCAACATAAATTAATAGAAAATTCTTATGCTTTAGATCAATGGACTAATGACAGCCTCACAGGACCCAAAATATGTTCACTCATAACCTACTAAATCCATTCTCTCCAGAATTACACATGATATAACTTGATACAATTTAAGATATATAAAGATCCCAAACTACTCAGTTCCATGTGATTTCAGTGATCACTTTATCAAGCTTAAGTTTATGCTGAATTTTTAATTTAAGAAATATAAGAGAAAAACACATCCAGAAATTATAAAGATTACCTTAAGTCATTTTTAAAGCTTCTACCAGAATGCATCCACTCTTAAATTACTTGAATTTAATTCTTCATCCATCTGTTCATCTAACATATTGAGGACCTACTACATGCTATAAGATACCCAGGAATAGAAAGTATTTTTAAGGGGTGTCTGGGTGGCTCAGTCGGTTGAGCGTCCAACTTCAACTCAGGTCATGATCTTGCAGTCCGTTAGTTCGAGCCCCGCGTCGGGCTCTGTGCTGACAGCTCAGAGCCTGGAGCCAGTTTCAGACTCTGTGTCTCCCTCTTTCTTCTCTCTCTTCCCCAACTCATGCTCTCTCTCTTCTCAAAAATAAATGTTAAAAAAAATTTTTTTTAAAAAAAGAAAGTATTTTTAAGTCCCTACTTTTAAGGGGTTACAACTTTGGTAGGAGGAGACATACATGCAAACAAACAAATATAAATTAGTATTTAGAAGTACCTCCAGCAGAGGATAAGGGGACATAAAAGTAGAAGTAGTCCTTTTTACTTGGGAAATTAGGAAAGTGGTGATAGAGAAGGTGGAGACAACATTGCTCCTGCCTCAGAAGCTCAGCACTACTTATAAAGATGATCCTCTTCACAGCATCCTGGGAGTTGTTTTTCCAATGGGATAATATTCCCTCTCTCTCTTACCCTCCCTTCCTCTCTCTCTCTCTCTCGCTCTCTCTCTCTCTCTCTCTCTCTCACACACACACACACACACACACACACACACACACACACACAGAGTTCTTTCTATGAAAAATACCATGCATTTGCCATAGGTGTGGTTTGACCAGAGAGGGCAGCCTACTATCACTAAGTACAGGTAACTCATTCACTCTGAAACCAAACAATCTCCCATCTGCTTCTGTAAAAAAAAAAAATCAACCATCAAATCCCAGCTCACTGATTCAGCAGAGGGAAAAAGAGAGTGCCCTGGAACAAAATAATGTCAGGGAGACAGTCTGATAGGCCTATTTAGACATATACCGCTCCATAATATAAAACTAAATGGGGTGCCTGGGTGGCTCAGTTGGTTGGGTGTCCGTCTTTGGCTCAGGTCATGATCTCACAGCTCATGAGTTCAAGCCCTGCATTGGGCTCTGTGTTGACAGCTCGGAGCCTGGAGCCTGCTTTGGATTCTGTGTCTCCCTCTCGCTCTGCCCCGCCCCCATTCACACTGTCTCTCTCTCTCTCTCTCCTTCAAAAATAAATAAACATTAAAAAAAATTTTTTTTAACTGAAAACCTCTCTGGAACATTCAACAAGTGAAACTATACCTCACCTCAAAAAAATATGTTGGGGTGGTCAGGTGTGGGGGGGGGGAACAATCCTATATCAAATTCACTGATAAAATCTGAACTGGGGTGCCTGGGTGTCTCAGTGGGTTAGGTGTCCAACTACAGCTCAGGTCATAATCTTGCGGTCCATGACTTTGAGCCCCGCATCGGGCTCTGTGCTGACAGCTCAGAGCTTGGAGCTTGCTTCGAATTCTGTGTCTCCCTCTCTCTCTGTCCGCCCCCCCCCAAAAATAAATAAATATTTAAAATGAAATTTTTTAATATGAACTTAGTAAGTACAGCCATTTAGGTTATACATACTATCACACACACACACATACACACACACACAAATGCATTCTGTTTGCCAAAGACTGAAGTGCTATGGAGAAGAACACCTGAAAATTTGATTTCATGGAAGTCGGATTACCCTGGAGCACACCCAAAGAAGCATACATTTTGGGTCTTGTCCTTTCAAGAGAGAGAGATGGTTAGGCCACAAGCATGTCCAATCACACAAAACAACATTTGGAAAATGGGAAGGTAACAGACAAAAGAAAGAAAACACAATCAACTGGTCAGTGACGCTTTCCCTACTGTGGCCACTGCACCCAGCACCTCCATCACTGCCATTACCAACCAGGTTAGCCTTGACATAAGTATTTGGCAGGCAAAACGGCCTGTCAAGACTATTCCTTCTCTCATCTTAATCCCTGTTGAGACTTTCCTTTCCTTGCCATCTAGGTAGTGTCTCTCAGAGGTCAAGAAAGGCCCAGATCACTTCCAAGTTTGAGAAGTCCATCATATTTAAAAATGAAGAAATGCCAAAACAGGGTCATAAAAATGGTTGGCATAGACTTAAGTGTTTACATTTAATAATTTTAATTGCATGAAAAACACCTTTTAAGGCTCCTTTTTCTCTATGACTATATATATGGTCTCATTTGAAAGGAATATTAAAGTCCAGGCCTGAGAGAGATGCCAGGGGGTAGGGTAAGGGTCAGGCTCTCAAACTCTCTCTGCTTTCCCATAGTTAGAGCCTAGTCTCAGCCACAAGTATGATGAGTGAAAATGACTGCTGAGGCAGCAAAAATTCTCCCTTCACCAGGCATTTAAGCGTTTAAATTGTTAACCTGAGGAACAAGCTCCAGTGAAATTCCAGCCATCAGCAACTGGCAGTTCAGCCTTTCTAGTATCCCTCCAATAGGAAGTACTGCCTCTATAATCCATTCATTTCATCCTCAGATCTTATATACATAGGATTAAAAAGTAATAATAAAAATAATGTGAAGATCACAAAAGACTCAGGGAGTTGTGTGAAAATAAACTTTTATTTTATATACTGGCCATATGGCATAAATTTTACTTTGAAATAGCAAAAGTAGATTCATCCTGTGGCATCCCAGAGCTAGGACTAGCCAATATGCTTTGGTCCCAGTGTTACCATTTTGAGAAAGGTCAAGGATCCTCAGCCATTAGTCATCTAGAAACCTGAGTGAAGGCCACAAGAATAGTTACAGTTTTTAGGAGGGAGTCAGGAACACAGAGTACAATGACAAACTTTAATCTAGTTCATGTAGCAAGTACACAGCAGCCACTCACCCACGTGTACACTGTGTGACAACACTAAAACAGGCTGTTCCAACCCTGTGCTCCCAGATTTAAAGATCCTACAGGCCTCATCCACAAATTATTCCTATCCCTTTCCTAACTCACTGATAGCACAGGACACTGCATGTATACACCCAAAACTAAAATTAAAAACCACAGTGAATCATACTTAAAACATTCAAAGCCTTTCAAGGGCCACACCAACCTCTTTTTGCTAGAATATGTACATTGAGATACCAACACCACAGGTTCACTAAATTCTTTTATTTCAGATGAGAGTAGGAGAGTGTGCGACCAGTTTTCACTTCGCCTTCAAACAAAACAGATTCTGCCAGAGCCAACAGATAACTGAAAAGGAAGTGGCACGTGGGCAAGGCAGATGAGAAGTGTCACCTCCGTCCAAGCCACATGCTCTTCAAGTTTTGGTAGGCCACTTATTTGAAAGGTAGAGTATGAGTCATACCCTCTGAATCCTTTAAAGCCTAAATGACTAGTCATAGTCTTTCTCCCCACTGCCTTCACCCCCTGTTCAAATCTGACATCTGATAAGGGAGAGGAGATTCCAAGCCTGCAAAGTTCAGGCAAGAAATCTGCTACCTGTAGGTCCTTTGGCTCCTATGGCTCTTCCTCTCTCTCATGTTAGGATTACAGCAGAAACAGATGAACATAGAAGTAAGCGTGTCTTACAGATACCAGTAGATTTTTAATGTATCTTAAGGCTGTTGTGATGACTAAAACAAAACTTTATTTTAAAACATTAGAGGCCTGACTGATAGCCCTGGAGGAGCAGAGGATGGAGGGGAAGAAGCCCAGAGTGATGGCACGCACTGTGAAGCTGGAGGACAGGCAGCGGCTGGCCCAAGAGGAGGAGAATTAAGCCAAGTGCCTGGCCATCAGGATGATGAAGCAGGAGAACTACCTTTATAACAAGATCATATTTGGCAAGAGGCACAAAATCCAAGAGGACACCAAATTGGCAGAGAAGCATAAAGCCCACAACGAGGCTGTGAGGTCTCAGAGGAAGGCCAGGGAGGCCAGGTCCATGTGAGTGGCAGCAGCCTCTTGATGGGCAAGGCCTGCCCCTGGCAGCTGGACTTGGCACAGGCAAGCCAGAAGACCCAGACTTGGTGGCAGACCAGAGTCTCTTCCCTTTTCATCCCCTTGCTCCCGCTGCCGGCCCTGGCTTCCTCTCAAGCTCTCTGGCTGGAGACCCAGCCTCCCTTAGATGGAGCTCCCTGCTGGTGGCTGGGCAGAGGAAAGGCTTCTGTGCCAGCCCAACTTGATGCTCCCAAGAGTCAGTGACATGGGGGGCAGGAGCCTGACCAGCCCTTCACCAGCTGCTCCCTGTTCCCTGCTTTCTGCAGTGTACCCCTCCCCCCCACAACTGGATGGGTGATTTTCCTGCTGCTGTGATGGGGTGAGGGTGGGGAAGCATTTGTTATTAAACAGCTGGAGTTTGGGGGAAAATAAATACAGAAAACATTATAAAATCACTTCACCTTTTGTTCTTATTCACTCCTTATCAAATAATAACAAAAGTCTATTATTATTTGATGGTCCTTACACTAAAAAAGTTGACAGTCACTGTTCTACAGCACAATGTAATGAATGAGTTAGAGGTATAAATGCCTAAACACAAAATGAGGTGGAATAGACACAATAAGAGAATATTTTTACTTATGAAAAAAACTGCCGAATACTAAGATATGGTCTTTAAAAATCTTGAGATAACAAGTCAACAGTAGACTAACATCAGCCAAAAGTCATTCTCAAAAAAGGACTATAAATAACAAAATAATTGACAGAATTTAGGACCCAGGAGAATCATAACCTTATAACCACTTACTACATATAACCTTATAACCTATAACCACTTACTAATCATAACCTTATAACCACTTACTTCTATTGCTTTGAAATATATAAAGCTAAAACTGACAATTATGAGAAAAACTGACAAACCCACAATTACTATAGATTTCAAGATACATCATCATAAGCTGATAATTCAGACAAACAAAATAGTAAGGCTATAAACAGTTTGATCAATAATATTTAGGGGTGACTGGCTGGCTCAGTCAGTAGAGCACACGACTCTTGATCTCAGGGTTGTGGGTTCAAACCCCACTTCGGGTGTAGTGATTACTTAAAAATAAAACCTTAAAATAATAATAATATTTTATACACTGACCTAACTGATATAAAGAAAACCCTAACCCAAGCAAAAGAGAATATACTTTCTTTTTTAAAAATTTTTAATGTTTGTTTATTTTTGAGAGAGAGAGAGAGAGAGACAGCGCGACGGAGATATAGAATCTGAAGCAGACTCCAGGCTCTGAGCTGCCAGCACAACACTGGACATGGGAGTTGAATGCACAAACTGTGAGATATTGACCTGAGTCAAAGCCGGATGCTTAACCGACTGAGCCACCCAGGCTCCCTGAGAATATACTTTCTTTTCAAGCACACATAGCACACAAAACTGACCGCATATTATATCACAAGAGAATTTCCAAGAATTGATATTATATCATTCATGTTTTGGGCAAATGCAATTTAAATTAGAAATAGAACAATAAAAAGATAGTAAAAAGATTTTTGAAATTTTTTAAATATACTCCTGAATAAAGCATATTATGAAGGATGAATTCACAACCAAAATTACAACTATTAAATGTCTATAGCTGGAAAATTCACAATCCCATTTACAAATGCATCAAAAAGAATAACATACCTAGTAATTAAGTTAACCAAGGAGGTGAACGACCTATATATTGAAAACAAGACATCAGTGAAATAAACAGAAGACACAAACAGAAAGGTGTTCCATGCTCATGGATTAAAAGAACTATTATTGTTAAAATGTCCATCCTACCCAAACCAATTACAGATTCAATGCAATCCCTCTCAAAATTCCAGTGGCATTTTTCACAGAAATAGAACAAACAATCCTAAACTTTGTATGGAACCATAAAAGACCCCAAGTACACAAAGCTATCTTGAGAAAGAAGAACAATGCTGGAGGCATCACGCTCCCTGGTTTCAAACTATGTTACAAAGCTACAGTAATTAAAACAGTATGGTACTGGCATAAAAACACACACACAGATCAATGCAACAGGAGAGCCCAGAATAAACCCACACATATATGGTCAATATGACAAAGAAGTAAAGAATATACAGTGGTGAAAGGACAGTCTCTTCAATAAATGGTGTTGGTAAAATTGGACAGCCACAGGCCAAAGAATAAAACTGGACCTCTATCTTCTATCACTCACAAAAATTAACTCAAAATGGATCAAAGACTTGTATATAAAACCTGAAACCATGAAACTCCTAGCAGATAACATAAGTGGTAAAGCTCCTTGACACTGGTCTTGGCAATGATTTTTCTAATCTGAACAACAAAAGCAAAAGCAACAAAACCAAAAATAAGTGGAACTACATCATACTAAAAATCTGCACAGCAAAGGAAGCCATCAGCCAAATGAAAAGGCAACCTACTGAGCAGGAGAAAATATCTGCAAATCATATATCTGATAAGGGGCTAATATCCAAAATACATGAAGAACTCCTACAATTCAAGAACAAAAAAACGAACAATCCAATTTAAAAATGGGCAGAAGAGGAGCACCTGAGTGGCTCAGTTGTTTAAGTGTTCAACTTTGGCTCAGGTCATAATCTCACAGCCTGTGAGGTTCAAGCCCTGCATCGGGCTCTGTGCTGACAGCTCAGAGCCTGGAGCCTGCTGCAGATTCTGTGTGTCTCTCTCTCTGCCCCTCCCCCATGCGTGCTATCTCTCTCAAAAATAAATAAACATTAAAAAAAAATTTTTAATGGGCTGAAGAAAAAAATAAAAAATAAAATCAAATAAAAATGGGCAGAAAATATGAATGGACATTTTTCCAAAGAAGACATACAAATGGCGAACAGGCACATGAAAGGATGCTCTGTATCAATGATCATTAAGAAAATGCAAATCAAAACCACAAGGAGAGATCACCTCACCTAGACAGAACGGCTATTATCAAAAAAACTAGAAATAACAAATGCTGGCAAAGATGTAAAGAAAAGGGAACTCTTGTACATTGTTGGTGGGAATGTAAACAGGTGCAGCCACTCTGGAAAACATTATGGAGGTTTCTCAAAAAATTAAAAATATAACTATCATATGATCCAGCAACTCTTCTTCTGGGTATTTACCCAAAGAAAATGAAAACACTAACTTGAAAAGATATATGCACCATGTTCACTGCAGTATTACTTATTACAATAGCCAAGATATGGAAACAACTTAAGTATCCATTGATGGATGAATGGATAAAGAAACTGTGGTGTGTGTGTGAGTGAAATATAGATATGAAATGAAATATACATGAAGAGTGAAATCTTGCTATTTGCAACAACATGGATGGACCTTGAGAGAACTATGGTAAGTGAAATAAGTCAGACAAAGACAAATACCACATCACCTCTCTTACGTGTGAAAGCAATAAATCAAATGGATGGACAGATGGATGGACGGATGGATGGACGGAGGAATAACCAACCAACCAACCAACCAACCAACCGACCGACTGACAGGCCAAGCTCATAGATACAGAGAAGAGATTGGTGGTTGCCAGAGGCAGGGTTTGGGAGCGAGAGAAATGGGTGAACTGCTTTTATCTTTTTCTTTAGTTTAAATACATTGAATAACAAAAAGTACCTATAGCTGCTTCCAAACTTGTAGTAGAACTTAGAACAAAATTAAGAATCTAAACTATATTTATTTAAAAACAAGAAGACTGAACATAAAGACTGAAATATTGAAAATAAGGCATTTAAATAATAAACAATATGGAATGAATAAGTCACAGGAATAAAAGTTATAGTATAAGAAATAAAGTCAATGGTGTTGTATGGTGACAAATGGCACCTACACTTATGAGCAAGCACAAAGGATAAACTTGTCAAATCTCTATGTTGTACACCTGAAACTAATATAACATCATATGTCAACTATACTTCAATTAAATAAAAAATAAATAATAAGCTTAAAGTAAATAATAAACATGAAAGAAGAATTCTGGGGGGATATAATAAAACATAAATTTCTAAATGAGTGATAAAGAAAAAAGGCAGAACTAAATAATACTGAACAAAAAAAGTGATATAACTAGAGACGTAACTCAGATGAAAAATAATAATAGGTTATTATGAACTTCATACTAATAAACTTGTGAGCTTAGGTGAATGGATAATTTCTTAGAAAAGTATCAGATTATCAAAGTTGACTCAAAACAAAAAAAAGCCCAAAGTTGACTCAAAATGAATTTAAAACCTGAGTTACAAAAAAAAAAAAAAAAAAAAAAAAAAAAAAGACAATGAATAATCAAGTTTCTTTCTCTCAAAGACACTAGACCCAGAGTTTTGCATGTAAGTTTGGCCAAACTTTCAAAAAACAGATAACCTTTATTTTCTGTAAACTGTTTCAAAGACTAGAAAAAGCTCTTATATCATGAAGTTAAAATAACCTTGACACCAGAACCAGATAAGAACAGAACAAGAAAATTATAGATCAAGACACCCCATGAACAAAGAAGCAATATCTTTCAAAAATATTAGCAAATTGAATTTAGCACTGCATTTTCTTTTTTAAATCACAACCAAGCAGAGTTTATCGCAGAAAATTGATATTCATGTAGTAGACCAGAGACTATCTTATCAAGTAATGGATAAAAACTGCATTATCATCTCAATAGATACAGAAAGAACTTTAAATAAAAACAAGCAATCATGTTTTTAGTTTTTTGGGTTTTTTTTAAAAGACCTTACTACAGGCAACAATAAATGAGGGGAAATTTTTCTGAGTAAAGTTTAAAAAGCAACTAACTTTATTTGAAGAAAATGAGTAAGAAAAAAAGATTGAGAAGCCAAGGAAGGAGGGTAATAATCATCAATGTCTTTCCCCCCTCCCCCAGGTATTTTCACATTCATTATCTCATACATTTAAGCATCACAGTAATTATGTTATAAGAAGTTCTTATAATAAAGACAGAAAAAGAGTCTTAGCATATCGGAATGAGCACAGCCTGGGAGTCAGTCCAGGGTTTGAATCCTACCTCTGACATTGATGTATTGGGTGACTTTGCAACAAGTTACTGAGCTTCTCCGAGTCGTAGCTTCCTCAACTGCAAGATGAGATGAATTAAATAATACAACTTAGGGCCACCTAGATGGCTCAGTCAGTAAGCATCTGACTCTTGATTTCAGCTCAGGTCAAGCTCTGCAGCCTGCTTGGGATTCTCTCTCTCCCTCTCTCTGCTGTTCCCCCCTCCCCTTCCACATGAACATGCACTCTCTCCCTCACTCTCTCTCTCTCAAAAATAAACATTAAAAAATCATAATAGTACAACTTAAAATACCCAGTTCACAAAAGGTGCTCAAGAAATGGAGCTATTTTTATAAGGTTCTTTTGCTGTACTAAGGAAAGAGCAATAAAGATTTTAAACAGATGTGGGAAAAAAATTTTCAATCTTGAGAACTTCTTGATTTGGGACTTGACCTATATATGGACAGTCAAGGTAATAATTAAGGGAATACCTGTGTCTAATTATTTATAGTGTTTGTTTGCCTTGGGGCAGTAGGGCTGACATAGACAATGACCTCAATTCATCTATAAAATAAAGCAGCTGGATTAAATAATCTCTAGGATTCCTTTTAACTTTAAAATGTTATGAATTTAGCTTCTTTATAGCTTAAGAGTTGCAAGACATCACAATACATCACAAATTACACGTGTAATATTCCTTCTCTGGAAATACTTAGGAAAAGTGTAAACTGTTATCTTCTAAGAGTGGCATAAAAGTAGCACTGCCTTGGAGAGGACGATGGACTACACGACCCTCATGGAAGGTCAGATTGTGGAAAGACCGTGGATTCAGAAGAAGCCATGAAACCACCAATAGGAAACATGTCCTGCCACATACAAGCTGAGCCAACCTTGGGTGAGTTAAAGTTCGTCAAGCCTCAGTTTTTTACCTGTAGAATTATTTTATTAATATCCTGAAGTTGATGTTCTCAGAATTACATAAGAAAATGAAAATACATAAGTACCTGGCCCAATAATATGCTTTTCAAAAAGGTGAGTTCCCTTGGTCCCTTGAGTTCCTTTCAATCATATGATTTTGATTACTCTCTAGAAATCGAAGCCAAAGAATTACACATTAAAATTGTGTATGATTTCTTAATCATAAAGGGTATACAAAGTAAACCAAGGATCAAATCTTTGCCAAACTGTTTAGAACTCTTCTGCAAACCAATAATACTGACTCAGAGTTCATCATTGACAAGACTCAAAAGTTAAACCATTTTTGTTTAAGAAGGTCCCTGAAGGGGCACCTGGGTGGGCTCAGTCAGTTGAGCATCTGACTTCGGCTCAGGTCATGATCTCATCAGTTGATGAGTTCGAGCCCCACGTCAGGCTCCGTGCTGACAGCTCAGAGCCTGGAGCCTGCTTCAGATTCTATGTCTCCTTCTCTCTCTGCCCCTCCCCTGTTCATTCTCTGTCTCTCTCTGTCTCAAAAATAAATAAACATTAAAAAACTTTTTTTTTTAAAAAGTCCCTGAAAAACAGTAGTACCCAAATATGTTTAATATAGCAAGTTCAAAGGTGAACTATTTAAAGTTTGGGTGTTTGCTCTAGGTCAAAAATGAAGCAAGTCAGCTGGCAGATGTGAATAGTCTCACAGAACTTTGGTCATCTATGTTGAGACACAAATCTTCTCTTAAATAGCAATGGAAATAATCACACACACACACACACACACACACACACACACACACACACACAAAACTCAAGTTAAAAAAATAAAGCCTTAGAATCGCACATTAGGCCCAGATAAGCAAAGTGCATTGAGTGGTATAATCAAAGAATTAATTCTAAAAAGAGATATTCTGGGCACGTTCATTGAGAAGAACGTTTAAAAATACAAATTTCATCACAGATTATTTTGAGTGTTCAAGATCATAAGCAAAGAAAAAGCTAAATATACAGGCTGGTGATCTAAAAATATGACACTACTACTTTAGGTCAAAGAGATCTAAATTAAATGTAAGCATGTTTCAATCCTTTTCAAACGTCTTCTTTGTAGGACATGAGTATCAACCAAGGTAAAATTGTGCTTAACTAATAAAGTTTTTAAGAGTTAAAACAAGGTAATTTTCTAGGAAATATGATTAATGCTAATCATGCAGATTGTCAACAGTACATAAGCCCTTTCACACAGTATTTTAGAAACATTCTTTTATTCAATAGGCCTAGACATCACAATATGTTTCAAAAATAATCCAAGCTGGTGAATGATTTCAAGCAGACTGTTCAGAGCAGCATTGAGACAGAAACTGGCAACACTTTACAGTTCTACATGAAACTATCATTTGCCTGCCAACAAACAAAGCCACTGATGCCCTTTTTAAGGAGTTCATAGCACTAGACCACCTCACAAGTGACACATTTTGATACATTCAGATACTGAACACTCTTATACAGGGTCCATAAACTGCCTTCCTTTTCATTTATTTATTTTTTTTTTAACATTTATTTATTATTGAGACACACAGAGAGATAGAGCACGAGCAGAGGAGGGGCAGACAGACAGGGAGACACAGAATCCAAAGTAGGCTCCAGGCTCTGAGCTGTCAGCACAGAGCCTGATGCAGGGCTTGAACTCACAAACTGCGAGTTCATGACCTGAGCCGAAGTCGGACGCTTAACCGACTAAGCCACCCAGGCGCCCCTCCTTTTCATTTCTGTTCCATTACAGAAATAAGAATGAAATTCCATGCACACTACAACAGCAATTTTTCCAAGGCAAATAAAATAGTTTGCCATAAACATTTACCTATAAGGAATCCATCTGAAGTAAATCCACACTGACAGAAAATGAATCTCATAGGTTCACATAGCTTACTTTCTTTCCTCCACTAGCACCTATTATTCATCCAGTATTTGGCTATGAACTCTGGAAAACCACTTCCAGCTTGTAATCTTACTGCTCAAGAACTGGAAAGCTTCTCTGCTACTCAATTCCAAGTTCCTCTGCCTGGCTTTCAAGGGCCTTTATCACCTGGCAGAACTTAGCTCAGCCCCTACTTCTCCCAATATGACTGTCCCTCTCCTCACAGGCCCCATGACTTGCTCATGCAATTCATTCCACCCAGAGTATTTTCCTTTTCCCCACATCCATCTTCCCAAGTTCCATTTCCCACAGGAAGCTTCTTTCTACTATTCCTACTTATAACAATAGCACTTTCTCTGAATTCCTATTATATAGTGAAAGTCAGTCTGCATTACAGCTCTTTAATTTCAAACTTTTTAAAGCATCTTTTTACTTCTTTTTTTTTTTAAGATTGTTTTCAAGCAATCTCTACACCCAGCATGGGGCTTAAACTCACAACCCCAAGATCAAGAGTCACATGCTCCACAAATTGAGCCAGCCAGGTGCCCCCTTCTTAAAGCATTTTTTAAAAATTTCTCTGCAACAGCTTTCCACCTTTGTTCCTCCATGATAACACAGAAGAATAAAACCCACATGTATGACATACCCCCAAGTAAAGCATTTACAAATGTGGCTATTTTATTACTACTAAGAAATAACTTACAATACATCATACAAGTGATTAGTGTGCTACACATAATAGAAGGTGATCAATAAATACTTAATTAACCAATTAGTGTGTCCAGCCCATTAATCAATCAATTACACATAAATATTACTGCTGCTGCTGCCTGATAAGGATGATGATTGACGATGATGCAAAATACTCTTCTCCTGACAGTCTCTACAGGAACACATGACTTCTTACAGGGCAAATCTAACCAATATTGTAACAGTACAGCAGGGACATTATACCCCTGAAGTTTATGAAGATTGAGACAGTTTCTATGGCAATCCTCGTGCAATCCCACACGTCCTGTGCAACAGTGTGGTTATTACTTCAGTCTTGGGTAAAATTAGTAAACTGTAAACTCTGCTAGTGCAGTTAGAGATCAGATAACTCTTACTCCACCCAAGAGAAAGACTTCCTGTAACAATGCAAATCTTGCTCCGTATTAAAATGTTCTTGCTTTTACAGTAAGGAATTGCTCAAGCATTGGAAGTCCCTCACTGAGAATTATAACTCAGATATATAATTTTAACTGATATGAAATGTTTTCTCCAACATGTCAACATGCTCTTAATTGCCAGTCACACAAATAAGACCATGATTTGATTTTGACACCCCCAAATCCTAAAAATGCCAAAAATCCTGAAAATATCGTATCTTGCCCCAAAAAAAATCTCTAAACATATTTCAGACTGCTTAGATATAAATCTATCTACAGACCAAGAGCATTCTGTTTTCTCTAGTACTGACATTCTACCATTCTAGGAGTAGAAATAGATCCAAGAATAAATTTTTGAAACTTTTATTCTTTAGTGTTGCCTAAGCAGACACTATTAGAAGTGCTTGTAAAAGTAGATGACAGAGGAAGCTCTGTCATGCCCTGGAAACCTCCAAACATCAACCAAACAGCCCAAAAGAATGTCCTACTCAACAGTTCCAAGGATGTCATTAATTGCTTCCATCTGCTTCTCTCTGTCCCCTCCCCCTTCAAGTCAAGGCATCTACAAAAATTTTCTGCTTCATTTTGCATTTGCATTCTAAAGAAAAGTAAGAAAAGCATAAAGAGCTATAATGTTTTAAACCGTGGAATATTTGCCCCCCAAATCTGTTTGACAGCCACAGCCATATTGTTGTTTGTACCCTGTGCTATTTTCAAGTAACATATTAAGTTAATTGAAAGGAATCTATTCAAAGTCCCCCCAACCTCCCAGCCAAGCTTACAGGTAAAACTCACAGGTGTCTGCACTTGGTCCTAACTCTGCTTTTTTAGGTCACAGGGCCTATATTCTCAGAAAACAGACCCCAACTACAGAACATACTCTTCTCTAGTCGGACCACAACCCACATCCTGGAGGAGCCCCAGACAGAGCAGCTTGAAAAACACGCCATCTTCTACTCTACCTGGCCGAGAGTCGACCCTCTCTCCACACACTGTGTCCCCTCTCAACATCCTTTAAAACTCCTTACAAGGCTCAGCCCGACAGAAACTTGTGGCCGACATCTCTCTTGATGTCTGGCCCCTCTCCTCCCTTAGAGAGTGAATAAACTCTGTCCTGCTTATCTGGACATGCTTTGTGCAATTCCCTAACAGCTTTGGTGGCCCGTAAGAAGACTGGCCATTACCTACTGACCGGAATCCATCTCAACCAGATCGCCTTCTCAACTTATCTCAGGTGAGTCAAATTTTCATTTTCAGGAGGGCGCTTTGAGATCTTGAGCACTGACAGCAATCACCCACCAGGTGTTGGCCAATTCCCCCACGGCAAGGTTCAAGCCCCAGTACTGGGCTCAGTCAACAATCAACAGTTCACCACTGGAGCGACACCTCCTCTGGGTCTTTCTGCAGTCTTGGGATCCTCAATCCCTTCCCTTCACACAGACCCTTGAGTCTGGGGGGATGCCCCTTTCTCAGGCTCCACACTGGTCAGGGTTTCATCTTCCTGGAACGCTGAGTCAAGATGTCTCCCTTCACAGTTTTTCCCTTTGTTCCTGGTCTTCAAAATCTCCTTTCTCCTCCTAGATTTCCAGATGGGCAATACCTTGTCCACCCCTCCCAAGGACTCCCCTCTGGGATGCCTCCTTAAAAAAATATCAAAAACCTCCAGGTGCATGGGTGGCTCAGTCAGTTAAGCATATGACTCTTGATCTCGGCTCAAGTCATGATCTCACAGTTCCATTCGTGAGATCAAGCCCTATGTCTGGCTCTGCAGCCTGCTGGGGACTCTCTCTTCCTCTCTCTCCACCCCTCCCCTGCTCACGTGCTCTTTCTCTCTCTCAAAATAAAAGGATAAAAACCATTTTTACAAAAATCTCAAAAACCTCCAATTGAAACAAGGTATTTGGCCCAAACGTCTTAATTTTCTACTGTAATGCAGCCTGGCCCCAATATTAATTAGATGACCAGAAGGGCTGGCCAGAGAACAGCTCTCTTAACCACAATTCTCTTCTCCAATTGAGTTTATACTGTCATGGCCTGGGTAAATGAGATGAGGTTCCTTATGTCCAAGCTTTCTTTGAACTCGCTCGTCATCCTGACCTTCGCACTGCCTGTCGTATGCTCCTTCTATCTCCCCAGTTCTACCAACTTGGATTTGACCCTGCTGACCAACCTCCACCTTTCCACTTACCCATAGTTGATCCTCTGGCACCTCCACACACACCCCAGTACCCTCCTTCCCCTCAAGGCCCTTCAGCACCCTCCTTCCCGCCTTAAGCCCTTGCCTCCACTTCTCAATCCTTCTCCTGCCCACACTCCCTCTGATCACTCTTACCAACCTCCTGGTGCTCTCACCACCCAACTCCCTCTTCGCAAAGTGGCTACAGCAGGGAGCATTGTTTGGGTCCACGTTACCTTCATGCCAGATCTTTCTCATATGGAATTTAAGCTTAGCTCTTTCTCAACTGATTCCTCTAGGTTCACTAAAGAATTTGAATATCTCACTCTTTCCTGTGATTTATTGTGGAGGGACCTATATGTTATTCTCTCCACCTGTACCACCCCAGAAGAGAAAAACAGAATTTGGTCCAAGGCTACTGAATATGCCGATGATCTAAACTGCAGAGAGCCTGTACAACATGCTCCCAGCAATGCAGCAGTTCCCTTAGCTGAGCCCAATTGGAATTACCAGCCCTCCTCTGGAGACAAAGCCAAATGCAACCACAGGACCACCGGCTTCATAAGAGGCATGTAGCGGGCAGCTTCTACACAGGTCAATTATGAAAGGTTAAGAAAAAGCACCCACAGATCAGATGAAAACTCTGCCCTTTTTCTCACCCACCTCACTGAAGCTCTTTAAAAATTCACAAACTCATGACCTCGAGCCCCACATCAGGTGAGCTCTGCTTCCCTGTCTCTGTCTCTCTCTGCCTCCCTGGGATTCTCTCTCTCTCTCTCTCTCTCTCTCTCTCTGCCCCTCACTTACTTGCACCCTCTCTCTCTCTTTCACAAAGGAAAATCGATCCTGCCTATCTATGCATTTCATCTCCCAGTCAGCCTCAGACATTAAAAAGAAACCTCAAAAGTTGGATAAAGGCCCTCAAACCCCTCAATATGAACTACTGGACCTGGCCTTCAGGGTCTTTAACAACAGACAGGAGGAATCAAAGAGGAAACGAGACAAAGAGATCAAAAACGATCTCATGCTTACTAGGCTACTGCCCTTACTGGAGCTATTCAGTCTTACCCTGCTGGCTCAACCTAAACATTCTCCAAGCCCCCTCCAAGAGCTTGTCACACTTCTGGTAAGCCTGGCTACTGGCCTAAACAATGTCCCAATAAAAAACTGCCACCCAGGGGCACCTGGGTGGCTCAATTGGCTAAGTGACTGACTCCTGATCTTGAGATCAGGTCATGATCTCACAGTTTGTGAGTTCGAGCCCCGGGTCAGGCTCTGTGCTGACAGCTCAGAACCTGGAGCCTGCTTCAGATTCTGTGTCTCCCTCTCTCTGCCCCTCCCGCACTCATGCGCTTGCTCGCTCTCTCAAAAATTAACAAACATTAAGAAAAAAAAAACACTGTTCAGTAAGTTTTTCAGTTGATCATAACGTAGTGTTTTTCCTTTATTCCCCATGGAGACCAGGATTTTTCCCCATGATGCAATAAAGGTTAAAACCTATGAATGGTTTACCTAAATCCATTAATGATCTTTACCTAAATCAATTGCTTCCTAATTAAAATTGCATAATTACGACTTCCTAATTCTGTCATTAATTTCACATTTGTTGGCTAAAATTCCCCTCATCAACTAGGACTATTCGGTTACTCTGAGATAAAGTCTGTACAGGGAAGGCAAGATAGTTACAATTTTTTATGTGTGGGTGAAGACAACATTTAAGATCTATTCTCTTAGCAATTTTCAAATATACAATATTGTTAACTATAGCCACCATGCTGTACATTACATCTCTAGGACTTATATATCTTATAACTGAAAGTTTGTACCTTTCAACCACCTTCACTCATTTCCCCCATATTCCAGTGTGTGTGTGTCTGTATACATACACACATACAAACAGACCACATTTTCTTTATCCATTCATTCTCTGATGGACACTTAGGTTGTTTCCGTGTCTTGGCTTTTGTAAGTAAGGTTGCAGAGAATATGGGTGTGCAGATACCTTTCTGAGGTAGTGATTTTGTTTCCTTTGTATAAATACCCAGAAGTGGAACTGTGGATCATATGGTAGTTCTACTTTTAATTTTTTTGAAGAACCTCTGGAAAGGCAAGGTAAATCTTAATTTTTTTCTTTAAATCGCCAATTACCAATAAATAAATAAACAAATAAATAACCTACTAGAGTAGGGAACTGGTGTACTACTTACCACTAAGGATAATCAATGAAGTTTTGTTTTGGTGTTTTTTTTTTAAGGTTTATTTTATTTATTTTGAGTGAGAGAGCATATAAGCATGCAGGGGAGGGTCAGAGAAAGAAGAAGAGAGAGAATTCCAAGCAGGCTCCACACTGTCAGGGAGAAGAAGCCCAATGGAGCCCAACGCAGGGCTCAGACTCACAAAAGTGAGATCATGACCTGAGCTGAAATCAAGAGTCAGATGCTTAATCCACTGAGCCACACAGGTGCCCCTAAAGTTTTGTTTTGGTTTAAAGTTACCTATTTTTTTGGAAAATATCACTAGGACACACTCCTTAATTTGTCTAAGTCCCCAAGGAAGCCCGTGAGAGCACATAGCATACTTCAAGGATATATTTCTGGGGATGAGCAGAAATTAGTTTCCTGAAAAAAAAATCATTAATCAGTCAAATGATCTTCATTGACTTGAATGTCAGGGTTGAAAGGAAATTTCTGTAGGGTCACCTAGTTCAAATACCCACCTGATGTTGAAAACCCCTTGTGCATTATCTCACCATGCTCTATACTTTCCAGAGAGTGAGGGGCAAACAGGTATGAGCTAGATCTATGTGGTTTTTTTTCTCTTTTTATTTTTTATTGAGGTATAATGGACATATAACATTATATTAGTTTCAGATGTATAAATGATTTTAAATGTGTATATATTGTGAAAGAACCACCAAATTAAGACTAGTTGCCATCCATAGTTTTAATTTTTTCATATGATAACTTTTAAAATTCATGTTCTTAACAATTTTATATTAAACCCCCAAGACTCATTTATTTTGTAACTGAAGCTTGTACGTTTGACCCACTACACCATTTTGGCCCCCCACTCCACTCTGCCTCATCTCTAGCAACTACCAATCTGTTTTGTGAATCTATAAATGATTTTTTAATGTCTTTTTGTATTAACTTGTTTTATTTTTTATTTTTTTTAATTTACATCCAAATTGGTTAGCATATAGTCCAACAATGATTTCAGGAGTAGATTCCTTAGTGCCCCTTACCCATTTAGCCCATCCCCCCCACACACCCCTTCCCGTAACCTTCAGTTTGTTCTCCATATTTGAGTCTCTTATGTTTTGTCCCCCTCCCTGTTTTTATATTATTTTTGTTTCCCTTCCCTTATGTTCATCTGTTTTGTCTCTTAAAGTCCTCATATGAGTGAAGTCATATGATTTTTGTCTTTCTCTGACTAATTTCACTTAGCATAACATCCTCCAGTTCCATCCACGTAGTTGCAAATGGCAAGATTTCATTCTTTTTGATTGCCGAGTAATACTCCATTGTATATACACACCACATCTTCTTTATCCATTCATCCATCGATGGACATTTGGGCTCTTTCCATACTTTGGCTATTGTGGATAGTGCTGCTATAAACATGGGGGTGCACGTGTCCCTTCGAAACAGCACACCGTGGATAAATGCCTAGTAGTGCAATTGCTGGGTCGTAGGGTAGTTCTATTTTTAGTTTTTTGAGGAATCTCCATACTGTTTTCCAGAGTGGCTGCACCAGCTTGCATTCCCAAGATCTGTGTTTTTAATGTAAGGTAAATATAAGTTTAATTATAATGTTTAACTGACAGCATAGGACTCCTCTTAATATTACCATGCTGATGAAATGGCACATAAACAAAGTAGGCTCATATTGGTTAGAGCTGGAAGAAACCTTGGAGGTTATCAAGTCCAGTGAGGCAAATCAGAAAAGATACTCCCACAAAACAGGCTCTACAAAAAACAGATGCTTCTGGCCCCTTACTTCCTGACACATGAACATTTTGCAGAATTAACAGAAACACCATTATGTAGAAGCACCCACTCAAGTAAGTTAGAAATAAAAAGACATCAACATGGGTGAAATTTTGCATCTGTTCAATGAAAATAGAACATAAGGAGGTTAAAAATAAAAGAATACTTCTCACTTTATTTAAAATTGTGATATATAACATACATAGAGAAATTTGTATAAAACATACATATAATGAATAGTTATAAAACAATCACCCATATAACTCAACACTTACATCAAGAAATACATTACCGTTTATTTGTTTATTTTGATATTATTACCATTTCAGAAGCCCCTGTGTGGCCTCACCCTGAGTATAACCCTCTTCCTTCCTCCCAGAGGTACCATTACCCTGACTTTTGTAATCATTATTTCCTTACTTATCTTCATCTTTTTAAGGCAGTTTACTTCTACATGTTTCTGAAGTTTAAATAAATGGAGACTACCTATGTATCTATCATTCATTTCTCTCATTTATTTTTGAGATTCATTCATTTTTTTAATTGAAGTAAAATTCACATAATATAAAATCAACCATTTTGAAGTGAAAAATTCTCTTTCATTATTGATTGGTATTCCAATTTATGACTATACCATAATTGTTTTTATCCATTCTACAATAAACAGACCAGTGGAGTCATCATGAACAATGTTGATATCAATGTTTTCATATATGGATCCTAGTGTACATGGGCATAAGTTTCTCTGAGAATTGTCTGTCCTCTACTTTACTAACACCAAACTGTTTTCCAAAGTGGCCGCACCAATTTACATTCCCAGTAGGAGTGTATGAGAGTTCCAATTGCTCCACATCTTTATCAACAACTAATATTATCACACTTCTTAATTTAGGGTTTATAATGGAGTAATTTGCACAGCTCTGATGAGTAATGAGATAGAGTACCTGTTCATAATTTATTGGCCATTTAGATTTCCTCTTTTGAGGTGACTATTCAAATCCTTTGCCACTTTTTTTTTGTAACTGAATAGCCTTACCTTACTTTTGACTTTTGAAAAGTAAAGATTCCACTTTTTTTCTGTCCTATGCACCAACCTTTACATTTACTTAGGTCTTGACTGCCATAGAACAAAATCACTGAGCAAAGACAAAGTTGACAAAGTTTTAACTAATCAAAAGTTAATATCTCCGCTTTTACTCAGGATAGGCCAAAACACCTGCAAATTATTTGTAGGAATTTGGGTGATAAGTAAATATAACTTAAATTTAAAATGTTACTGAAATAACACTGCAATAAATTTTTAAGTTTGTATCTACTGTTATTCCCTCATCTCCAAGCAAAGGTGTTTAGCATATAACTCAGATTCATGCCTGCTAAGGTCAGAATGTTTCTGAATCTTTTCCATACCAAATAATGAAACTCAGAAGTCAAACTTTCATTAAAAATCACTATGTCAAAAATGCCTAATAGCAATGAATACAATCAACAGTAGGAACTACAGTGTTGTAAGATGAAAAGTCAAAATCTCAATTGTAAACACTTTTATATTAAAAAAAAAAAAAAAAAGTTGCTCCTGGAATCAGTTAATTTTCTTTCCTACCAAGAGGATTATTCTGCTTAGCAAGAGAAGAATGTTTTACTCACTTAATAAATGCTGGTGGCATATCTCTCTTCAAAATCTGATCTTCAGTGGTTTGAACAGTCTCTTTTCCAACCTACAGGAGAAAAAGATTCACAATTCAATAATAAATTCTCAGACTTTTAAAAACTTATACTTAAACATATTGAAACACATACTTTATCATTGATGTTTCTGGATTCAAAGAAAATTTCTGGATTTTTGAAATTATCAAGACAGTTCCCATATATCCTTCCACAATATACTTCAATAACAATATGGGATACAAACAATGTACCACCCCTTGTTCAGAGTAATTCATTTGAAGGCACCGTGGAGCACAGTAAAAAAAAGAGATAAACTCATCTCTGAGATATATGTATATATGTTTAATTGACAAACTACTTTATATCTTTTTTTTTAAGATTTTATATTTAAGTAATCTCTATACCCAATGTGGAGCTCAAACCCACAGCCCCAAGATCAAGAGTCACATGCTCCACCAACGGAGCAAGTCAGGTACCCCTATATCTCTAATACAGTACATGAAGTACAATGAATCAAGATAAGTAAGCTAAATGTCTATACAGGGGGGAAAAAAACATATTACTGGAACTGAAAAAAAGTATAAAGCAATTATGATGCTGAAACTAGAAAACAAACATATGAAAATACACAACTTCACCATTAATCAAATAAATTCACACCAGGGGTGCCTGGGTGGCTTAGTCAGTTGAGCATCTGACTCTTGATGTCAGCTCACTCAGGTCACGATCCCAGCGTCCTGGGATCAAGCACCATCTCGGGCTCTGCATTGGGCATGGAGCCTGCCCCTCTCCCTTGCTCATGCTCTCTCTAAACTAAAAAAAAAATTTTTTTAATTAAAAATAAATAAATAAATTCAAACTAAAGCAACACGATTTTTCCCCTAATTATAGATCAACTTTTTAAAAAATAATATATAATGCTTAATGCTACAATAGAATAGTTTTATACCCTTCTAATGGCAATGTAAACTGGCATACTCCATTTGGAAAAGCATTTACTAGTATGTGTTAAGAGATATGAAAAGTCATATCTAGGAATTCCACTTAAAGAGAATATACACTATAAGCAATAATACCAAATGTGGTAATAACAAGATTCACAAAAATATTCACTATCATGGTAGTTATAAAAGCCAAAACATTTTTTAAATAACTTATCCAACAACAAGGAACAGCTAAGTAAATTAGGATAAAGATAGAGTACTACAGAGCCATTAAAACAATGGTTATAAAGACTCGGCACTACATAAAAATTTTTCTGACATTATATTTCATTTAAAAGGAAGAATAAAAATAATAAATACACTATGATTACAACAAACCAGAAAAATCCATATGTATGAAGCAAAACACTGAAAGAATACAAAACAAAATGTTAACAGCGATTATAATGATGCTTAGGAAATTCTGTATCTGTATTTCCTCTTTTCTAATCTTCTGAAATGTGAATATACAATTTTTATAATTTAAAAAGTAATATTAAAATGTTATTCTGGGTTATTTAGATGCAATTATTTCCTACCTAATAACTGTAGTAATTATGTCCTTTCATATAAATCTTCCAAATAATATCTAAAAATATCAAAATATATCAAAATATTAAAAGCCACACTAACCAGATTATGTGCACACATATTTATTATATCACAAATGGTACACATACTCACTTTCTTCAAAATTATTCCTCTGTAGGGCTTGGATGTCAATTTTTCTTTCACTACAGCTATATCACATACTCTAAAGTACTCTAAAGAAAGGTAAACTTGAATATAGTAAATGGTGAAATCCACCCATTTTACCAATATAAAGCTACATAAAAGTGCTAAATCATAAATATAAACCACAGTTTAATGCAGAAATCTGTAATTTTTTTTTAAATCCAGAATGGAAAGTATTTCAATCCTACCATTTAACTGTTTAACTTTTGATTGAGTTTAAAGAAAAAAAACAAGTAAGAAAAATCCCTTAGTGCACAGTAAATCAGCTAAAGAAAATAATACAATAAACTATTCTCAGGGAATACAAGTCATGCATAAGTTAATGAATACAAGTTTTTTCTCTCAAGTTAATAGCTCAGAAAAAAGCAAAAACACATATACCACTGTGTAATAGCCAGTGCTTTTGTAGACAATAGACTGCCTGTATCATAATAAAAGCCTTTCAAATCAGCAGCTGGTTCTCTAGAGTTTCTCAGATCAAAACATGACAGAATATTTCCAGATGTATTGTTCACTATATTTTCCAACTAAAATCAACCATTCAAAAAGCTGTGGGCCATGATTTCATGAAATAAAAAATGAAGTTCAGCAACAAAGTCACTAGTTCATACTGAGTATAAGGGCCTAGAAGGATATTCATATTTAGACACATGGAGATTTCTTTTATTTTACACACACAGAGACACAGCAAGGGAAGAGGAGTGAGTTCCTCTTATATCTCCTTTAGAAAACATTCAGTTATTCAGCTGTTATTCAGCATTATGAAACATTTATTGAGTACAACTACATAAGCCAGGCACTGTTCTAGGTATTGGGGCTAGAGCAGAGAGTAAAAATAAGCCTCCTGCCCTCATGGAACTTATATTCTAGTAGGAGTAGACCGAAAGTGCACAAGTACATAAATACACAAACAAAATCACCCCAGATAATGGTAAGGATGATGCTATATAGACTATAGGGTGGGAGTAGAGGGTTCCTACTTTAAAGAGTGGATAAAGAAGACTTCCCTGAGGAAGTAACACTGGAGTTGAGACTCTGAAGCTGAGAAGGAAGCCTCATGGAAGAACTGGGAAAGAACACTCCATAGGGAGAAACAAGACAAAGACCCTATGGCAGGAAAATTTGAGTATATCCAAGGAAGCTTACGGAGGCCAGAGTGGCTGAAGTTCAGCAAGGGGAGAAGGTGTGGTGGTGACAGGGCTGGATAAGAAGGCAAGGGCCAGATGGCAAAGAGCCTTTTAGGCTAGGTTAAGATGTGTGGAATCTTTTCTAAATACAGTAAGAAGAAGGACTGCTAAACAGGGGATTGAAATGACCTGATTTTCTTTTTAAAAAGACATTTTTGTCTGTGATGTGGCCAAGTGATCTTAGTGGGTAAGGGGAAGCAGGCTGACCAGTTAGGAAGCTACTGCAGTCATCCAGCAGAGAGAGATGACAGTAACTTAAAATAAGACATGAAAGTGGAAATGGAGAATTAGCTCTTTTGGAGGAAGAACTAATAGGACTTGCTCTTGGACTGCAAGGAGTGGGGGATGGGGAGTAGACCGAGGGGGGGAAAAATCAGAAATGACTTCTGATCAATTAGGTGAGAGGTCTTTGAAGGCAGCAATGCTGGAAGGCTGATATATGGCAAAGATTTACCCTCAAAAAATAAAACAATCATGGGGCACCCAGATGGCTCAGTCGGTTAATTGTCCAACTCTTGGTTCTGGCTCAGGTCATGATCTCACAGTTTCGGGAGTTTGAGCCCCACGCAGCAGGGAGCCTGCTTGGGATCCTCTCTCTCCCTCTCTCTCTCTGCCCCTCCCCCACTCACGCTTTCTCTGTCTCTTTCAAAAAAAATTAAATTTAAAAATTAAGATAATCTGTTTTTAAAAAAATAAATAAAAATTAAAATTAAAAATAAAGCAATCATGAGTA
Source organism: Neofelis nebulosa (assembly GCF_028018385.1). NCBI lineage: Eukaryota > Metazoa > Chordata > Mammalia > Carnivora > Felidae > Neofelis > Neofelis nebulosa. The sequence goes on along the minus strand of NC_080794.1, from coordinate 39,081,750 downwards.
CACCCAGCAAAACCATTAAAACAGTTTTACGAATAGCCAATAATCTGACCCTGGTGAAGGTAGTTACTAAAGAATGAATGAATTTTACTTAAATATTTTATTTCTCTTTTCTAAGGGTAGGGGTAAGTGGGGAAAGAAAAGTAGATAATAAAAATATACTCAAAGGCTACTTATCCAGAAGCTATTTTTTTTTTTAAAAAAAGGCATGTGGTTCCAGAGCCTGTGCTCTTCTTTTTTGGTGGCAGGGAGATGGCGTGGAAGGGCAGAGGGAGAGAGAGAATCTTAAGCAGGCTCCACACCCAGCACAGAGTCCAATGCGGGGCTCAATCCCACCACCCTGAGATCATTACCTGAGCTGAAATAGTCAGATACTCAACTGACTGAGTCACCCAAGCACCCCTTAATTTACTATTCTAAGCTGCATTCATACTTGTGACAGTATCCACAGTCACTCCAATCTTCAATATACTCAATCCAGAATTAAATTAGGTACAATAAATAAATGCTCCCGTTTTTAAGGCAAAACACATAAAGCATGACTGTGTAGAATAAATGTCATTTTCACTTGAGGAATTGATTTTTAGCAATGCTGTCCAATAGAACTTTCTGTTATGATAGAAATGTTCTTTTTGAACTGTCCTACCCAATACAGTAGCCAAGAGCCACATATGCCTATTGAGCAGTATGGCTTGTGCAACTGAAGAAGTAAATTATTACTTTTTATTTAATTTTAATTAATCTTAATTTTTTTAATTAAGATTTTATTTTTCATTTATAGCATTTTAAGTTCACAGCAAAACTAAGGGGAAGATAACAGAGATTTCCCATACACTCCCCGCTCCATACAACAGCCTCCCCCATTATCAACAACCCACACCAGAGAGTACATTTGTTACTACCCATAAACCTACCATTGACTACATCATAATCACCCAAAACTCATAGTCGACATGACAACTCACTCCTGGCAACCACTAATCATGTCACTGTCTCCATAGTTTTACCTTTTCTAAAATGTCGTATAGAATCATCCTGTATGTAACCTTTATCGATTGGCTTTTTTCAATTAATTTTAATTGTAATTGCCACATGTGGCTAGTGGCTACTATATTGCACAGCTCAGGTCTATGGGACTTTCACTGTCTCCTAAAACTGGTCTTCCTGACTCTAGACTTCCATCTTCTAATTCACTCTTCACACAGCTGCTAGATTAACCTTCATTTTTGCCTTTGCTGCATGGTCTCTTCACAAAACAAAGGAGCTGGGTCTGCAAAGACAGAGTTGCTAGATGGAGAAGAGAAGGATCAGACAGTCCAAGCAGAAAGGAGAGAACAGGCAAAGGCTCCGATGTGTTTGAGCATATGGTTGAGTAGACAAGAAAAACAGGTTGGTGTGGCCTCAGCAAAAGAAATGAGGCTAGAAAGGGAAGCTCCAGTCACCTTGGGAAGGGCTTTGTATGCCAAGCAAAGACAGAGAAGATTATGTAACTTAACTTGCCCATTTATTCAAAGGTTGTCATCCTCTGTTCTAGATCTTTCCAATTCAGTGTTGTATCACTGAAGTATCAAGTCAAGAAGTTCCAAAGAAGCCAGTTTCTAAAGATATGCAGGATCAGAAAAGCATCTTCTATTTGTGAACAGCTGGCAAAGTCTATCTAGGAGAGCCAAGATAAAGCTTCACATTTTTTAGGCCATCAACCAGGAAATGTACTTTCCTTCTCTTTCCCCACACTATCAAAACAAAACAGCTTTTTTAGCATCCATCTTTTCCAAACAAAAAGAGTAGAACAATTAAGAAAGGGATTAATTCACAAAATGCTCTTTGTTAACTAGCAGGAATCTTCATGGCTTGTGGAAAACATTTCTCCTGGAGGCCTCAGCCTTACTGTGGGGAAGCACATGATTCCTAATACAAGCTACACTTTACAAACAAGCAGGTCAGTAATAATTTGGACAAATGCTTCTCGAACCTGTGCAGCACCAGTCATCAAAACACTTAACTACTTGGGGAGTTAAGCCAAATGTTTTTACTACATACATGTTAAGAGCACATGCACAGGAATTTAGTGACTTGGTTTCTAGTTACAGCTTAGCTAATAAATAGTCATGTATGGGGGCACCTGGGTGGCTCAGTCTGTTAAGGGTTGACTTCAGCTCGGGTCATCTCAGGGTTCGTGACTTCAAGACCCGCGTTGGGCTCCATGCTGACAGCTTGGAGCCTGGAGCCTGCTTTGGATTCTGTCTCCCTCTCTCTCTGCCCCTCCCCTGCTTGTACTCTGTCTCTCTCTCTCAAAAATAAACATTAAAAATAAACAAATAAATAAATATATGGTCATGTATGTGACCTGAAATGAATCATATAATTACTCAAATATTTCTTCTCAACTATGTGATCTCTTTCCTTCCTTGTCTACTGTAGGTTGACCCAATTACCTTTTAGCTCTCTGATAAAGGAAATTTACCTTTAAGTTTATCTTTTCTACCTTCAGTCTTCATTTACCACTTCAAATTCTTTTTAGGAACAAGGCAAGGTATGAAATGATTAATAAATGCAAAATTAAAAGCTCTCACTTCCTGTATATTTTATCTATACATTTTATGATTGTGAGGTTAAAGTTGATGTCTGATTTTTTAACCTTAAAATAAATCATATTCCCTCTGAAAAATAAATGCCCATAGTTAAAGGGTACAAAGCGGGGGACGGGCACCTGGATGCTCAGTCAGTTGAGCATCGGACTCTTGATCTCATCTTGGGTCTTGATCTCAGGGCCGTGAGTTCAGGCCTCATGCTGGGCATGAAGGGTACTTAAAAAAAAAAAAAAAAGCAGAGAAAAGAATGCCAGAATGCCAAATAGGTCTTAATTATAAGTTCTGAGGTTTTCCAGGTGAGCATTGAAAAACAACCCTTTCAAAGTAATCTAACTTTATAGTAAATACATTTTATTACTTCCAAGCTTTGTTCCATTGCTGAAATTCAGACTTGTTGGTTCTATTCACTGCTAAAACTATTTCTCTTTTATTTTCTTCTTCAGAGAATTGCCTCTAACTCTTGAGGCCCAATTCCCTCAATTCAATAAACAGGCAGTAAGTGCCAACTATGTGTCCGCTAGGTGGTAGGAAGAGAATAAGATAAGAAATAAAGCATCCTTAGATAAAATGAAATAAGGGTAGTGAATGAGTAAGAGGCCTGGGGGCATTTTCAGGGGGCTTGGCGGGAAGCCCTGTTTCTTTTGAAGAGCTCTTACTTTGTTCAGTAGTTAATTTAAATATCTTTTGTTCAATATGTGACTTTAGTTCAAAATTCTATGTGAGAGGCCTTTTGTCTTCTGCTGTTATTATTACTCCTTTCATCACGACCCACTCAATTTGGTTCAGTAATGTACAGAGATTTGGTTTCTTTCCAGCGAAAGAAAGAAAGAAAGAAAGAAAGAAAGAAAGAAAGAAAGAAAGAAAGAAAGAAAGAAAGAAAGAAACAACTTGGCTGGTTCAAGTCATTACCCAGACTAAAAGTATGTTAATGTAGAGGTCTCCCTTAGCTAGCCTACATATAAGAAAACAGAAAGACAAAACACATAAGAGAATTTGTGTTAGAGATTTACACAGTATAAGTGGTAGCCATAGAACATCAGATTTAAAGGGTGCAGGGAGATGGTAATCAACAGAAGTCCTTAATGTATTTTATTTTTATTTTTATTTTATTTATTTTTTTTATTTGAGAGAGAGCTAAGAGGGAGGGGCAGAGAGAGACAGGGAGAGAGAATCCCAAGCAGGCTCCACCTTGTTAGCGCAGAGCTGGATTGGGGCTCAAACCCACAAACCGTGAGACCCATGACCTGAGCTGAAATCGTGTCAGATGCTTCACCGACTGAGCTACCCAGATGCTCCCCTAATGTATTTAGACAAGAAAATGCAATGAAAATGTAAGCCAAATGTACACTTAAAGTTACAGTAGGCCAGCCATGGAGCCAACTGATGGAAACCAACTGATTGTGACCAGACAAGGGAATGTGCCCGATTCTGCCTGCACTTAGTTTGGCTCAAATCTCTGTTTCTGTAGTATAGCTATTAGGCTGATCAATCCATTATACTGAAGGGCCATTCTGATATGCAGCTGTATCCAGTACCATGTCTATGTCATAAAACAATAATAATGTATATGCCCACCATCAGCAACACTTTTGCTTATTTTCCTGCAGTGGTGATGGATTTATGATCCACCCACCCCTCACTGTACCTTTTGCATTATTCACAGATGATATACTACAGTCAGGTGTTTAAAAAGGCATATATCCAGAAAAACAAGGACTCTCTAACCTACTCTGATTTCCAACTCACTCATTTAATCAACCACTCATTGAGTACTTCCTATGTGGTAGGCACTGTGCACAACATTGTGTGTGATGGCAATATAAAAATAAGTGGGATTCAGTCCTTGCCCTTCACAGAAAGACAAGACAAATGCTTAAACTAATCATTGTTACACAGTGTAATGCATGCTCTAACGGAGTCACATCCAAGCTTCAGCTCTGCATCAGTGATGTAGGAGAGGTTTCACAGAGGAAAAGAAACTCTAGAAAGGCTGATAAGAGCTCTTCTCCAGGAGTAATGGGATTTGGGGAAGAAAGAGCTTTCCAGCAGTGGAGCAGCTATGTGAAGGTATGGCCAGTTCAAGGTCCACAAGGAGGAGATATAAAGAAGATAGGAAATTGGAGAAGCAGAAAGGGACCACATTAGGGAGGGCCTTGTGTGCAGTGGACTTAGACTTTATTCTCTAACCAATGGGAAATTATTTAATGGTCCTAAGCAAAAGACATTATTAGGTTTGCATTTCAGTAAGAAAAATTCAGCAGCAAAAATAAAACAAAGGTAAAAAAATAAATAAATAAAACAAAACAAAACAAAACAACTAGGATGATCAGTTCATTTGTTAGTTCATTTATTCAATCAAATATTTATATAACATACCATGTGCCAGGTATTATAGACAGTAATGAAGAAAACACATGTGGCCCCTAATCACACAGAGCTTAGAGTCTTAGTGAAAGTAAAGATAAACTAAAAGCAGCAGCAGTATGGATATGGATATGAAGGCAGATTTAAGAGGTGCATCTATGTGACATTCCATGTGGAGGGTAAGGGAGAAGTCTGGAATGACTCTCAGGCTCCTGACTCAAATGGACTTGGTAGTATAGGTAATATAGGAAGAGAAAACCAGATCTGAGAAAGAAAATCATGACTACCTATGGGATGTTGAGATGGAGATAAGCACTTGCTCAATAAGCAACTGAAGAGATGGTTCCTCAGTTTACATGCCTAGGCTGAAGAAACAGAGCAGAGCTGGTAGAAAAGCAAGCTGGTGAAAAGAGCTGAGAAGGAAATGTCTGAAAACAGGATGTGTGGAATGGTAGAACTATGCCATGAAAGCTAAAGAAATAACAGAGTTCCAAGAATGTGAAAGAAGAGTCAATAGTGTCTACTGCCATAGTTAATGGTTTCAGTATATTCAGAGAGTTGTGCAACCATCACCATAATCATTTTCCGAACATCATCATCCCATACAGAAACCATCTACAGTCACTCCTTGTATTTATCCCCAAACCTTCTCCACCCCATCCAGCCATAGGCAATCAGTAATTTACTTCCTGTCTCTACAGATTTGCCTATATTTGATACAAATGGAATCACACAGTGTACAACATTTAAAAAAATTTTTTTAATGTTTATTTATTTTTGAGACAGAGGGAGACAGAGCACGAGTGGGGGAGGGGCAGAGAGAGAGGGAGACACAGAATCTGAAGCAGGCTCCAGGCTCTGAGCTGTCAGCACAGAGCCCGATGCAGGGCTCGAATCCACGAACCGTGAGATCATGACCTGAGCCGAAGTCGGATACTTAACTGACTGAGCCACCCAGGTGCCCCAGGATACAACCTTTAGTGACTGGCTTCTTTCCTGTTGGAGCATATAGCGGTATTTCATTGCTTTTTATTGTCAAATAATATTCCATTATATGGTTATACCACATATTTTCTCCCAGTCTGTGACTTGTTTTTACTTTTTTGATGGTGTCCTTTGTAGCACAAAAGTTTTTAATTCTGATGAAATTCAAGTTATCTATTTGTTTTCTTTTGTGGCTTGTGCTTTTAGTATAGTATCTAAGAAGGCTTTGCATGACCAAGGTCATGAGGATTTATTCCTATGTTTTATTCTCAGAATTTTATAGTTTTAGCTCTTACATTTTAGGTCCACAATCCATTTGAAGTTAATTTTTGTGTATGCTAAGAAAATGGTTATTATTTTCTTTAAAGAAACCAAGCATGTTGATAGGCTGAAGGAAAGGAGGCAGGAAACAAGACGTTGATTATAAAGCAAGGTCTCTAAAGAGGCAGGGACAGAATCTGGAGAACAGGTAGAGACACTAACATTTACCAGGAGGAAATCATCTCTTCCTCAGAGACAAGACGGATGGTGAGTGAAGACAGAGACATTAACTGTAACTGTGGGGCCTATGACCTATATCTTCTTAGGAATTTACAAACAGTTTATTTAAGGATCTAAGATAACTTTCAGTCAGGAAATCTGTTTAATTTAATTTAATCCACCACTTTCCAATTTCTTAATACCTACCAAACTATGATGGAATTGGGATTTGTAGGATATACTTAGGAAAACAGTCATCTAGGCCACGAGTTACAAATTAGTGGCCTTTGTGCAGATTTGGACCAACGGTAATTTATGTTTCATCCACATTGTTTTTAAGTCAAGAAATTTCATAAAGATACAAATTTATGAAACTCTTGACATACTAGAAGATTGGCCACATCAGATCTGCATTTCAGCAAAGAAACAATTTGCTAGAACCCAAATATCCTGTATAGGGAATATACTCTCTGTACCATTCCCTATAATCTTAATATCCAGGCCATTTCACTCATTTATGTCAGTTCCTGGTCTCTGTGGATATCTAGGTTTATCATTCCCACATTAGGCAACCCTCTCAGTGTCTACACAGAGTGAAAATTCCTGAAGCCACTCTTAGAAATTCCTTATCCAAGTCCCCTCTAAATATTTTGTTATAAAAGTGCTCTTCTTATGAGAGCTGTGAGAAAGACTGAGGGAAGTATTTATGTCAGGAATGACAAAACAGCAGTGTATGGGCCGGGTGTAATCTACAGACCTATTTGACAGGCACGGTATTTTTTTAAAACGGAAAACTTCACATTAAAAAGAAATACAGATGTCCAGATTTTATTGGATATCAGGAAGATCTGGTAACACAAGACTCTGTTTCCATATGGCAACAATAAGCTGGAGATAGTAGCAGTCTTCTTCAATCAGGTCCTACATTTTTCAATTTACCACAGTCCCTACCACTCCCCAGTGTCCTCTAACTGGTCTGATTCACACATTTACACATTTGGTTGTGCAGGCATCTGAGTTTGTGCCACCTGGTTTAAAAAAATCATTCAGTTCTTATATTTTTTTAGTATTTATTTATTTTTGAGAGAAAGTATTGGTGAGGGAGGGATGGGGGTGGGGCGGGGGGGACAGAGGATCTGAAGCAGGATCTGCGCTGACAGGAGAGGGCTTGAACTCACAAACTGTGAGATTATGACCACAGCCAAAGTCAGGATGCTCAACCGACCGAGCCACCCAGGTGCCCCAGACAAAATCATTCAGTTCTTAATTAGCACAGTACACAAGGCAAGATTCCCAACATCATGAGTGTCATGGGAAATTCTACTTATGCCTCAGCTGTTTCACTAAGGAAATATCCCCCTCTCCCCCAAACACATAGCTACCTCAAAAAAAAAGAAAAAAATGACTAGAAGGAAACAGCATGGAAAGTAGAATTTCAGGTGATTTCTCTTTTCTTCTTAATCTTTTCCTGTACTTTCCAGGTTTTTAAAAAATGACTATGCATTACCTCTATAATCAGAAAAACAAACTAAATTTCTAAAATGTGTCAACAGGGGCACCTGGGTGGCTCAGTTAGTTGAGCATCCACCTGCAGCTCAGGTCATGATCTCACAGTTCATGAGTTCAAGCACCCATTGGGCTAACTGCTGTCAGTGCAGAGCCCACTTCGGATCCTCTGTCCCCCTCTCTCTCTTCCCCTCCCCCGCTTGCACTCTCTCTCTCAAAAATAAATAAAACATTTAAAAATAAAATGAAAAGTGTCAACAATATTCTTGGTAAGGGGGCGCCTGGGTGGCTCAGTCAGTTAAGCATCCATGTCTAGATTTTGGCTCAGGTCATAACCTCGCCATTTGTGAGTTGGAGCCCTGCATCAGGCTCTGTGCTGACATTGTGGAGCCTGGTTGTGATTCTCTCTCTCTCTCTTTCTCTATTCTTCCCCTGCCCGCACACTCTCTCTCTAAAAATAAATAAATAAAATTTAAAAAAATATTCCTGGCAAGTAATAATCCATAAAGTAATAAGAAACCACCAGTGCCTAAAAGGTTCATATTTTGACCAACTGCCAAAAATTGAATTTAAATGTACACCAATGATAACACAATCACATGGGATAAATAGTAGATGAACCATGTCAGTGGCAAGTTCTAACATCAAGCAGGCTTATTTGATGCAACATACGTTCCTTAGAACTAGTGTTAAGCTGCCTCGGCAGCAGCCTTTTATTCTAACCCAATTTAAGATTGACTGTATCGGTTAAGGTTAGATAAATGTTAACAGAGCAGCCTGCTCACCAGATTCATATTTATGAAGATGCTGTGAGCAGGCTTCCAATTGGCAAATACTAGATTCTCTCCCTCAACTCAGTACTCTTCTGCACACGTCACAAATACTTACACTTGCGCTCTGGATGGCCACTAATTTAACAACAAAGCAGGTCTCCAGCACAGTGAACTTCTCGCCACCACCCACTTTCTCCCAGCCATCTCAAATAAACACAAAATATGCTCCTTCCATTTCACAGAGAATTTCAGAGTAAAAAAGAATTTGGCAATCTACCCTAAATGCATCACTTTAAATTTTTTTTTTTTTATTTATTTTTGGGACAGAGAGAGGCAGAGCATGAACGGGGGAGGGGCAGAGAGAGAGGGAGACACAGAATCGGAAACAGGCTCCAGGCTCCGAGCCATCAGCCCAGAGCCTGACGCGGGACTCGAACTCACGGACCGCGAGATCGTGACCTGGCTGAAGTCGGACGCTTAACCGACTGCGCCACCCAGGCGCCCCGCATCACTTTAAAAAGGAGGGTCAGGGAGGTAATTTCTCTAAAGAAGTTGCAGAACATGAATGTAAATCCAAGCATCTTGGCTCCATTTCCTGTGTTTTCAGGTATACTTCCTAACTTGCAAGCAAGACATTAAGTGACAAATATTCCTACACTCGTTTACAGCATATCAATCCTACTTAAAGGGATTTCCCTTTTGTTTTGAAACATGCATAAGCAAATACTACATCACATAAAGTTACCCCAATTCTCACCCTTTAGTCCTGCCTTTAGTAAGAGGAGAACAAGCAATAATTACAGGAAAATAAAAGGATGGTTTTTCATTCAATCTGCTTTAGTTTTTCTAATTTTTTTTAGTTATTAAAAAGATTACTTAAACAGGAACTCCGTACTAGTCCCACTAGTCTTATAATTAAATAACTAACGCATATTCATAAATACTGGTGGGGAGGAAAAGATCATTGCATGATCTGAATATAATCTTTAGCAGATGCTTCAAGTAAAGAACAGATTCCACTGGGGTCAGGTCTGACACACAATGACTGATAATGTGCTCAGAAAACAGTGCCAACTAAAATAAGAAAATATTAAAGACAGTAAAAAAAAAAAAGTTAACATTTAATTCTACCATTTTCTTATCTGCCCACATATACCCTTTACTCCATTCTAATTCCTTCTATTTCGGCACAATTAACTCAGGAAGACTGACATGGGGAACAAAAGCAACAGAAAAAAATTAAATTTCCTTACAACTTAGAGCCCAGTGACAAGTCCTTGAAACAGGCAGAGTGACCTTCCTCTAGGAATTCAACTGCCTGGATGTTAATACTTTGCTAAGGGCTTAACATCCCAACCTCCAGGGCCCTGTTAAGTCTCCATTAACATATAAAAATTCCTTTGGAAACTTCCTTTATCTCTACCCACCCCACCCCCCAACATATATCTTAGCAATCATCCTCCAAGCATATGGCCCACTGATATACATCTGAAGGGTCTTATGACTAAGGTTTTACTAGACAGTAGTAAATGACCTATCCTAACAACAGCTAGCCCCTCAAGGTCCTGGAAACTTTGCTTCCAAATTCCTTAGAGACTTATACTATCCCTAACCCCTCCCAACTTGAAAGTATGTAATCAATTGTTCTCACAATCCCAGTGCAGCCCTTTCTGACCATGGGTCCAGTCTTCATGCTTTAATAAAGCCACCTTTTTGCACCAAAGAGGCCTCAAGAATTCTTTCTTGACCGCTTGCTCCAAGCCCCAACATTTCTACATCAAAGACCTTCATTCTTTTATTTTCATTCATTCTTCAATATACCTATAAACTAATCCTTTGAGTATTAAAGTGACTAGCTGGGCTCCTTTAAAAAACAAAAATCATGGATGAAATGATGGGGGGAAAAAGAGCTAACTATTGCCAAGGAAAATTAGGTCAACTCTACTACCTATCCTACGTGTCTCATACATGATTGTAATGAATAAGAATGTGCTTTGTACATCATCAAAGTGTCATCAAACATAGACTGTTTCCGTGCTATAAATGTTAAGTCCCTTAAAGTATTCCAAAGGCCCCACCAGCATCAAAACAGTCTCCATCTTCTTACTGTTCTCTAACCAATCTGCTTTTCTCAAAGAACTATTATTCCACAGAATTTAAAATATACTTTTTCTGTTTAATAGCCAAAATTGCAAATGAATTTTTTTCCTGACAGTTTTAGTTCACAAATGTGCATAATTTCAGTAACAATGCAGCTCTTGCAGATAAGTCTGGGTCTATAACCACCATTTGTAACTTTGTCCTTATGGAAAAATAACTTCAAATGAATTTGTAAATGAATTTTTGAAATGCAACCCATTTTTATGTGGGGAAAACTGGGGACGTCATGGAAGGTAACAGGGTAGTGGAAAAGAACTGGGGCTTTGGAATGAATCTCTCCTCCCACTCTGCTGTTATTAATGCCGTGTCCTTGGGCAAGTAACTTAATCTCTTTCTCACTCTTCTAACCAGCAAAATGGGAAAAGTAAAATCTTTCTCAAGGCTAAAGAATGTAATACATATGTAAATCACCTAATACATCTGTGTCTTCCAGGGCCTGGAAGATAACAGGTGCTAAATAAACATTAGTCCTTTTTTCTTTCCCTCTGCCATTGTGGTATTCATCTGTGACTTCTGTTTTCTCCTTTTAAAAAAGTTTTTTTTTTTGTTAACTGCGCACATGCTGTAAATCAGGAGCTCTTTATTACTTCATTAAATCTTTATAACAATATACCTATGAGGTAGGTACCATTACAATCTCATTTTACAGATGACAGAGGCAAAGATAGGTTCCTTGATCTGCCTAAAATTACTCAGATACTGGTGTTGACTTCAGCACACCCATGCTCTAATTCTAAACCACTCCCAGGGGTGCCTGGCTGGCTCAGTCAGTAGAGAATGTGACTCTTGACTTAGGGGTTGTAAGTTTGAACCTCCATGTTGGGTGTAGAGATTGCCTAAAAACAAAATCTTAAAAAATACAAATAAAACAAGCCACTCTACTGTGTTTGTGTGTGTATGTGTGTGTGGGTGTGTGTGTGCATGCGTGTATGTGTGTGTGTAATGAGGGAAAAGGATTCAATGATATGGATTGTTTCCTGCTGTTACATCACATGATTCTATAATTCTATGGAGCTATCAGACGGCAAGGATAAGAAAGACTTCAAGCCCACAATGGGTATATATAAACCACCAGGCTGCAGTCTAATCAACTCATATCCAATTGTTCTGATTTTCCTTCCCAGAAGCTGGAAGGTTTCCACAGCCAGGACAGGTCAGGCTCACTAGGGATAAAGCTGCTTCAGCTCTATAACTGTTACTTGCTTAGGAATGATCAGCTGAGTCAACCTGGCCTCAATTAGCTTTTAAAATTGAACCAGGATTGACCAATAATGTAGCCTTTTACTTTTTTTTTTTTTTTTTAATTACAGGTGTGGTCAAAATTTGAAATAGTAACCCAAAGACAAATGTCTTTGAGTGTCTTTACTAATGTTGGGAACCATCCTGCTTGCTAACTGGAGATCATTCAGAGTCACTTTTACAGTTTAGTAATTAAATTTGGCTCCAGGCTGTAACAGACACTCTGACCCATTAAATTAGGGCCAGAAGCAGAATTACTCTATTTCAGCTCAAGCTACAAACACATTTCTTATAAACAGCCAGAACCAGAAATCCAATGTTTGGGAATACTAATATGACAAATGGTTAAGGCTGCTCACTTCAAATGCCCATAAAAAAGATTTAATGGTACCTAAACTAAATAAAACCCCCAAGTTTTACCTTTAGGCTTTTGTTTTTAACGTTTTTACCTTTTCTTCTTAATGACTACAAACATATTTAGTGCGACTACACATGGGTTAAGCAAGACTCAATTCTAAACTTGCTGAAAAGTGAAATAAGAGAACAGCTGCAGCACATCCAGACCAAACTGGCCGAGATGTACAGACAGAAAAAAAGCTGTTGTCAACCATCCCCAGCTATACTATTTGTGTTTGTGCCTTTTGCCGATTATATTTCATCACTGCTCTTCATGTAACATTAATAGATCAGACACAACCTTGGTTTAATTAGAAGACTTTCACAGGGACATTATTTCCTTTTGTTTCACCTGCTTACTACTACAAAGTACCACAAGCCTAGATGTTGAAGAGCTGCCACAGATAACCAAACCCATCAGTTAAGTTCTGGCTCTACCATCTTACATAACTTATTCCCAGTTGGGGAAAAGAAAGAGAATTAGAACTGAGAGGATTACATTATCGTGAGGGTCTATTCATCTATCTAGTTTTGTTTTTTGTTTTTTATTGTTGATGTTGTTTCAAGCAAAGTATCAAAAGTCAATGCTGGCAAAGCACCTATACACTAAACTACAATCCTTTTATCTTCAGTCATCCCTAAATATCAAGTTCACTCCTAATGATTCATTACAGAACAACACAAGTCTGTATTTGGTTCATAAATGGAAACCTTCCCGAATTGAATTTACATGGAAGATATAACAACAGAGAATCCCTGTAGATAGAGAATGTATAAGATTATCACTGTTGAATTTGAATTTAGAGTGTGAATTCCTACCTTAGCAGGGAAGTTTCTGTAAGCCTAGTAATCAATAAATATACTCAAGTCTTAAATAATAATCACATAATTAGATGTTCCTCCTTGGAACATATCCAAGTTCTCCCTAGGGTATACATACTTCATCGACTGTGAGGTAGATTCTTCTATATAGCTAATACCATCAAAAATATTATTCAGTGGTGTTGTATTTTCTTTTTTCTTTCTTTCTTTCTTTCTGTCTTTTTTTTTTTTTTTTTGAGAGAGAGAGAGAGAGTACGAGCACAAGTGGGGGAGGAGCAGAGGGAAAGGGTGAGAGAGAATCTTGACGCTGGGAGTAGAGCCTGCCCGCCCAACACAGGCGCCCGACACGGGCTCAATCTCACAATGGTGAGCTCATGACCTGAGCCAAATCAAGAGTTGGACACTTAACTGATTGAGCCACCCAGGCACCCCCTTTTTTTAATAAGACATAAACTAGAGATGTTGAAGGCATCTTTTGTATCCTGATGTTTTTAGTTAATTTATTCTTTAAATTATGTCCTAGGAATTCCATTTGTAAGGCAATGTGCAAGTGATACAAAGATGCAATTAGGCAGTTTATAGTTAGTTAGGCTTGGAAAAGATCAGAACTACATAAATGCCTGCTGTGTATAGGCCAACAGAGAAGTAGGACTTAGCACTACTGGGGGTAGGTGGACACAGAGTGCAACCAGCTGTTGAGATTAAGACAGTCTTCAGTATTTGAGCTAAGCCTTAAAGCATGGATATAATTTCTGGAGGGAAGAAGGTATCTTAGATGGAAGGAAATACAGCATATGCAAAGAAACAGAACTGAGAAGGACTGGAATGTGTTCATGAAATGCCAAGCAGTCTCATGGGGTCTAAGTGCAGGCTTTGAGGGAGGGGCCCTACTCTGGGGTAGGACCAGCAGTAGATTCTGATTTTGGCTTTTCCACTGTCAAAGGTACCTGCCTCAGAGACTCTATTGATCATGTCTGAGAATACATTTTCTCATTTTTATGTATTTATTTTTTAAGTTTATTTATTTTGAGAGAGAGCACATGCAAGCAGGGAAGGGGCAGAGAGGAGAGATCCCAAGCAGGCTCTGTGCTGATAGCGCAGGGCTTGATCCTGCAAACTATGAGATCATGACCTGAGCCAAATCAAGAGTAGGACCCTCAACCGAGCCACCCAGGTGCCCCCACTTTCTCAATTTTAAAATGAGAGAGTTGGGGCCATCTGGCTGGCTCAGTCAGTAAAGCATGCGACTCTTGATCTTGGGGTTGTGAGTTTGAGCCCTACATTGGGCATACAGCTTACTCAAAAAAAAAAAAAAAAAAAAAAAAAATGAGAGTTGGATTAGAACATCTCTGAGGTCTTGGGGCGCCTGGGTGGCGCAGTCGGTTAAGCGTCCGACTTCAGCCAGGTCACGATCTCGCGGTCCGTGAGTTTGAGCCCCGCGTCAGGCTCTGGGCTGATGGCTCGGAGCCTGGAGCCTGTTTCCGATTCTGTGTCTCCCTCTCTCTGCACCTCCCCTGTTCATGCTCTGTCTCTCTCTGTCCCAAAAATAAATAAAAAACGTTGAAAAAAAATTTAAAAAAAAAAAAAAAAAAAAAAAAAAGAACATCTCTGAGGTCTATTCCCAACTTTATAAATCTTAAGACTCTGGGTCAGGGATTGGCAAACTTTTTCTATAAAGGGCCAGATAGTAAATATTTTAGGCTTTATGGACCATATAGCCTCTGTCACAACTTCTCAACACTGTTGTAAGCTGAAAGCAGTCATAGAAAATATGTTAATGAGTGGGCAGGGCTGTTCCAAGAAAGCTGTATTTATGGATATTGAAACTTCAATTTTATATAACTTCATGCACCATGGAATCTTCTTTTGATTTTTTTTTTCAAACATTTAAAAATATAAACACTATTTCAGCTCCTGGGCAGTATAAATTTTGGCCCACAGGCTATATATATAGTTTGCTGACTTCTCCACTCCATAGAGAAATAAAAACAAAGGGGGGGGGGGAGGCGTGAAGTGTAATAGCCCTCAAGAGCTAAAATAAGGAGTTTAGATTAATTTAAAAAACAATAGGAGGAGGTACAGACTTCTGAGCAAGACAAGTGTTGAGATCAGAACTGTACTTAGATTTACTAATAAGTAAATTGGCAGTAATGGATGGGAGTGAGAGGCTAATAGGTAACTATCAAGGAGGGACATTATTCTTTTTTTTTTAATTTTTTTAATGTTTATTCATTTTTGAGAGCCAGAGTGTGAGCAGGGGAGGGGCAGAGAGGGAGACACAGAATCCAAAGCAGGCTCCATGCTCCAAGCTGCCAGCATAGAGCCCGATGTGGGGCTCAACGCACCAATGGTGAGTTCATGACTAGAGCCAAGATGGACACTTAACCGACTGAGCCACCCAGGCGCCCCAAGGAGGGACATTATTAAAGTCTAATCTAGACTGGTAGCTTTGAAGAAGGAGAAGAAGAAAAAAGATATGGAAGGAAAGATCAACAGAACACTACTTAAAAAAAAGAAGAGGAAAAGGTTTATCTGGCAAACATAATAAAAGGGGTCAATTTCTGGACAAGAAGGGGGAAGAAGGGGATTCTGCATTCCCATTCCTCAGTGCCATCAGTATACGACTACAGGAGACTGAGGAATTTGCCTGTTTCTGGAAACTCTAGAACAAGCAGCCAATTTGGAGCTTCCAGTTCAAAGATAATAGTTTCCTGGTATATTAGGTAAAATGTAGCATTCATGTTTAGGTGTTAGAGACGCAATAGATATGGCAGTTTTAGAGATGATGTTTATTTATTTACGGCTCCTTTTTCTCCAGGGACTTTTCAGCAGCCTTTGCAAATTAGGAAAGAGTATTCATCTGGTGTACACAGATAATATCATTGCGCTTAGAATTTTAAAATCACTCTGCTGACTGTGACTTGGAATTTATCTCTATTTCTTCTTCCTCTGACAGAGAGAAAACTGCAGTGCTGCAAATACAACTGATTCAGCATTACAGTATCTACCAAGTGCAAGCAATCCCACTCTACGAGAGCACTACAAGCCTTCCAGAACTCAAACTTGTAAGGTGGGTGAGGTCAGAGGACAGAGTACAAACATACTCAAGTAGCTCTAATTCATGACAGTATCTTGTAAGAAACATAGGCAAGCCTTATGGAAAGATTAATTTCAACTGAGCCGCCTGGAAAGAAGCTTCAGGGAGAAAGTGACATCAACATCGGGCCCATTTTAACTCTTGGAAGGGGGATTCCAACCATTGAAAATAGCACAAACAATAACAAGAAAAATATATGAGAAAATACTGGATGTATCTTTTTTACTTCGAAAAAGTACATTTTCGAAAGTGGTACATTTTCATTTTTAGGGGAAAAACATGAATTTTGGTAAGAAAAAAAAAGTTTAACCTGAAATCCCACCACTCAATCCCACCACATTTTAGTATATGCTCTTCCACATATAGGATAATATAAAACGGGATCATTCTAAACATATCTCCCTACTGGTTTTTGCATAACATCTTACTGGAGTGATTAAAAACCACAGGCCTACCTGACTTGAAGGCCAAGTATAGCTTTTTCCTTAGAGCTCCCACTTCAACTTGTTCTTTTCTCTTTCCTTCCAAGATCTCTATAGGTAGATCCATGCTACTAGCCACTGTATTTAATTTTTCTTTTTTCCACATGAAATCAAAAAGGTATGTATGGTATGACTTATTTTACAACTTCAATATAGCCATTGTTGACACCTTTTAGGTTTTTGGTCCTGCATTTCAAAGTGAGCTCATTTGCATAAATAAAATACTGAAGTTCTGGCCCTGCCACTTATTAGCCCCGGGCTCTATGAGCCTTAGTTTCCTCATCTATAAAATAGGAGTAACAACCACATAGTGTTGCCCTAAGGATAAATAAAATAATTAGTAATTTTTAAAACCACTTTGTTTCACTGGTGCATTTCTGAAATTGAGAATACTGTGACTCCAAATGTAAATGAAGTAATAAAGAACTCTCTAGAATTTGCCCCATCTTTCTCTATCTGCACTCCCCTAGTGCTTGAAGGCAGCCTTCCCTGTCTCTTGGATGGATGGCTTTCCAACAATGTGTGTCTCACTCTCCAGTCTATGTTCCTCACCACTACCAGGGTTATCCTACCCAAACCCAAAACTGTCCATGTTATACCTCAGTTTAAAATCCTTCCACTGCCTCACATCCAGTGCTTAGAATGGTCCCCTTCTAGAAATTATCCTATAAATGTACTTGCACAGGCATAAAATGACTTAACTGTGTCATTCATTGCCACAGTCTGAAATAGCAAAAGATCACAAATAACCTGAGGTCCCTCCATAAGGGCCTAGTTACCTAAACTATGTTACAGTCATCAATGGATTACTATGTAACTGTCAAAAGGTTCAATATGTATTAAGAAATGTTCTCAAAATATTTCAAGGGAAAAAAATCGAGGAACAGGACAGTAATGATAGGTAACCACTTATATAAAAGGCGAACATATATTGCCTGAATATGCATAAACTATCTCTAGAAGCATACCCAAGACATTGGGTTTCCTGTGTCCATTGGTTTCCTATGAGGAGGAACCCTATTGGTTTCCTATTGAAACTGTGACTGATGTTCAAGGGTGGGATTGAGACTGTTTACTAAATCCCAAACCTTTCAAATTTCAAACCAGGTGAATTTTTTACTTATTCAAAAATTAAAGGATTTTTTGATTGGTTAATATGGCATATAATATTTTTTGGTTGGGTTTTTTTGATTGGTTAATATGGCATATAAGTCCCTTCCCAAACTAGCACAATCTACCTTGGTAGTCTCATTACTAAAGCTTCCCTACTCCCTAACTGCACATTTACACTCTTGTATCTTTGCATTTGCACAGAAGGCTTTTCCATTTTTCTCTGGCTGACAAACTTGCTTGTGCTTCAAATACTGGCTCCCTGGGATGGAATGAACTTCCCCTCCTGTCTTCCTGCCATATTCTGCAAAAGGGCCTTTGGCCTAATTTGATTACATGTTTGATCCCTGGCAAACATGGCTGGGTTCACAGTCCTACCTGAATCCATCAGAAGCTTCTACCCCTCAGATGCAAAGTCCAGACCTCAGAAGGCAATAAAAAGAGTGATGACACAGCAGCACTATTCACACGAGCCAAAAGGAAGGAACCTAAGTGGCTATCAATAGATGAATAAACAAAATGCAGTACATACTTGCAATGGAGTATTATTATTAGCCTTAAAAAGGAAGGAAATTCTGACATAAGATACATGGATGAACCTTGAAGACATTATGTTATGTAAAATAAGCCAGTCACCAAAGGAAAAATACTATATGATTCTACTTTATATGAGTTGCCTAGAGAAGTCAAACTCAAAGAGACAGAAAGTAGAATTATAGCTGTCAGGAACTCAGTGGAATAAGAAATGGGAAGTTGTGTGTAATGGGTACAGAGTTTCAGCTAGGGGCAATGAAAAGGTTCTAGAGGTAGAAGGTGATCATGGTAACACAACAATGTGAATGTACTTATTGTCACAGAATTGTACACTTAAAAATAGTTAAAATTGGGGCGCCTGGGTGGCTCACTCGGTTAAGCGTCCGACTTCGGCTCAGGTCACGATCTCGCAGTCCGTGAGTTCGAGCCCCGCGTCGGGCTCTGGGCTGATGGCTCAGAGCCTGGAGCCTGCTTCCGATTCTGTGTCTCCCTCTCTCTCTGACCCTCCCCTGTTCATGCTCTGTCTCTCTCTGTCTCAAAAATAAATAAACGTTAAAAAAAAAAAATTTTTAAAGGACAAAGGGAGAGAGAGAATCCCAAGTAGGCTCCACACTCAGCACAGAGCCCTTCACAGGGCTCAATCCCACAATCCTGGGATCATGACCTGAACCGAAATCAAGAGTCAGACGCTCAGCTGAGCCACCCAGGGGCCTCTACAATGGTAGCTTTTATGTTACATGTATCTTCCTGCAATAATAAAAAAAATTTTTTTTTAAAGAAAGAAAGAAAAGAATCAGAGACTTCCACAGTCTCATGACAGTAATATTATCCTAGAATTCCTTCAGATTTCAAAAGTACCTTTCTATTCTCATCCTGGTATTAAGCTCTTATAGTTTCTACACTCCAAGATGTTTTTTATCAAACCAAAAAAAAAAAAAAAAAGAAAGGGAGAGAGAATATAATCTTTTTTAAAAGGTCTGATGAAAGAACAAGAGACTATTAAAACTGACAGGCAGATTTTGAAAAAGATACAAACAGAATTCTAGAAGTAAAAAATACTGTCATTTAAATTAAAAACTCAGTAGATGAACTAAATGACAGACACAGCTGCATGAGAATTAGCAAACTGGAAGAAATGAAGAAATTACTAAAGGTAAAACACAAACTACTAAGAAATATGAAGCACAGAGTGATAAAGTACATTTTTCTAATTAGAGTTCCCAAGGGAGAAAATAAAATGAGGAAAGAGGTAAAAATTCAAAAAGATAATGGCTAAGAATTATCTAGGATTGATAAAAGAAATCAATCCTCAAAAATCAGGGAGCCCAAAAAAATCTCAAGAAAGATACATAAGGTCTTAAAAACCCCTGGGAGAAAAGTCGTAACCTGCAGCAAAACAACAACTGGCTGATGTGAATACAGAAACACTGGAATAATATTTTCAAAGTGCTGGAAAAAAATTACTATCAGCCCTGATTAGCATATCTAATGAAATTATCTTCCAAAAAAGAAGACAAAAGAAAGACATTTTCAGCCAAATAAAAACTTAGAATGTATACTGCCCAAAGACCCCATTAAAGATAATACTAGCATAGGGGCCCCTGGGTAGCTCAGTTGGTTGAGCGTCTGACTTCAGCTCAAGTCATGATTTCACAGTTCGTGAGTTTGAGCCCTACGTTGGGCTCTGTGCTGACAGCTGAGTCTGGAGCCTGTTTCAGATTGTGGCTCTCCCTCTCGCTCTCTGCCTCTCCCCCACGTGTGTGTGTTTTCTCTCTCTCTCTGTCAAAAATAAAAATAAACATTTAAAAAAAAAGATACTAGTGTAGGGTGTACTTCAGGAAGTAGAGAAATATACCTAGAAGGAAGGTCTGTTCATCACTTCTCTTACATCTCAAAAAAATAATAAATGTGGGTAAATGGGGAAAAAAGCAACAGTATAAGACAACAATACTATCTAACTTATGGGGTGAAAAAAGAAGACAGAAACAAAATTTTACACAACCATAAGTAAAGGGATCACGGAACTAGAAGTATTTTACAATCTTTATATTACTCAGGAAGATAGTAAAAATGCTATCTAATTTAAGACATTGACATTAAATACACATGTTAAAAAAATTTCCAGAAAACCACCATAAGACTAGAAATAACAGTATACCTTCTAAACTAGTAGTGTGGCCATCATATTCTTTGACTCTATTACCCCCATGTTGATAGGACATCTGAAAGAGATTCTAGCCCTCCTTTCAGATAAGAGATACTAAGCCCACCCAGTACCTACCATAGTATGTAGTCATTATATATTTGTTACATTAATTTGGCTGTTCCAGAATAAAATGAATTCTATTTTACAAATGCATTACACTTCTCAACTCTACCTGGAAGGCTGATCCCATCTTACTTATTTTAGTGAGTGGCCTGACTATCCCTTCATCTTTTTTCTTTTTTAGAAAATGGGACAATGAATGCTTGGGATAAAATCCCAAATCCTAAGCTCCATTTCTTGATTCTAAATTGGGGGGACAAATATAGAGGGGGGGATACTTAACTTTTCCCTTCGCTATTGCTCCAAAGGAGTTATCAATCAAAAATTTAGATGTTTGATTCAATCATGAGGAAATGGCAATCAAAGCTCAGGCACCTAAACTGTGAGTGATATTTTCCCCACAGTTGGTAAAACTGTATATTCCACAACATATGGAATTCTACTGAAAGCTTTCACTGGCACTTTGCCTTGTTAAGCAAAAGTTAGAAGTTATGCTTAGACATTAAAAAAAAAGAATCAACACTGCCTTTTCATTAGACTAACATTTTAAAATATGACTTAAAAATTATGGAAAATATCTTAATATATCTAACACTCATTGAGCTCTTAACTATATGACAGGCATAGTTCTAAACATTTTTATGAATTCATTAATCCTCATAATAACACATGATGAGTCAGGTAGTATTATGATTAGCTTTATTTTACAGAGGAGGACCATGAGAAATAGAGATTAAATAATTTCCCCAATTTACATACCTCAGAGGTATCGATCAATAGTGGGATTTGAACCAAGGAGTTTAGCTCTGGAGTCTTTACTCTTAATCATTATACCCTACTGCTTTCCAAGATTCTTGTCAAGTTTGTATCCTGATTTACCTTGTATCTTTATCTAAAGTCTGACTTTGGTATTTGCTAACTCATACTAGATGCATTTTGCCAAACTTGTCTATTCTGTTTATTTGCAAAGCATCAAAACTAATAGAGAATTTCAAATCCATGTTATAGTTTTATTTACACTTAACAAATTCTGCATCTTCCTATGTTGGACAGGATTATTCCCACCTCACCCCAGGACTTTATGCCTGGAATTGATTCATTCAGGAAACAGGAATTAGATGGTCCTACTACATGCAATGCCATGTGGTAAGCAAAAATTTACAGCTACTTTCCTAATTGGCAGCTAAACCTCACCAAGATTCACCCACAGCATGATATATATTTTTCCAAAAAAACATAAAACAGTTTTGGTAGGGAAGCAGCACATGGTCTTCCCATTTGTTCATTCCACAATTATTCTTCAAGACTCTACTATGTGCAAGCACTATGATGGGTGCTGAAAATTCTGGGGCAAACACAGTAGAACCAGTATTTGCTCCTTAAGGCTCTAGTGGGGAAAAAGATGTTAAGCATCACACAGATAATTACTTACAATTGTGATAAGCAAAATAAGGAAAAAAGTATAGAAATCATATGATAGACAGACCTAACTTAGTTCTGGAGATAAAGTCAGGGAGGGTGTCCCTAAAACACTGACATTTAATATAGAAGTTGAGGATTGGTAGAAATTGCCCAAATAAAGAAGCACTGAAAAGTAGTTCAAGCAGAGGAACAGCACTGTGCTTTGGAGGAAATGAAAACCCAGTGTGTCCGGAGTACCACAAGAAGACAACAGCTGAGGCCAATGCTCAAAGGTCTTTTCCTCACTATGAGGCCCACCACCTGCTCACTCTGCTGCTGGTCCACTCATATTTTCTCCGTGGCTCCAAGAAATAAAGCATTTACAGTACTAGCGCACAACCCCTTAAAATGGGTAACTTAAATTCTGCAAACAATTTCACTGGTGGAGAGGACATGGATAAGATAAATATTTTCTAAGATTATAAATTTCATCTGTATTTCAACAACTTGAAGCCAGAGACCATATCTTACATATCCTACTATCACTCAGAACACCTAGCAAGGTGCATAGCAAGGGTCTGATAAATAATTTTGCTCTTTGGGGAGAAGAGCAAAGATAAGATATTTAAGTGATAGTAGTCTTGATTTTTTTCTGTGTAAGAATTATGCCGCCATTCATATATCCTTATCCACTTTAACTGTATGAATAAAAACAGGTTGTCTACCTTACAGATAAAACCAATTCTTCAGAGATGCACTGAACAAAGAAAGAGGGCTTAAAATATAGGGAGCTAGGTAATAGAGGTCCCTCACCTCTCAACTCTAAGAACAAATGTGCTATTTCTCTTTCTTCACAGAAAGCTTACTTGTGGGAATAAGGTAAACTTATTTCAAAAGAAGGAATGACTTTTACTTGGATTGTGGCCAGCTGCAATGAAATTCAGCCACTCTCCTCTTAAAAGTCATTTGACTGGAAATCTTATCGGTGGGAAATTCTCTAGGGGCCAAAGATTCTATTTTCTGCAACTTGACAATATTTGTAAAACATTTTTAGTTCTAAGATTCACTACGTCTCATCCTCTATACACATAAAAATCCCACACTCATACCAATCCAATAAGCTGACTTCTAGTAGAAGTAACAAAATTTTTTGAAATCTAAAAGTCCAAATACGTAACAACAGAATATAATATCATTTATGAATCTTTGTTTTTCTCTTTGATTACATAGCCATTTGTATACAGCAACATTTGAAGGCAAGAAAAGAGAATCACCATGCCTTCCAAGGGAGGCAAAAGATAGTGAGCTATCCTCATTAGAATGACTAGCTGGGATAGCAACTATCAAAGCACAACACACTTGTGGAAGGAATGCCATGAGCAAGGGACTAGGATAAGAACAGCACCAGAAATACCAAGAATATAGCCCCATTCTTGCCCTCCAGAAACCAACAATCTAAAGGAAATACCCTAAGGGAGGGGGCGGGGCAGGTGGGAGGGATAAGAAAAACCACAAATCAATCATCAGACTGATGACCCAATATACAAGGACACAAAATCTACCAAGCGACTGGAAAGAAAGCAACAAATCCCCAATTTCCTATGTCTAATTATACAAGTTCCCTTTTATCCATTACTCTCTCATACCCTACCTATCTCTTTGTCTGCACATATTGCTCATACCTAAATAGACTTAATCAGACTAAAGCCCCCATATCTTTAAATAGTATGTCAAGATTAGTTCTTTCAGGATCTAGCCCATTATTTTAAAGTCATCTCATTCCACACTTACTGAAACAAGCAGTAAAGTACATCATGGCTCTTCAATGGTACATGACAAAGTCTTGGGATATTGTAACAGACTAGGTCTCCTCACTTTTCTTTGCAAATTTTTTTTAAACATTTATTTATTTTTGAGAAATAGATCATGAGCGGGAAATGGGCAGAGAGAGGAAGACATAGAATCTGAAGTAGGCTCCAGGCTCTAAGCTGTCAGCACAGAGCCCAATGCAAGGCTGGAACCCATGAACTGTGAGATCATGACCTGAGCCAAAGGTGGACGCTTAACCGACTGAGCCACCCAGGCACCCCTTTCCTTGCAAATTCTTAAACAGGAAAGTGAATTAAAGGAGTTGAGGTATTGTTTGTTTGTTTGTTTTTTAATGGTGAAAAACAATAAGAACTGGTGCATCTATATATAGTTTAATTTGTATTTATATCCAGGGAAACACAAATTGGTTTGAAGTAGAGAGAAAAGACAGAGGAATTCATGACTCATAGTATGATACTATGCTGTAACCTGCAGGCCTCCAAATAATATATCAATACCTGGTCTAAATTGTTAAATTTTAAAAAGACATTGCAGTTTAAAAAGAATGCAAGATCCCAATGCCATTTTCAGTTAGGAACATGTTCTCACATTATGAATTTAATAAGTGGCCTGCGTACTTGAAATGACTCTGAAACAGAGAACCACAACCCAAAATAGCCTGAACACTTTTGTTATCTCAACCAATGGGCAGCTAGCCATTCGTTCCTTCCTCTTATACATATTCTACTTGTTTCAGACAAAGCCCACTATAAATTCACTGCAACTGTTCAAATTTGGCTACATCAGATGCTGCAAAGCTGGGGATGAAAAATATACATTGCACAAAATTTTTATTACAATATTTTTCACATAAAAAAGAAATGCTATGTACATGTTCACTTAGTTAAAAGAAAATTATATTGCACACCTATGTCACAGCTTGACACTAGAAATAAAGTAATGAACACAACAGACATGGTCCCTGCCATTTGAGAACCTATAATCTAGTGGAGAAAACAAACACTGACTAAGTATGATGAATGTCACAGGAGAGTATACACATGCCATGCTGAACTGGAGAAGACCAGGAATAAAAATGACCTTCTCAGTTTTGATACATATGAAGCATAAGCATTTTATATGTGTATAAGTGGCTAATAATTAAATAAGTATATAAAATGATGAAACCACTTTTTTAACAAATATACAAGAAATATTAAAGTGCAAATAAGTCCCATCCCCATTAAAGTAGTTGCCTTAATGCTGCCCTTATTCCTGGTCTGTAACAGAAGAAGCCAACTTAAGACACTGTGGTTAATACCATAGGACTTTTACTCTAACCTTTATTCTGTCCACTTAGAGTTATACCAGTGCTATTTATACAAAAGCTTTAGAAAAATCCAACTTTCAGGGCACCTGGGTGGCTCAATCGGTTAAGCGGCAGACTCTTGATTTTGCCTCAGGTCATGATCTCGTGGTTTGTGAGATGGAGCCTGCAAGGGGCTCTGCGCTGACAGTGGAGCCTGCTTGGGATTCTCTCCCTCTCTCTCTCTCTCTCTCTCTTTCTCTCTGCCCCTCCCCTGCTCATGTTCTCTCTTTCCCTCAAAATAAACAAATAAACTTTAAAAAAAAAAAAAAAAGGCCCAACTTTCTACTACATAGATACACAAATATTTAAATTCGGGCCCTATTAAAATTAAAACCATAGTTGTAGAAACGTTATAATCTTCAAAACTCTCCAGTTCTCTCAATCACGAGTAAATGTTAAGTATTATTGGAACAAAGTTCACAACCTGTCCCATCCATTTATCTCTTTTGATCCATAGTTTTTCATTTTTCTTTTTTTTTTTTTTTTCCAGAAAGAGAGAGAGAAAGTATGAGCAATAGAGGGAAAGAGAATCTTAAGCAGGCTCCATGCCCAGTGCAGACTCATGAACTGTGACATCATGATCTGAGCCAAAATCAAGAGTCAGTCGCTTAACTGACTAGGTCACCCAGACACCCCTTCATTTTTCAAATGAAAGTTCATGATTCCCCAAAGAGTCCACAAACTACTTCAAATACTATTTAAATACAGAAATCCTACAAAACTACTTTAAATACTATTAGTTGTAATAGGCTTTCAATCTGAGCAGGCATATATACTATAAAAAGCCTTTATCTGTTTTGCAGGCATAAATACTTCTGTGCTGATCTATATCTACTCTTTTTTTTTTTTTTTTAAAGAAATGCTGCAAAATCAAATGTTACTGTGAAACAGAACCATACCTTCACATCATTCTTTCCACATAGGCCCGTCATGCAGGCCATGCCAAAGAAAGGTTTTAAACAGATAACCTTGCCAGGCCCAGGACAAACGGAAACTCTATGACTAACAGCATTCTCGTTGTTTCAGACTCTAGGTGGAAAACTTCCACTGATATTTAACAACTTTGCTCTAAGTGGACACAGAATAGTGGAGTAGAGAAAGCAAAGGATACAGAGGAAGAAAAATAGAGTTTGGGTTCAAGCTATACCACTAACTAGCTGTGCCACTGTGGGCAGGTTACTTAATTTCTCTGATCTATATAGTATCCTCATCTATAAAACCAGGACCATCACAATACCTACCTTAATGGATTTACTATGATACTGCATATGAAAGTATTTTATTGGGGCACCTGAGTGGCTCAGTCGGTTAAGCGTCCATCTTCAGCTCAGGTCATGATCTTGCAGTTTGTAAGTTCGAGCGCCACGGCCACATCAGGCTCTCTGTTGTCAGCGCGGAGCCCACTTCAGAGCCTCTGTCTCCCCCTCTCTCTGCCACTCCCCCACTCACTCTCTCTCAAAAATAAACATTAAGGGGCGCCTGGGTGGCTTGGTGGGTTGAGCTTCTGACTTCGGCTCAGGTCATGATCTCACGGTCCGTGAGTTTGAGCCCTGCATCGGGCTCTGTGCTGACAGCTCAGAGCCTGGAGCCTGTTTCAGATTCTGTGTCTCCCTCTCTCTCTGCCCCTCCCCTGTTCATGCTCTGTCTCTCTCTGTCTCAGAAATAGATAAACGTTAAAAAAAATTTTTAAAAATAAACATTAAAAAAAAAAGTATTTTATTAACTATGAAGGATTACACAAATGTTATTATTCACTTTATTTTTTCCTTAATATAGGAATTATATGCTCATTTTAAAAATTGGAAAATACAGGAAAATATGAAGAAGAAAAAAATCACCCACAGGCCTATCACCATTGTTGTTGTTGTTTTTTAAGATTTTGTTTTTTTCAAGTAATCTCTACACCTAATGTGGGGCTCAAACTCACAACCTTGAGATCAAGAGTTGCATGTTCTTCCAACTGAGCCAGCTAGGCACCCCCGTTATTTATCTTAACTGAAATAAATCTAACATCAACCAAAAAAAAATTAGAGCAAAAATAATTTCGGATGTTAATGATAATTTACAAATGACAAAATTAATTGCTGATCTTTTTTTAAGAGCAGAACGGCCTTTCCCATGTATCAGTTTAAAGTAAAGACAATCCTGCTATTTGTACCACAGCTGGTCTCAACAGGGTATAATATATGGGTGAGGCTCATAAAAGTCAAGGCCACAAAAACTCCCAAAATAAATATTTCATGAGCCCAAGGAGGAGTTACAACACATGCCCTCAGATGCAATGGAGAAGGCAAAGTGTCTGAAGTCCCATTAATAAAACTACCATGACCATACGATCACAAAGACTGACAGATTTCTATGGGCCACTTCAGTGGGAAAAAAAGAAAAATTTATATGCCATGCTACAAAACAGGCAGTCTAAGACTTCTGACTTTTTCACACTGTGCATTGAATCCCACCCTTGGAAATTCTTACCCCTCCTCTGTTTTTCGTTTCCCACCCTTCTTTGTCTCAGCACCTCTTCCTTGTTTTGTTTATTACATTAGAATCACTCTCTATGTTTAAAATGGCCTTATTCTATACAATGGAATATTATTCAGCAGCAAAAAGGAATGAAGTTCTGATACATACTATGCTACACTGTGGATGAACCTTGAAAACATTATGCAAAGTCAAAGAAGTCAGAGACAAAAGACCATATATTTTATGATTCCGTTAACACAAAATGTCCAAATAGGCAAATCCACAGAGACAGAAAGTAGACTGGTGGTTGTCTAGGCCTGAGAAAGTGGGGGATCGAGAGAATGAGTGACTGCTGATGGGTACGAGGTTTCTTTTTGACGGGATAAAATTAGATTGCAGTGATGGTTACACAACTCTGTCAATATATTTAAAAAACACCTCATTGTACACTTTAAATGGGGGAATTGTATGGTATGTGAATTACATCTCAACAAAACTGTTTTTAAAACATGGTCCTCCTCAGGATCCTGAAAAAAAGGACATGCAAATAAATACTCCCATCTTACCCCTCCCTAAGTTTGGAGTAAAAATGATAACTCAGTTGCAATAAGATATGTATAAAAAGTGACCGGACTACTTCTGTTTAACAAATATACTTGAAATTACAACTCCAAATGAGTCTTACCCCTCCAAAAGTAGTCACCTTAATGATGCCCTAAGTCTAAACTTGGTCCTCAGATTCTCAATAATTCTATGCCTCTGTTTGGGTCATTCTTTCCACTTAGGATGCTTTCTTACCACATGTTTAAATGTTCAAATTCCAGCTGTCTCAAATGCTACATCCTCCTTGAAGCCTTTCCGATACTCCCACCTAAAGTAACCTCACCTTCCTCTGAACTTCCACAGTACTTCACTTCCTTAGTGTCACTTGGGACTTTCAATCTAGTATTATACTTATTCTCCCCAGAATCATACTTGCTGCTTTGACATTAAAAGGGAGTCTCCATAAACACCTGTTTGATAAGTGAGTGACTATGCTTAACAATCAAGAAGTTCATCTTCATCTGGTAAACTTTCATTGTGGAAATGTCCAAAAGGCACTTGGACTCAAGAACGACACATAAAATAGTAGGGCTAAGGAATGCCCACCGCAGATAAAATTTTCTGGACTAATTTGACACATATATGTAAATAATCTGAGAGAAATTCTCAAACAGAAGCACTGGAATAAAGATATAACTTCCCAAGGTAACTGAAAGAAGCCTGAATTATATCGATTCCAGAATATTTGTTCAAAAATCAGTTTCATTATTTTATAATAACACAACGTTTTTTCCTAGCAAAACCTGAGGGCACTAGTATCAAGTTCCACTAATTCTTCCTCTACTGTATTTCTAGTTAACTCCTTCTCCATTTTCGCTGCCACACTCAAAGTCCAGGTCCTCAATTTTTTCATGACCAGCCAACTTAAAAGTTCTCCTAATTTATCTCCTCTCCTACAGTTCCTTCTTTCCTTCAGCAATACTTATTGGGCCATCCTGTGAGGCCTATTCTCCAGACACAACCTAGTTGAGAACTTGACACATGTACACAATTCATCACAACACCCAGTAGCATATATATAAGGGCCACAGTTGGCATTGAGAATTCCACGCAATGGGTAGGTCCCCTGGCCTCCAGAGAACACAACCTATACAGTCTCCCTCAAAAACTATTCTCATCCACTCCTCCCTCCCACTGTCTTTGTTCATCTTGGATAAGATGATTGGATAAGGCCTTCTGTTTAACTGCCATATGTCATACACTGACTTCGTCTCTAATTTCTCTCCAACTTACTTCCTGAGCTAGTCCAGACAATATACTTGTTGTAACCTGGAAATGACTTACCAGTACCTTTGTTCATTTTAACTATCAGCACAATCCTCCCAACTTTCTCTTTGCTAATTCAGATGTACCACCAACCTCAAGTCCCTTTCTTTGTATGTATTGGGATGCAACTATATGGTTTTGTTTTTTTTTTTTTTTTTCAGCTCATGACTGGCCTTATTTCTTTTGTATTTGTCTCACGATACCTTTGCAGTGTTTCCTAACTAAGGGTGTATCACAACCACCTATGAAGCTTCTGAAAAATACAAAGGCCTTGAGACTACCCCATGAAAGGCTCCTCAGTTAAGTCTGAGATGGGAGCTGGACAACTTTATTCCTAAAAACCCCTCTGGTGATTCTGATGCACACCAACCTGAGAACCACTGATTTATTACAATGCTCCCTAGGCAGCATTCACTTCTTATTAATTCATGCAATGAAGCTCATAAATAACTTTTCTCTAAATAGCCTAACCAGATATCAACCCCTAGACTAAACTAGCTCTGTTCCAAGTGCAACATGTGGTTTTAAGATTTCATTTCCTGAAGTATTCCATGGGGGGACACTATTACTCTGTCTCTTTACATTGTTTCCTATTTGTTGAAAAATGGAGGTCTGGAATGCAGCCATGTTAGACAACACTACTTAAGAATGTACTCTGGAGTCTTAGATTAAAATTAGTTACAAAAAGAACAAGAACAATATAGAACTAGATATTCTGAATGAATACTGCATTCTTACTGAATAGATTCTTACTAAATCTATACAGAACGAAATTGAGGAATTTAGTCGGTGGGGTCTCCCCCCCCTTCCTAATTATCAGTCTCTTGAACTGGCTGAGAAGGACCCCTAAAGACTGAGGTAGACTTTCAGCTGCTAAAGTGCCACTAGTGCATTACAGTGCTCTAATCAGACAAGTAAACCAAGCCCCACCCAGACCCACAGTTGCCTCCCAAGCTGCCAACTACCCTGACATACACTATTTACACAGCTCAGTGGGGGAACAGTATGAACTTTTTCCAAAGTTGTCCCTTAGAGGCAGCAGGGGTCTGAGTGAGTCACCCACCCAGGGTGGGAAAGAAGTGTGATATTAGTCAGGGAAGTGTTAGGAGACTGGTCACAGCACCTCTTTTCCCATTTCAGAAGTGAGCTCCGCCTCCCCTAAGAACCACCTCTGTTATTAGTCACAGCTGTGGGCTACAGAGGTCTGCAGGGCCACACAGCCACCCAGCAAAGTTGTGGGCTGGGGAGGAGACGCCCCGTTCTCCTCTCCGGCAGGGGCCTCTCTCCGGCAGGGGCCGCAGATCCCAGATTCCACAGGCCTCTCCCAACACTCCATCTTGCTTCCTGCCCGGAGGAGGGGCGGAGGAGGAGGGCCACCAAGTCTAGAAAGGCCCCAGAAGGAGGAACCCGTTTGACAGCAGGTAAAGCCAGGTGGAAATCTCCACGGGAGGGAATAAAATGAAAGGCCGCAGGGTGAAGCAAAAGTGGAAAAGGGACTCGGGGTCATGAATTATTTCATAAAGAAATATAAGGAAATTACCCGGTGTTTGAGAGTGCCAGAGGTGTGAGCAGAAGTAGAAATGCCTAGGAAGGAAGGAGGAGACCGAGAGACGAGTGGCAAGTAAGACAAGTAGACAAAAGAGCCCGACTCGGGGAGCGCGGGGGGGAAGGGTGGTGGGTGAGGGAGGTCTCCGGGTGAGGGGCAAAAGTATTAGAAAGGTGAACAAGGCCGCTCAAATAAGAATCCCTCGAAGGAAAGGCAGGGGAGCGCGCCCGCACATAGGCCAGACTGGGGAGGCCTAAGAAGGAACTGAGAGCAAGACTGTCAACGCGAGGGGCGACAGCCTGCTGAGTGAAAGGGGCCATCAGACACCCTAACAACTATCCTTTACTGAGCGCCTACTGTGGGTCACAAGCTGCGCTAGGCACTTTACAAATACCACCTCGCTGAATCTTCACAACAAACCCGCAAGGCAGGCATTATTATGATTGCCCCCATTTTATGGATGAAGAAACTGAGGCCCAGAGAAGCATAGGGGCTCGCTCAAGGTCACAGAGTGGGGGGGAATTGGGATTCGAACCCACGGCCATCTGGCTGCAGAACCCACGCGCAAAGCCACAGGCAGCAAGCCGGCAAAGGGGAGCCATTGGAATGTCTCCTCACCCCGCTCCCCACTCCAGGCCTAGCGCGCTCACCCGGACAAGGTTGCTGACTGCCGCCTGCACAGCGGCCACCGGCGCGGTGAGGTCAGGGATGGCTTTGCCGTCCACCTCGCCTTCCTCGTGCATGATCACCAGGTGGGAGATTTGCTGCGCCACCGGCTCCAAAATGCTCTCGATCGTGCGCGTATGAAACACCGGCATCGCGGCGGCAAGCAGGAGGCGGCGAACCGCTGGCTACAGAGAATTGGGAACGGCTGGGCCGGGAACCGGCAAAGAGACCGACTGCGAGCAGCAACTACGGAGTCGGGGCTTCCCTCGGCGTAACCAGCCCCGCGGGCGCCCCGCCCTCTCATGTAGCCGCGCCCAATGGCAGCACCATTCAGACCGGGTCCGCCACTCCTATTGGTCCCACTTCAAGATGCTCCGCCCCCGCTACCGCGCCGCCAAGAACCCGCCCCGCCCCCATTCCCAAGGGAGGGGCCTGGGATTGGGGCTGCGCCGCAGGGATTGCGACCGGATTCCGGAGACCTAACGCGGGCGCTCCTTATAAGGGCATGGTGGGAGCGGAGCGTGCGGCTGGAATCAGCAGCCCCGCCCCCAGGAGCCACCTCCCGCCAGGGCTCTGCAGAGCTCCGCCCCTCTGCAGAATCACCTCAGCGGGGCGGGGTCTCCTCACCTCCCGCGGCTCTGGAGTCTCAAGAGATCAGGGTCTCCTCGCCCCCTCCTCAACTTTTCCCTTCGCACAATTCCCTCAAAATACTCTTTCCATTTCCTCTCAGTAATACGTGGAAATATTTTTGGTAAAACATTCATATAACAGGAATGCACATGTAACATGAGTGTCCCATTCATTCACACACACACACACACACTCCACCCACTCCCGTCCTCAGAGATTTTCACTGTTAATAGTTTAATGTGTAGCCTTCTAGACTTTTGGGTATTCATTTTCTTGTACATGTATATTTTCTAAGTAAGTGGGATTAAACATTTTCCTGGAATTTGATATTTTTCCCCTTAATTAAAACCACCTGGTTATC
This sequence comes from Neofelis nebulosa, assembly GCF_028018385.1. Classification (NCBI taxonomy): domain Eukaryota; kingdom Metazoa; phylum Chordata; class Mammalia; order Carnivora; family Felidae; genus Neofelis; species Neofelis nebulosa. Next base: position 39,048,835 of record NC_080794.1, on the reverse strand, counting down.
TTTCATCATTGATAAATATAGGTCTAACTTCATTCTTTTTTAATGGCTGCATGGTATTCCATTGCATTAAATCAAACAATTTATATAACCAATTTCCTACTAGTGGACATTTAGATTAAATTCTGTTTGTCAGTATCAAAAAACAATTCTGCATGACCAGCATTGTGTTGTGCTGCACGTGTGTAAATATCTAGGACAGAAACCTAGAAAGGAAGTAAAAATGAAAAAGTTTTATCAAAAGTTTTACATTTTGATACAACCAAATTACCTATTCCTCTCACAGCACACTTTATATTAAAGACATCTTGTGAATATATCTCTGATTCTCTTTCACCCAAACTTTCCCATTCCAAGGTAACACTTTCACTAATACCACCAAGCTGACATTCCTCAAGTCAAATGAAACTATTTCTCAAGGTCCCACATTTTCCAAGAGGCTAAACTATGTGTGTTTTCCTGTGAAATTTTTGAAGCTATTTTTGTCTGGTAATATATATCCCCTATTTCTACTCTGCATGTTGCCAAATCCTGCATTTTTTTCTTCTCATAATATCATCACTGTTTGGCTACTACTTCCATATCCTTATAGGTAACAGAATTCTATATCTATTTTAAGCTAACATTTATTTATACTTTATAAGTTCTAGGCACTGTGTAAACCCTTATTCAAACTGAGGTATATGCAGTTTATACTACTTTATTCTCCCCCATTTTACAGGTAAAGAAACTGAAGCTCTGTCATTCATCTAAAGTTTCACCTAGGACCAGCTAAAGGTAAGGAAACCAAGCCAGGCATCTTCCCTTCCAATAGGCCTTCCTCCACAACCCTCAGCAGATGGGTGACCTCAAAAGACATGCTTACCTCAACACTGAGACTCACTAAGTAACTGGATCAAGGGATGGAAAGAGACCCATGGCCACCTAACAGCTCTCAAACATGCTGTGGCCCTGATAGCTTGAGTTGGGAATGGCCACCATAATCCCTCACCCCTAGATGCTATGAGGAGCCCACACGGAATCCTGCCTAAGGCAGAAGGCAGAACAGAAACCAGCTGTGGTCACTGGACAGGAGTGGGGAAGAAAAGGTTAGTGGGGGCAGGGAACCAAGAGGCTGGAGGAGCAGGCTGCCCATCCACAGGAGGTGGTGAGAGACAGGACCGTGCAAAAGTGGAGATTCCAAACCCCCAATGTGTGCTCCATTGTCTCATTGGACTTCTAAAATACAAACTCAAAGATAAAGTTGGGGTTTTTTTTAATTTTTTATTTTTTTTGAGAAAGAGAGAGAAAGAGAGAACGAGTGGGGGAGGGGCAGAGAAAGAAGGGGAAAGAGGATCAGAAGCGGGCTCTGCGCTGACAACCGATATGGGGCTTGAATTCACGAACCATGAGATCATGACCTGAGCCGAAGTCAGACTCTTAACTGACTGAGCCACCCAGAGGCCCCTCAAAGATAAAACTATAAAAACTAAGACAATAACCCACGAGCATTACACCTCAAATGTGAAGCTCTTATGAGTGCAGGGCCCTGTGCAACCACCCCGGCCTGTGAACCTCACCCTAGTTACACAGCTAGTAACCATGTTAGTCTGACCATGACTAACTCTTGATTACTAAACAGCTCGCAGGAACTCCCTTGCCTGATGGATCCTCTCTTCAAAACTAATAACATTTTTGTCTAGTCTACCACAGCTACCAAAGCTGTTTTCTCTGCTTATTATCTCACGTAGTAATAGTAATATATAGGCAATGGAATTACATATGATCTTTTTTCTGTAATCCTTACTCTGCCCCCACTTTAATAATTATATACTTAAGTGTAGTTTAACACTTTCTTCTGGCCCATGTATTTCCTGCAAATCAGCAGCAGGACTCAGAGACTTAATCATGCAATAGACTTCTAACTGTAATATATCATCCCTGCCTCCAATTTTATACTCCAGGCTACTCCAGACTAACCATATTAACCTCCCTAAAATACCACATGGGATGTCCAAGCCACATGCTCCCCTCCATCCACATCCGTGTCCACGTCTGTCCACCTCCTCCCCCACACTCATGCACACCATCCAAAATCTTCCATGGCAACTTTTAACCTATGTTAACATCAACGTCCTCCACAGTCTGTGTTCAGACCAACCTCCTTGCCTTCTCCTTCCTCATCCAGACCCACAGAAAGGTGGGTTAAATAGTGCAAAGAGCTGGAGTCATCTAGAGTTCAAGCCATAATCCCAGCTTCACAATTCGATTGGGATAGAACTCTGACAAGTAGCTTTTCTTCTCTCTCCCTGAATTTCTGTGTTTGTAAAAGTAGAATGATACCACCCTTATAGAGCTGATGTAAGGATTGTTAAATGAATTTGTGTAAAGCACCTAGGAGACCCTCAGGAAAAGGGAACTGTTACTATGATTACAGCAGTCACAACAGTCACAAAATTGCTGGTGGAATTTTTCTTTTCAGCTTTTGCCTATATTTCTTTTCCAACTAAAACCTCTCTCTGGTTGTCTAAGTCTTACCTACTGTGGTAGGTAAAATTCTAAGATGTCTGCCTAGATTTCCTATCCCTGGTATAAACCTCAGAACTGCAAATGTAATGGACTTTATCTACACATGGTGATGTTATATAGCACAGTTGACCTTAAAATAAGGAGATTATCCAGGCAAGTCTGGCCTAATCACATCAGTCCTTTTTTTCTAAGTTTATTTATTTATTTTGAGAGAGAGAGAGAACACGAGAAGTGGAGGGGCTGAGAGAGAGGGAAAGAGAGAGAATGCCAAGCAGGTTCTGCTCTGTCAGTGCAGAGCCCGATTTGGGGCTTGATCCCACGAACCATGATCATGATCTGAGCTGAAATCAAGAGTTGGACGCTTGGGGCGCCTGGGTGGCTCAGTCAGTTAAGCGTCCAACTTCAGCTCAGGTCATGATCTCTCGGTCCGTGAGTTCGAGCTCCGTGTCGGGCTCTGTGCTGACAGCTCAGAGCCTGGAGCCTGCTTCCGATTCTGTGTCTCCCTCTCTCTCTGCTCCTCCCCCGTTCATGCTCTGTCTCTCTCTGTCTCAAAAATAAATAAACATTAAAAAAAAAAAAAGAGTTGGACGCTTAACCAACTGATCCTCCCAGGTGCCCATATTAGCCTCTTTAAAGCAAAGAGTTTTCTTCAGCTGGTCATGAGGTAGTTAAAGATTAGAACCACAGGAAGGATTTAACAAGCTGTCGATAGATTAAAGATGCAGGAAGTCACATGTCAAGGAATGCAGGCTGCCTCTAGGAACTGCAAGTAGACCCTGGCTGACAACAGGGAAATGTAAACCTCATTCCCACAGCTACAAGGAACTAAATTCTGACAGGTAGAATGATCTTGGGGGAGTGCCTGGGTGGCTCAGCTGGTTGAGCATCCAAGTGTTGACTTCAGCTCAGGTCGTGATCCCAGGCTCATGGGATTGAGCCCCTCCTCCACACCCAGTGTGGGGCCTGTTTAAGATTAAGATTCTCTCTCTCTCTCTCTCTCTCTCTCTGCCCCTGCCCTGTTCACGTGCTCATGCTCTTTCTCTCTCTGGAGAAGGAGAAGGAGGAGGAGGAGGAGGAGGAGGAGGAGGAGGAGGAGGAGGAGGAGAAGAAGGAGAAGAATGATCTCGGAAACAGATTTTCCCACAGAGCCCCCAGATGAGAACTCAGTCCATTGGATACCTTGATTTCAGAATGTGATAATGAACACTGAACCCAGCCACACCATGAAGGACAAACATCTGACCTTTACAACTGTGAGATGAACATGAGTGTTGTGAGGTAACTTGTTACACAGCAATAGAATACTAATGCACCTACCTTCAAGGTCTACTTCTTTTTTTTTTTTTTTTAATGTTTATTTTTGAGAGAGAGAGAGAGACAGAATGTGAGCAGGGGAGGGGCTGAGAGAGAGGGAGACACAGAATCTGAAGCAGGCTCCAGGCTCTGAACTGTCAGCACAGAGCCCAACACAGGGCTCGAACCCATGAACTGTGAGATCATGACCTGAGCCAAAGTAGGACACTCAACCAACTGAGCCACCCAGGCGCCCCCAAGGTCTACTAGTCCTTTCTATATGACTTCCCACCACAAAACCCTGGCATGAACTATTTATACAAACCCTTTTTCCTTCCTAAAACTTATCACAATTGCCCTTTTATTACATGACCACTTTACATTTCTCTCCTATTACAGAGACTGCTAAATGTCCCCCATACTTGTTCTGCTCTTTCTCCACAGTAATAGAACCCCAGATTTATAGCTGGGCACTTAGCCACACTGTTCCAATTTGACACATGGCAAGTTACAAAGCTTTGGTTTTCTCATCTCTAAAATAGGGATAGTAATCTTTTGGACCTTTTTTAATGGAAAGGGCTTAGCGCAAAGTCAGCACGAGGAAAACATTAACAAAGATCAATTCACAGCCTACACTAGACTAAGAAACTAAGTCACAAATAATGTGGTGAAGACCATGTTGTCATGTACCAAGCAGGAAGAGATCACGATAAGGACCTAAGGATAAAAAAGAGTTGATGGGACAGTGAAATCAATGTAGCTGCAAAGGAAGAATGTTTGGTTAGGAAGGCACCTAGAGGTGGCAGCATGTTCTGGGACATGATTAAATTATAGTAGTCTACCCTTATGCACAGGAGAGTACATTCTAAGACCCTCAGTGGATATCTGAAACTGCAGATGGTATCGAACCCTATATACACTGGTTTTCTTCCTATGATAAAGTTTGATTTATAAATTAAGCACAGTACGAGATTAACAACAATAACTAATAATAAAAGAGGACAATTACAACAATATACTATAATAAAAGTTGGTGACTATGGTCTTTCTCTCAAAATATCTTGCCATGCGATATTCACCTTTCTTCTTGTGATGCTCTAAGATGATAAAATGCCTGCATGATGGGACAAATGAGGTGAAGGACATAGGCGCTGTGATGAAGTGTAGGCTGCTATTGCCCTTCTGATGTCTGTCAGAAGGAAGAGCAGCTGCTTTGGGGCCACGGTGGACTGTAGGTCACTGAAAGCCCCCAAGTTGAAGCTTTGGATGAGGGGGACTAGTGTCATCAGACTAAAGTGAATGTTCACATGGCTCAAAGATAAGAATGAAAAGATAAATTTCCACAAGATTATAACCTGCAGAGGTTAAGGACTGTGTAACATTTGCTCGTGGTTGCAGCTGGCTCAACATCGCTCTGCCATATAATTAGTCTGAAGGCCACTAATGACAGGGTACATTGTGAGATATGTAAAAATTTAGCATTTCTCGGTAAAAAATAATTGAGGAAGAGTTTTATTTTTAATGTTTATTTATTTATCTTGAAAGAGAGGGTGGGGGAGAGGCAGAGACAGGGTGACAGAGAATCATAAGCAGGCTTCACACTGTCAGTGCAGAGCTGGACACGAGCCTTGAACTCACGAATTGTGAGATCATGACCTGAGCCAAAATCAAGACTCGGACGCTTAACTGAGCCATCCTGGTGCCCCAGAGGAAGAGTTTTTGATGATGGCAATTATTTCACACAGTACCCCATAGCATGGGAAGCTTTAAATTCTTCTAAGTCCGTAGCAGTTCTCCAGGTTACGTGAAAAACAGGAAGTACAGCTCTCTTTTATTACACAGACTGGGAAATTGAGACATAGTAGCAACTGTCAGTATGAATACAATATGTGGAAATTTTAATCAGGGAGAGAGCTGGGTATAAAATCTAAGTCTTCTGTATTTAGTTGTTTAGTTTAGTTTCTATGCTCTCCTAATTAGTTTTCGGACTGCTCTATGTCAGTTATGGGCCTGAGGATTGGCTTATACCTTCTCAATACTCTCTAGTATACTTCACGCCCACTTTGGTAAATCTACAATTTACACGCACACACTGCATCCCCCAACTCACACAGATGTACCTTCTCTGTTTATACCATCTCACCAACCTCTTCCCCACACTGTCCCCACATCAGAACCACACAGTGGCTCAATCAGTAGTTCTTCCTTTCTTCCCCAAATGCTACATGTACACCACACTCCTCCCTCCACCCCCACCCAAAACCACAACCACTTCCCCCATCACTTTGAAAACAGCAGGGCTCTTCTCTTTTCTTCTTTGTTACCCTTAACTTTATTGAGGTATAATTAACAAAACACACACACACACACACACACACACACACACACACACACATATGCTATACAATGTAGTGTTTTGATATATATTCATACTGTGAAATGATTACTACAATCAAGCTATTTCACACATTCACATAGTTAACATTTTTTCTTGTGAGAATACTTAAAATCTACCCTTTATAAATATACAATACATTATTATTAACTATAGTTATCATGCTGTATGTTAGATCTCTAAAACTTATTCATTTTATAACTGGAAGTTTGTACCCTTGACAAACATCTCCCCATTTCTCCCACTACCCCCCACCCCCTGGTAATCACGCTTCTTTCTTTTCTTTTTCTTTTTTTTTTTTTTACTTTTTTAAAAAATTGGAGTACAAATATCTCTTCAAGATGTAGATTTCATGTCTTTTGGATTTATAACCAGAAGTGGGATTGCATTATCCAAAGAAGATATCTAAGCAGACAACAGGTATATGGAAAGGCACTCAACATCACTAATCATCAGGGAAATGCAAATCAAAACCACGTTGAAATATCACTTCACATCTGTTAGGATGGTTATTATCAAAAAGCCAAAAAATAGTAAGTGTTGGCAAGGATGTGGAGAAAAGTGAATCTTTATTCCCTGTTGGAAATGTAAATTGGTACAGGCATTATGGAAAACAGGAGGGAGGCTCTTCAAAAAATAAAAAATAGAACTATCTTATCCTGATCTTTTCCTTTATTCACCAATTTTTTAAAAATTCAGTATGGATTTAAATCATTTGCAGCTTCACATTTTTCCAGTGTTCTCACTTTTTTATTGCACTTCAACCTTCTACTCTGTGAGAAAGCTACAAAGAAGGTTATTAAAAATTACGTAAAATTTCAGCTCCCAGAGATACCTACTAATAACATTTTAATATATTACCTTTCAGGCTTTTCTCTGCCCATATATATTTTTATGTGTGTGTTCATTTTTTTCTCACACAAATTTTTTACTGAGATAATTTACACACCATAAAATTTACCCTTTTAAAGTATAGTGTTCAATTTTTATTCCTGCTATTTTCACCTCAACATTATTATATCAAGAACATGTGCTCATGACATTGAATATTCTCCAAAACTTTATTTTTTAGAGTTTATAGCCATTTTAAAGTATGCAAGAATCATAATTTATTTAAACATCTTCTTATTGGACATTTAAGTTGTCTCCAACTTTTCATTATTGTAAATAATGCTTTGAAAAATAGTCTTGTATTTTTATTTTTATAGACATAGAATTATTGTTTTAACACATTTTTACTTATGAGAGGGGCAAATGCTACTGTTTGCCTACCCAATAGACATTCTCTCCTTCATCCTTAGTTTGTAGAATCTCATAGTTTGGAGAGGTGTATTAGTTATCTATTGCTGTCTATAAACTACTCTGAAACAGGAGCACCTGGGTGGCTCAGTCAGTTAAGAGTCGGGCTTTGGCTCAAGTCATGATCTCATGGCTCATGAGTTCCAGTCCCATGTTGGGCTCTGTGCTGACAGCTGAGAGCCTGAAGCCTATTTCAGATTCGGTGTCTCCCTCTCTCTCTGCCCCTCCCCCAGTCATGCTCTGTCTTTCTCTCCTTCAAAAAGAAATAAACATTATAAATTACTCCAAAATAATCCTTTATTCTCTCTCATGTTTTCTATGGCTCAGGAATTTGGAAGTGGCTTGGCTGGGAAGTTCTAGCTTAGAGTCTCTCATAATGTTGCAGTCAGCTGGGGTCATCTCCAAGCTCCTTCAGTCACATGTTTGATGCCTGGACTGGGAAGATTAGAAAAACTGGGGTCTTACATGGTAGAGCCTTTCAAAAATCCCTTTCTATTTCGAGGCACCTGGGTGGCTTAGTTGGTTAAGCATAGGATTCTTCATTTTGGCTCAGGTCATGATCTCATCATGAGATCAAGCCCCGCATCAAGCTCTGTGCTGGGTGTAGAGCCTGCTTAAGATTCTCTCTCTCTGCCTCCCTAGACCCATCTCCCACTCATGCTCTATCTTCTCTCTCAAAAAAAAAAAAAAAAAAGAAAGAAAGAAAGAAAAAAAAAAAAAAAAAGAGGGGTGCCTGGGTGGCTCAGTCAGTTGAGCGTCCGACTTCCGACTTCGGCTCAGGTCATGATCTCACAGTTTGTGAGGTCGAGCCCTGCAACAGGCTCTGTGCTGACAGCTTAGAGCCTGGAGCCTGCTTCGAATTCTGTGTCTCCCTCTCTCTCTGCTCCTCCCCCGCTCATGCTCTGTCTTTCTCTCTCCTTCAAAAATAAATTTAAGACAAAATTAAATTAAAAAAAGAAAGAAAGAAAGAAAGAAAGAAAGAAAGAAAGAAAGAAAGAAAGAAAGAAAGAAAGAAAGAAAGAAAAGAGAGAGAATCTCTTTCTATATCTATGTGGTCCCCTCACCATTATCTCTCAAACACGCTTACTTCAGGGTAGCCAGACTTCTTATATAGGACTCAGTACTTCAAAAAGCACATCTCTCAAGAGATCAAGAGCTAGGCAGAAGCTGTATCACCTTTTCTAACTTAGTCGTGCAAATCACAAATATCATCTCCCACCTGAATCATACATAGATAGGCCCACCCAGATTTCAGAAAGGGAACATGGACCTCATTTCTTCCTTGATGTAAAAGTATCAGTCACATTTAAGGAGACATTTGGAAAATCTAACCTGCCAGAAAAGCAAAAATGCTCAGAGAAGGTGGAACCCTACCCAAACCTAAGGGATGAACTATGCTTTGTCTAACCAATTATGGTAATCCCACTCTTTATTGTTAGTATAAAAGACACTGCTAGCTGTCCACCTAAAATGTATTTATCCTTCCTCCTATCAGAACCCAGCTAAACATACTAAATTACCCAAGCTTTCCTGCAGCTAGGATAGCCAAGTGATAAATTCTGCCTTAATGAAATGAAGCTAAGAGATCTAGTAAAGCTTTCATTTTCCTAATGTAAGTCCTTGCCCCTTTCTGATACACAAGAACATAGCTCCAGGGATAGTTCTTGACAGGCATGGGCCAATTAATACTGTCTATCCACCTGCTCGTAGTGTTTGGTTCAGGAATAAGTATTTGACTCAATTTGGCCCAGCATGAGAAAGAGTGACTCTCAGGTCTCAGGTGTAGGAGCTACCAAAGACGTGCTTTCTTTTTCCTTCAAGGCATGATATGAAAGCAGGAAGCATCTGCAGTCATTTTTATTTCATTAGGAAAAAGTTTGGAGCTCTGGGGAACACCACAGGAGCTTGAATTTGAAGGCAACACCAAGAAGTGAGAGAGAGACAGAGAAATTTGTCTTCAGTGAAATTTTTATTTTGGACTCAATCCTCACCTAAAGCCAGACTGACCTCAGGATTTTTCATTTACTGAATATATTGGTCAGGGTTCTCTTGGGAAACAGAGCAAGTAGGAACCAAAGAGATTTATTATAAGGAATTGGCTCATGCCATTATAGAGGAAGACAAGTCCTAAGATCTGCAGGATGATTGGCAATCTGGAGACCCAGGAGAGGAATGTTTTAGTTCTAGTCTAAGTCTGAAGGCCTGAGAACCAGGAGAGTTGATGGTGTAATTCCTGTCAAAGGGTGACAGGCTCAAGGCCCAGAAAAAAAAAAAAAAAAAACTTGTTTCACTTTTAGTCCAAAGGCAGGAAACAAGCTAATGTCCCTGTTGGAATTAGTGAGGAAAGAAAGAATTCTCTCTTACTTGGGGGAGGGCCACTCTTTTTGCTTCATTCAGGCCTTCAATTGATTGGATGAGGCCCACTCACATTAGAGGGCAATCTGCTTTACTGAGTCTACCAATTTAAATGTTAGTTTCATCCAAGAACACTCTCACAGAAACACTCCGAATAACATTTGACCAAATATCCAGGCACCCCATGGCCCAGGCTAGTTGACACCAATTTAACCAGCACACTGAGCAAATTAATCCCTCTTGTGGTTTAAAACAGTTTGATTTGGGTTTTCTTTCACTTGCAACCAAAAAGGCTACATTGATATAGGGAATCTACTCTGTGCCAGACTGTGCCAAGTGCACCAAAACAGCAAGACAGACCTTCCAGTCCAGCAACATATGTAGGAAGACCACTGCTTTTTTTTAATTTCTTTAAGTAATCTTTATGCCAAAAGTGGGGCTCAAACTCACACAACCCTGAGATCAAGAGTCACACATTCCACCGACTAACCCAGCCAAGTGCCTCCAAACCGTTGTGTTTTTTTGTAAAAATGGTATTAAAAGATAACATTCAGATGACTGCCAAGTTGGTTGACATCTTGACTATAACCTCATAAGAAGAGAGACCCTGAACCAGAACTACCCTGATAAGCTACTCCTAAGTCCTTGACCCACAGATATTTATCTGATATAGTAACCATTTTTGTTGTTTCACAGCATTAAGATTTCAGGTATTTTTTTACACAGGAATAGATGTGTAATAGGCCCCTTCCACAAACATATCCACTAATCTGACCTTTATCATCATCATAAGTTAGCTTTACCTGTTCTTGAAATTTATGTAATTGAATTCATACAGGATACACTCATTTGTTCCTGGCTTCTTCCACTCACTGTTATATCTGTGAGATTCACCATATGCTTACATCTAGAAATAGTCTGTTCTTTGTTATTGTTGTATAGTATTTTGTTTCATAAATATACCAAAATATATCTTTTCTACTGTTGGTGGAAATTTAATTTTTTCCCACATTTTGACTATATAAATAAAACTTCTATGAACAATCATATATGTCTTTTGGTTGGACACATATATACTCATTTTTCTTGAAAGCCACTTGAAAAACTGTTTTAATGTTTATTTTTGAGAGAGAAAGAAAGCGCCAGCACATGCAAGTGAGGGAGGGGCAGAGAGAGAGGGGGGAACAGAGGATCTGGAGCAAGCTCTGTGGTAACAGCCGAGAACCCCATGTGGGGCTCGAACTCAGGAACCATGAGATCATGACCTGAGTCAAAGTTGGATGCTTAACCCACTTAGCTACCCAGGTGCCCCGTGGAAGCCATTTTTAAAATGTAACATTTCTGGGATGCCTGGGTGGCTCAGTCGGTTAAGCATCCAAGAGCCCCATATTGGACTCTGTGCTGACAGCTCAGAGCCTGGAGCCTGCTTCAGATTGTGTGTCTCCCTCTCTCTCTGCCCCTCCCCCACTCACTCTGTGTGTGTGTGTGTGTGTGTGTGTGTGTGTGTGTCTCTTTCAAAAATAAATAAATGTTTTAAAAAAATTTTTCAAGTAATATTTCTTGCTTCCAACTTTCCTGTACTACTGCTTACTCTGATATTTTACTTATTAGCCTCTCCTGCTGTTCTTTTGAAAATGACTGAAAACTCAACCTTATCTTTTAAACATTTCCAAACAATCTTTTTTTTTTTTAAGTTTATTTATTTATTTTGAGAGAGAGAGAAAGAGCACACGTGTGCACACAAGCACAGGAGGGGCAGAAAGAGAGAATCCCAAGCAGGCTCCATGCTATCAGTGCAGAGCCCAACATGGGGCCTAAATCCATGAACCTTGAGATCATGACCTGAGCTGAAACCAAGAGTCAGATGTTCAATCAACTGAGCCATCCAGATGCCCCTCCAAACAACATTTAATTTGTAAATTTTAACTACTTATAATGGCAAAGGAATAATCAGAGGACATTGTTTTCTTAGCTGTGTGGAGAATGGGTTCTTCCTATCTCCCTCATTCCCATGGGTTTTTGTAATCCATCAAAAAAGAACTTTCAGTCCTCCTAGATTCTTATGTACAGAGAACTTCCTTCAACAATATTTTTGCAGATCCAAGAATTGTGCTGTGAGTAAAACTACTACATAACAAAATTGATGAATGGCTAATTTTTGCATATGCCAGCAATTCTCAAACTTTTTGGTCTCAGGATCTCCATATACTTTTTTCTTTTTTAGGACCTCTGTATATTTCTTTTTGTTGTTGTTGTTTATTTATTCTTGAGAGACAGAGAGAGATAGAGCACGAGCAGAGGAGGAGCAGAGAGAGAGGGAGACACAGAATCTGAGGCAGGCTTCAGGCTCCGAGCTGTCAGCACAGAGCCCGTCGCGGGGCTCAGACTCACCGACCACAAGATCATGACCTGAGCTGAAGTTGGATGCTTAACCGACTGAGCCTTCCAGGCATCTCTAGGACCTCTGTATATTTCTAAAAATTATTGAGGACCCCAAAGATCTTTTGTTTATGTGATTATACTTAACAGTATTTACTGCTTTAAAGAAATTGATAAAACTTTTATATATTTATTAATTAATTTTTTAAAATAATGATAAACCCATCATGAATTAACATAAATAACATATTTTAATTGTTTTTATTTTAGAGACAGAGAGAGAGAGCTGCAAGCAGGGTAAAAGGGACAGAGGGAGTGAAAGAACCCCAGGCAGTTTCCATACTCAGCATGGAGCCCAATGTGGGGCTTGATTCCATGACCCTAGGATCATGACCTGAGCCAAAATCAAGAGTCAGTCACTCAACCAACTAAGCCACCCAGGCACCCCAGAATAATATATTTTTATGAAAAATAATGTGGACCTCCTGAAAGTATCTCAGACACTCAAAGCAGTCCCTGGACTATGCTACGAGAACCACTGGTCTGTGCTGATGCATTCTTTGCCCCTATCTTATCACTTTGTATAAACCATCTTTTATTTTGACTTCTCAACATCACATTCATCTTTATTTGGTGACAAAACCCTTATTTCCTAAAGAGAACCTATTCAAGATGGTTGAGATGAAGTTGACCACATCCCTTTCTCACCCAGTGAAATGCATGTGATGCATGATTGCCTAGAGCTTCTTGGGAACTCTCATGCTGAGCGATTAGAAAATTATTTCTCTCCCTCTCTCTCTCTCTCTCCCTGTCTCTCTCTTTCTGTCACTCACTCCCTGTCTTCCCTCTCTACCTCCAGGTTGCAAATCATATTTTAGGAAAGCCTAAAAACAACTTTCTTCCCCATTAAGTGGAGGCAGCCTTCTAAGAAATGAAAAGCCCCAATCCCTGATGACATCATTTGAATTATTGGAGCAAGCCAGGACTGAAAAAATCTCTCCTCCCTCTTCTCAGTTGTGTTAGCCAGTTTGCTAAAGTTCGGTCTTTGTCCCTGACAAGTGAAGGAACACTGCTTAATACACATTGATAACATTTATGCATCAATCACAGCCTTCAACATTTAAATATAACATGAGAATTTCAGACATTGTGCTAGGACAACAGGCAAAACATTTAGGTGGTATGGAGTCTTCCAGATATTTATTTCTAAAATGTGGGTACACCTCAGAATCAACTAAGGGAGCTTTTTCAAAATACAAACTTCTAGACCCTGCCCAAAATACTCTGACTCAGTTGATGGAGCCAAAGAATATGTATTATTAGTAAGGTCCCTTGGTGATTCTGACACAATCAGTACAAGATCTGGCATTTGATAAACACTAATCTAGAAAACTATCGATTCCATCTGTAAGAACAATATACAGTATGGATTTCTATGCTTCTATAAATAAAACTTCTTTGGCTAGTACAGGAATGCCATGATTTTCAGAAATTCACTTAAGAGAAATCCTGGAATTTATAAATTAGGTAAAATATTCACACAAAGCATGGCACCCATGCACTTCCCATCCCCTTTCAGCTAAGACCGTTTAAGAGTTCTTTGCTATCTTCTTCAAATTTCTATCTTATCCACATCTTCGCCAACTAAGCTGTTAACTGTATGTATTAACATACACACATAATATATAACACTGTACAGTATTTGGCAATTCAGCATTTTGCCAATCAATAACAGACATCATTCAAATGTGCAAAAAGCCACTAATAAGGACAGCAGCTTGAACACCATTAGGCTGGGCACCAAAGCAAAATCTAGGAAACTCAGGCAGAAGTTTCTAATTATTTGATCATTATCAAACTTTAGCTGATCTAAAATGGTAGGGAAGACTTTGAGAGAAAATCTTCAAGTCCCCACCCTCAGAAATGTTTGGAAATGGTATTTGCAAATAAGGATTTTGTATATGATAATTATGAAAGTTTTGTGTTGTATTCCTTCAATAAAATGTATTGCTTTTTTCACACAGAGAGGTATTATCTTACTAAATTTATTTCTAGGTATTCATAGTTTGTTGATAACTGGAATAACTTTTGAAATTACCCTTTCTAGGAAATTATTTATAATTTAAAGAAAGGCTATTTTTAAATTTACCATAAGATAAAGTCTCTTATTGGCTGTGAATAAGATGTATTTTTGATAGTCTCTTGGGTTTTCCTGTTATGTAATCATATCATCTGAAAAATCAAATTCATGTTGCCACTTTATTTGCAATATTTATTCCTGTATATCTTATTTTCTTATCTTTTTAAAAATTTTATGTTTTTTTAAATTTACATCCGAATTAGTTAGCATATAGTGCAACAATGATTTCAGGAGTATATTCCTTAACGCCCCTTACCCATTTAGCCCATACCCCCTTCCACACCCCCTCCAGTAACCCTCTGTTTGTTCTCCATATTTATGAGTCTCTTATGTTTTGTCCCCATCCTTGTTTTTATATGATTTTTGCTTCCCTTCCCTTATGTTCATCTGTTTTGTCTCTTAAATTCCTCATATGAGTGAAGTCATATGCTATTTGTCTATCTCTGACTGGCTAATATCACTTAGCATAATACCCTCTAGTTCTATCCACATAGGTGCAAATGGCAAGATTTCATTCTTTTTGATTGCCAAGTAATACTTCATTGTATATATACACACCACATCTTCTTTATCCATTCATCCATCGATGGACATTTGGGCTCTTTCCATACTTTGGCTATTGTTGATAGTGCTGCCATAAACATGGGGGTGAAAGTGTCCCTTCGAAACAGCACACCCGTATCCCTTGGATAAATACCTAGTAGTGCAATTGCTGGGTCGTAAGGTAGTTCTATTTTTAGTTTTTTGAGGAACCTCCATACTGTTTTCCAGAGCGGCTGCACCAGCTTGCATTTCCATCTTATTTTCTTATCTTATTGCATTAGCTACAACCTTCAATATATCAATTTAGTGATGTTGATAGTCATCTCTTTTTTAATGATAATTACCTTAGTATGTCACCACTTAATATCATTTTACTCTTTGTTTGATATACAGTAAAGATTATATTTTAGTCAGAATATAAATTAGTCACCTGAAAGATTTCAACGAGGCATGTATCCATTAAGAATGCTTTTAGCTACAAATAATAGAACCCTAAGACTGGCATAAGCAAATAGGAAGTTAACTTCCAAGTTTGGCCAAGACAGAGTAACAGGGACCAGATTTACCCTCTTACCTAAAAACTAAAGAAAAACCACACAAAACATTTGAAACAATCATTTTCAAACATTAGCCAATAGGCAGTGCATGGTAGTAACACCTAAAAGAAGAGAAACAAGAAGTGGGAGCTTTACAATTGCTCTGGCTCATTGCCAGGGAGGAGGAACCCAGAGTCCATAGTGTCCCAGAGTTGGAAAAGTTTTGCTAGGAGTACAGGCAGGTCAATGTGAATCAAAACTTGAACAGGGATGCCTGGGTGGCTCAGTCGGTTAAGTGGCTGACTCCTCATTTCGTCTCAGGTCATGATCTCATGGTCGTGAATTCAAGCCCTGTGCCGAGCTCTATGCTGACAGTGTGAATCCTGCTTGTGATTCTCTCTCTCTAATCTCTCTACCCCCCCCCACTTGTGCTCTCTCCCTCTCTCAAAATAAATAAACTTTAAAAATATTTTTAAAAGACTTGAACAAAAAAGCCATGTTTTGCATAGATAGTAGAGTATCTGACACAATCCAAGGATAAGATGTGCAGCCCAGCCTCATAAGACACAGAACAAAAGGGATCCAGGAGTAGTCAAGTACAATAGCAGGTATCTTCTCTGTGCCTTCTTCTGGAGCCCCTTGTTCTCCTGGGCACCTGCTTCATTCTCCACCCTCTGTAGTCTGAATTACTTTACTTTTTCATCCATAGTCTGGAAAATAACTGTCCAAACTCTCTTTGTTGTCTCTCCATTTGTCTCACAAGCATTTTCCCTAATAAATTTGTTGCACATTTAATAGCATCTTGATTTGCTTTTCAATGGACCTGAACTAACAGATCAGTATCAATATATTCTGGTTTATTCAGTCTTAAAAATTATAATGTGAAGGGCAATAATAGCCCAGAGCTATCATTGTGTACAGTCATTCCTCCAACGTGAGGTGAAGTTCATGTCTGTGGTCTCTCCTGCAGTCCTCAGCGTTCCTTCCTAAAAAACAAACAAACAAATAAAAAATTTTACACTATTACCCAAGAATGAGTAACAATTATAGGCATAGGGCAGCCTAGATTCATGGAAGAAAGAACAGTTTCCCCTTCAAGGACACTAAAGATACACCCAATTTACATGATCAAACACATAACTTCCTGATTGAAAACCACTACATTTTATTCAATATTCTCCTAAGAACAAAGGGTGGATACTGTGTACTTGTTTGCATAATTTTAAAACAGTCACGGCTTTTCCAGAACAGAGGGGGGGCCAACTTTCAATATGTATCCAAATCTTCACTTGTTAGCAAGAAGGAACTGCTTATAATTTTTAAGTAACAGTTTTTATTTGGCTTAAAAAAAAAAAGCTCAAGATCCAGTTTCTACCAAGGCAAGCCACTGCATATATTTTATCTCATTTATCCTAAACAGAATAATGTCTTTCATTTATCTCCATTTTAAGAAGAGGAAACTGCATTTCAGAGAAATTAAGAAATTTACCAACGGTTGCTTCACTGACTCTTATAGACAGAAATTAAACCAAGTTCCTTCTGGTTCACAATCTAGTATCTTTTGTTGCTTTTTGAGATGCCACTGAAAATCTAGTTTGCCAAAACCTTTGCTAATGATAATATATGGATCTTTAAGCAAACCTGCTTGTCCTTTGTGTTATTTAAAAACGTGAATGGTCTGTGTACTGCTTGGTCAAAAGTTAAATATACATAAATGTCTGCTATATGTTGCTCAAGTTTCTGACACATAGAAAAAAAAAAAAGGACTTTTCTTTTCTCTTCCTCTTTCCCTTCATTAGGGCTGAGCTTTCCACTGGTACCCAGTAAAGGATGGAAGTTGGCATGTCCAGGGTTAGACAAATAAATAAATACAGATTTCTCACTATCAGAGAAAGGAGTTACAACTATGGAAATTAGGAAGTCCAGAATATATCCTGGAGTGTTGCAAAGGAACTGGAGATATCAGTCTTATGGCCTGATTAGATAGACAAATATAAGCGTGTGTGTGTGTGTGTGTGTGTGTGTGTTCTAGCTCTGTTCACTAAGAGGGTCTAGAAGCAATGGCATTCTGATAACAATGAACCGATTTAGATCTTTTTTTTTCTAGATAACATTATCTGCTAAAAAGAACCAGGTCTCCTTGCCACAATATGACTCTAGGACTAGAGCAAGGAAAATGTAAGATGTATGTATTTGGAACATTTTATGACACCAGAAGGTTAAAAACAAATGCTTGAAAAATTATGGGGGCATGTGTATAATACACAGTAACCAGCTTGAGGTGGCTTCCGCTGGTAAGTCTGGGACAAATTGAGTATCAAAATAAATAATAATAACAGATTGTAACCCTGTGAGTAAAAGACAAATCCTAAGTTCATACTGACATTAATTAATTGATTAATTAATTGGAGAGAAAGGAAAGCTCTATGCTACCTAATCTAGAATGAATGACAAGATTAGAAAATTCCCATTTCATAATCATCAGAATAATAATTTATTCAGGCTAGAATCATTAACTGATGGTAAACTGGTGAAAATTTGCTAAGAAACAAGATAGTCAAATGATCTCAAAGAGTCTTGCTATAAAATAATAATTTATTATGTTATAATAGAGAACTTGGCAGACACAATCTTAACTAAGTAATAAAAGTTGACATCATCATTAATGGAACAAATTGACATCATGTGCCTCCTCGTATGATTCCTGGAGACTAGCACAGCATCACTTCTGTAAGATTCCTGCCAAAATGCATAAATTATAAAGAAACATCAGACAACTCCCCATAATTGAGAAACATTCTCAAAAGCAATTGGTTTGGGCTCTCCAAAACTATCAAGATCATGAAAGATCATTAAACATTGAGAAACTGTTCCAGACTGAAGAAGACTAAAGAGACACAACTAAACGCAATATATGATTGTAAACTGAATCCTGAACCTAAAAGGGACATTATTGAGACCATAAGATTTGAGTAGGGTATATAGATTGGATATTATTGGATCAACATTAATTTCCTGATTTTGATTGTTATACTGAATCCTTGCACTCAAGAAATACAAATTAGAATATTAAAGGTAATGGGGCATTGTGTCTACAACTTACTCTCAAATAATTGAGAAATAAGTAGAGGATCAAGATGGAAGGTATACGGAAGCTCTGTGTACTACTTTGCAACTTTTTTTGTAGATTTGAAATTATTGCCAAATAAAGTTTTAAAAATTAAAAACAAAGGGCACCTGGGTGGCTCAGTTGGTTAAGCGTCCGACTCTTGATTTCAGCTCAGGTCATGACCTGAAGGTTCATGAGTTCAAGCCCCACATCAGGCTCTGTGGTGATGGTGCAGAGTCTGCTTGGGATTCTCTCTCTCTCTCTCTCTCTCTCTCTCTCTGCCCCTCCCTGCTCTCTCTCTCTCTCTCTCTCAAAATAAATAGATAAACTTAAAAAAATTAAAAATGAAAAACAATAGGGACACCTGGGTGACTCAGTTGGTTAAGCACCCAACTCTTGATTTCGGCTCGGGTCATGACCTCAAGGTTCGTGAGTTCAGGCCCCACATCAGGCTCCGTGGTGACAGTGCAGAGCCTGCTTGGGATTCTCTCTCTCTCTCTGCCCCCCTCCACTTGCATGCATGCTTCGAAAGAAAGAAAGAAAGAAAGAAAGAAAGAAAGAAAGAAAGAAAGAAAGAAAGAAAGAAAAACAGACAATGGCATTTTCTTCCCCCAAATAACTCTAAGAATAGCAAAGCCCATCAACACCTCCAAAAGATTGGAGGAATAGAAAACAAAATGTTTCATTTCAATTATTTATGGCTGCATAATAAAACCACTCCAAAATTCAGTGGCTTTATTGTATTATCTGTCGTGATTCTGTGGATTGATTGGCCTCAGTTGGGAGTTCTGCTCCTTGTGATGGCAGATGAAGCTGCAGTCATTTGGGTGTCCCCTAGGCTGAACATCCAAGATGGCACACTCACATGTTTGGAACTTTGCTGAGGTTGATTAGAAGAGGGAGAGGGCTGAAATAGGCCACTGAGATGGCTGGGGCCTCTTTGCCCATGCAGTCTCAGGGTTTCTCCCTTTCTACCTGGTCTCTAAGTCACTTCTCCATATGATCTCTGTGGGATGACCTGATCAGAGGCTGGTGAAAGAATTCCCCCAATGCAGAACAAAAGAGAGAGAAGTTTATTGACTATACCACAAGGGAGCAATGGGCAGGACAGCAAAGGAGAGATGCCTGCCAGGAGGCAGCAGGTGGGGGGCGGGGAAGCTGTATTTAAGGGGGAAGGTGAGAAGGTATGGGAATTTTCCTTTTTTGGAACCTATGTCCAGGTATAAGTAACTCATTGGTCAGCTAGGCCTTATGGATATTGTGAGGTGGGTGGCCTAATGGGCCTGTTTGTATTCAGTAGGGAGTCTCTGTGGGCCCTTCTACCATACTCAGGTTTCCATTGTTCAAGTTAGTTGACTAAAAGTGGCAAGCGCCCTTCAAATACATGCTTTTATATGGACATGAGTATTCATTTCTCTTGGGTTGATATCTGGTCCATGAATATTTAAATATATTTTATAATATATTAATTCTATATATTTATTAATTTTGTATAATTAATTATATTTAATTACATTTCTACATTTAATTAATTTTATGTATTCTATAATATATCTGATTCATTGATATTTTTATGAGAAAGCTAAAGGTTATTTTCCAGTTATTAAACTTTATCTTTCTAATCCCCAGTTAACAGTAAATAATAGTTAATTTGGAAGAAGATGATTAGAGAAGTTGATGGGACCTTTACTTTAAGGGTAAAGGAATTTGCAATCCCTGTCAAAATATCACCAGCATTCTTCAGAGAGCTAGAACAAACAATCCTAAAATTTTTATGGACCAAAAGACCCCCAAATAGTCAAAGAAATCTTGAAAAAGAAAACCAAATATGGAAGCATCACAATTCTGGACTTCAAGATGTATTACAAAGCTGTAATCATCTAGGCAGTATGGTACTGGCACAAAAACAGACACATAGATCAATGGAACAGAATAGAAAACCCTGAAATGGACCTACAAACATAATGGCCAACTAATCTTTGACAAAGCAGGAAAGAATATCCAATGAAACAAAGACAGTCTCTTCAGCAAATGCTGTTGGGAAAACTGGACAGAGACATGCAGAAAAATGAACCTGGACCACTTTCTCACACCATGCACAAAGATAAACTCAAAATGGGGCGCCTGGGTGGCTCAGCTGGTTAAGCGGCCAACTTCAGCTCAGGTCATGATCTCTCAGTCTGTGAGTTTGAGCCCCACGTCGGGCTCTGTGCTGACAGCTCAGAGCCTGGAGCCTGTTTCAGATTCTGTGTCTCCCTCTCTCTGATCCTCCCCTGTTCATGCTCTGTCTCTCCCTGTCTCAAAAATAAATAAAACGTTTAAAAAAATTTTTTTAAATAAAAAAAAAACTCAAAATGGATGAAAGACCTAAACATAAGACAGGAAGCCATCAAAATCCTCAAGGAGAAAGCAGACAAAAACCTCTCTGACCTCGGCCTAAGTAACTTCTTACTCAACACATCCCTGGAGGCAAGGGAAACAAAAGCAAAAATGAACTATTGGGACCTCAACAAAATAAAAATCTTCTGCAGAGTGAAGGAAACAATCAGTAAAACTAAAAGCCAACTGATGGAATGGGAGAAGATATTTGCAAACAACATATCAGATAAAGGGTTAGTATCCAAAATCTATGAGGAACTTAGCAAACACAACACCCAAAAAACAATCCAGTGAAGAAATGGGCAAAAGACATGAATAGACACCCCTCCAAAGAAGACATCCAGATGGCCAACCAACACATGAAAAAATGCTCAACATCACTCATTATCAGGGAAATACAAATCAAAACCACAATGAGATACCACCTCACACATGTCAGAATGGCTAACATTAACAACTAAGGCAACAACAGATGTTGGTGAGGATGCGGAAAAAGAGGAACCCTTTTGCGCTGCTTGTGGGAATGCAAACTGGTGCAGCCACTCTGGAAAACAGTATGGAGGTTCCTCAAAAAACTAAAAATAGAACTACCTTACGACCCAGCAATTGCACTACTAGGTATTTATACAAGGGATACAGGTGTGCGGTTTCGAAGGGACACATGCACCACCATGTTTATGGCAGCACTATCCACAATAGCCAAAGTATGGAAAGAGCCCAAATGTCCACCAATGGATGAATGGATAAAGAAGATGTGGTATGTATATACAATGGAGTATTACTCAGCAATCAAAAAGAATGAAATCTTGCCATTTGCAACTACGTGGATGGAACTGGAGAGTGTTATACTAAGTGAAATTAATGAGTCAGAGAAAGACAAAAATCATATGACTTCACTCATATGAGGACTTTAAGAGACAAAACAGATGAACACAAGGGAAGAGAAGCAAAAATAATACAAAACAAGAAGGGGGACAAAATATGAGACTCTTAAACATGGAGAATAAACTGAGGGTTGCTGGAGGGGTTGTGGGAGGGGAGATGGGCTAAATGGGTAAGGGACATTAAGGAATCTACTCCTGAAATCATTGTTGCACTATATGCTAACTAACTTGGATGTAAATTAATTAATTAATTAATTAAATATGAAAATAAGTAAATAAATAAATATTAACTTAAATTTAAAAAATAAAATAAATAAAAAACTATTTTAGAAATAAAAAAGGGTAAATGAATTTGATTTTTCTGTTTGTTTTTGAGAGAGAGAGAGCGAGCAAGAGAGAGCACTTGTGTGCACCAGTGGGGGAGAGTGGCAGAGGGAAAAGGAAAATCTTCAACAAGCTCCACACTGAGCATGTAACACATCCCACAATCCTGGGATCATGACCTGAGCCCAAATCAAGTCAGATGCTCGGGGCACCTAGGTGGCTCAGTCGGTTGGGAGTCCTACTTTAGCTCGGTCATGATCTCGCAGTCTGTGAGTTCGAGCCCCGTGTCGGGCTCTGCACTGACAGCTCAGAGCCTGGAGCCTGTTTCAGATTCTGTATCTCCCTCTCTCTCTGACCCTCCTCCGTTCATGCTCTGTCTCTCTCTGTCTCAAAAATAAATAAACGTTAAGGAAAAAAAAAAAAAAGAGTCAGATGCTCAACCAACTGAGCCACCCATTTAAGAGCTTAGATGTTGAAACGTAACTGCGTTGTTTAAAATCCTGATTCTACCATTCACAAGATGTATGACCTTAGGCAAGTTACTTAACTTCTGTGAGCTTCAGCTTTTTTATCTGCAAAGTGGAGGAAAATATAATAATAACTATCTTATTAGATGATTGTGATGGTTAAATCAGATGCCTCCAAACCTAATGCTAGGCACTTTGTAAATATGTATTAATTGTTAGTAATTATTAATAATAATTTATATACTGCTACATTATTGCCTTTAAAAATTATTTATTTATTTATTTTGAGACAGAGAGAGAGAGAGAGAGAGCACCCGTGTGCTTGTGTGTGTGTATGTGCACAGGTGTGTGGGCAAGCAACAGAGGGGCAGAGAGAGGGAGGGAGAATCCCAAGCAGGTTCTGTGCTGTGGCATCAGACACAGGGCTCCAACCCACCAACCAATAAGTCATGACCTGAGCTGAAACCAAAAGTGGGATGCTTAACCAACTGAGCCACCCAGGCAACCCTGCATAGTTACATTTTTATAGTGAAAATGCATTGCTTTTGAAATTTTTTATTTATTTTTTTTTAACTTCTTAAAATATTTATTTATTTTTGAGAGAGAGAGACAGCATGAAGGAACAGGGGAGGGGCAGAGAGAGGAGACCCAGAATCCGAAGCAGGCTCTAGGCTCTGAGCTGTCAGCGCAAAGCCCAACGTGGGGCTCAAATTCACGAACCGTGAGATCATGACCTGAGCTGAAGTCAGACACTTAACCAACAGAACAACCCAGGCACCCCATTTTTGAAATTGTAAAAACAATTTTTAAATGTGTGAAGTCAACCTTAATTTTGAGCGTTTACTAATACAAATGCATTCTTAAATTATCAAGTCATGCGTTAAGCTGCAAAATAGGAATTTTGCCCTGCTTTCTTGGTGTTTCAGAGGAAACGGAGACTGCTCACTTAAGGTCTGAATTGTGCTTTAGTTATTCTTTTCCATTCTATAAATCAAGGAGGGGCACTCTCCCGGGCACAAAAATTCATGAAGTTGTGGTACCTTTTTTACCAAAATTGTTCCTAAAACAACTACTAATGACATTGAATTTCCTAATCTACAAGGAGTTCCTTAGTATTCTACTGGTCATTCGGATCTTTGAAGCAAAGCAATTCCAACTAAATTTCATGTTGACCCCTAAGGCTTTTTGTTTTAGAGTGAAAGAACTCTGTTAATAATCTAGCATCTTTTCCAAGATCCTGTCTCGTCTCCCTTTGGTAGATTGGAGCATTCCATTTTAATTCATTGCCTGTGGAATTAGTAATTATATGATTTCTCTTGCGACTCCAATCTTAAATAATGATATCCCTTTAATAAGCTTTGTTCTATTTATAGGCCTTAAAGAGAAATTTGATTTTTAAGAGAAAACAGCAGCAATACTACAAATAACTGTTAAAATGTATTCTAGAAGCCATTTTCTGTCCTGTTTTTTATTGCTTTATTTGTGTTTCTGGTCAGAAGAACTGGAATGCAGAATGAGGAGCTTATGAGGTTCTCACCCTGGCTCCTCCCACCCATGCTTGGATTCAAACAAGTGGCCACTCACTAGCATATCCAAATGGATACCAGAGCCATTTTCCAGACCTCAGGAGTCCTATAGCCTTTCACCAGCCAAGCTGTAAGTACCTACAAGGTAACAAGTACTTTTCTCAAGGCTATCTTTCTGTGTGTGTGTGTGTGTGTGTGTGTGTGTGTGTGTGTGTAACAGCTTTATTGAGGTATAGTTTATATACTACACAATTTACCCATTTAAAGTGTAAAACTTATTGGTTTGTTTTGGGTTTTTTGAGTGTGTGTGTGTGTGTGTGCATAAGCTGGGGAGGGGCTTGTGAGAGGGAAAGGAACAGAGAGAATCTTAAGCAGACTCCACACCCAGTGCAGAGCCCAACGTGGGGCTCGATCTCATGACCCTGAGATCATGACCTGACCCGAAATCAAGAGTCAATGCTTAACCAACTGAGCCACCCAGCGCCCCTCATTGATTTTTAATATATTCACAGAGTTGTGCAATTATCACCAAAATGAATTTTAGAACATTTTCATCACCCCAAATATAAACCCCATGCCCAGTAACAAAACTCCCCTTTCCACATAGTGACAACAAAGCTCACCAAAAAAAGTATTTAAATTTATCCTACTAAAGCAAAAAGGACAGATTAAAAGGAAAGCTCAAACTGTGCATAGTGTTCTAATTTTTAAATTCTATAATTGTGTTTTGTCCTATCTCAAATTGTGCAAAGAATATTTTTAAGGACTCCTATTTTTTAATTTGGGAAATTTATATTTTATAACAAAAAGGATTGAAATTGAGAAGATATAGAATTTTCCAGCATCTAAAA
This sequence comes from Neofelis nebulosa, assembly GCF_028018385.1. NCBI lineage: Eukaryota > Metazoa > Chordata > Mammalia > Carnivora > Felidae > Neofelis > Neofelis nebulosa. The sequence continues at coordinate 39,023,850 of NC_080794.1, read as the reverse complement.
TCGTGAAAATTGGGGTGCCTGGGTGGCTCAGTCGGTTAGGCATCTACTTCAGCTCAGGTCATGATCTCGTGGTTCATGAGTTCAAGCCCTGCGTTGGGCTCTGTGTTGACAGCTCAGAGCCTGGAGCCTGCTTTGGATTCTCTGTCTTCCTCTCTCTCTACCGCTCTGCTTCCCCTGCTAATGCTCTGTCTCTAGGTCTCTCTCAAAAATAAATAAACATTAAAACTGTTAAAATAATTAAAAGAATCACAGAAACAAAACAAACAAACAAACAAACAAACAAACATTCCCCTATTCACCCCAGCCCTAGGCAACTACTAATCTATTTTCTGTCGCCTTGAATTTGCCTATTCTGGAAATTTCACTTAAATGGCAGCATATAATATGTGGCCTTTTGTGTCAGACTTTTTCATTTATCATAATGTTTTCAAAGTTCATGTTGCAGTGTGTATCAGTACTTCCTTTCTTTTAATGGCTGAATAATACTCCATTGTATGGATGTGCCACATTTTCTTTATCCATTCATTAATTAATGAGCATTTGAGTTGTTTCTACTTCTTAGCTATCATGAATAATGTTGCTATGCACATTCATGTGCAAGTTTTAGTGTAAACATATGTCTTCATTTCTCTTGGGTGTATGCGTAAGAGTGGAATTACTGGTCCATGTGTTTAACCTTTTGAGAAACTGCCAGATTTACATCAAGGCTCTCTTAAGATCTACTTGGTCTTGGGTTAATTGTTGTTCCATTTGGGTATGGTCCTGGAAACAGGCCCTTGCTGTTCAGATAAGAAACTTCTGTCAAAGACTTTCACTACATTATGATCTGAACTTAACAATCTAAAAAAGTATGTGCTTTTCAACATTTTTGAAAATACGATGATTAGCATTCTTCTCTCTAGGGAAAAAAAAGATCCTGTTTATCAAGTTTCCAGAACCATATAGACTCTTAAGGAGCACTTGACTCTTCTCACCCTAAAAGGCTGAGTAGACTTTAGGGGCACGTGGAGCAAGGCATAGTTGCATAAATTAAGGAGCATTACAAAAGAAAATATGTCTTCATTATTGCAAGGAAATTCTTCATTTTGCTTACAACAACATATCTTGTTTCAGAAGTCAGAAATTCATATGGGCTAATAAATTTTTTATTGTAGTCACTCACACCTTAGCACAAATTACTTTAATAATCACACTTTCCTCTTAACCCCTGGTTAAGTACAGACTAAGATGTTCTGGTAGTAGAGGAGGTACTTTAAAAAAGGTAGAAAACAAGTAATTTTAGAGCCTAAAAAGGGGAATTGGGACACACTACATATATTACATTTAGTAGGTTATTTACTGCTCATAAAAATGCCATGAGATAAGTACTATCATTTTCCTTTAAAAATTTTTAATGTTTATTTACTTTTGAGAGAGAGAGAGAGTAAGAGCATGAGTGGGAGAAGGGCAGAGAGAGAGGGAGACACAAAATCCCAAACAGGCTCCAGACTCCAAGCCATCAGCACAGAGACCGACACAGGGCTCGAACTCAGGAACCAGGAGATCATGACCTGAGCCGAAGTCAGACGGTTAACTGACTGAGCTACCCAGTTGCCCCCATTTTTACTTTAAAAGAAAGGAAAAGGGCTAAAAAAAAAAAAAAGTTAAGTAACTTACTGAAAATCACACAAATTATATGTGAGAACTTTAACTCATATCTATCTGATTCCAAAAAACCAGAGCATCCACTCTCTGTCCTGAAGAGAGAACAAATACTTGCAGAACTCTGGGGCTGGGAAGTAGGGAATGTGGAGAGTAGAGGTGTGCCGAAACCAAACTTTGCCTTCTCTACAAATTTTTTTCACGTCCCTGGTTGCCACAACCACCTGCTGGCAGCACCCCCTGACCCCCAATGGTGCAAAAATGCTAATGAGTCCTTAAATGCTTCGTCTTCCTGGCTTAGAGGACCTACTGTATCTGACTAAGTTAGGATGGTAACAACTGCTGCTGCCTGAGCCACACACTCCAGCAAAACTTCCTTATTTGGAAAAGTCCTTTCCATCCTATCTGGGCAGAAAGAATACAATCTCACATTTAAAAAAAAACAAAATGCTTTGACCTACATCAGAAGGGGCACTTGAAAACACTAAAACACAGAGAAATGACAAAAAGATCAAGTATATTTCTAAATACTTTGCTCAAGTGGAAGGTGGGGGAATGTGGATGGGGTGGGGAATGCTTCATCAGATAGTTAAAAGAAAGAACATTCACAAAACCCTTTTGCTTTAACCCCAGAAGCTCTTCTAGTTAGCAATAAGCTTTGTATCTCAGTTATATGAAATTTAGCACACTTTTTACTGGAATGAAGAAAAAATACATTTTGAAACTGCTGTTGAAGCCAGGAGGGAGCTGAATGGCAGGAGACTATAGTTTCTCAGATGGGGTTTAGCATTGCTTCTCTCCTACGCAGAGGTTATATTTGAAAAGGTGGGACTAAGTGGATATTTTCGGGATGGGCCAATGAGGTCGGCCTGAGTGTTAGCTCTTGCTGTTCCTGGAGCAGCTTGGTAGAAAGATGAAAAGAGGAGACTAAGTCTCAACCCTGCTGCTGGGTGAACTTGGGCAAATTACTTAACCTCTCTGGGTGGACCTCATTTTGCTCTTCTTTGAAGAGGAGTTGGACTAAATGACCTCCAATAACCTTTCCAGAATTGACTTTCTGTTTTGTGATTTCCATGATTGTGGAAAGGGCTTGTCTAGGCTAAAGCGTGCAACAGAAACCATGGGTTTCCAATGACCTCTAGACACACCCCTCGTTCCCTAACTTCCCTCCTGGTACCTTTAAACCCTCAGCCCTTCTGGAGCCCAGGGCCTTGGTGTTGCTTCCTGGCTTCCTGGAGGGACCTCCCAGAAGACCCATTAGTATGCAAAGCACAATAAGCTGAATATCATTCCCAGTGCTTATCAAATTTTATCTGTCCTATATTCCATTCTCTCAGAGTCTGCTTTCAACCACCTGGCCCTGCGTGATGATGGATTAAATCAGATAAAATAACCCTCACTGAGATTTCCTAACATGTAACCCTCCTCACAAAATAACTTAAAAATAATCCGAATATACATCCCTCTTCCAAAGTTCCTCATATCTTTTTTTTAGTTTATTTAATTTGAGAGAGAAAGGGAGAGAGAGAGCGTGCACATGCACATGCAAGCGCACAAGCAGGGGAAGGAAGAGAGAGAGAGAGAGAGAGAGAGAGAGAGAGAATCCCAAGCAGCCTCTGCGATGTTATTGCAGTGCCCCAAGTGGGCCTGATCCCATGACCATGAGACCATGACCTGAGCCAAAATCAAGAGTCAGACGCTCACCCGACTGAGCCACCCAAGTGCCCAAAAGTTCCTAATATCTACATTATTTATTTATGTGGAAGGAGACAATTGATGGAGGGGTCTTCCTATGCCCCTGAAATTACATTAAGATTGGATTGCCTTCCCTGATCAGTGACACTTGGGGAAGTTGTCCTATCTTGGCAGGAAGATTGTAAACTCAAGATGGAGATTTTGTTTTTCTCTGCATTAATCTGCAGCTAATGCCAGTGAACATTATCCTTGTTTAATTACATTCACTAACCAACTGACACAACTTCCCCTGGGAAGAAGCTTATCCGACTCTGACTCATGCTTTACAGCATGTTGGATTTGAGGAAATGGATAATATACGCCCCGCTGGCTTTGGAATTTTAAACAGAAACCCACATGCCGCCAAGTCTCCAGCTTACTCCCAAATATGGGAGAATGTGTGCCCCAGCCACGGTTGCAGGAGGCGTGCTCAGTGTGACAAAAGGCAAAACCCACAGTGTGTGCTGAATGCCAGGCCAGGCGTGGAGAGGCAGAGCAAGTATTCACTTAAAGGAAAAGGAACAACCCCAGAAAAGTGGTGGGAGGATGCCTCCTCTAAGGACTGTGTCCCTTTCCTAGAGTTATTTTGATGATGTCATAGCAGTGAATGTCTTATTAAAAGTAAAGTAGGAGTGCCTAGGTGGCTCAGTCAGTTATGTGTCCAACTCTTGATTTCAGCTCAGGTCATTATCTCACAGTTTGTGAGTTTGAGCCCACGCTGACCTTGAGGAGTCTGCTTGTGATTGTCTCTCTCCTCTCTCTCTCTCTCCCCTCCCCTCCTCCCTTCTCGTGCACTCACCTGTGCTGTCGCACTCACTCTCTCTCTTTCTCTCTCAAAATAAATAAATAAGCACTTAAAAACCAGTAAAATCCTTGCCAGCCTCAGGGACTAAGAGGTGTGATTTCAAAGGGCTAACCTTTAGAGGTTTTTAAAGCAGTACTCACAGACACAGCATGTGAGAACAAGAAATGAAATGATAGGAGCCTTGTGCTGAGCTGGTCAGGTCACTCTGTATCCAGATCATGGCAAGAAACTCTCTAGTAGCCAGTGTGCCCCAGGATTCTCTAGTATCAGAGATGTTTCCAGAGTAGAGCTAACTGGGGCAATTGCTCTTGTGTCTGAGCTTAGGGTGCAGGGAGCAGTAACCCAGGGCAGAAAGACATAGATCCTCAGCTGGAAGCCAAAAAAGAAAGGCTCATAGTCCAATTCAACCCCTACCCCCCACTCCATGGCTGAGCCACTCCCTCCTTTTGCCCACACCTCCTAAGTCTCCACATGTCTTCTTACAAACTCTCTTCCTTTTCAGGACTGTCCTTGTTCTTCTTTAAAAAAAAAAAAAAAAAAATCTTTATTTTTTTAATTTTTAAAATGTGTTTGATAAAAAAATGTCAAAAAATATGGAAATATGACAATAACAGCTCCCATTTATGGAGTGTTTTCTTTGTGTAAGACACTATACGAAAACACTTAATGTGCATCATTTTATTCAGGTAGGTTTATTATCATCCCCATTTACAGATAATAAGATTAAAGTTCATACAGGTGAAGTAACTTGCCCAAAGTCACATGGCTGAGATTTGAACCCAAGTGCTTTCTGTCCTAAGGCCATGTGCTTAAATATTGCACAGGCTTCCTTAAAAGTACAAGGAAGAGGGAAATATCAACCCTCGTCCACCACTCAAAGGTAACTACTGTGTTATCTTTCCAGACCTCTCTTTACATAAGTGTGTGTGGTGTTTATTTTAATCTGATTTTAGTAGAATAAAATCTGGGTTGATTGGGCTTCCAGGAAGAGGGAGAATGAGTCACCCACTGTAATTTATCCAGATTTCTCTTCCCCTTAAAAAGCTCTAGCTCAAACAACCAGCACTTGGATGAGTCCTGAGCCCTCTGCTGGTTTCCAAGAGGCATGGGTATCTTGCTGGAAGCATCATGCCAAGCACACAGCAGGCACTCAGTTGTTTCTCTCCAGTGGTATTATCAGGAACAGGATTTTCTGTTATTCTTGGCCTCTACTCCAATGTAAGTATTTTAGAGCTGTGAGTTTCAGGGCACCTGGATGGCTTGGTTAGTTAAGCATCTGGCACTTGATTTCAGCTCAGGTCATGATCTTGCAATTCATGAGATCAAGCCCCACTTTGGGCTCTGCGACGACAGTGCAGAGATTGCTTGGGATTCTCTCTCTTCTTCTCTCTCTCTGACCCTCCCCACCTCTTAAAAAAAAAAATAGCTGTGAATTCCTTCCCTCTCTAGATGGTGCTGGTGCTGGTGCTGGAGCCAGATAAAGAACCAACTGCCCAAGTGAGCCTGGAAATACATACATGTCATCTCTCTGGAGAGCAAAATTGACACCATGACTACTGTTCTGGGACTGCCCTTTAAAACCTTTGCTGAATTTGTACTCCTGGTCTTTCTCATGACTGCTGATGAAGAGAAGAGCTTCAGGGGTAGAGATAGTCACAGGTGAGGTGAAATGTGTGTGTTGGGGGTAGTGAGGAGAACAGAGTGGGATTCAATGGCTCTTCTGGAGTTCATAGGAGCTCCTGTCATCAGTTCTAGCCTGACTTCAGGGGGCTGGAGAATCCCCCACAGCCAATGAAGGGACTGACTTCAAGGGGCGGTGAATTACCCTGCTTGGTCATGAGACCTCAGCTGAGCAAGCAGAACAAATTGAGGCAAGTATGACAGAAGCTAATCAGGGACTCAGGAAACCCGTCTTTCCTTCTTACTTCTCACTAACCACTACCTCCCCCTGCCACACATACAACCACACATATTCTCTTAAAAAATACCCCAAGCCATAAAGGGGTAAATTTTATGTTATACGTATTTTACTATGATTAAAAAGAATCATATTTAGCCAACCTAGGTTAAATATTCTATTCTCTGTCCTTATTCCTGTGTCTATGTATTCCTCAGAACTGTAATCCAAGCACTGTAATCCACATTATTGCATTTGAATCACCTCAATTTGTGATATAATTTGTGAGTTTCCTAAATGAGGGATTACTAATTTTTTCTTTTTCTTTCTGCTTTTTGTGGAAGTATAACATATACACTGAAAAGTGCACAAATCATAAATATACAGTTCTATAAATTTTCAAATGGCAAACACCTTCATATAACCAAAACCTAAATGAAGAAACAGAATGTCACTAGCACACCTTCCAGTCACTTGTTTCTCAAGGGTAATTCCTATTCATAAATTAAAAACATATATTAACTTCTCCTGTTTTTGAACTTGACATAAATGGAATTGTAAGTATATATTCTTTTTTTGTCTTGCTTCTTCCACTTAACATTATATTTATGATATTCATCTTTACTATTGTATAGAGTTATAGACTATTTATTCCCATTGTTATCTAATACTCCTTTATATGAATTCACCATGATTTATTTATCCATTCTATTGTTGGTGGACATTTGAATTGTTTCTGGTTTTTAGCTATTACAAATAGTGTCACTATGAGCAATCTTGTATTATGTTTTAGTGAACATGTTTTTCTAGAAATGCAATTGCTGTCATAGGGTATGCACATGTTCAGCTTGGATAGATATTGTCAGACATTTTTCCAAGGTGGTTGTAACCAATTTACACTCCCACAAGCAATGTGTGAGAGTTCTGTTTGCTCCATATCCTCACCAACACTTGGTGTTGTCTGTCTTCTTTATTTTAGCCATTCTGGTGTGATGTAAACAGATATCCTGTTGTGCTCTTAATTTGCATTTTCCTGTTGATTAGTGAATGGAGTATTTTTCATATATTTATTAGCCATTTGGATATTCTAGGAATTTTTTAAGGTTTTGCTTTCCTGGTTATTCAAGTAATACATGCTAATTGAAGAAGGTATGTCAAATACAGAAAGGAATCGTGGTGGCTTTGTACACATCAATTTAGTTAAATTGGAACTACGTTTTTCAGAATTTTTTTTCCCTATCTGATTCCAGGCTAGATTTAGCTACAAGAAAATTTGCATAAAGGGTGCTTGGGTGGCTGAGTCCATTAAGCGACTGACTCTTGGTTTGGGCTCAGGTCATGATCTAGTGGTTTCATGAGTTGGAGCCCCACTGTGCTGACAGTGCAGAGCCTGCTTGAGAGTCTCTATCTCCCTCTTTCTCTGACCCTCCCCCACTCATGCTGTCTCTCTCTTTTCTCTCTTTCTCTCTCAAAATAAATAAGTAAACTTCAAAAAAAACTAAGTTTGCATAAGACTTGCAGAAGTGAAGCAGCCATGTTTATGTTCAGAAGGTCTGCATAAAGGCAGGCACCATTGCAACTCATACATGTCTCAGATCTGCTGGTTTACCTGTTGGCATGGGAAGGCGACTGGACTCATAGCTCCCACCACATCTTGTCCTTCAACTTGTTCAACTCCTGGTCCAAATGTGTGTTTAGCTCCATGCCAAAGGTCCCAGCTCCTTTTGCAGGTCACTGACATCACTGAGGTTGGAGGTTGTGGAGGCAGTGGGAGACAGATGCAGGTTCCACTTCACCCTTCAGGGTGCCACATTTTTCTTGCAAGTTCCAGTTTGCCCTCATTCTCCCATACTTCATGTCTCTTCATTCTTCCTAGCTGCTACCCTCCTGACTTCAGGCCCAGTGCGAGAAACATAAGCAGCAAGTGCACATAAGCTATTTAACCAGCGCCCACAATTACATAACTTCAAATCCCTTATAATAAACCACTGATTCTAGGTCATTCTTAGTAGTTATGCATCTCTAATTAAACTCTGATACAGGCAATAAGAAGAAACAGACTTCACCTGTAATCCCACACCCCAAGTGGACCACTGTCAACATCTCAGTCTGTATTTTTCCTGCCTGGAGTATTTTCATTGAAGAGAATGAGTTCTGGAGAGGTTAAGGACTGCTCAGGGCTCAGCTGGTAGGTGGCAGAGCCCAGCCGTCAGAAATCTGGTTTCATTCACGCCAGTGTGGTGTTGCTTCCACTGTGTCTCAGAATCCCTGAGTGACCCTTTACTCCTCTAGCTTTCCGGGGGCCCTCCAACTCTGAGCATGAGCTCTGGGCCTGTGAGAACAGCTTTTGAACACATTTTCCTGGGCTTTTCGGCCACCTGCTTTTACAGCTTCCCCATTCTGTTCTGACCAAATTACAGGAGTTCCACCTTTCTGTTCCTCTTCAGAAAAAGAAAAGTCTTTTAAAATGAGAGTCATGCTGTGTCATCTACATCCGGAGAACTGACTAAGAAGTGATGGCCACCAGGGGGCCAAAGAGAGTCCTAAGGCCTTCCCTGCCCTGCCAAACACTGCTCCCCTGAAGTCTAGAGATGAAGTACTTTGATTTAAGCATTACTGTCTTGAGAGTTCTTTTTTAAAATAGAAGTACTCTTGAGAGAGGCAACACATGACATAATCCTTCAGAATGAATGATTTCTCAGATGTAGTAGTAAGTGACAAAAGCTTTGGTAAGAGAGCAGGCTGGACAGGAGACAGCAGGAGGTGAAGTCAAAGACAAACTCCCTACTACACGATTTGGCCAAGAGTCTCCAGGACTTTGAGTTTTATAAAACCAAGAGTCAACAACACTTTTCTGCTCAAACCTGAGACTTGGGCTTGAACTCTGCTCCTCGCCTAGAGGGTGGACCCTCTAGGACAGATTTGCTTCCCTGAGAACAGAACCAGAGAGAAGCATCCAGAGATGGAGAGCAATTTAGAAACTAATGACCTTTGGAGTGCCTGGCTGGCTCAGTCAGTAGAGCACGTGACTCTCAATCTCACAGTCATGAGTTCAAACCCCAAGTCCAAGTAGGGCATGGAGCCTACTTAACATACATTTAAAAAGCAAAATACATTAAAAGATAAAAAAAAAAAAATCTGCTCTAGAAACTAGTGATGATGAGAAGAAGCTGGTAACACATACTCTTCCAGCATGTCAGTTATGCCTAACTGGCTTCTTGAAAAAGAAAAAAAGTGGATGGTGTAGTTAAGGTTTCTTGCTTTGTTTGTTTTCCCCTTCCAACAGCTATAGATACTGTTGGCCTCATTCCTGGTTTGTTCCTATCACTGCCCCCCAAGTAGAGGGGATAGTTACTCTACAGGTTGGTTGCTGAGCTGGGAGCCGCAGGCTGGCAGGGAGGCCACAGCCCAAAGCACAGGAGTGCCCAGGGGTAACATTATCCTGCCAGAGCTAAACAAGGAACTGAGTGTTTAGAATAACTTCAAGAAAGTCGTGGGTGTTTCCTCTGTCAGAGAAACAAGAAACCACAGTGAGATAATGGATAGCTATGTTCAGGTCACAGATTATCAGCTGCCATTGCTACTTCCTGTTCAGAATTCAATGCAACTTCTTTCTAGTCACTGGAGCCTCATGGATTCTGCAAGCATGACAGCATTTTGTGATGTGGGGCTTGGAAGTGCTGCTAACCAGAGGTGGAACTGTTTTTTGGGAGGCGGGGGGTGAGTCTTCAGGGGCCTGTTCCTCGTAGGTGGTGAGTGAGGAACCATGAGTGAGAATAATTTTTGCCAGACTCTTGGTATTTTTCAGGCTTTTAGACTACGATTTTTGTGCATTATCTTATTTGACTCTTAAAACAAGTGCTATGCAAAAGACAAGTGATAGTGAGGATGTGGAGAAACTGGAACCCTTGTACACTGTTGGTGGGAATGCAGAAAAGTGTCCATCAACTGACGAATGGATAAAGAAGACATGGTATGTATATATTATATGTATATGTATGTGCATATATATATATATATATAATGGAATATTACTCAGCGATAAAAAAGAAAAATCTTGCCATTTACAATGATGTGAATGAAGCTAGAGAGAATTTATTTATTTATTTATTTATTTGTTTGTTTATTTATTTATTTATTTTTTCAATATATGAAATTTATTGTCAAACTGGTTTCCATACAACACCCAGTGCTCATCCCAACAGGTGCCCTCCTCAATACCCATCACCCACCCTCCCCTCCCTCCCACCCCCCATCAACCCTCAGTTTGTTCTCAGTTTTTAAGAGTCTCTTATGCTTTGACTCACTCCCACTCTAACCTCTTTTTTTTTTCCCTTCCCCTCCCCCATGGGTTTCTGTTAAGTTTCTCAGGATCCACATAAGAGTGAAACCATATGGCATCTGTCTTTCTCTGTATGGCTTATTTCACTTAGCATCACACTCTCCAGTTCCATCCACGTTGCTACAAAGGGCCATATTTCGTTCTTTCTCATTGCCCTGTAGTACTCCATTGTGTATATAAACCACAATTTCTTTATCCATTCATCAGTTGATGGACATTTAGGCTCTTTCCATAATTTGGCTATTGTTGAGAGTGCTGCTATAAACATTGGGGTACAAGTGCCCCTATGCATAAGTACTCCTGTATCCCTTGGGTAAATTCCTAGCAGTGCTATTGCTGGGTCATAGGGTAGGTCTATTTTTAATTTTTTGAGGAACCTCCACACTGTTTTCCAGAGTGGCTGCACCAGTTTGCATTCCCACCAACAGTGCAAGAGGGTTCCCTTTTCTCCACATCCTCTCCAGCATCTATAGTCTCCTGATTTGTTCATTTTGGCCACGAAGCTAGAGAGAATTATACTAACCAAAATAAATCAGCCAGAGAAAGACAAACACCATATGATTCCACTCATATGTAGAATTTAAGAATGAAACAAACAAAGGGGGAAAAGAGAGAGAAACCAAGAAACAGACTCTTAACTATAGAGAACAACTGATGGTTAGCAGAGGAGAAGGCGTGGGAAGATGGGTCACATAGGTGATGGAGACTGAGGAGTGTGCTTGTTGTGACCACACCAGGTGTTGTATGGAAGTGTTGAATAACTATACTGTACACCTGAAACTAGCATTACACTGTATGTTAACTAACTGGAATTTATTTATTTATTTATTTTAGTTTTTTTATTTTTTGAGAGACAGAGACAGTGCAAGTCAGAGAGGGGTTGAGAGACAGGGAGACACAGAAACCAAAGCAGGCTCCAGGCTCTGAGCTGTCAGCACAGACCCTCATGCAGAGCTCAAACCCACGAACTGTGAGATCATGACCTGAGCCAAAGTCAGACACTTAACTGACTGAGCCACCCAGGCACCCCTGGAATTTATATAAAAAATTTTTAATAATTGAAAAAAGAAGTGTTGTGTCATCGAGCAAACCCACTTCTGGGTATTGATCCAAAATAATTGAAGTCAGGATCACAAATCAATACTGGAACTTCTATGTCTACTGCAACACGTTTCACAATAGTCAAGATGTAAAAACAACCTAAATGTCAATTGAAGGATGAATGGATAAAGAAAATGTATAGATACATACAATGAAATATTATTCAGCCTTTAAAAAGAAGGAAACCTTAAAAATATGTGACAGCATGATTGAGTCTTGAGGACATTAGGACATTATGCTAAGTGAAAGAAGCCAGTCACAGGACAAATACTATATGATTGTACTTATATGGGGTATCAAAAACAGTCAAACTCATAGAAGCAGAAAATAGAATAGTGGTTGCCAGGAGAAGCCTGGGGAGTTGCTAATCAATAGGTTTAAAGTTTCAGTCATGCAAAAGGAATAAGTTCTAGAGATCTGCTGTACAACATTGTGTCTATAACTTACAATACTGTGCTGTACACAGAAATCTGTTAAGTACAGGGGCACCTGGGTGACTCAGTCGGTTAAGCATCCGATTTCAGCTCAGGTCATGATCTCATGGTTTGTGGGTTCAAGCCCCACGTCGCACTCTGTGCTGACAGCTTAGACCCTGGAGCCTGCTTTCGATTCTGTGTCTCCCTCTCTCTGCCCCTCCCCTGCTTCACTCTGTCTCTCAAAAAATAAATAAACGTTAAAAAATTTTTTAGGGACGCTTGGGTAGCTCAGTCGGTTAAGTGTCTGATTTCGGTTCAGGTCATGATCTCATGGTTCATGAGTTTGAGCCCCACATTGGGCTCTGTGCTGACAGCATGGAACCTGGAGCCTGCTTTGGATTCTGTGTCTCCCTCTCTCTCTGCCCCTCCCCCGCTCATGCTCTGTCTCTGTCTCTGTCTCTCTCCTTCAAAAATAAACATTAAAAAATTATTTAATCTGTTAAGAATAGATATCATGTTAAGTGTTATTACTACAGTAAAACAAAAATACAAATTTAATTTAAAAACCACACTTTAGGGGTGCCTGGGTGGCTCAGTTGGATGAGCATCCAACTTCAGCTCAGGTCATGATCTCACGCTCTGAGTTCAAGCCCCGCATCGGGCTTTGTGCTGACAGCTCAGAGCCTGGAGCCTACTTCAGATTCTGTGTCTCCCTCTCTCTCTGCCCCTCCCCTGCTCATGCTCTGTCTCTCTCTGTCTCAAAAATAAAATAAAATAAAAAATTTAAAAACCACACTTTGAGGGGCACCAGGGTGGCTCAATTGGTTAAGCATCTGACTTCAACTCAGGTCATGATCCTGGGGTCAGCGGGTTTGAGCCGGCTTTGGGCTCTGTGCTGACAGCTCAGAGCCTGGAGCCTGCTTCAGATTCTGTGTCTCCCACTCTCTCTGCTCCTCCCCCGTTCACGCTCTGTCTCTCTCAAAAATAAACATTAAAAAAAACTTTTAATAAAAAAATAAAAACCACCCTTTGAGAACAGTACTATTATTATCCCCATTTTATAGATGAGGTAAGGGGATCATAAATGTTAATTTGCCCAGGGAAATTAGAATCAAGACATGCTTCTCTCTCTCTCTCTCTCTCTCTCTCTCTCTCTCAGTACTTTATTGAACTATCACTTACATACACTTAATATGTATATAGCCATGTGGCCACCACTCAGATCAAAATTAGAACATTTACATAACTCGTAAAAGTTCCCCCATGCCCATTCCCCCTAACTTCCAAGGTAACCAATGTTCTGACTTCTATCCTCATAGATTCATTTGAACTTCATATGAATGAAATCATATTCATATCTGGCTTCTTTTGCCCAGTAGAGTGTGTCCAGGATTTGTCTACCTTGTTGTATGTATCAGCAGTTTTTTCCTTTCCTTACTGCTGAACAGTATTTGATTTTATGAATATACCACCCAATTTACTTTTATCTATCCTCTTGTTGCTGAATATTTAGGTCGTTTCCAGTTTTAGGCCCTTTCTAATAACACTGCCATGAACATTTTTCTTAGGTAGTAGTGAGTTTAACTTTATTAAATACTGCCAATGTTTAATACAGTATTAAATACTTCCAAACAGTTGAGTTGTTCCACATCCTTGCTAATACATGGAATTGTTGGTCTTCATTTTAGCCATTAAAATGAGTGTGAGAATCAGCCCCTTCCCATCCCAAAGCCTATGCAGTATCATAGAGCTCCTGCTACATCCATAGCTCTCGGTCTTGGGTAGGAAAAAGCCACTTAAGTACCACTTACATGCTGGCAGCAAGAATGGAAAGTGGCTTTCCAGGACAGCTACGTGCCAGGACATCTGCCTCCTCCATCATTTCTGAGGTGTGCCCATCAAAGTCAAGATTGAGTGTGCACATGCCATTTTCTAGGAAAAGCTCCTTTAGAGAAAGCTCTCCTGTGGCTTCTGGTACAAGGGTGTGCCAAGTGTGTGGCCAATGTGGTCAGAGCCTACTGTGAGGCTGGGCCTGTTCATTGCTGCTAACAACTTGGAGTGGTTCAAGCCAGAACATCAGAAGGCTCTCAAGGATGTCCTGGCCCAGGAAGCACTGTAGCCCGAAGCATAAAAATCTTAGAACTATTTTGTAGTTTGACTTCATCCCCTAATGTGGCCTTTGAGCAGGTTATTTAACCTTCTGTGACTCAGTCTTGTAAACTATTTAACGGGGCAGCAATGCCTGCACTCTATCTTGCACAGGGTTCTTCAAAGGCTTCCTACTGTTCTTAGAGTGTCTCTTTTTCCAGCTCATCTTTCCCCCATGACCCCTATGCTTCCACCACACTGACCTATTTGAAGTTCATGAGCAGGATGTCTTCTTTACTCCTCCACATTTTTATACAAGGTGCTTTTATGTAGGTATTCCTTTTCTCTGGAATACCCTTTCTCACCTAGTCCAACTAGCAAACTTCTCTTCATTCTCTGACACTCAGCATGAGCAACACCTCCTTTGTGAAGTCTTCCCTGATCATTCCTTGACTCTCCTAGCCAGATGGATGGCCTCATAACACTTGGTGTTATACATCCACTCACATCACATTGTTTTCTTGTGAGTCTTCCCCATCAGACTGTGGGTTCCTTAAGGAGAAAACCTCTTAGCACTGTGTCAGGCAGTCATGGGATAGCAGTTGCTCAATAAACATATACTGAATTAATAAATAAATGTTGAAAGAAAAGGAAATATGTTAATAGTAAAAAACAAAAAAGAAAGCAAACCTTCAGCACTGTCTCCATTAGTTAAAGAAATACATGCATATGATGAACTACTCAAGCAACAGACGCAGAAGTTTCCCCCAGTCTATGACACACCCAGGGACAGCCCTATCAGCAATTTGCTTTCAGACCTTTTTCTATATGTATACAATTTCTTTTCCCAAAAATGGGGTCATGTAGTTCAGAACCTGTTTTTTATTTATTACATCGTGAACACCCTTTAGAAATGTCTCTTTTTTCCCATTATTATTGAAATATAAGTTGGAAGCACAAGTCTCAGACTCAGTAAATAGGTCAGGGATAGAAACTTAAGGACAGAGTTTCCTTCTCCATCCACCCTTCTGGGAAACCTAAAAAGTCCTTTATTCATTCATTCCTGTGTTCTTTTAATTACAAAAGTAACACATGTGCACTGTAACAAATTCATACAATACAGAAATGTATAAACAAATAGGTAGATATCTTCCACATATGTATGTGTGTATGTGTATTCACAATTTTTAGGAAGAAAAAGAAGACTGTACTGTACATCCATAGCTACACAAAAAAGGGTTGGTTTTTTCACTTAGTAGCTCATGGACAACTTGATCAATAAGTATATATCAACCTCATTCTTTTTGAATGTTTATTAATTTTTGAGAGAGACAGAGTGTGAGTGGGGGAGGGGCAGAGAGAGAGAGGGAGACACAGAATCCAAAGCAGGGTCCAGGCTCTGAGCTGTCAACACAGAGCCCGATGCGGGGCTCGAACTCACAGACTGTGAGATCATGACCTGAACTGAAGTCGGCCCCTTAACTCACTGAGCCACCCAGGAGCCCCAACCTCATTCTTTTTATGCTTGCATAGTATTCCATTGAATGGTGTGCCATGATTTAGATGTTTCCTAACCCTTTATTGATACAATATATCCATTGAAAAAATACTTACTGAGCACTAATAGGAAAAAATAAATAGCAGTGTTGAGCTCACAATGGCAGGTTTATCCCAGGATGCTGCGAGAGCCTAGAGGAGATGCATAGGCTGGGAGGCACGTATTTGACTGCACCTAGTAGCATCAAGGATTTACTAGCAAGTATGAATCTAAAAGCTCAGCTTCCCAGCACTCTCCCTCCCACCCAGGCCTTGCATCTCATTGGCTAGAACAAGGCAGGATCCAGGACCCCCAGAGGGAGCTTCCAGAACATGAGCTGAATAGAGCAAGCAGAGTTTGCGTTAGATGAGCAAATTGATTTTGCAGACACAGGAAATTTCTCTCATACTTCAAGTCCTAAAATAGAAGAAATATGCTGGGATGCACAGGGAATTAGGGAACTTGGTTAACATTGTGAAGTAAATTTGATGTGCATTTTGAATCTGACAATCTCAACGTGAGCTGTTCCTCACTTCTCAAAAAGACTTTTACTGAAAATCAAGCAAGGACAGCAATCAGGGAATGTTCATACAGTAATAGAATGGAGGGAGGAGAACACTTCAAAGTATTGCTGGTATCAGAGGTGCAGGAAATGGAACCCTTCATGCTCTGCTGGGGAGACTGTAAATCAGGCAGCCTAGAGGGCCAAGTGTGGCCTGGCCCAGCCTTCCTCTTTAGCCTCAACTCCAGATTTTCTCCCTGACACTGGCCCTGGTATTCCTCCAGCTCAGCCTACTGTCCACCTGAGGACCTCTACACAGGTCTACCTTGTCTGGAAAGATCCTTCTTCCCCAGGCATTCTCCCGACCCTCAGTCTCTCTAATCTTCCTATTCATCTGTTAATTCTCAGTTTCAGGGAGGCTGTCTCTAAACCCCTAGTATAAATTAGGTTCCCCTGTCTACATTCTCTGACAACCCTGTTCTTTTTCTTCAAAGAAGTAACCCTAATCGCAGTAATATATTAATTCATGTAATTATTTGTTTAGTGATAATGTCCATTCAGTGACATAGGATGAATCTGTGTCATTTTGTTCATAACCGAGTTCCTAGGGTCTCATAAATGTCTGACACAAAATTGCACCCAATATATATATATGTGTTGAATAAGTGAATGCTTTTAGAGTCTCTATAAAAATTGTAAATGTGATACTGTGTGACTCAGCCATCCTACTGAAAGAGTCTATCCTACAGAAATAGCAAAACTGCACTAAGACATAGGTGCAAAGTGTGTCTGTGGATGCATCATTTGTATTGCAGAGGTTTAGAAAATGCCTGATGTGGTACATCATTCAATGGAATATTATGTAACCATTCAAAGGAATGACAAATATGTATCTATTACTGATATGAAAATTGTAAAGGGAGGGATGACTAAATGAAGCACAAAGGATTTTTAGGGCAATGAAATTACTCTATATGACACAAAAATGATGGACACATGCCATTACATATTTTTTGAAACCCATAAAATGTACAACACCAAGAGTCAACCTTAACATAAACTATGGGCTTTAGGTGACAATGGTGTATCAATGTAGATTCATTAATTGTAACAAATATACCACTCTGGCGGGGGCATGTTAATAGTGGGGGAGGCTGTATATGGATGGGTGTAGGGAGTATATGGGAAATCTTTGTACCTTCCATTCAGTTTTGCTGTGAGCTTAAAAATATTCTTTTTAAAAGCCTATTTTAAAAAACGTCCTTGAGCCATATATGGAGGATTTCTAACTTTTTATTTACACATTTATGTTTTCCAAATTTTTTACACTGCACATATATATTAACCATCTTGGTAATTGAGAAATACTAAAGATAAAAAAGAAAGGAAGAATAAATACTGTCAGTCTATATATACAGTCCATATTGTGCAATTGCATACATGCACAGTAACAACCAGGCATGCAAACATGCTCGGAGCTCTCTAACCACCAATAATAGTATCCACGCTTTCTCCTGAACATCCACAGGGCCACACATTTTCATTCAGGGTGGACCTTGCAGAGGGAGAAGAAAGCTGTTCATCTCTAGGAGATTTACTCAAACCTGACCCTGGGAGAGGATGAACCTGGGACCCAGTGAAGGTTGGAATCTGTGTAAGACATCCAGGGAGGGTGTCCTGTGAGCCTGGCACCCTGTTCTCTTAGGGAGGCCCAAACAAGGTTTTTTTTCTCATAATTATAACACTTACATATTTTTATTGTAAAATTTAGACAATACAAAAAAGTACAAAGAAATGAACCAATAACCTATAGCTCACATCTTTGTAATAATATGGTATAGAGATAAGAACATTCTGGTATACATTTTTCTAAACTTTATAATTTGCACATCTATAAACACATATGTATGCAAATATATACAATACATATTTGATTGATATATTTACCTATTTTTGTTTCTTTTTATATGCCTTTGGACTGGAACTGACTTTCATTTTTTCAAAGAAACATTTCATTTTGGAATAATTTTTTTTAAGTTTATTTATTTATTTTGAGAGTGGGGAGGAGCAGAGAGAGAGAGACAGAAGAGAGAGAGAGAATCCCAAGCATTCTCTACACTGTCAGCACAGAGCCTGATGTGGGGCTTGAACTCACAAACTGTGAGGTCATGACCTGAACCAAAGTCAAGAGTCAGATGCTTAACTGACTGAGCCCTCTAGGTGCCCCTGGAATAATTTTAGATTTACAGAAAAGTTGCAAAGAGAGTCAGAGAATTCCTGTATAACCTTCACCCAGCTTGCCCTAATATTAACACCTTACATACACCTAAAGGTGGTCCACGGTCGGGGTGCCTGGGTGGCTCAGTCAGTTAAGTGTCCGACTTTGGCTCAGGTTGTGATCTCATTGTTTGTGGGTTTGAGCCCCATGTCAGGCTCTGTGCTGACATTTCAGAGCCTACAGCTTGCTTCGGATTTTGTGTCTCCTTCTCTCTCTGACCCTTCCCAGCTCATGCTTTGTCTCTCTCTCTCTCTCAAAAATAAATAAATAAATAAATAAATAAATAAAAACATAAAAAAAAAAAAATAAAGGTGGTCCATGGTCAAAACTAAGAAATTAATGCCAGTATAGTACTATTAACCTAAATTTAGACATTGTTCAGATTTTACCAGTTTTTCCACTTATGTCCTTTTTGTGTTCCAGGATACCACAATGCATTGAGACAAATAAGTTTTCATAAATTCCACCTGCTTCTTAAATTACTCCTCTTCTTTTACTACTACATGTAGTACTAACATCGGGTCAGAGTGCCTTCCTTCATTTTTTTTATCTCCTTGCTTTCAGGTCATTTACTTTTCTCATGTGCTTCTCCATAGACTGCCTTTGGAGGACCCCATAGTTATAAGGTCTCTCTGAAGACTCCTTTGGTCAGACAAATCCTGCTCACTGCCTTTTCTCTGAGTAGGGTAAGTCCAGCCAGGAGGTTTGCCTGTTA
Source organism: Neofelis nebulosa (assembly GCF_028018385.1). Classification (NCBI taxonomy): domain Eukaryota; kingdom Metazoa; phylum Chordata; class Mammalia; order Carnivora; family Felidae; genus Neofelis; species Neofelis nebulosa. The sequence goes on along the minus strand of NC_080794.1, from coordinate 39,004,794 downwards.
GGAGGCATCTCACCCAGGACTGGCCTGGATCCACTGTGTTCTGGCTTCTGTCAGTGTGCATCTTCCCTATGCCTTCCATTGTAATTCCCACCCCATGACTTCCCTGAGTATGTCACCTGGGAGCCTAAGCCTTTACCTGCTTTCTCACTCGTACAATCCCTATGTCACTTTAAAATGCCTCCAAGATGCCTGAAACATTTTGTTATGTAATGGGTCTTCCTTTAAAATGTCTATCTAAATTTTATATAGCCACCAACTATTCTAATCATTAAGCTCCAGATGCCCTTGTTGTTGACCAACTTTGGGGTGGTAGCTTTTTTTTTTTTTTTTTTTGTCTCTGGTACAGAAAGTTGGACAAATCTCTTCAGTTCATGGTACATTATTTCATCATCAATAGGTAGGTGCCTTCTTTTATCCGCCCCCCCCCCCCGCTTCATCTCCCTACTCATTCATCTTTCTTCCCACCTCATAAGGGGCAATCTCTATAATGCATTTAATACATATTCTTCGGTATACATAGTGTTCTTTTGTGGAAGAATGTGATGTTAACCTCCATCAATGGTATTATACCAAAACTTTTAGTGTATTTCTTCCTTACATGACATATAATTTAATATTGTTGTGTGGCTCTAGGTACATCTGGTTCATTGCGTCTGACTTCTGCACAGTACTGCAAAGCATGCATCCACACATTTCACTTCATCATTTCTCTAGTGATGAACACCTAAGTTACCTCTGCACACAATCTTCTGACAAATATGCTTGTTCATGTTCCATTAGGGACCTGTTTGAGTTTTTTCCAGGGCAGTATACCCAGATGTGGGGTTGCTGGCTCTTTGGGTAGAGTATATTTAAATTCGTGAAATAGAGTCAGATGGCTTCTAGAATGGTTCTATAAGTTTATACTTCTACCCATGGTTCCCTCTTTCCCACATCCTTGCCAACACTTGTTAGGTAATAGATGACTTGTGTAACTTTTGCCAGTCTAATTAACACAAAGTGATAACAAGTTTTAATTTGCATTGCTTAGAATGCTTCTAAGGTTGAGCATCTCTTCACACACTGGCAAGCCATTCTGATTTCCCTTCTGTGATTTCCTGATCTATCTATCGTTCACTTTTCCATTGGGTTTCTGGTCTTTTTCGTGTTTATCTGCAGGAGTTTTCTGCATATTCCAGATACTAATCCTGAGTCTGAGCAAACTTGATTCCTGAAGTCAGACTGCTTCAGATCTTCTGTCCCCCTCTCTCTCTGCACCTCCCTTACTTGCACTCTTTCTCTTTCAAAAATGGATATTAAAAAAACTTTAAAAATATACACAAAATGAGAAGGAGGACAGAATTGGGGGAGGCTTCTACCACTAGCAACCTAATGGCCCCAAACTTCACACATAAGTGTTCTTAATCCATATGAAACTAAGCTATTTTTTCTTTAAAGTTTCCATCTGCAATATTGGATGAGAAACAGGGTGAAGGGGGGAAAGCAAGCTGTGGTGGTATAAACTGCTTTATTCATGATGACTAAAACTCTGTCTGTTTGAAGTGAACCTTTGCTAAACCTAAAAGGGTCTATTTTCTCAATAACTTGATACCAGCTTCTGTCACACGCCACAGCAGCTGCACTAAGCTGTGGGCTCCCATGTGTTATTTTTAACCCAAATACTCACTAGTACCCACTTGGTCACCAGTATGTGCACAGAAGTGTTTGGGAGCCTGAATGCTTCCATCTACCTCACAGGGATGAATGCCCCATGGCAAGAAGAAGCATTTTTAGTAACTGGCTGGGTAAGGCTTCTGCATGCCCTTGGAACAAGGTTCTTTAGTAAAAGCTGGGTCAGAGAACTCAGCTGTAACCAAAAGGCCTCAGCAAGCCTTTCTGTTCCCTTTGTCTGATTCAGAGAGTTCATGACCCAACCAGCTGCACAGAGGATGTCTGCCCTTCTCAGAGAGGCCAGGCCCTTTATGGTCCATATGGAGGCAGGAATCGGAAGAGAAAAAAATGGAGTCATTAATCCCCATGCAGCAACAGACCATTTGTCTCCCTGGGCTAAGCCATCTTGCCCTCAGACCTAGACTTGCCTCTTTCCTCAGCCCCAATATCAGAACAATTTCTAAAACCCAGAGCATGGCATAAACAACCTTGAGGTAGTCAGAGTTTATTTTCTCTGAGCCTCCTTTGACAGCAAGGTCCACACGCTGCCCGTCAGACCATCCCTCCCAGCCTTTCTTCACAGCCAGAGTTCTGGGCGCCTCCCCATCCTTGGTCGCTTTCACCCCCAGCCCAGCAGAGGCCGCTAGAGTAATGCAGATGGAGCCAGAGTTGGCGGGAATGGTAAAAGAAGGGCTGCCAACAGGGCCCAGGGGCTGGCATAATAGCCTATACTTCAGCTCTCAGTCCAAGCACCTAGCTGGGACAGGCACTCTGAGCCTCCTGCTCAGAGCTCCCTTCATCCCTCTCAGAAATGAAGACAGGGCCAGAGTACTTCCATTTTATTATTTTAAGAAATATGTTTAGTATTTCCATTTTTATGGCTCCTGATATATTTTTAATGCCCCCCAAAATTACTAAAATTGTGGTTTATTAAAAAAGTTTATACTTAGAAAATTAAACTTCATGATATCCTCCCCCACCCATACACACTGCAACATAATAGTACAATTCACAAGCTGTATGAAAATACTTTATAGCACACTACAGTTGGCATGATCTGGTAATGGGACAGGTTTGGGATGCATGTTTTCTGCATCCAGTGAGTGAGACTGAGTGCAGCTCTGTGATGCGTACATAACCCCCACATTTCAGATCCGTACTTAAGGCCCATCATAAATGTGAGACCCTAGCCAAATGGCCCTTCTAGTCCACTGCCTACTATCCATCCCTACCCTCCATGGACCAGGCCACAGTGAAATATTACACTAAGTACAGAATGGAGAAGAGGGAGCTGTGAAAGTTACTGGTCCCCCTCTTCCAGCTCCCAATCCGTCACCCTTAGGTGGAAAAATGCACCCAGCAGGCTTGAGAAACATAGATGGATGGCAAGAGTGAAGCTTCTCTGCTCCCAGCTGTTTTCTGTACAAGTCTCTACCCCCCAAAACCTCCACTCTGGGCCATTACTCCCACCCCATAGGTCCCAGAGCCTTTTCCTGTGGTTGTGCTGTTTTTCTCAGAGCAGGAAATCTTCCTGGAAATTCTCCAGGAATCCAACATCCTCCTCCTTACCCAGGGGACACTAGCCTCAGGCGTGCAGCCCACCCCGCCCACCCCACCTCCTCTCTGGGCTGGGCCAAGAAGCCCAAACAACAGGAAATTATCTTCCCAGGGACCTAGCACTTGCCCTCCGAGTGCCCTGGGCACCTTCTCCTCAGCAACAGTCAGAACAACAACTTCTTGCCAATGAAGAGAAAATAACAACCCATATTTCCACAATGCTGCTTGTCTTCATGTCTCTTTTCTCACTTGGGACCTGGAGGCTGAGCACCATGGACCCCCCCTCCCCATCTCCCCAAGATCTGTGGTTTCTGCTCTGGTGCTCAACATTTTCAACCTCTTCCTCCTTGTTCAGCTGTCAGAATCCCCATCTTCTCTGGTTGTCATGGGAGATGATAAGGCAAATGTGAATGACCGGCAAGGCCCCCAGTTTGCTCCCTCTCCTGAGAAGGTTATATTATAGACTAATAGCTCGGGGTATCCTAAAGAGCCTCTGCAACACTAGTTCTGTTGGATGCTCCAGGAAAATGGGGTTCGTGGTCAAATATGTTTAGGGGACATCATATACAGATCTACAATCCTTTATCCACAATGTTAAAGTAAAAACAAAGTCCTGATTCTTTTCAGATTCTTTATTTAACCTACTTAGTGTGACTGTCTGCAGAAATATGTGATTACAGGTGATAAGTATGTGATCCACTCTGCTGGGGATGCTATGGAATAAGTAGTACATTCATTATAATATCTTATTAAAATATGCACAATTCTGAATTCTGAATACATCTGGCCCCAAGGGTTTTGGGTCCTGGATTGTGAACTGTATAAATCCCCTAATTTATCCTATCTATAGCATTTCAAGGCTCTGGAAAGATTGTAGACAAGAAACGAACCATAAAGAGTACTCCCAAAACGTATTTGGCTACAAAACTCTTTGTTCCACTTGATATCTATTAATACCTCAAAGAATTTCCATGTGGACACTAGGAAACATGGGATATTCATAAGAATTTAACTCTCTAACAGTGGATTCTCAGACATAGGAAAAGGTGGATCTTCCTGAAAGCTTTTAGAGCCTAGGTCCTAGGGATAGTTTTTCCTTATTCTCAGGGATAACACTATGGGCAAGACAAAAAACTAGAATAAGGAAGACTGAGGCAAGACTCTGATGACTCATGTGGGCCTGGGACAGGGACAGGGCCTGCTAGAAAACCCAATTAGGAGAAACACCTATGTTAAGAGTCAAACCAGAGAACCAGACAAGAACCAGGAGGGAAACAGGTAAAAGTTCAGCTAGAGATCAGATATCAAGACACATGCAAAATTTAAAGCACTCAGGAATCCAAGTACACACACACACACACACACACACACATCCTGGAAACTAAGGCAACTTTTGCCTCATCCTATGAGTTTTTATATGCCTCCTATAAAGATTCACCCATTCTAGAGTATAAAGTATAAAGGTATAAAAGTATAAAGGTATAAAGATAAGTGAAACTCCTGGCTGGTGTGTTAAATCAGTGAATAGGCAGTTAACCCACCTAATGTCCTCTCTTGACCCAGGTGGAAGGGATACTAAGGGGTTTATAAGAATAGCAGATTCAGGCAGTAAGGACTTCCAATATACTTCTTGTATCTCCGGTCTCTGGCTGCTGAATGTTATCATTCGTTGAAATTACACATTGGTAAAAAACATTGGGCTCAGGTACCACGTGTCAATAGGGCCAGAGCTAGGACTCTGGCCTGTCACAATATGCTAGCGAGGAATGGCCATCTTGGCTAGTACCTCTTAGCAGTCCTGGGTCTGTTAGGTGTCAGGAAACTCTTCAGAGTTAGTGAGTAACTCTAGGATAACTCATTAATGGCTTTCTCTGAGCTTTAAGGCTGGTGCTTGGGAGTAAGCAGGAGCACACTGGGAAAAGGATGTGCCAAATCCATTGCAAGCTTTGTTGTGGCTGACCCCTGCCTCTTGCTGCTGTGAGTGCAGTATGTTCAAGGCCTTTTTAAAAATGTCTCTTCCAAAAGTCTCACACTCAACTTCTGGCTACCTCCCTGTGCCTGCCCTCTATGGATTATTCTCAATCTCAGGATTTCTTGATCCTGGCACTATTGACATTTGGGGCCGGATAATTCTTTGCTGGGTGTACCTGTCCTATGCATTGAAAGATGTTAGTTACCTACTAGATGCCAGTAGCATCCCCCCAGTTGTGACAATCAAAACTGCCAAATTTTGGGGCGCCTGGGTGGCGCAGTCGGTTAGGCGTCCGACTTCAGCCAGGTCACGATCTCGCGGTCCGTGAGTTCGAGCCCCGCGTCGGGCTCTGGGCTGATGGCTCGGAGCCTGGAGCCTGTTTCCGATTCTGTGTCTCCCTCTCTCTCTGCCCCTCCCCCGTTCATGCTCTGTCTCTGTCTGTCCCAAAAATAAATAAAAAACATTAAAAAAAAAAAAACTGCCAAATTTTTCCAGAGGGGCAAAATCACCTCCCTCTGTTGAGAACCACTTCTCTATATGAATGAGGAGGTAGCATGGCAAACTGAATGTCTGGGTTAGACTCCAGTTCTGCCCTAGGCTAGCTGGATGCCTAGAATCTATGTTATTTCCGATAGGACCCTATAATATTTCTGGCTGAATTTAACCTCTCTGATCCTCAATTTCCTCATAAAATAGAGAAAAATGATAATACATAGTTCACAGGCTTGCTGGGAGGATTAAATGAGATAATTTATGTAAAAAGATCACAGTGCTTGGCACAAAAGAACATTCCAATACCTGTGGGTTATTATTTACCCCTGTCCCTCAGGGCTCTATACCTGTTTCAAAGTGACTGCTAACTGACCTTAAACCACCTTATAAAACATCTTGATGTTTGACCTTCCCTCTCAAACTTCATTTCTTCAACATCACCCCAAACTCAACACTCCAGACCTACTGACTCCTTGCAATTCCAGGTAAGCAGCCAAGATTTTTATGGCCCCTGTGGTCTTTGTGCACATATGTTGTTCCTTTTGCCTGGTACCCTCTTCCTTTCCCCTGGCTAACTTGCTACATACACTTCAAATCTCCATGTGGGCAGCCCCAAGCCCAGGAAGGCTTCACCTCCCAAGTCAGGGCAGAAGAGCTTCCTTTGCACTCCCTGGTTTCTCTACTTACCTGTCATCATGCTTCTGACACTTGCATGATCATTGGCTGGATATCTGAATTGCTCCCCTGACTCAGATATCTATGAGGCAAGGGATAGTATGTTGCCCTATGCAGAGTATCCAGAACCTAGCTCAGTGCCTGACGTCCAAAAGGGACTTTGTAATGTTTGCGCAATCAATAACTAACTTTATGAACTGCTTCAGCACTAATATGGAAAAAAAAAAAAAAAAAAACCCTCTCTTTTTCTCCTCCTTTCCAGATAACCATGTACTATTCTTTTCATTTGAATAGGTAATATTTGAAAATGGAACAAAATTTGAGTTATCAAAAGGTATATGGAGAATGGGGCACCTGGCTGACCCAGTCAGTACAGCATACAGCTCTTAATCTCTGGGTCATGAGTTCAAGTTCCACATTGGGTATAGAGCTTACTTTAAAAAAAAATAAAGGTATTACCTATTTTTTAAAAAGATAGATAGAGTAAATTTCATATATTAAAAAATAAATAAATAAATAAAAAAAAAAAAACATCAATATGATGAAAAAAAAAAAAAAAATAAAAAGATAGATAGATATAGATGTAGATATATAGATATATATATAGATATGGAGAAGAGTAAGTCTTCCTTTCCCATCCTCCAGCTACCTAGCCTTCCTTCCTAGAGGCCACTATAGTACCATGCAGCCTTTCATTGATGTCCAACTATGCACTTTAAATGGAGCCTTTGTAATCTAGTACTGGGCTTTCTTAAGTGCTATCCCACTGTTAGGACTCCAGTCCAGGCAACCAGCATGAGTCTTCCCCATTCCGCAAATCCTACTTTCCATATTCAAGAAAATGGATGCAATGGGACAGGAAACAAACTTTTGACCCTCTTCAAAGGCAGCAAGACAGGAGATGGCAGATGACAGCAAGGGAGAAATCTGGTAGATCCCAGCATGGTCACCACCTCCATGTCTCCTAAACTGTCTACACACGCACGCACATACGTACACATACCCAGAATAAAAGCAGAAGTTGGACGCTCTAGTGGACATCCCCAGGAGCACTGTCGCCTGCAAAGCCCCACCCCCTTTCTTGCTACCTTGAGAAATCTGAGGGAGGGGGAGGGTCAGGCCCAGCTTCCAGCTTCCTCCTCCCTCCCCATTAAGAGGAAGCAAACTTCAATGCTTAGTCATTTCCCATGGGGTAGGGCTTTACCTGGGGGTCTGAGTCACCATACAGGTGCCAGCAAGGGGGAGGTGCTGTCCGATATGACACATCTGCTTGCCCAGGAAGGACATTAGCTACTGGGGGTTGTGGGGACCAATCTGACCCTAGATGCTAAGAACCCATACTATTCTGTGAAGGACTTTGGAGTTCCAGGCCAAGGGCACGAACTTAGGGTAGAGAATTAAGGCTCCTTTCCTTATCTAACACCTTTTCCTTTCTCCCTCTCATTCCCCTCCACCCATGGGGAACCCATGGCTGGTTAGCCAACCTGGCCTTCAACTCCTAGTACCTTAGTAGGCAAAGCCACAACCTCCCTGAGAGGACAGAGGTAAGTCCCAGGCATGTTATGGGCCTTCAAAAATGTTATTTCCCTTCTCCTCTCTGAGTTGAGGAGAAAGTCCAGGACATGAGGAGCACCAATGAGCATACTGATCCCAACAAGTAGCCTCAGTGCCTGACCAACATTTCAACCATGCCAGGGGCCTCCTGGAGCTAGCCAGAGGTGACCAACCAAACCCTGGGAGAAGCTGGACTCTATACTGGAAATCTTCACCTTGGCATGACTTTCACTGTGCCTTGACAACTATTTCCACTCCTATTAAGCTGCACTAACTGTAGTAGGCTAAATAATGGCTTCCCAAAGATGTCCACATCCTAATCCCTAGGACTTATAATTCTACCTTACATAGCAAAGGAGACTTTGCAGATGTGATTGAGTTAAGGATCTTGAGATGGGGAGATTATCCTAGATTATTCAGGTGGGCCCAGTGTCATCACAAAGGTCCTTACAAAAGGGAAATGAGGAACCAGAGTGAAAAGGGGGGAGGTCTTGATGGAAAGAGAGGTCAGAGTGATATGGGACCATGAGCCAAGGAATATAGTCAGCCTCAGAAGCTGGAAAAGGCAAGGAAACAGATTCTGCCCACAACCTCCAGTCTTGCTGGCTCATTTTGGACTTTTGACCTCTAGAACAATAAAATAATACATCTGTTTTCTTTTAAGCCATTAAGTTGGTGGTCCTCTGTTACAGCAACAGTAGGAAACTAATACAGATTCTGATACTAGGAGAAGGGTGCTGATGTAACAAATACCTTAAAAGCCAAATGGCTTTTGGAATTGAGCGGTAGGCAGTGGATGGAAGAATTTTAAGTGTGATAGAAAAAAATCTAGGTTCCCTTGAACAGACTTGTTAGTAGAACTATAGAAGGTGAAAATTCTGCTAATGAGGAATGAGAATTAAGTGAGGAGCACAATAGAGAAAACCTATATAGTTTTAGAGAATATCTAAATCATCATAAACAGAATATTAGTAATAATATGGACATTAAAGGTGATGCTGGTAGGGGTTAGAAGGTAGTAATATTTTATTGAAAACTGGAGGAAGGAGGGGAGGGGTCTTTGTTATATAGTGATGGAAAACTTACCCGAATTGCATCCTTTAGTTATATAGAAAGCAGAACTTGTGAGGAGTGAACTTGGATATTTAGCTTAGGATATTTCCAAGCAAAGTATCGAAGGTGCAACCTGGCTTATTTTTGTCTTTATAGTAACATGTGAGAGGAAGGAGATAAGTTGAGAGAAGCACTATAAACAAAAAGGGAGGTGCCTGGGTGGCTCAGTCAGTTGAGTGCCTGACTCTTGATTTCAGCTCAGGTCATGATCCTAGGGTTGTGGGATCAAGCCCCATGTCAGGCTCCACACTTAATGTGGAGCCTGCTTGGAATATTCTCTCTCTCTCTCTCTCTCTCTCTCTCTCTCAACTCTGCTCCTCTCCCCACCCCCCAATAAATAAAAATGAAAGAAAAAGAAAAGAAGCAGGAGTAATGATTTGGGAAATTCTCAGCCTATCCAGATTGGAAAGGATGCTAAAATTAGGAGATTCACTGTCAGGAAAGAATTCTCTGGAAAGAAAGCCAAAGGTGTGACTAGATAACCTTTTGTTAATGCCTTGGAAAGATCAAAAGGTCAGAGTATTCATTTTCTCAGTGGATTCTTAGAAAATATTAGGCATGTGACTCATGTATCCCCACAACCATCTCAGCAGAATCCAGAAATAGGGTTGCCTATGTGGCTCAGTCATTTAAGCATCCGATTTTGGCTCAGGTCATGATCTTGCAGTCCGTGAGTTTTAGCCCTGCATCAGGCTCTGTGCTGACAGCTCAGAGCCTGGAGCCTGCTTTGGATTCTGTGTCTCCCTCTCTTCTGCCTCTCCTCCACTCATGCTCTGTCTCTCTCAAAATAATAAACAAACATTAAAAAAAAAGAATCCAGAAATAGAGGTTGGGTCATCTAGGAAAAAATCTATGGAGGAGACTTTTGTCTAATGGAGTGAATGCCTATGACATGTATGGGAGACCCACAAGTTTCTTGTGAATTTTATACTGGCAGAAACACTGTCAACTTGGATTAAAAGGGATAGAGAAAAACAAAATGAAAGAAGGTTGCCAGACTCTCAACATTCTACAGGCAAGAAACAAGATGATAAAATAAAATTATTCAAGAAAAAGGAAGAACAACTGAGAGAGGAGGGGCAAGCCCAGATGTCAGAGTCTCAAGCCACAGGATTATTCTCAGGCCTTGAAACCTAAAGGAGTTTGCCCAGCTACATTTTGAAATTTCTTAGGACCAGTGACTTCCTTTTTATTCCATTTTCTCCCTTTTTTTTTTTTTTTTTTTTTTTTTTTTTTGGAGTGAGAATATCTATAACTAGTATTCAGTGCCCATCCTGGGAAGCAGATAACTTGTTTCTTGAATTTCGTAGGTTCACAGATGGAGAGAAAATTGTCCTCAGGATGGATTGTATCCAATGTCTCACCCATGTCTTATTTAGAATATTTAGATGATGAGATTTGAGGATTTTGGGCTGATGAGATTTAGATGATATTTTAGACTGAGTCGATGCTCTAATGGGTTGAGATTTTGAGGGATGTTGGAATAGGTATGTGAGTATATTTTGTATATGAGATAAATGTGAATCTTTGGGGTCTGGAGGGCAGACTGTAGTAGGCTGAATAATGACCCTCAAGAGTATCCACCTCTTGAGGGGTCTGGGTAGCTCAGTTGGTTAAGCATCTGACTCTTGATTTCAGCTCAGGTCATGATCTCATGGTACATGAGATCGAGTCCCACATCAGGCTCTGTGCTGACCTTGGTTCTGGCTTTGGATTCTCTCTCTCTCCCTCTCTGTCTGTACCCCCCTCTCTCAAAATAAATAAATAAACATTTTAAAAAATATATCCATATCTTAATCCCTGGAATCTGTGAATATGTTAATTACACGGAAAAAGGAACTTCACAGATGTGATTAAGTTAAGGATTTTGAGATGGAGAGATTATTCTAGATTTTTAAGAGATCTGGATCTCTTACAAGGGGATCCTTATAAGAGGGAAACAGGAGGGTCAGACTTAAAGGAGATGTGATGATGTGGATTCATGAGCCAGGGAATGTAGGCAGCCTCTAGAAGCTAGATAAGGCAAAGAAGTGGATTCTATTCCCCAGAGCCTCCAGAAGGAATGCAGCCCTGCTGATCCATTTTGGATTTCTGACCTCAAGAGCTATAAAAATAATACATTTGTGTTATTTTATGTTTGTTAATGTTTATTTATTTTGAGAGATAAAGAGAGAGCACAAGTGTGTGCACACAAGCAGGGGAAGGGCAGAGAGACAGGGAGAGAGAGAATCCTAAGCGGGCTCCTCACTGTCAGCACAGAGCCCCACACGAACTGAGATCATGACCTGAGCTGAAATCAAGAGTTGGACACTTAACCAAGTGAGCTACCCAGGTGCCCTTGTGGTATTTTAAATCACTAAATTGTGGTGATTTGTTGCAGCAGCAATAGGAAACTCATAAGCTAACCCTTTTCATTCACCAAGCTCCATACCACTCAAGCCAACCTACTCAATCTTCCACCTGAGGCTGCTTCCACCTTTCTATCTCCTGTAGATTTCCAACTTGACATTTATAACTAATTCCCCCCACAGGCTTCCACCAACTGTTTCCTTGGCATTCCATCGCTTTCTCCTGTTTCCTGACCCTTCCCAGGTCTGCATTAGCCTTTGGTTTAACCCTAACTATACATTAAAATCACTTGTGTGTGGTAGGTGGCGTGAGGATGGGAGTGGGGGAGGGGGAAGACTCATAAAAAATGTTGAAGCCCCAGCCCATACCTATTAAAGCAGGCTCTCAGGTATGTCATTATTAAAGTTCCCCCAAGTGATTCTACTGTGCATACTGTCATTGAGAACACCTGTTTACATGTTGCTCCAGGGTTATCAAACTTTCACATGCATAAGAGCTACCTAGAGAACTCTGAATGTAAACGCCACGGGCTAAGGCCTAGAGAGTCTGGTTCAATACATTAGATACTTATATCCACTCTTCTAACAAGCTCCTCAGAGGGTCAGATGCAGATGGCATTTGGAACTTGGAGAGACATTTCCACAGCCTTCTGTCTGCTCCTTCCCCAAAAGACTCAGCTAATTGATAAGATGAATTCCTTAGATCAATGATTCTCAATCTTTGATGAATATCAGAATCACCTAGGGACCTTGCTAAAAATAGTTTCTCAGACACCAATCCAGTCTTGTTTAACCAGATTATGGTTAACAAGCTCCCCAGGAGGTTTTGGTTCATGCTGAAGTCTGAGAATCAATGCCTTAAATCAGTGATTCTGGTACTTGAGTATGTAAAAGAATCACCTGCAGGGCTTCTTAAAACAGATTGTTTGGTTGCACTTATAGAATTTCTGAATCAGTTGGTCTGGGGTAGAGCCTGATAATTTGCATTTCTAACAAGTGCCAGGTGATACTCAAGTTGCTGATTTGAGAACACTTGGAGGGCCACCACTTTATTTTATTTATTTGTTTGTTTGTTTGTTTGTTGTAAGCTCTATGCCCAACTTGGGGGCTTGAACTTAAACTTATGACCCAGAGATCAAGAGTCTCATGCTCCACTGACTGAGCCAGCCAGGTACCCTGGAGAACCATCACTTCAGATTGACGTTTTTTTTTTTTTTTTTTTAATCTTTTTTTAATGTTTTTTTATTTATTTTTGGGACAGAGAGAGACAGAGCATGAACGGGGGAGGGGCAGAGAGAGAGGGAGACACAGAATCGGAAACAGGCTCCAGGCTCTGAGCCATCAGCCCAGAGCCTGACGCGGGGCTCGAACTCAGGGACCGCGAGATCGTGACCTGGCTGAAGTCGGACGCTTAACCGACTGCGCCACCCAGGCGCCCCTCAGATTGACGTTTTAAGCAAAGTGTTGATCTCACCATGTGTCTCTATCCATCCTTTCTCCTGATTCTCTCAGCCATGAAAGAGTCTAGCCAAGGAGAAAGAAAGGGCTAAGGCAAGTGGCCAAGAGACTCTTGACTTGAGGGGGCTACAGAGGGGCTGTTAGGGAAGGACTTCTGGTAAGCTCACCACAGGGGCATCCTGGGATAAATCTAAGAGCTCTTCATGGCCAGTCTCCATGGTGGCCAAATTCCAGTGGAAAATAAAAATGATATGATCAATAGCTGTTAACTCCACATATACATCCAGCCCCACTGGGACTCGAGGGCTTAGAGCTTCCCTGGCAGAGCCTCACAGCCTGTGATAGTAAAAGCTATGCAGGTATAGTGAGTAATAAGAGAAAATCTGAGGTCACCCTTGTCACCAAAGTAATTAGGGGGAAAGCCAAGCTGAAGCTATAGAGTCTTGTTCATCAGTGGTATTGACCTCAGCTTATACACATGCTCTGGAGAGGAGAGCTAAAGAAACCAAAAGAGCAAAGATGAGAAGAGCCAGGTGAGAGAGGAAAGTCATTCCCTGTCCTTTTATTAAGAGAGAGTGAAAAATTAAGGGCAACTGACAGGCCATAACTGGCAAGGGGATGTAAGGGCTGAGAACCCAACCAGCCAAAGTTCTTACAAAATCCACTTTATTTTCACACTCTGCATGCAGAATTTGGTTATGTGCTAAGTTCACATGACCTGCTCAAACACCAGAAGTCACGTCTCAGTTTTAGGAAGCCAGAAGGCAAATAGCTAGATCCAGTCTGCTGATCCCTTTATACGTAGTATAGGCCCATCTACTAACTCACTGACAGTAAATCACAGGACTGGAAGGTTTGGGAGAAGTTTCTAGAGTCAGAACCACAGTCACAAGGCTAAACAGATTTGGGGTATTTACCCCTGCAGGTTTGGACAGAGTCACAGAGGCCATCAGCAGGTCTAGCTTGCCCTGTAGATACTGATCCCCCAAATTCCACCAGAAATAACTCTAGTTTGTTCATGTGCCTGGTAGATATGGCTTTAGGGAAATCACTTATGGTAGAACGTCAGCTGTAAAAGTATACAGTATCTTATCTGTCTAAAGGCAGGAGGCTAAGCCAAATGATACCTTCTTTCACCCCCGACCCAGGCACCAAGTCAATCCTATCTTCACAAAATCTCCCATATCTGCACCCTGTCCTCACACCCCACTGCCACTGCCCTGGTTCAGACCTTTTTCAGTTCCCACCAAGCTCAGTTTAGTGGTCTCTGAACTGGTTTTCCCTGCTCGTAATATCATCTAGGCCCAAGAATCTTCTTTTAATTAATCTTTAACACTGTTGCCACACGCCCCAAACTTTTTAATGATTCTCCATCATTATGAAGTCCAAAGTCCTTTCTGTAGCAGGCATGGTCGCCTAGGACCTTAGGTGCCAGCTCTCACCAATCCCAGCAGACAAATCACCTCTACAGAATTGGCTTTATACCCCATCCACTTGAACCACCTGCAGTTCTTTGAGTGCTCCTTGCTTTCTCCTTCCTCTTTACCTTTGCACATGCTGCTTCCTCTGCTCAGATTGTCATTTCTCCCTTCTGTATTTGCCCTCCAAGACTCCACTCTTAGCCATCCATGCCCATTTGCACATCTGACTCATAGTTTCACTCTCACTGTACCCCATTCATCTGCGTATCTGTTTTTCCACCTGACTTTTATTCCACTGAAGCTGAGACTGGGTCTTTTACCTCCATACCCAGTACACAGTACAGTGCCAGGCCTACAACCAACTCTCAGTAAATGTTTGTTAAATAAATGAATGAAAAATAAATCAATGAATCAATGAATATGTTGAGTCCTTGCCCAGGCCCCAAACTTCATCAACTTGCCCTGAGTGTCCTTCTTTAAAAGTCCTTTTAAATTTTTTTTTTTTTCCCAACGGTTTTTATTTATTTTTGGGACAGAGAGAGACAGACAGAACATGAACGGGGGAGGGGCAGAGAGAGGGAGACACAGAATCAGAAACAGGCTCCAGGCTCCGAGCCATCAGCCCAAAGCCTGACGCGGGGCTCAAACTCACGGACCGCGAGATCGTGACCTGGCTGAAGTCGGACGCTTAACCGACTGCGCCACCCAGGCGCCCCTAAAAGTCCTTTTAAAAAATGCAAACATCCTTGGGCTGGTAGCATATTAAAGTTAATGAGTTATTTTAGATTAACTAGGTGATCAGGCAGAACAAGGGCACACACACACACACACACACACACACACGCATGGGTGCCCAAGGAAAGGAGGTATAAAGGCAAGGGTAGAGAGGGCACCAGAGACAAAACAAACTTTACCCACATTTCCTTTTAAATGCAAATAATACTGCCTCATATGTACGTGCCGTTTACAAAGAACTTTCACATGCTTTATCTATGATGCCTGAAACCAGAAAGGTAGGTTGGATGAGTGCTATTAACTACATGGTACATACAACACTTAGAGAAATTTGTAACATCCCAAGAAAAGGCTTATGACAAAGTAGTCAAAAGAAAAGAGCAAGATACAAAATTATGCATAGAATGTGAACAAAACTATGTGAAAAAGAAGCAAATATTTTAAAAAGGAAATAAATACATCAGAATGCATTCATTCGATAAATATTTATTAAATATCTGCTATATTCTAGACATTGTGCTAAGTGCTGGGGATATAGTAGTGATCAAAAACATATCGCCTCTCATGGAAGTTACAATTTGGTGGGGAAAAGCAAACATTAATCAAATAACGAATGATGCAGTAAAGGTAAAATTGCAGCAGTTACAAGTGCGTCAAAGAGGTGGTACTTGTTACCATGAGATTATAGACAAAACAGAGGGATCTTATACAGTTATAGGCAGTCCAGGAAAGACTTCCTTGAAGAAATGATCTCTGAAGCACAAGGAAGAATTTGACTAGTCAAAGAAAGTCCGAGGCAGAAGAAACATCATGAACAAGGGCCCTGTGGTAAGAGAGAGACTGATGAGTAAGAGAATGGTTGAGTAGAGCAAGACCGGGAGAGGGTGGTGCCAGGTGGAGCTAGAGAGGAAGTAGGGGCCAGACACTGCCCAAACCAGCCAGCCAGGAACAATGGGAGTCAGTAGGCACACTTGCATTTTCAAAAGATTTCTCCAGAATGAATGGGTGGGGTGTGGGAGAGAGTGGAGGGGGAAATAGAGTCAATGGGGGAGGCCAGTTGGGAAGCTATTGTGGCAGTCCTTGCAGGAGCTGATGGTGACTTAGGCTCAAGAAATGGTGGTGCTGCAAATGGAGAGAAATGAGTGACTTCAAGGGCTATGAAGCAAATTGCCAGGATGGGATGAGGGGAGCAAGAGGAGAAAAGCATTGAGATGGCTCCTAGGTTTCTGGATGTGAATCGAGGTGGTGCCATCCCTTGAGACAGAGGGTGATGGAAGAAGTTCATCAGGTTGGGGCCTGAAGACAGGACCCATTTGGGGCAGGTTGTTTGAGGTGCCCTATGTGTGACAACCAAAAGGGGGTGTAAAGTAGCAGAAAATGAGGGTAGGTCTGGCTGGGTATAAGCATTTATAAGTCAACTGTTTATTGGTGGTAATTTAAGCCTGTGTGTGAATGAAACTGTGTGAGAGAAAGTTGGGAACAGGAGAAAGTCTAGAATGAGAACTTAGGGAACCCAATATTCAGGGCCAAGTAGAGGAGGTTGATTGCAAAGGAAACCCAAGAAACCAGAGACGTTAACAGCAACTATGGAATGCTATGGAAGCATTTTACTTTTATAGTTACTTTTATAATTGGGTAGAAAATTTTAGTTAAGGGGAAAAAAAACTTCTTATGGCTCCTTGACCTTAATTAACTTTTTAGATTTTTGAAAAATAGTATTTGAGGGCAAGAGGTGATGTTCAAAATATTTAACTAGTAGGACTTCAGAACCCCAACACATGGATGGTAGCTAAAGGAGGGAGGGGTGTCAGAGGCCCTATGCCCTATGGTTGCTGGATCATGAAGTGGAAAGAGGCTGGGTAGCAGGAGGCCACATGGAAGCAGTCTTCAAACAGCTATTTCTGATTATCAACCCTGCTTAAGGGTCCTCACCAACTGGATCCAACTAGCTCCTTCCCCCCATGCCCCCACCAGCCCTCTGCCTGCTCATTGCCAACCCTCAAACTCTTCTGTCTACTGCAGTGATTTATTTATCATTTCTTCCCTTTTTTAAAGTAATCTCTATACCAAACATGGGGCTTGAACTCATGACCCCAAGATCAAGAGTCACATGCTCCACCAACTAAGCCAACCAGGTGCCCCTATTCATTTCTTGAGAATGCCTTGCCTTTTCATGTCTTCACGATTTTCCCTATACATAGAATGCCTTTCTCCTCCTTGTTTGGCAAACTTCTTTGCATTTTTATAGGCCCAGGTAAAATACCACCTCCTCTATAAAGTCTTCCTTGACTTCCCGAGGCAGAATTGTTTCCTTATCATTGTTCCATATACTTTCTACATACTTTTATTATAGCATTTATCACGTTGAACTGCAGTCTTGGTTCTGTCTCTTTCACAAAGCTGTGAGCTCCTTGAGGACTAAGACTATGTCCCACTCATTCTTGTATCTCCAGCATCTAAAACAATGTCTGGTGTCTAGGTACTAACTTTTTTTTAAAGGTTGTTGAATGACTGCCAATGGGACTGCAAGGTCAGGGGGCCCTAGACTATCTTTTCTCCCAATTTTCTATTTAAAACTCAGCAACAGGGCACCTGGATGGCTCAGTGGGTTAAGTGTCCGACTTCGGCTCAAGTCATGATCTCCCAGTTCATGAGTTCAAGCCCCACGTCAGGCTCTGTGCTGACAGCTCAGAGCCTAGAGCCTGCTTTGGATTCTCTGTCTCCCTCTCTCTAACCCTCCCCCGCTCGTGCTCACTCTCTCTCTCTCAAAAAAAATAAACAAACATTAAAAAAATTAAAGCTCAGCAACAGTCCTGATACATGCTACAACATTGATGGAAGTGGAAAACATTATGGCAAGCAAAAGAAATCAGTCACAAAAGGGGTGCCTGGCTGGCTCAGTCAGTAGAGCATGTGACTCTTGATCTCGGGGTTGTGAGTTCAAGCCCCACTTTGGGTGTAGAGATTACTTAAAAACAAAAATCTGGGGGAAAAAAGTCTCTCACAAAAGACCACATATTATATGATTCTATATATATGAAATGCCCAGCATAGGCAAACCCACAGAGACAGAGGTAGATTAGGGGATTGAGAAGATGGAGAGAAAAAGGGAGTGACTGCTAACGAGCATGGGGCTTCTTTTTGAGGTGATAAAAATGTTCTAGAATTGATTATGGTGATGGTTGCACAGCTCTGAATATAAAAATCATTAAGTTGTACATTTTAAGAGGGTGAATTGTATAGTATGTGAATTATATCTCAATACTACTGTTATGGGGCACCTGGGTGGCTCAGCCAGTTAAGCATCTGACTTCAGCTCAAGTCACGATCTCTCGGCTAGTGAGTTCAAGCCCTGCACCGGACTCTGTGCTGACAGCTCAGAGTCTGGAGCCTGCTTCAGATTCTGTGTCTCCCTCTCTCTCTGCACCTCCCCAGCTCGCTCTCTCTCTCTCTCTCTCTCAAAAATAAATTTAAAAACACATTTTGGGGTGCCTGAGTGGCTCAATCAGTTAAGCATCCCACTTTGGCTCAGGTCATGATCTCACCAGTTTGTGAGTTTGAGCCCGCATTGGGCTCTGTGCTGACAACCCAGAGCCTGTAGCCTGCTTCAGATGCTGTGTCTCCCTCTCTCTCCCCTTCTCTGCTCGCGCTCTGTCTCTGAAAAATTAGTAAATGTTAAAAAAAAATGAAATAGTACTATTATTTATTTTTCATTATTTTATTTGTGGCTTTTGTTTGGTTTTGCTTGTTTGAGGTTTTTTTGTTTTTTGTTTTTTGTTTTTTAAGAGAGAGCATGCATGAGCACCTGAGCTGTGCAAGCTAGGGAGGGGCAGAGGGATAGGGAGAAAGAAAGAGAATGTTATGCAGGCTCCACATCCAGTTCTGGGGTGGGGGATGGGGAGCCCCACAGGGGGCTCAGCTTGATCTCACAACTGTGAGATCATGACCATGAGATCATGACCTGAGCCTAATCAAGAGTCAGACGCTTAACAGGTGCCTCTATAGTATTGTTATTTAAAAAGCACCTCAGCAACTTCTCCCACTGTATCTGATTGAAAGGGAAGGTTCAAATGTTTGCTGTGGGGAGGAAGATGGACACACTGGGGGTGAGTGTGGAGGGGCAGATGAAGGGTGTGGTGTAGGGGGTTGGCTTGGGAAGGGCAGAGCATAAGTGGAAATCAAGCTGAGTCCTCCTAATAGAACAGGCCACAGAATATTTCAGAAGGAGGGCTTCTGGTGTAAACGGAAACCACTTCAATGAAATCAGGTTTCAGAAAAAAGAAGGATGAGGTTAGCTGAGAAGAGTGAAATTTTACTTTGAAACTAGTGGCTGAGTGTGGTCTCCTCATTTGACCTGGGAATCTTTTAAGAGAAAAGAGTTATAATATAGGCAGGGGTGGAAATACTAATACACTTAGCCTGGAAACCCCAGCATCTCCGAAGTAGGGAGCTTGAAAGGGGGCTGCTCTCCTTTTCCCAGGTTGGGCCCTGCCAGGAGGTCATAGGAAGCCAGCTGAACCCTGTCTTTGCCACTTACCAGCTGTGATGCCTCCGGCAAGTCTCCCTCTGTGTTTCCACTTTCTCTACTGTAAAATAGGGCCAATGATAGCACCTTCCTCATAGGACTGTTGTAAGGATTAAACCAGACACAGTGTCCAATACAGGGGTGCTTGGGTGGCTCAGTCAGTAGAGCATGTGACTCTTGATCTCGGGGCATGAGTTCAAGCCCCATGTTGGCCATAGAACTTACTTTAAAAAACAAAACAAGGGGCGCCTGGGTGGCTCAGTCGGTTAAGCGTCCGACTTGGGCTCAGGTCATGATCTCGCAGTCTGTGAGCTCAAGCCCAGCATCGGGGTCTGTGCTGACAGCTCAGAGCCTGGAGCCTGCTTCAGATTCTGTGTCTCCCTCTCTCTCTGCCCCTACCCTGCTCACACTCTGTGTGTGTCTCTCTCTCAAAAGTAAACATTAAAAAATTAAAAAACAAAACAGTGTCTAATACATAGTGAGGACTAGAAGAAGGCAGTCCCTAAGGTGAGTGACAGGTTAGGAACCTGTGAACCCTGAAACTGGTTCCTGGAGAAGTGGCTGTTCCTGATAGTCTTGAGAGAGAGATTAGGGAAGAGATAGTAGCTGGCAGGGGAAGGGGGGAGTCAGGTCAGGGTGGTGGCTGGGAAATGGTCTGAAAAGAGCAGTGTCATTGCTCAATCCCACCAGTGGGGCTCACACTTCCTGTTTTCAGTGTCTGTGAGCCCAGATGCTGTAGCTGCTCTTGTTGGAACAAGATCTTTCTTGGCCCCTCAGGGGAAATGCAGAGGCTGAGAAGCAACTCAGCCTGGGCTGGGTCCCTTAGCTTCACATCATGCCTTTTCTTTCCTGGCAAGTTTCAGCTCCCACAAAACCCACAAATGCAATCCTGGGGTGGAAGAGAGGGGGCTCCCACTCAATCTATAGTTTTATGGTATAAGCCATCATTTTTGTGCCTTTATTAGGTGCCAGGATTATACTAAGAAATTTGTGAACTCACGAATCCTTATAACATTCCTGGGAGGTAGATATTACGATCTCTTTTTTTCAGATGGGGAAACTGGGGCACAGAGAGGTTAAGAGTCTTTCCCTTGTCACACAGCTAGTGTCAGAGCCAGGGTTCTAGTCCAGACCACTTGACTCTGTAATCCATGCTCTGAACCACTGGATCATAATAATATAACAACATGCCAGATTAGAGGGACTAAAAATGAAATACTCTGGGTCCCTGACCTCCAGAGGCCCATGATCTAGGGAACCTCTGAATAGGAAGCCCAGGAGACCTTGCACCCCCAAACCCCACTCAGAAAACTGATTGCTCATGCAGAGAATGCATGCTGACAAATCTTGAATTTACTGAGCCCTTCACATAATCTGGCCAGTTGTCCCCAAAGGATTTCCATCAGGAGTTCTTATAAGAAACACCTGGGAAACTTTTCTAACATCACAACCCCTGGCACCAGTCCTGACCTGAATCACAATCTCTGGGGGGGGGGGGGGGGGGGCGCATGGTCATGTATGTATTTTTCAAAAGGTTTTCATGTGACTTGGTTAAGAAACACTGCTAAAAACCATTTACATAGGTTGGAAATCCCAACACTTTAGCATCCAACTATATCTCCCCACTTCTTCAGAAACTGATGTTTGGTTCAAAATATGTGGTCACCTCTATTAGGATACCACCTAGGTTTAGATTCTGAGTCCTCTGATACTAGGGATAGCAGTGACTGGTCATGAGCTTCATTAACACACTGAGAAAACTCAGCACCAGCCCCTCGCACAGATGATGGGAAATTGTTTTCTATTCCCTGAATGACACAGACCCAAGCCAGACTGGGTTTTGAATCAGCAGTTTTCACTCATGCCAGTGTTCTCCTAGGTTGAGGTCAACCCCAGGATTGTTATGGGCAGAGTAAAGAGAATGTGGTGGGACTTATCCTAGAGGATCACTGTGTACACCCGTACAAGATGTGCGTTGTACAAAGGCATCAGGCTAAGGAGGGAATTGAGGGCAGACATCCAATCTGCACACTAGGCTGTACCTTACATGCTATGCAGGACCTATTCTACAACTCTTCTAGCCTCTACTTCTCAAAGTGCCATTAAGTCCGGAGATTCAGCCCCCAAGGAACTCTGGGGTATATGCCGCCATCATCATTTTCCACTTTTTATGCTCCCCAACTTCCTCCCAAACAAGTACCAAGAAAGAACCAAAGTCTTCAGAAAAATCACATTTTTTGATCATATTTATTCAAAATTACAAAAATAGATATAAATAAAAATAGCAGAATATAATTATTAAATATTCAGTGTATAGGAGTGGTCCTCACTTCACCCAGTGAGGATTGGATAGACTCAGCTGAAAGGTCAGAAGGAATAACTGGCCAAGAAAGAACATCTATGTAAAAGTGAAAGTGAAAATTTAGTGCTGGTCACGGGCCATGCCCCAGAATGATACATTCATAGGCATCACATGAGAGAACCAAAAGGACATAGGAGTCCATGACCTCTCCAGACAGACCATTCTATGTGGCATCATAGTCCATTCAGTTTAGGGAAATATCTAGACTTGCAGTCAGACACAGGAATACCAGCTGTTACTCATTCACACTGACACAGCCTGTGCACGGGTATGCAAACATACATACACATATATAATATTTCCTGATACATTCATGGAATGTCAGAGCCCTTCCCTAAGTCATTAGTGTCTCCACTCCCCAAACCACTGTTCCACAGTGGCCGAGCTCACTCAAAAGACCTCAGTTCTGTTTTACTTCCTAATTGAGAAATTGTTCCTTTCCCCAACAGTGGGCCTCATGAATGCCCACTGTTGGGGGAGCTGGCTCTCCTTCTAGCTGTGCACAGGAAATGGCATTTTTAACTCCAGGAGGCTTTAGTTCCGAAAAAGACAAACTACTGGTCAATACCATCCTGGGTCAGAACCAGCCCTCCATCCTGGCCACAGGGGATCTGGGCACTCAGCACCCAGGCCTGTATCTAAGGATAAAGCTATTGTTGCTCACCCTGGCGGGCGGCACATGCAAAACCATCTCTGCAGAGCCTATCTTCCTCAGTTTCTTCCTTATATATAGCTGATGCAGATGGTTCTACTGCAAAAACGACAGCATGGGAGTGGGTGGTACCCTTCTCTTCCCTTGGCTCCCTGGGGAGCCTCAGAGGTCTAGGCCATTCTGCTCCCCAGTGTGCCTTTGGATCCAAGGCAGGAAGCCTGAGACTCTTGTGTAGACTCCCGGCTTGTCCTTCATGGCACATCCGCTGCCCCAGCTCACAATCCCAGTCAGAGTCAGGCGGCCGTGGATAGAGCAGACCAGAGGGCCCCCAGAGTCTCCCTGTTAAGCCAAAGACACAAAAGGTGAGCCCAGGGAGAAGTGAGGAGGAGGCCATCTGATTCAATCACCCAATCATACGCAAGAGAGAGAGAAGGGAGTTTCTTAGAGTCAAAATCCTTAGTGACTCCCCACTTT
This sequence comes from Neofelis nebulosa, assembly GCF_028018385.1. Taxonomy (NCBI): domain Eukaryota; kingdom Metazoa; phylum Chordata; class Mammalia; order Carnivora; family Felidae; genus Neofelis; species Neofelis nebulosa. The sequence continues at coordinate 38,981,806 of NC_080794.1, read as the reverse complement.
CTACCACATAAAGTTTAAAATGCTCTGCTTGTTTTTCAAAGCCCTGCTATCTGCCACAATTCCATCTACATTCTCAGATCCTTTTCCTCCCCATCCTGGACTATGCCATGTTCACCCATTTTTGTATCTTTCAACTGGAACATTTTCCTTTCTTCCCTAGACCTCCTCAAATCCCTGCAGAGTCACATTCTCTTTAAAGCCTTCCCTCCAGTTGGCACTCACCTTCTGCTCCCAAACATCTAATCATTTACAATTCATACTACACCCTGAGCACTGAGTTGTATTGTTTTCTATTGTTTTCCTCTTTCTTGTGGTCTTATTTCTTTCCCTCCCCAGTGCAAAGTGTCTAGCACAGAGCCAGGCTCACAGCAAATGTTTGGGAAACATATAAGGGTTAGTTTAAACTGTCTAAGACCTAAGCTCCTAATACTGGCTTCTTGGGGCTTTGGTTGCACAGAGGCTCCCCAAAGCTGGCAGGTACAGGCCCAGGAGCCCTGGGGAGGTTTGGGGGTGACAGGGAGAGAAGCTAGAACTCTCACCTGGCAGGAATCTGTTTCCCATTGTGGGTCAGCAGCACACAGCATTTTGGTGGTGATTTCAGAGCCATAGTAGTGGGGCTGCTGACACTCCTGGTAGGAAATCAGCTTCACAGAAGTCATTTTCAGCTGCTCTGGATAGAGATAGTCAGCTGGAGGGAGGAAACAAGAAGTTTACATTAAGCTGTATATGTCTAGTCTTTCCACTGGGACTCTCTGCTGGAGTGAGGACCAAAAAGTGTCCTCACCAGGGAAAACCTTTATTCATTTCCACCCAAATCTGAGCCTTTACTCCATGTATAGCCCCTCACCCCCCCATCTATTTACCTTTATGGCCGATTACTCCCTAAACAGTGCTCCCTACTCCATCCCTGGACCCATCTGCTACCTCCACAATGCTCCCATCTCTATCTCTACGGTCCTCTCTTGATCAAGTTGAGTTCACTTCCAGGTTACAACACTCCCTCAGAACCCTCTCAGCCAGCCCCAAATGTCACTTACTGGTATTCTCTTTTCCAAAGCCAGTGATCTCACAGCTTGTGCCAAAATGAGCATCACCATACGATGGGGGCAAACAGATGGTTTGTATGGACCTGGATGGCTGTGCACACTGGCCTGTGTTGGATCTGATCTTCAGCAAGGCTGGGGGAGGAGGGAAGCAGGAGAGGTCAGGGGGAAAGATCTCCACCTGGTTAGTTGGTCACCATGTTTCGCCTCCAAATGCTGAAGGACTGGCTGTCTATCCCTAAATCGGTTAGGGTCAGAGATCATCCTGGAAAGTCTGCCTGTAGCTTATTACCTGAAACAAGTCTCCCCTGTCCCATGTCTCAAGGGCTTTGTTACAGCTGCCGACAAGAGCTTGGCCAGCCAGAGCCGCTGTATACAGCCATATGGTTGTTTTCTGTGAACAGCTCTGGTTGATGTAGATGAGCTGAATTCAGCCCAATGCTCTAAGTTGCAGATCCTGGGACAGGCAGAGGTTGTATCCAACAAAAGAAGGGGCCTCCCAGCCCAAGCCATATGCCCACAGGGTCACTGCCATCCATAGGAGGCTAAATGTTAGAAAATTTAAAGACTCTGCAGAGGAGCAGCAGGCCCTTCACATATGTCCTTTTGTTATATAAAGTAGGCTTTTCAGTTCCCCTACAACCTCAACCTCCCACTTGGTTCTCTTTTTGGACCCCTCTTCCTCCAACCATCATCATTATGGCAGATAAGGGTTTTCTACTCACCGATATCATTGTGGTGAGCAAGAGTGTCAGCACTATAGTCCTCATGCAAGATGAGATTTTCCACTTCAAACTTCATCTGCCCAAGTGTATCGGAGTTAAGCTTTGACCGACCCAGGTAGACAATGTAGTCCTCCTTCTTCGGGTTATTACTGTGGGAGGGGAGACCTGTTAGATAGTCTGATCTCATGAGATCTTGTCACTTCCCCTCCACAGCAAGCTCAGAGCATGACTTGTCCCCAAGGCCATGGGCCACATGGAGAGGGGCTAAGGGGGTAGAATTTAAGCGGAATCCTTTGCTGGGAAGGAGAATGGGATGTGTCTGGGGTAAGGTAGGAGGGTCAGGGAGAAGAGACAGAGGGACGTACATGAAGCAATGTGTGGCGCTGACCACCCAGCAAGGACTGATGAGGCTGCCTCCGCACAAGTAGGTGACAGAGCCTCCACGGTGCCTCCTATAGATGGCTGCAAACCAAGGCTGGTTCTCGATGGTGGTGAATTCTCCCCCAATAATCTTAAAGCGAGGCCTCAGAGCCTTCTGGCCACACTGAAACTCTGCTGTTTTTGGAGGAGACAGGGGACTTTTTCCTGGAGGAGACAGGGGACGTTTTCCTGGAGGAGACAGGGGACGTTTTCCTGGAGGAGAAAGAGAGGGATATCTTGGGGAGGCAAGTAGGATAGTGTCCCTCTCTTGTCCTTTGACCTCCCAGTTTTTCAAAGTCGGGCAGACCTCCCTCCTCAACTCTCCTGATGGAATAAGGCGATGTATGAGACTGTCCCCTTCCACCCTACTGTCATAAATAGGTCAGTGACACTCACCAAAAGAGCAGTCGTGCACCATGCACTGTTGGACAAGCTGGTTTAAGCCAACCTGCACATAGCACCACGGCTTTCTCTGGTTGTCCGGGTTCCTGGTAACACAGAGGGGAAGATGGGGGGGGGGGGTGTCATTCCAACCCAGAATACATTTCCTCCCCCTCCAGGGAAAACTCAGCCAGAGGCCTTGCTTTTCTCATACTATGATCAGTACTCTTGAAACACAGGATGGTACCAAAGGTTCCTGTGTGGCTACGGGAGGGTCTTTGTTGCCCCACCTCACCTGCAATAATTGTGTTTCCCCAGGCCCAGCTGAAGGGCATCAGATCGGAGGGCATGGTACTGTTTCAGAAGAACGGCAGCAGAGTTCCAGGCCAGGCAGGGCCGGCCCATGATGTCGGTGTTGGCCTTCCCTCGGTAAGAGTGACCATTCCCCTGATAGCAGGTTTTCAATGTATCTAAGGAAGAATGTGAGGATGAGAGATATTAGAAAGAGGAAGAAATTCAGACAGGCATTTTAGAGATCCTGTCAGGCCTTGCATGATTTCAGACCTGGCAGAAAACACTAGAAAGGATCTCCTTCCGTCCCCACCCCACATTTGTGCAGCCACAGATTCATGAGACAGTGTGTCTGTGTACATCACATGGGGATCAAGATGTCCTCCACTCTACCTCCAGTCCTTAACTCCTGCCTGCTCTGACATCCCACCCATCTCACCCTGTCCCCAAATCTCTGGTATCCCCTACTCCCCAGTTAGAGTCAGGATATCCATACCTATCTCACAGTGTTCTCCTTGGAATTCCTTTGGACAGCTGCATCGCTGAATGTTGGAGAAGTACTTGTAGGACACACATGTTCCTCCATTCAGGCAGCCGCAGTTTGCTGGAGAGCACAGAGGTGGAGGGGTAAGCAAGGAGTGTGGGGAGGAGGCAAGGGGGGAGCCAGCCCTGCAACAGGGTCAGGGAGGGGCTGCCCCCTGAGGCTTTTCCAAGATGTCTGTACGGCCAGATATTATGCAAGGGGTGGATACTCACATGCATCAGACACTGGATGAAGTTCATGGCTGCCCTGGAAACGATGAGAGGGAGGGGAAAGTTCATCAAAGGTCCCATGCTCCTGGGACCCAAGGGGAAAGATAAACTGGCCTCCTGCCAAATCTCACCTTTTCCTCCAGCTCCCTCTCTCCTCACCTTGTTCATATCTAACTAGCCCTCAAATGGAAGATCATAGGTTTCAAGCAGGGAGAAATGGATTGATCCAAGCAAGCTAGGGTGCAAGAGAGCTAGGCCAGTCTCTGCAGTTTCTTCTTCCCTTGGCTGAAGGTGTGAACTCCCTTGGTTCTCAGGGCCCCCACAGCCACACCTGTCCTATTTTCCTGAGAGGCTAGCCCCCCGTAGATGGATGGAATCCAGAGGACCCCAGCTCCCTATGTACAGCTCTCCTTCCTTCCCCTGACGCTGTTCAGGAGTCCTGCCAAGCCCCCTCCCGCCGCCATAAGTCAAAGCGGGGAAGCCACTTACTTCGGAGTCGCTCACCACCAGGACACAGAGGAGCAGGCATGTCATCAGGACTCTCATGGTGGCCAGGCTGGGGCTCTAGACAGCACTCTACAAAGGAGGGAGAAGTCAACTTGAGGAAGGAGCAGAGGAGAGAGAAGGCGTGCCGGGTGGGTTACCGCAGTTCAGAACAGAAATCCCAAGGTCTCCCCAGAGGCGCGCCTGCGGTGACCAGGCTTCCCAGGCCCCGCCGCCTCTCCTCGCTGGAGGCTCAGGGGTTCCGGCACCCGAAGGGGATGCACAGGCAACGGGAGCGGTGACTCGGACTCTGCTGCTGCGGAGCCGGGCCGCTGGGGCAGCCGGGGTAGGGGGAAGGGAAACCCGCAGGAGCAGCCCTGCGCAATTAGGGTGGCCTGCACTCACCGGCGGCTGCGGCAGGAGGGACTCGGCGCCGGGACGGCAGGGACAGGTTGACACTGAAATCCGAGGGGCTCTGGGGCTCCAGCAGTTGCGCTGTGCTGCTAGCCCGCCGCCGGGCTCTATATCAGGACCCGCCCCAGCCCTGGCCCCGCCCCAGCCTGGGATCTCCCCAACCCCTCCCTTCTCTCCGCTTCCCTGGGGAAGTGTGTTTCCTCAACCTTGTCTGAGAGTGAGGGCTGCGCGGTCCCCAGGGGAGGGGACGTGCGAGGTCTGAAAACAGAGACACAGAGGCATCTAAATTCCTCGCCCTCTCCTCCCATTCACCTGTCCTGGGCCCCATCCCAGTGCATGGGGCCTCCGAATTGCTCTTGGGAGACTCTCCGTCCAGCTCTGATGTCTCTCCCCAGATCCCCTAAACAGCTCTTCTCCAGCCTTTACACCTTTGGGCCCCAAACGCCTGGGAGAATGATTCGGACTACTGGGTGTGGGGTCATAGTCCGCAGCTCAGAGAGCTAAGTCTGTTTCTCAACGTGAAAATGCACGTGACACATGCTTGCTTACTCCTGCTAACAGGAGCTGTTGAATAGCAGCTCCCCGAAATTCATCAACACAACCAGTGGATAAGACAAAGTTGAGTTTATTGCTTACCGTCCTAAGGGCAGGAGCAGCGGGTAGGCAAGATCGGATTTTACTGAGAATTTAGAGTTTGGTTTAACTTAAGGGTAGCCTTTCAAAGTGAGGGCTTGGTAAGGATTGCATAAGGATCACACACGATGTATTATTATAGGGTTGTGAGAACAAAGTCTAAGGGCACAAACTGTTGATGCTTTCTATTAAAGTATTGATAATTCTTTCAAAAATTTCCTGTAACAAACAATCCCTTTATTTGCCTGGGCCAGAGTATAGTCAGTTAATAAAGACAATAGAATGTAAAGCCTTATTAAGGTAGACACTAAGCTGTGGAGGGGCAGGAAGTTCTGTTTTCACATCTGAGGAGAGAAACTGGGGAACTGGAGGACAAGAATGAGATTTGTTTTTCACTCTATGCCTTTTTGTACTGTTTCAACTTTTGAAAACATACCTTTATATCACCCATTCCAAAAATATAATTACAGGTGTTTTTTAAGTTTTTAAAATTTATTTTGAGAGAGACAGCATGAGTGGGGGGGGGGGGGGAGGGCCAAAGAGAGGAGACAGAGAATTCCAAGCAAGCTCCTTGCTTCCAGCACAGAGCCCAACATAGGGCTTGAATCACAAAACTGTGAGATCATGACCTGAGCCGAAGAAACTAAGAGTGGGACACTTAACCGACTGAGCCACCCAGGTGCCCCATAATCATAGATTTAAAACAAACAAACAAACATATGTATTGGGGTGCCTGGGTGGCTCAGTCGGTTAAGCATCCCACTTCGGCTCAGGTCATGATCTCACGGTTGGTGGGTCCCAGCCCCTCATAGGGCTCTGCACTGGGCTTGGAGCCTGCTTGAAATTCTCTCTTCCCCCTCCTCCTCCCCCCACCCCTATGTCTCTCAAAATAAATAAATAAACTTTAAAAAATGCATATGCTCAGTTGGCTCAGGTCATGAGGTGACGGTTGGTGAGCCCCGTATCAGGCTGTACCCTGACATTGTGGAGCCTGCTTGGGATTCTCTTTCTCCCTGTCTCTCTGCCCCTCACCCACTTGCTCTCATACTCTCTTTCTCTCAAAATAAATAAACTTTTAAAAAAATGCACATGTATTTAGTATTCTAGACTTCACCATAAAGCCTTGTTTCTAATGAGATAAAATAATTGCTTATCAAACAAGGTTGGCCTCCAGAAAGACAGGCCACGTGTAAAGGACTCCACCCGCTTTACCTGCCCGAAGGCAAGCATACATAGTTGTATAGCCATGCACATTCACATATCTCTCAGGCATAGCTGAAGGAGCACAGCAGGGACTCTGAGGTTCAGTCAACACTTTCCCTTTCCCCTGGTGTTGGGAACCAACACCTTCGTGAAGGAATGGCTTGAGGTGACTTCCTTCTATCCAGTGGGACTGTCCCCTTAATGGGAAGAAAGAGGGCTGTGTCCCTGTAACTCATTAGCATCCTAAAGCCAAGCCCCAGGCTTGGTCCCTCTTTCTGCCTAGGCCTACAACATTTTGCTGCCTGGCAAACCTGAACCTTGGGTCTGGATCCACTTGAGAAGGGAAGGAGGAAGGCAGGGAGAATGCCAGTAGGAAGGAGGAAAGCTTCTTTGCTCTGCTCCAGCCAGAGGTCTCAAGATGCCAACCTCTGCTTGGGGGAAGTTCAAGTTAACCATTCAGCTTTCTGAGGAAGGTGACCCATCATCCTCTGGAGAGAGTTTTTCTGTGTCCGGCTGAGCTGCCAGCTCTCAGGGAATGGACTGAGTCACAGGTGCTAGAGGCTTCAGAGCTGGCCTGGCTACTTCCTCTAGAAAACTGAAATATGTTTTGTTTGGATTTAGAACCCATTAATTGCAAATAAACGTGATCAAAATGTAAACAGAGATGTTGCAGCCTGAGGACTTACCCCGAAACTACTAGGTTAGGTATCAGGAAATTCCCAGCACACTGTCATGATTCACAGAGCACCCCCAGCAGCTCTCATGACTCCAGATTACTTGGCTGGAGGCTGTCATGCTGATTCTTGAGAGCAGGATGACCTCATTTCCTCCTGGACAAAGAGGCTTGGAGACCGTTATGCAGCGTGACACTTCTTCCCTTTTCTTCCCCCTGCAGTGCCTTCACCTGGTTGAACAATCCTGGAGCCTCCAACTCTTTACTATCTTTCCACTGTATGATCTTTGATGCTCCCTGAAATCTCTGTGTCCGTCTTTTGATGCACAGCCTGTGCTAGTCTTTTCAATTCTTCAAGGGCAGAGACCACATCTTAAACATCTTTGTCTCTCCCTCAACCCTGGGTACATGCCCTGTTCATGTAGGTGTTTTATGAGGAATGGATCAGTAAACAAGTGGCAATAGAAAGCTTTGGGGCACCCTGAAAGTTTTCCTACTCTCTTTCTTGCAGTGAAAAATAGTACTGGTATTGTTTCTGTCTTGTGCTAAAAAGCAATTTGACACAAACTATTCCTCTTTTGTTTTAAACAATTTTTTTTTGAGAGAGAGAGAGAGAGAGAGAAAGAGAGCGCACGCCTGTGTCTGCGAGCAGAGGATGGATAGAGGGAGGGGAAGAATCTTAAGCAGGCTCCACCCCTAGTGCGGAGCCTGGTGCATGGGGCTTGACCTCACAACCATGAGATCATGACCTGAGCCAAAATCAAGAGTCAGACATTTAACCAACTGACCACCTAGTTGCCCCCAAACTATTCCTCTCTAAACTCTTAACAGCCTTATGACATAGCTGGAAATCGTGTCCATTTTGCAGATGAGGAAAATGAGGTGGAGAAAAGATACACACTTGATGAGTGGCAAAGCCAGCACTAGGACCCAGGTTTTCTGATCCTTATTCCCATGTTCTATACCTCACTGCCTCCATGGAGAAGGGAATAAGACAGAATGCTGCAAAGATGAGCGTCAGATGATGTACAATGTTCCAGCTCAGGGGAGCCCTCTTGCTGGTTTTGGGACCACCTTCCAGAATTCTCCTTGGGCTATGGGCCCCTAGTTCTTGGAAAGTCTGCACTGTAGTATGGGTTCGTTGCTTGCCCGAGTTCTAAGAACTAACTTGGTGGTCTAGGCTATCTGAAGTTTCTATCGAGGGTAAGAGAATAAGGAGCATAATGTATATGGTTTCATTCTGTTCCTGACTCCCAGAGTCACACCACCTGCCCCCGCCTCTGTGTTTCAGAAGACCAAACTTCAAAGTCAGATGTGGCAACAAAGACTAATGAAGGGGTCCCCTTTCCCAAAGCTTCTTATAAAAGAGCAGGCAGATGCCAGGTGCGCAAGAAGAACCAGGATGTCCAAACTTGGCCTTGAGACTATGTCCAGGAAACTGGGCCCCTGAAAAGGCTATTTTCTGACCAGCAGGAACCAAAGGGAAGCTCACATCAAGGCACAGGATGTATTCCTGGTCTGCTGTACCAAAAATGTTCAACATGGCGGTGACTGGGTGGCTCAGTCAGTTGAGCATCCGACTCTTGGTTTTGGCTCAGGTCACGGCCTGCGTTGGGCTCTGAGCTGGGCGTGGAGCCTGCTTGGGGTTCCCCCTCTCTCTCCCTCTGCACTTCTCTCTCAAATAAATAAAATGAAAATAATAATAATAAAAAAAGAATGTTCAGCATGGTACTACATAGAGAGTAGCGTCTAGCCTCAGGTCTGCCACATCCAGGCTGAATAACTTCAGACAAGACACTTAACTCTCTTCATCTCAGTTCCTAGCTGCAAAATGAGGCAATGCCTGCTCTGCCTGTTCCTCACTTTGCAGATTGAATGAGATCATGCTTGTGTGTGTGGAAGTGTTTGTTCATTCCTTTATTTATGGACCCAATGCCAAGGACAGTTCTGGATACTAGAGATAGAGGGATGAACTTTGTAAACTACAATTCCTACCCTGAGTGCTTGCCTTGCCTTCCTGACTATGGCTGTACTGGGCCAGAAGACCAGCAATTCTCTGGAGTCTGTCCCAGGATTCCAGTTAAGTGGGGATACCGTGTCCTTAGCCAATAGTTCCCAGCAGCTGGCCAGCTGCATGTGCTATTCACCCTCTATAGCCCTGACTCCCATTCCCTCCCCCACTTCTCTGCTGTCTGTGGCCTGAAGCTCCTCTCTTTTTCCCCTACACCCAGGGCAGACAGATTCCTCTGCAGTTCTGGGAAGGAGGCACTGAATGCCAGTCACATAGCTTCCCTGGGTCTGAGGACTCCCACGTGTGTTTAGAGCTAAGGGAAAAGACGCTGTTGTCACAGTATGCACTGAAACATGATAGGGGAGCTTCTGGAACCGCTAGGCCCCCAGCAGCCTGTGGAAAGAGTGGGGCAGAGGAAGCCACATACTTGCTTCCTTACTCATGGAAAGCAAAGAGCCCAGGGGCTGCATCCTGAGGTTATAGTCTGTCGTCAGTAATGCCCTGAACAGAGAGGCCACGTTGGTCCCTCCAGTTCAGACTCTGACCCCTACTCTTTCTCACCCTTTACGCCTCACAATTTCTGTTCCAATTCCTACCCCGCTGAAGTCAATTAGCTCAGATCTCTGCGTGAATATTTTGAGCCTTGGCCAAATTTTTCTTCATCTTTAACCCAAATCTGTCTTTAACTTCCTAAATCAGGAACTTGTGACCTTAAAGGAGTGTTGGTCACGGCTTTCTAGACGTAGATTCTGAGTCACCTCCAAGAACTAAAGCTAGATCCTAGAAATTCTGCTTAAGTTACTGTGCTGGATGGCAATGGCTCCTTAACTGGAAGGTAAGGGGATACCTGGGAAGAAAGGACTGGAAAGGGAAACTGGAAACTGGTGGGTACTACCAAGAAGTCGATGATGTTTAAGGAAATACATTAAGCCAGGAGCTAGTATATTAAAAAAACATTGCTCAGAAGAAAACCAACATAGCATCCATAGCCCATACGATGTATAATATCATGTGCTCATGGCTCTCCCGAGATGATTTCTATATGCTTCTCTGTAAAGCAAGTGCAAGCACTTCCCTTTCCATTACACAGAGAGGAAAATAGAGGGCTAATGAAGGGAAGTGAATCATCTGAGTTCATTCACTGAAAATGATGAGATTCAGAATTCACCGATTTTGAGGAAACTCATGACACATTTCCACCCTCTCCCCTCCTATTCTGAATCCTCACCGCCTCCCTTCCTGACCACCCTCAATCCCCACCCTCAGTCTCTTTGTCTTCTGAAGGTGCTTCTTTTCTCCAAACAGTGATTGATACTAGTGTGATGAGGCAGCCAAGCCCTGGGGGGAGGTCAGTTTCCTTTCAGAGGGCACACAGGACGAAATGTATGGAAGTCTGTGAGAGGAGGGAGCAGGGACCCAGCAGGGAGCCCCTGAGATATGTGTGTTTGCAGAGTGAGTGGAAAAACAGCATGCAGGTAGTCTAACCAGGAGGCTTCTCTTTACTCTGAAAGCAGTGGATGGTGGGAAGTGTGACAGCAGTTAAAGAAGACAGCAGTTAAAGACAGCAGCTAGAATTAAAGCAGTGGATGGTGGGAAGTGGAGCTGGAGGTGCCTAGCTGGCTAAGTTGGAAGAGCATTCAACTCTTGATCTTGAGGTCATGAGTTCAAGCCCTACATTGGGTGTAGAGATTATTAAAAGAAAGGAAGAAAGAAAGAAAGAAAGAAAGAAAAAAAGAAAGAAAGAAAAAAAGAAAGAAAGAAAGAAAGAAAGAAAGAAAGAAAGACACTTAAAAAAAAAAGTCATTAAAAAAAAAAAGGAAGAGGAAGGCTGTTCCCCCCAAGGAGATGTTATAATCTATCCTTTGTTAAAAATAGATGATAGGAACCAATTTTTATTTGCTTAAAATTCTTAACAACTTTTAAGGAAGGTACTTTTTTTTTTTTAATTTACATCCAAGTTAGTTAGCATATAGTGCAACAATGATTTCATGAGTAGATTCCTTAATGCCCCTTACCCATTTAGCCTATCCCCCCTCCCATAATCCCTCCAGTAACCCTCTGTTTGTTCTCCATATTTAAGAGTCTCTTATGTTTTGTCCCCCTCCCTGTTTTTATATGATTTTTGCTTCCCTTCCCTTATGTTCATCTGTAGTGAAGTCATATGATATTTGTCTTTCTCTGACTGACTAGTTTCCTTTAGCATAATACCCTCTAGTTCTATCCACATAGTCGTAAATGGCAAGATTTTATTCTTTTTGATTGCTGAGTAATACTCCTTTGTATATATACACACCACATCTTCTTTATCCATTCATCCATCGATGGACATTTGGGCTCTTTCCATACTTTGGCTATTGTTGATAGTGCTGCTATAAACATTGGGGTGCAAGTGTCCCTTTGAAACAGCACACCTATATCCCTTGAATAAATACCTAGTAGTGCAATTGCTGGGTCATAGGGTAGTTCTACTTTTAATTTTTTGAGGAACCTCCATACTGTTTTCAGAGTGGCTGTACCAGTTTGCATTCCCACCCGCAGTGCAAAAGCGATCTCTTTCTCTGCATCCTCGCCAACATCTGTTGTTGCCTTAGTTGTTAATGTTAGCCATTCTGATAGGTGTGAGGTGGTATCTCATTGTGGTTTTGATCTGTATTTCTCTGATGATGAGTGACGTTAAGCATTTTTTTCATGTGTCGATTGGCCATCTGAATGTCTTCTTTGGAGAAGTGTCTATTCATGTCTTTTGCCCATTTCTTCACTGGATTATTTGTTTTTGGGGTATTGAGTTTGATAATTTCTTTATAGATTTTAGATATTAACCCTTTATCTGATATGTCATTTGCAAATATCTTCTCCCATCTGGTCAGTTGCCTTTTAATTTTGTTGATTGTTTCCTTCGCTGTGCAGAAGCTTTTTATTTTTATTTTTTAATGTTTTTTTAATGTTCATTTATTTTTGAGAGAGAGACAAAGAGCAACAGAGCGTGAGAGGCGGAGGGGCAGAGAGAGAAGGAGTCACAGAATCCGAAGCAAGCTCCAGGCTCTGAGCTGTCAGTACAGAGCCCAACACGGGGCTCGAACCCACAGACTGTGAGATCATGACCTGAGCTGAAGTCGGACGCTCAACTGACTGAGCCACCTAGGTGCCCCTGAAGCTTTTTATTTTGATGAGAAAGAAGGTACTATTATTTTCACCATTATGAAGGAGAAAACTGAAGCTCATGGAGTTGAAGCAGCTTACCCAAGGTCACGCTATAGGTAGGTAAATGGTAGACTTGGGATTTATACTCACATCTGGTTGATTCCAGAATGTGGAGAACTATCTCTGAGGCAGTAATGCATTCTGTCAAGAAGGTGAGGGTTTTGGGGGTGCTTGTCCTTTTTTCTGGGAATCTTCCCACTTCTAACTACGGATGCTATCCTGGGGTAGCCCCAGCTGTCCAAGTCTTGTCTGCATTGGTTCCTGACTACCTAGCTTCAGCCAGACTTTAATAAAAATGTTCTTCCTCTTATTTAATATAACCAGCCACAACTGGGTCTAGTCAAAGAAGTGATCACTGGGTCTTCTGGCTATGTTTATTATATCTAAGTGGATCTCTGGAACCATCTATGGCCAGTCTTCCCTTTTTGCAACCATTATTCAACCATATTAAGTAATGGGGATGCCCAAGAGTTCTTCTGTAGGGAAATAACAATAGCTTCTATTTACTGAGTGTGCATTTTATTTAGCAAGCATTGGGTAACAGCTTCATGTGCACTATCCTATTTAATCCTCAATGAGGGAGATGCAATTATGGATAAGGAAACCAAGGCTCTGAGAAGTTAAAGTTACAAAGCTAAGCTGATACCTGGCAAGTCAAACCTCAGTTTCTCACTCCAAAACTTGTGCTGATTATCACTACGATAGTGTTGTTGCTTTACCCTTCCCAAGGGAAACAATGCACCCTGTTGAATAGGTGCCCAGGAGATTGTAATAATAAACATTCACTGGGACGTCTAGGTGGCTCAGTTGGCTGAGTGTCTGACTTTTGATTTTGGCTCAGGTCATGATTCCAGAGTCATGGGCTCAAGCCCCATGGGATTCTCTTTCTCTTTCTGTCTGTTTTCCCCACTTGTGCTCTCTTTCTCTTTCTCTAAAATAAAAAACTAAAAAAAAATATTCCCTGTTATGTTATCTAACCTTGTCTGATGATAAGAATCACCTGACTTAAAGGTTTAAACAATACAGAATGTCAGGTTACTTCTGGGGAAATTCTAATTCATTGGGTCCAGGATGGGGCCTAGGAATCTGAATCCTAATATGCATCTTAGAAGATTCTTACCATTAAACAATTTGGGGAAAATGTCAGTTAATGCATAATTGGGACTGTTGGTTTACTTTTTTATGTGGGAATACCCAGTTAAGTCACAAACTTTCTATTTCCTATGTCTTCTACTCCAACCCTTTCCTTTGAAATAAGGACCAGTATAGAAGTGGGAAAGATCCAGGGCTGGAAGGCCAACTTTTGCGTAGAATTTCTCAGACAGGGATGAATCAAGAAGGGAATGTACACCTGAGAGTCTTGTGCAAACCCAGCTACCCTGAGGCGACTTTCCTGAAGAATCTGTTCTCAAAAAAGCTAATTGCTTCGGCACTTTTGTACTTGTTCTTTTTTTAGATCTTAGTGATAATTCCATTTTAAAAATGTCAGATGTTTGGCTAATGGAGGGACTTTTCTGTACAGAAATTGAAAGAATTTGGGGAATGAGAGTAACCCTGAAAGTCACAGCAGTGGATGAGAATTTGGTTCCCTAAGGTTCAGGAAAATTGGGAGAAACTGGGTAGAGGTGAGAAGATAGCAGAATTGAGAATATCTGTACTTACTTTCCATCTGTGATAGTTCCTCACAGTTCTTGTGCTGGCACCCTTCTGAGCTTTTTAATTTTTCCCCCTAGGATCTTCTAAGTAAAACTGGGTTTCCAGAGCATTCTCCCTCTGCAGGGAGGGTAGGAACCACCCTCAGAAACAGTGGGCCCAGCAGCTTGTGGGATAACCACAAAGTTTGCATTTTTGGTCAACAAGGAAATAACAGTGACATTCTCCCTGAACAGACTCTCTGCTCCATGGCATAGTGTCCTAGGATTTATTCAGTCTATGTCATGGCAGTCAGCTTATTCTATTTCGAAAGCAAATTCCAGCCCAAGTTCAAAAATAAAAGAATTAAGTTCAACTCAAGCTGTTAATTTCATACAATCAACCAAAAATTACTTTCAAATACCTAATGTGTACCTAGTGCTGGGCTAGACCCTAAGAGCACACAGAACATACGTGATCTGTGTCCTGAAGAAGTTTAAATCTGGTAAGGAAGACAAAATGCATATATATGAAACAATTAAAATGCTATTAAACAAGATGGTTACTGTAAAAAAAAAAAAAAGGAAAAGAAAAAAGAAAAGAACAAGCATTGGCAAGATGTAGAAAAATGGGAACACTTTTCCACTGCTAGTGAGATTGTAAAATGGTGCAGCCACCATGGAAAACAGTATGGCAGTTCCTCAAAAAATTAAACATAGAACAACCATATGATCCAGCAATACCAGTTCGGGGTATACATACAAAAGAATTGAAAGCAGGGTCTCAAAGGGATATTTGTACATTCACGTCATAGCAGTACTATTCACAATAGCCAAGAGGTAGAAGCAACCTAAATGTCCACTGACATGAATGGATAAGCAAAATGTGGTATATACATATAATGGAAATTAGTCAGTCTTAAAAAGGAAGGAAATCTTATCACATGCTACAACATGGATGAATCTTGGGAACATTATGCCAAATGAAATAAGCCAGTCCAAAAACAAACGAACAAAAAAGGCAAATACTGCGTGATTCTACATATATCTTTAGATACAGAGGTATCCAAAGTAGTCAAATTCATAGAAATGGAGAATGCGAATTACCAGGGGTTAGGAGGAAGGGGGAATGGGGGAGTTATTGTTTAATAGGTATAGAGCTTCAGTTTTGCAAGATGACGTTCTGGAGATCTATTGCACAACAAAGGGAATATACTTAATAGTACTGAAATGTACATTTAAAAATTGTTAAATGGTAAGTTTTATATGTGTTTTTACTATCATTAAAAAAAATGGTCGGGACGCATAGATGGCTCAGTTGATTAAGCATCCGACTCTTGGTTTCAGCTCAGGTCATGGTCTTGTAGTTTGTAAGTTCAAGCCCCACGTTGGGCAACGTGCTGACAGTGGGGAGCCTCCTTGGTTTCTCTTTCCCTCCCTCTCTCTCTCCCCTTCCTCTGCTCATGCTCTCTTTCTCTCTCAAAATGAATAAACAAGCTAAAAAAATTTAAAGTCAAAATGCTTAAAAAAAAAAGTTAACATCAGTCTGACCACTGACCAAAACTACAGTAAAAGTAGAGAACAGGCACACTGAAGTTAGAGATTTCCTAGGCCTGAACAAATCTTAAGGGATGGGTCATGATGGATTGGTAAGAGCAGAGAAAAAAAGAAGTTCCAAACAAGAGTCCTGGAAAAAGACAGAAGCTGGAATAAACATTGTATATCTTAGAGAGAGTAAATTTTATATGTCCTTAACTGTGGTGTGTGTATGCATGTGTGTGGTTGTGTGTATACATGTGTACACGTGTATACAAGAGTGAGAAATCTGGTGCAGTTAAGAAGAGTTTACACTGACGAGTAGTGAGAACAAAGTAGAGCTAAGTAGGATGAGTTCTGGTTGTAAAAGTTCTTAAAAACCACATGATACCATAGACTCCAGAAAGGCACTATAAGTTCTTAAACAAGGATGTATATAAGGTTTTTAGTAAAGCTGAAAGTTCCTACTAATCTCAATTGAAACAAGAGAAGCAAAAGAGAGTGACCTAGATTGTGTATGGGCCTGGGCTGGAGGGAATGAGGGAAGGATACCCCCCAGAGCTGGGTGCAGTAGCGGAAGGGAGAAATGAAATGAGAGGACACCAGAGGGGAAGTGACAATTCAAGGGAATAGAGGAGAGCCCCTACAGCTGCCTCCATTCTTATTCTTCGGGAGCTTTTGTTTTTCCAAAATTGCGAGGTCATATGTTTTGCTTTAGAAGGAGCCTTAGAAAGGGGGCGCCTGGGTGGCTCAGTCGGGTAAGCGTCCAACTCCTGATTTCAGCAAAGGTCATGATCTCACAGTTTGTGAGTTCGAGTCCCACATAGGGCTCTGCACTGACAGCACGGGGCCTGCTCAAGATTCTCCCTGTCTTGCCAAAGCATAAGAGACTCTTAAAAACTGAGAACAAACTGAGGGTTGATGGGGGGTGGGAGGGAGGGGAGGGTCGGTGATGGGTATTGAGGAGGGCACCTTTTGGGATGAGCACTGGGTATTGTATGGAAACCAATTTGACGATAAATTTCATATATTGAAAAAAAAAAAGATTCTCCCTCTCTCTCTGCCCCACCTCTGCTCTCACTCTCTCTCTCTCTCTCTCTCTCTCTCAAAAATAAACTTAAAAAAAAAAGAGCCTTAGAAATTTCCTTTCAAGGGTTATACCACGAAATCCATATTTGAAGGTCAATACAATAGTCTCATGGGTTGGAGTGGGAATAGTGAGGGTAGAGAGCCCCACTATCCAATCCCAGTGGCACCTGTCAAGTACAAAGGCCATATCTTGGAGCATAAGCCAAGAGCTTTTTCTTGAAGAAGAGGGTGACTGCCCATGGTGAGGGCTGTGGTTTCAGAGTCAGAGAATGGAGTTCCATTCCCAGCTTCATTGCTGAGTCCATCTGTGCACCAGGGTGAATCACTTCCCTCCATAGTTCTCTCCTCTTTTGTGAAATGCAGGACGTTTTTTTTCCACCTGCTTTCACGGAAGACAGAAAAGACAAGAAGAAAAAGAAATTTGCATCAGGCACCTAATTTAAGCAAACAGGTAAGGACTGGGCTGAAGCAAAGCCCAGAACGTATGACAACGTGGGGGCCGGTTTTGACACACTTTACTCTTGACATCAGAAGTCCATGGAGAGGACGTAAGTACTAAACAGTACAAACAAATGTTGCCCCAGAGGGTCTAGATTCTGGGAACATGAACTGGGAATCCCAACCAAAATTCCAGGTCTCCAAGTTCCCCTGAAGGAGTCATGAGGCTCATGCAGGAGGTGAATCACCACACCCAGGATCTGTCTTGGAGACCTAAACCACCAAATATGAGCCTCAGCAAAGGAAAGGACTTGATGCAAATAGATCGGGCGTTGTAACTAGAATATAAGCTGTTCCCTTGGGTTCCGATGAGACCAAGAAACAATTTTGCCTAAGGATCTGGATGCTGTTCTAGTTCTGAGGTCAGTGGCAGGTCAAAGCCATAAAATTGGTCCCCGTGGAGTCCTATGGTCTCTGGTCTGGAAGACGATATGAATAAAAGAGCTCAGAAGATTGTGGGCCTGATGATATTGAATTTGTATTCTTCCCAAAGCCTGTATTATTTCTCAGTCCAACTCTCCGTAAGCAAAAGGCAGAGAGATGGGCAGCAGCTTGCCAGAACTTGGAAGAAAGACCAGAAAGTACAGGGAGAAAAAAGGGTGGTGACTGCTCATCAGTGATGATGGTTTCTCTGCCACAGGGAAATGCCAACCCTCACAGTCAGGAGAGGTGCATGGGGAGTCCAGAGGGAGGAGCAGACCCTGGGAATCAGGAATGCTTGGAACACTGTATTCAAAAGAGATTTCACACACCCCTTCATATCCATTTGTTTGGCTGTTATCAAAAAAGTGGAAAATAATAAGTGTTGGCAAAGATGTGGAGAGATTAAAACCCTTGTGCATTGCTGGTTGGAATATAAAATGGTGCAGCCACTATGAAAAGTAGTTTGGCAGGTCCTCAAAAAGTTAAACATAGAATTACCATATGATTGAGCAATTCCATTCCTAGGTATATACCCAAAAGAATTGAAATCAGGGACTCAAAAAGAGACTTGTACACCATGTTCACAGCAGCATTATTCACAATAGGTGAAGTCAAAAGGTGAAGCAACCCAACCGTCCACCAACAGATAAATGGGAAAACAAAATGTGGCATATACATACAACGGAATATTATTCGGCCTTAAAAAGGAATCAGATTCTGATACACACTACAACATGAAGGAACTCTGAAAATTTTATGTTTAGTGAAATAAGCCAGACACAGATTGTATGATTCCACCTCTGTGAGGTATTTAAAATAGGCAAATTCATACAGACAGGAAGTTAAGAATAGAGGTTACCAGGGTTGAGGAGAGAGGGGATGGAGAGTTATTGGTTAATGGGAACAGAGTTTCTGTTTGTAATGTTGAAAAAGTTCTGAAAATGAATAGTGATGATGGTCATACAGCAAAGTAAATGTACTTGATGCCACTGAACTGTACACTTAAAATGGTTAAAAAAGTAAATATTATGCATATTTTACCATAATAAGAATAAATGAAATTAAAATGGTACATTTTATGTTATGTATATTCTACTAAAAAAGAGGGGGGATCCCATAACACGGGGATCTACCAGGCACTGAGAGTAAGATTCAGAGAAATGGGACATGGGAAGGTGGCAGCAATGATATTCAGAGTCATGAGCTGAGAGGGGATGGGGACTTGGAGGGAGACAAAGAGCCCTGCCCATGAAGGAGAAGGATAAAGTGTGAGAGTCAGAGATGAAAGACAGAGAAGTTGACCAAAATGGAGCCCTATTAGGGAATAGGGCTGAGTATGGAGAAAGAAATGGGGTTTGGCAGGTTTAATTTTCAAAATGAGTCTTAAGTCTGGGTCTTTTCTTTGGCAGGCACGTGGATTTCCATGTTTAACCACTGCAGGGCTTGTGGTAGATGCTTCTGGGACCTTCATCCACTCTGCAGTGGTCTGCTGGCTGTTGCCCTCTGAGGCTTCCTGTCTCCTTTTAGAGCTGACAGACACCACAGTGAGTCAGTCCTACCAAGACCTGACTCATTTTTGACCCAATTTTAGTAATCAAACACAATACTCTAGAATTTGGCACCATGGCTCAAAAGGTATGGTGGGTATATGGTTGCAAGATCCAGGCTCCAAGCTGCTTCCTGTTGCTATTCCATTTCTTTGTAAAGATTGAAGTGAGCTACATTTAAAATCAGAGAGACTTGAGTCTGAATTCTGTCTTGCCCCTTACTAGCTATGTGTCCTTGGGCAAATTACTTAAACCTCTGAAAGCCATGGTTTCTTCACTTGTCAAATGCAACTATGGAGCTCTGTAGCCTTGGTGGGGGGATTAGATGAGCTCATGTATAAAGAGCTTCTCAGCACTTTGCTTGTCACAAAGAAATTGCTCAGTGAGTTAAGGTTATTATTATTATCACTACTATTAGTACCCTGAGGTCTTTGATTATCTAGGATTGTTTTGCCCCAAGGGCAATGGAACCTTATTCTGGAACTTCAGTAATCCAGACGCCTGTAACCCTGGATTTAGAGCAGGAAGACCTGAATCTGATCTGGGATCCTCAATTTATTAACTGTGTGACCTTGGGCATTTTCCATACTCTTGGTTTCCTCATTTATAAGATGGGGATGATTACATAGAGTTGTAAATTTCAAATCAAATACTATCTGTAAAGGCTTTAAAATAACAACAACAACCAAAAAGCATGGATGTATGTAATGTACTCAGAATCAGAAGCAAGCCTATTTCAGGGCCAAGGTTAGGGTCAAGATGGGAATCAAGGATGGGATTGGCATGAGGGCTATAAAAAACAATTATGATAAGGGCACCTGGGTGGCGGCTGACTCTTGATTTTAGCTCAGGTCATGATTTCACGGTTTGTGAGCCAGAGCCTCAAGTAGGCTCTGCATCAGCAGCACGGAGTCTGCTTGAGACTCTCTCTCTCCCTTTCTCTCTGCCCCTTCTCCCCCATCCTCAAAATAGATAAAGAAACTTAAAATAAAAACAAACTGATCAAGATGAGTGTTGGCCTTAGGGGTCAAAATAAACTTTTGGGCTAAAATAGGGAGGGAGTCATGAGCAGGATCACAGTAGGGAGTTGGGTGGAGTTTTTAGTTTGGGCTAGGAATTCAGGCCGGATGGTGCACTCTGTCTGAGCCCTGAGGGATACAGCAGTTCTGTGCAGTGACTCAGAGGCGGCTGCACTACCTGGGATAAGGCACTAATCCAGAGAATTTGGTTTGGGGGAAAGTAGAATGCAGGACTTAACAAATCCCGAGAGACTTATAGAAGAGTAGGCCTTTAGGCAGATAGTCAACTGCAGTAGTTCAGTGACCTCATCTCCTTCATCCTTCTCCCCCTAATGAGCTGTCATATTAAGTACCATCCCTTCTCCAGGCGTGTCCTGCACAGCGCTGGTCCTCACGGCTCTCATCATCCCTCCACATCTTCCATCATCCACCACCTACCTACCCATCATCATCCATTCAACAAAGATTTATTGGATACTCACTATGTGTCCAGCACTTTGCCAGATCCTGAGGATGCAAGAATGATGGAGGCAAGAATGTTGTCTGTCCTCATGGAGCTTCAGTCTAGACGGAGAGGCAGATAATGCAGTTGAAATTTCAATCTTCTATATTTGTGTGTGTTAGTGAGTGGAGGCAGTTTCTAAAATCAGTTCAAAGGCAAAGATTGCAAAATTATTCTTTTTTTGAGTTTATTTATTTATTTTGAGAGAGAGAGCAAGAGAGTGAGCAAGCACGAGCAGGAGAGGGGCAGAGAAAGAGAGGGAGAGAGAGAATCCCAAGCAGGCTCTTCACTGTTAGCTCAAAGCCGGACAGGGGGCTCGAACTCACAAACCGTGAGTTCATGACCTGACTCGAAATCAAGAGTTGGACACTTAACTGACTGAGCCACCTAGACGCCCCAAAGATTGCAAAATTACTCCTGAAAATATGTTAAGTCACCAGGACTTTGTCATTTAGAAGCACAAAAACCAAGAAATAACAGCTATTTCTCTTAGCATTTCAGGTATCACCTGAGACAGTAGATGTCCAGATCTGGCTTTGAGGGAAGAGCATGCTTTAAATAAAGGAATTTCTTTGTTTCTTTCTCTTTCAGTTGAGTGTGTATAGTCGGGTTTGCATAAGATAACTGCATTAATGAGGGAACTCCAGTGTAAATACAAATTATACCAATATATATGTAATTATTATTATAAATATGTTAAGGAGGAATACAGTGCACTGTGACAATGTATAGTAGAGGGACATAACCCTCGTAAGGGACTGAATGATATGGAAGGTTCCACTGAGGAGGTGACACTTAGTCCTAGAGGATGAATATGAGTTAGCCTGTCATAAAGGAAAAAAAAGAACTTTTCAGGCAGGGATATTGACATGAGGCAGGAAGGAGCTTCATGCGTCTTAGAAACTGAAAGCCAATTAGGTTGATGTTAAAAAGATAAGAAAGGGCCTCCCCAAGCCAGTCCACAAAGTGAAGACCTACTCTACACACTCGGAAGCAGAGAAGGAAGATGGTCTGAAATTCAGAGAATTAAATAATTCAGAGTACAGGGCTAGAGAAACAGAAGTAATCAGTCAACATCTTTTGGAATCACTGGGCTAGCTGCCCTGTGAGATGCAAAGAAGACTAAGAAGTTATTGGAAACAGAGTCAGTGGGACTCACAGCTATAACTAGACATACACCAGAGGTCACAAATGCCAACACCCCAGAGGCTAAGTAGGTAACATAAAGAGTAAAGCAGGCTGAGTGTAGGACAACGTGGGGAAGGGAGTGGAACGACTATGGCAGAAAGGAGAGCTCTTATCTTGTTTAAAGGGGCACCTGCCATCGAGCTCCTGCCAATTGTTGCCAAGTGAGAACTGAGGAGCAGTTTTGCTAAATCTTCCATATTGTGGCAGATGCTGTCAGTTCCAGTGTCTTCTGGCTTTTGGAGCCCACTCTTCTCTGCTGTACAACAGGCTGGATGTTCCTTATGCATTAACACCACCATTGTCCCTTCTCCCCCACACTGTAGCAGCTCCCAGCCAATAACTGCTGGTTTTGGTGGATAAATATGCTAATGCCTTTGCCTCTCAGGTGAGACAACTGTGAGACGCGTGTTCTACACTGGTTCCCCGAATGTCCCAGCATAAGTAAGCTCCAGATGCCCATATGGTAACTTCCTGGGTAACCTTGCCCTTCTACCATCCCTTCCCTGTCTGACTCCCTCACTCCCTAACTAGAGTTTCCTAGGATCACCTTCCAAATAAACTACTTGCAACTGAAGACTTGTTCTGGGAGAAACCTACATAGGACACAAAATGTTAAGAAATGTCTGAAATCTGGATTTTTTTAATGTTAAAACTTCCCAATTGAAATTATGCAAGTCAACAAAAAAAAACAGGTTTAAGGGCTGGATTTGGCCAACAGACATAAGTTTAGGATTCCTGACATTAACTAAGACTTCATCTTTCTTATAGCAATCACCCAGGAAAGGAATACACATGTCAAGAAAAAGTGCTTAAGGAAGAGTCTGATGAGAAAATTCTAAGAGTGAGACTAGTGCTGTGGGAAAATGACTGCTTAAAATATGGGGAATTAGAGAGGCCTCAGCAATAATGAATGCTACTGCAAGGTTGGCAGCTCCTGCCCATGGTTCCCTGCTGCAAGCCCCCTCGCAGCTAGCAGCTATGGCTCCCACCTGAGTTACACAAACGTCCTATGCGAAGTCTCAGAGCAGAGGCAGACCCAGCAGCTGCCTGTACCAAACTGGTTCTGCAGCAAGAGTGGCAAGCCAGGGCCTGCAGCTGCAGGGTCCTCAGAGTGAGACTCTCTTGGTTCCCAGTCAGCAACCCTTCCGAAAACTGCAAGACAGCTGCTATTCTGCATGATCTGAGCCCAGTTCACCTGGCCTCTTGGTGCAAGGAGGGGCCCCCAGAGTATGTGTTCGAGGAGTCAGTGGGGGATGGGGAGAGCTGTGAGTCCCCCTCCCCACACTGGCACCTCTAGCCAAGCCAACTTTCTAGTAGTCATCCAATTCAGCCACCTAAAGTGCTGACAGGAGGCACTGTCATCCTCTGCTGCATAGAGGAAGACACACCAGGCCCTGGAGGGTAGAGGGCTACACCTGGCTGGGATGCCCAGACAGGCCCACGGGTGACAGGCAACACCTTATGCCCCAAGCCATCTCCAGCGGTGTTTGCAGAGCCTGTGCTATTTTAGGTTCCTTTGTCATCACTGCAGGCAAACTGGACTGGAGGAGTCTGATTAGAAGAGAAAGAACCGGTTTAACAGAGCTGGGCTGGTGGAGGTTGCTTCCCTGAGTTGGCACCATAGCACCAGGCAGAAAAGCTTCTTCTGAGGCCCAGGACTGGGTTAGGATTCCAGCACTGGCTTCAGAGCTACTTGTCTGACGAAATAGGCAAAGAGGAGGACCTTGAGTTTCAAGGGCTAGCAGCTATCATTCCCATCTTGGGAATAACCATGACAATTAATAATACCTGCTTATAAATGTACTTTAGAGTATATACATTACCTTCATAGATGTGATCTTATTTGATCCTTACTGCAGTCCTATGGACAAGCAGGTCTTACCCATCCCACCTTAAATAGAAGGAATCTGAGACTCACAAAAGTCAAAGTAAGTGACCTGCCCAAGATCACAGTCTTAAGAAAGTGACAATGGTGGGGCCTGAATCAATCGCAGAAAGGGGTTTGGGAACCTAGATTTGCACATCTAGAGGTCTTCGTAGGAAGAGAGGAACTCAGGGAAAGTGGGAGAGCCTTGGCCTTCTGCTGGTGGCCCCAGGAAATGTGGCACTTCATGGATCAGTGGCTGAGAAACAGACCCACCCACACAACCTGTTGGTGGTCTACACTATAGGGCAATCACAGCAGGCCTCAGGGCAGCTTCCTCTCCTCTCCTAGCTGGTGGGTGCGAAGGTTTTTCTGTTCCCCTTATGCCGCCCCCTGAGTCAGCTCTCTGGCATTGCCCTGGCATGTCCTGGGCCCCACGCCCAGGCAGTAAGGAGGTGCTGGCACACTGCCTGGGGAATGCTGCTGTCTTAACTCAAGCCAAGTCCTAGTTACGACCCCTTCCCAGAGGCAGCCCAACAATGGCCACATGGGGAGCTTTGACTTGTAGGCATGGGTGAGTCTTCCTCACCCCTTGGACTTCCTGGCATAGGTGGCATTGGGCATACACCTTTACCTAAGGGCCACAGTCTCAAAGGGGATTCAGGGACCAAATAAATTTTATAGACTGGCTGAGCCAGGCTACTACCCCACAGCCCTGCTTGGGTTTCTGGTCACATCCAAATAGCTAGGGAGGGAGTTGCTTTTGGACAGAAAAGGGGAAAAGAGAGCCAAGACTCCAGCCTGAAGCTGCCTCAGCTGTTTCTGGGGCTCTGACTCAGAAGCTGCTTCTCAGGAATGTTGAGCACATGGGCCTCTGAGCCCCTTGTCCAGGCACAAGGGAATGAACAAGGAACAGCTGGGGTGTGGGGGATGTTTTACCCTCCCCTCTGTTCTCTGAGGATATCTCTCCCAGAGAAACCCCACTGGAATAGATTGAAGGCTCATCCTGGAAGGTCTTGGTCACCTTGTCCAGGAAGGAAGTCTCCTCAAGACCACATCAGCCCCAGGGATAGCCCCCAGGGATGAGTGTCTGTGGCTACCAATTTGCACTTGTCAAAATGCTGCATTGCATGGGTGTCTGTCTTTACCTCTCTAGTTATATTCTTTCTCTAACTGTTGTAATTTCCTTGACCTAATGTTTCTGGATAAAAAGGAGTACCCTAAACAGAACATTCATTTGATAAATACATTGATTGACAAATCATCTGAGAAAAAGGAGCAAAGGAAAGAAAGAGGCAAAGAGAAATCAGTGAGAAAACCAGCAGTCTGGGTCACACCTCAAAATCTGGGGAATCTTTCCTTCCTAAGCAAAGCTCCCAGGCCACTTGGAGAAAGGAGAGCAAAAAAGCTGTGGAGAGGTGGCTTGGCACTTCCTTTCCCCCAGCACCCACCCCAACCCCAGACACCCTCAGATCTCCCAGGAGCCACTGGGAACCATTCCACCTTGAGAGAGGAGGGGACTCCACAGTGATTCTCCAAATGTGGACAAAGGTTCTTGTCTCTGTCTCTCATCTTTATTTATTTCATTTCTCTAAAGCAGGTAGATATCCCATGGGATAACCTACTTTGAAATGAGACCCAAGGAGAGCTAACTAACCCTGGAACAGAAATCATGTTAGCAGCTTATCACACAATACAATATTTTTAGGCTTGTCTGCGTACCTCCTTAGATCATAAGAGCTGGGATCATAAGAGTGTGTTTTGTTGACCAAGCTAGTCCAGGGTCTAGCATGCTACGTGGTACACAGCAGGCGCTCAGTAGTGTGCTCCATGCATGTTTCTTGATTTGGCTAATTGAGGGGCATCTGGAAACTGCCAGCATACTCCTGCTATCTAGCTGCCATCAGCAGCTTTTATTCTGGAGCTAACTCATTCCAGGTCCTGGAATCTGATGGTCTATTGGAAGAAACTGAAGCCAGGTACACTGATAGGCTGTCTCTGGGGCTTTGGGCTCTAGGACAGACTTGCTGTTGGAAATGACTCCTGGGGTGGGGTCTGCTGAGTAATCCACAGCCCTGATGTCTCTCTAAACCCAGGCCTACTGCGGCCCCTAGTGGACAAGCAGAATCACTACCCTTTTGGGGTGGAGGTCCAGCTCCCTCACATCTTTGAAACCAGGAGCTTCATGTTCTCCATCCTTGGACCCAGGGTCAAGAGTATACACCATGGCACCATCAGCAAGATAATGAACCATATCACAGCAATAGACAAGAGACATCAAACACGCCAATCCATTAAAAAGCACCCATTAGGGGCGCCTGGGTGGTTCAGTCGGTTGGGCGTCCGACTTCAGCTCAGGTCACGATCTCACAGTCCGTGAGTTCGAGTCCCGCGTCAGGCTCTGGGCTGATGGCTCGGAGCCTGGAGCCTGCTTCCGATTCTGTGTCTCCCTCTCTCTCTGCCCCTCCCCCGTTCATGCTCTGTCTCTCTCTGTCTCAAAAATAAATAAAAACATTAAAAAAAAAAAGCACCCATTATGTACAGTACATAAAAGCATGAGGAGGGGGAAGAAGGAGATACAGGAATAAGCAAGGACTCTGCCCTTAAGAAACCTATGCTCTAAGAAGGCAAAACTAAAATTTAAAGTAAGCAAACAGCAAGCCTGTAATCAGGTGCCAAACATTTCAAGAGCTGAATTCAGAGATTTAGCTTAACCTCTCTGTGCCTCAGTTTTCCCATCTGTAAAACAGGGATATAAAATTTACCTTGCAGAGTTACATGAAGTTTATAATAAGATGATGAGAAGAAAATATGGTGTTATTGTTCTTGCTCTTATTCAAGTAATCTACGTTCATCATAAAAAACTTAGCACATTTAAGGAAGAGTAAAATGTTCACACTGATATCATGATCAGAGTACTATTAATCCAATGATATACATTCTTAATGTGTTAAGCATGTCTACAGAAACAGGGGCATTCTGTGAGTGGTATGAAATCACAAGATTGGCTAGAATTGGCTAAGAAGTTATACATAAGCATTCATACATAATTCTGAAGGAAACAGCATTTCAGCCAAGATGTGACCTACTGAAAGCGATATTATTCCCTGCAGATTTCTGCACATATGTTCATCTTATCAGAGGGACATTACTTCATTACCCTACATTAAACAGCACCTCCATCCCCTTCCCCTACTTTGATTTCCTTTGTAGTATTTATCGCCACCTGACATATTATTTATTTGTTTATAGGTTGTCCCTCTCACAAGAAGGTAGGCTTCCTGAGGGCAAGGATAGCCTCTATTGTGTTCACTGCTCTACCCCCAGCACTGGGAAAAGAAAGGAAGAGAAAAGAAAGAAAGAGAAAGAAAGAAAAGTGAAATATAAAATGAAGTTGACAAAGGTAGGAGAGCTACTGAAGTAACTCTGGAGGGTGAGGTAAGCCAAGTCTAGGGTGGTGGGAGGGAAATGCAGAAGAAGGAATAGACACAAAGACATTTAAAGGGTGAAATATACTGGTGCTGGTTCCTGATGACACACAGGATGAAAATAATAATAACTACCATTTATTTAGCATCAGGAATTGAGCCATTAACCTACAAATATTATCATTAAATTGTTATAAGGACCCTATAGTGAAAATTATGACGTCTTTATTTTACCAGGAAGGAGCATGAAGCTCAGGGACTTTGAGAAACTTGCCCAAGGTCACACAACTAGTAAGTGGCAGAATCCACACCCACATCTGCCTCTAAGTGAGATAAGGGATGAGTCAAAGTTGACTCCAAGATTCTGAACATAGGTCATTGGCAGGATAGTCATGTCACTGTCACAGCCAAAGGAACTGGAGAGAAAAACTGGTCAAGGCAAGAGAAGTAATTATAATAATTAATATTTACTGAGCCCTTAATATGAAAGGCACTGTTTTACTTTTCTCATGTACAAATAATGTACTCCTCATAAAACCCTGTGAGGTGAGTTCTATCATCATCCCTATTTTGCAGATGAGAAAACTGAGGCAGAGAGAAGTCACAAAATGCACAGACTCCCATAGTTAGTAAGAGGAGGAGCCAGGATTTATTTGACTTTATTGTTCTTAACCACTATGTTATACTCTCTCTCAATCTGATTAATTTGGCTATGGATCATGTTAAATTTGAGGGGACAGCAAGACATTCAAGCGGAATTATCTGGTAAGTAATCATCTCTAGCCCAGATCTGGGATCTAAGACCCTCTGGAGTTGGTCTGGTCAGACAGTTGGACATTGGTCCTTCCTGAGGCCTAGCCTGCCTGGCCCAGAGCCAGATACTATTTACATCTTGCTGGTCCCCAGATTTATGTTCTTTTCCTCCACTCCACCCTCCCCTCCAGCTCACCTGACCACCCAGTTTCCCAAACACCTTCCAAGCACTCAATATCTCAGGGTCTGATTCACACTCTCTTTTTTACTAGCAATGACCCCTCACCTACAACTCCATCTGCCAACATCCTTCCTTTCCTTTTAGCTCATCCAGCTTTTCCAATTGTTCCAACTGATCTGATTGCTCCCCCATTAAAATCCCATAGTACTTTGCTTTTTATCCCCCATGCATTTTTTATTGAGTAACTACGATGCCCCAGGCACTTTAGAGGATACAGGATAAACATAAACAGACACAGACCCTACCCTCATGAAGTCTGTAGTCACACAAACACATGTAAGATTACACTTGGGACAAGCGCTTTGAAGAAGTGGTGGATGGAACTTTGAGGCTGCCATTCAGGGATCTGATGTAGTCAAAAGGCCAGGGAAAGCTACTCGGAGAAAGTGGCACCTGAACAGAGAACTGGAGGTTAGGCAAGGGAAGGGAAATGTGATGCAGGTAGCCATTTGTACTATGGTACTTATCTTTTGTTGTATCATTGTTTTATTATCGTGCTTATCTTCTTGCCTCCAGTGAGTAAAGCTCCTTCGAGGCAGGGCCTATTTCTGGCCCATCTTTTTGTCCCCTATAAGAGTTAGGACTGACGCCTACCTAGGGCTGTAAGATATTGTCTAAATGGACTGAGGGGATATTGGCTGTCCCTGAACCCGTCAGCACAACATCCCCAAAACCTCAGGGGCACTAAGAGGTCACCCTGAGCCCCCCTTCACCGCCCTCTATTGTGGTAAATAAGGAACAGCATCATCTCCAGCTTCAGGCCCATTTTTATGTCCACTCTTGATGAAGGTATCTTCTGGCATTGAGCTGGGGTTTCAGGTCTCATGCCTTTGTGAGCATGAAGGCAGCCTGCCCCTGAGGACTACCTGTGACCCACAGCTTGGAAGGAGCACCAGGGTAGTTGTACCAGGACAGTGGGGTTTACTGGGGTCACCAGGTCCTGTTAACCTACTGCTTCCCACTTGCCCTTTTGTTCCTGCCACACAGTCCTTCTTTCCACTCCTCCAATATACCGTGACCAATTTTGTTTCAGCCTTTTGCTGCAGTTCCTTCCACCAGGTATGCTCTTGCCCCACGTCTTCAAATGACTGCCTCTTTATCCTTTAGATCTCCCTTAAAAGTCCCTTTCCAAGAGTATCCATGTTTGAGTACCTCAGTTAAAGAAATTCTCCATTCCTCCCTCACTCTATCCCATTGCTTTATTTTATTTTCTCTGTGGAACTTACTCCAGTCTAAAGGGACCACTTTCTAGGCTAATTGCTTGCCAACAGTACAGACTGCATTACAGTCCATACAGGACTACATTACAGTCCAATGTAAGTACCATGAGGGCAAGAATTTTGTCAGATTGTTCTCTTAGGTTCCCAAGTGACTGGAACAGAATAGTGAGCAACAAGATTAAAGAAATGAATGAATGAATGAATGAATGAGTATCTCCTCTGAGTAAGTATCTGGATTCAGGACTAGGATTAGATTGGGATAAATCCACCTTGGGTTTAAGATTCCAATCTGGATCCCATTGCTAGTATGATCATATCTATATTGAACCCTGCATGCCATTTACTTCTCTTCCACCTCAATACCCACTTTTTTTTCACTTCTCTTCAGTCACATCATCCCCTACAACATATTAGTTGTTTGCTCCTAGGCAAGCTACTTTCCTTTTCTTTCTCCCTCTCTTCCTCCCTTCCTTCTTCCCTCCCTCTCTCCTTCCTTCCTTGTTTTCTTTCTAAGTAATGTCTACACCCAACATGGGGCTTGAACTCAAGACCCCAAGATCAAGAGTCAGATGCTCTACCAACTGAGCCGGCCAGGTGCCCCTACTTTGCTTTTCTAAACTCCAGTTTCCTCTTCTATAAAATGGGGCTGATGGCCCGGCCCCTACACTCACAGTGTGGTGGTGAGGGTTACATGGAATAGCATAGGTTAGAGTACCTAGTGCCTATGACTTTCTGGTAGCAAGCTCTCCCTAAAGGTTAACTACAGTTATGGTTTTATTATTGTCACCACACCTCTCTTTCTCATTCATAGGCCTCTAGCTCTCCATCCCCTCCCTCTAGCATCCTGTGTGCCTCAGGTCTGCCCACCAGGGGGCCCCACATGCCACTCTTCCAGCCCTGACCATCCATCCCCAATGGTGCAGGCAGCCGGCCCCTTACCTCAGTATCTCCCTTCCGTCTCTGATAACAGCTTTGTCACCTCTCCTCTTGTGCTCCCTCTTCATCCTAAATGTCTCAGTTTCCTGCCCCCAATACTCCATTCATTCTACAAATAGTTACTGAGTACCTACTATATGCCAGGCTTTGTGCTCTGTGTTAAGGATACGAGGAGAAAGATCAGGTACCCTCTATCTTCAAGGAATGCATAGTCTCTAGGAGGATGGTGGAGGGGTGAGAGAGAGCCCTGACCTGGACTGGGGGTGGGAAGGCAGAAGGAAATCAGATTGTCCTTTGGAATCAGCCCTCTAGCTGGGAAATGGAAGGGAGTTCCTTCCTGCCAGTCCCTCAGCCCCTCACTCCAAATACTACAGCTCCTCACATTATATATATCACATCCCCTCCAAAATCTCATCCCCTGTGGCCAATCCTTCAGAGCTCAGCCCCTCACCTTACATTCCTCAGATCCTCTGTTAAGAAATACTGTAGTCATTGGTTAAATCTGTGGTTCCTAACCCTTTTTTCAGTTCTTAGACACAGCAGGGATGGGAAAACACTCCTACTAAGGACGATTGCTATCAGGAGTAGTTACTGAGGTTGGTTGCAACTACTCTGTGCATTGTTGTGATTTGATGTGTCTTCCAGAGGAGAGAGGGGCAACCCTCACCAGGCCCCCTAGCTTAGGAACTGTTTATTTAAATGTTTTCATTTGTCTTTCTCCCTCTTTCTTATCCCCATTTTCATATGTTGTCACTGGTTCAAATACCTCACCACTAATAATTTTCTTAGAGTCCTTGGAGAGAGACCATGACCTCATCACCCCTAATTCTCCAAAACTAGCCATAGAATCTTAGAGTTAGAGGGGACTTCGGAAGCCACTGGTCCAGTGAGTTTCAAACTTCTTTCAGGGACGTCTTTAAGCCAGGGACTCTTCTTCAACAAAACCTTACATTGAACCTCAATACATATGTTGAGTAGCTGCTGTGGCATGACCATGTAACCTGTACATTTCTGTGGAATATGGATTGAAAACTCCTCATGGGCACAAGGCTAAATTCTCTCCAAATTTATTTTACAACATCCCCCAACAAGTAGGTAACTATTGTTTGTTTCCAAAAGTGTCATCCCCCTTGCATTTAAACACCTCACTTTCAACTGCCCCATTTTCCTCAGGTCTGAAGAATTGCATTCCAAAATTAGGAAGGGAGGCTTCTCTCATTCAGGGAGCAAGTCCCATGGTGCAATTTTTGGAGCCTCGAAAGAGAAAGAGCAGAGGAATGACAGAGGGTCCCACCCAGTGGAACCCCTCTGGTGATTATCAGGGCATCAATTTCCTGTGTAATTCCCTGTTCCCCGTGCTGTGGGCACAGCCTGAGTGCTGGTGCTGCCCAGGGGACTTGCTGCAACCAGAACAGCACAGCTCGAGGACCCCATGAGGTTGCCATAGATACTGATGCGCAGGGAGCTGGTGAACTCGTTATTATTTATATGTATCTTCCTCCTAATTTCTGTGGGGTAGCTGGAGGTTGCGTAGGTACTACAGCAATGGGAATCGGGAGGGTGTGTATGAGGGTGTGTATTTGTGTGTGCACACAAAGGTGTCTATAGGCTCCGAATTGCCACTCTGGCCATGTCAGAGTCTGACTTGTTGACAGAAGTAGTGAGAGAAGGAGGAGAGAGAGAGAAACATAGAAAGGAAAAAGGAGAGAATGATTTGAGTTTTGTTTTGATTGTGAAGTCTAATTTTCCACTTTATTTGGATGTTTCTCAAAATGAGAAGCAGTGCCAAGCACATAGTAGGCAGTTGATAAACATTTGTTGAAAGTTAGCTAGTTCCCCTTACACAGTACTGTGAGTCATCCCCAAGGCTTCCCCCCACTATTTTTTTCATCACTCTTCCTTTTACCCAGAGGCTCATTGCAAAGTGCTTTATATGGTTACCCTCAAATATCCAGGGTAGAACCCTCATGCTCAGTGGAGAAGATAGCCCCCCCTCTCACAGTAGGTACCTGGCAGTTGTAGTGCTGTTTTAACATTTTTTCCTGGGATACCCTAGGGGACTTTCCAGTAGCCCTAGTCTGTGCTTGTTCAGATCTCCCTGCATCTTCTCACTCCACCTTATATTAATGAATATTAAGTTTCAACATGAGGAGGTCAGGAACCAAGTTGTCCTGAGGGCTCGGGAAGGGCATATTGATGATTAATATGCAGCCCCTATTTCTGGAGTGCAGACTAGCTGTCACTTCTGCATTTAAGGTAGATGACAGAAACTCAGGACTGATTGTCATCCCCATATATAATCTCATTGCATTGCCCTGCCCAAGTCCCACGCCGGGACTTGGAACCTGGCTTTCACCCCAGTGCTTTGAGATAGGAAGTGGCCTTACTCCCCAGCGCCTTACTTCCTGTTGCCCTGGGGAGGGGTGGAGCATGGTGTACTGTCACCTCAGCCCTTTCCTCTGGCCCTCTCTGACCCCTTCCTAGACAATCTGTTAATGCTTTTCCTCTCCTATTCCTTAAATCGCCCCCACTGGGCAGTCTGGCTCTCCTCAGCTCCCAGGGCTGTTGCTTAAGGAGAGGAGGGGAGCCCTCCCTGGGAGATTTGCTCCACCCACCCCTCAGGGAGGCAGCCAGGGAGACTGGAAAGCCTCTCAGCCTCTCAGCTGCCTTCTCTGTGAGCCAGCCTGCTGACAATGGAGGCCTGACTCCCAGTGGGCGTCCTGCTGTAATCAAGACTGAGCTGCAGCAGTTGGCCCAACTCCATCCTGCCCAGTTGGGGCTGGCCCAGGACTTGGGGTACACTTGCCCAGGGAGGGCAGGTCGGGAACCTGCCCAGTGTGTTTCTCCTCCACTGAGACAGTTATGTGCCTCAGTCCTACCATTCCTCTGACAGTGGGGACAGAGGAAGGAATGGTAGCTCCCTCCCCCTACCACAGCCCTAAGTAGTTCCTTCATTCCACAAAGATTTCCTGAGGGTCTGGGGCTAAGTACACAATGATGAACAGAGGAGGCAGGGGCCCTGCCCTATTGGAGCCTACAATTTAGTGGGAAGACAAATATTAAATAATAATAGCTACCTCTGTTCTAATTAGGTGCCAGGAGCTCTTCAAAGTACTTTATGTGATTTAGCCCATTTAATACTCACCACCCTGCGAGGTAGATAATATTATTCTTCTCAGTTTTCAGATAAGGTACTGAAGCACAGAAAGATTAAGTGACTTGCCCAACATCACACAGCTGGTCAATGAATTGCCCATAAATCCAAGCAGGCGGTCTGACATCAGAATTCACTCTTTAGACAACCACATTCTAGCTCTACTGCCTCTCATAGCAGTAAATATATCATTACAAATTGTGATGGATGCCATAAAATAAAAATACAGGGTGTGCTGAAAGAAAATGGGGATATTTTCTCCTTCCTTCCACTTGCTCTTCCAGCCCACAACCGCACAAAACGTTTCTAATCATTCCCACTTCATCCCTGCCGTTACTAGCCTGAGAGAGAACATTGTCTTATCTCCAAGGTTGGAGTGCAGGAAGGCAAAGTTCCACCTGCATCCTTGGCTCTGGCCTGGTCTCCCTGAACAAACCGTGCCTGAAGGGTTTTATCTAATAATGGCCCTGATGCTTACGCAAGTCTAGACTATCAGCTTCCAGAGGGAAGGCTGCTGAGAGCACTGGCTCTGCACAGGCTGGGGGCGCCGCCCGCGTGTGCAGTCTGACGCCGACTTTTTGACCTTGGCCTCTTCTCCACGTCGTATGAGCCGGTCTGGGGGCTAAAGACTGCTAGAAAACTCGGTGGTCCAGACCGGTACATATTCCCAAAACACACACATAGCACGCACATTCCGAGCCCTTGCAGGGTCTGCCCTGGGACAAACCCACAGGTCGCGAGGCTTTCGGCTCTCTCGAGGTGGCCTGGGGCTGGGACCCCCGCTCCTCTCTGCTCCCCTCTGCTCCCCTGAATGCGCGGCCAGACCCGGGCGGCTCCCGGGGCGGGGCGGAGCCGGCGGCAGGAGGCCCCTCCCCGGAGGCGGTCTGGGGGCCGGGCGGGGGGCCGGCGGGACTGGGGGCGGGGCAGGCGGGCGGGCGCGGGGGTGTCCCTCCCTCCCTCGCTCTCCCCGGTAAAGTCTCGCGGTGCTGCCGGGCTCAGCCCCGTCTCCTCCTCTTGCTCCCTCAGCCGGGCGGCGGTGACTGTGCACCGACGTCGGCGCGGGCTGCACCGCCGCGTCCGCCCGCCCGCCAGCATGGCCACCACAGCCACCTGCACCCGCTTCACCGACGACTACCAGCTCTTCGAGGAGCTCGGCAAGTACGGCCCTCACGCCGCCCGCCGCGGCCCCCCACCCTGTCCCCGCCGCCCGGGCGCTATGCGGCTCCTCGCCCCGCCCCCCGGCCCTGCACCGGCCGCTGCAGCGCCCCCTCGGCCCGCCCCACCCCCAGCCTTTCCCGCCTGCCGCCTCCGGGGCCCCCTCGTCCCCAGCTCTCTGCCCCGCAGCCCCCTCCGCGCCCTGCAGCAGCTGCCCAGGCTGCTGCACACCGCGCTGTCGCGGGGACTGCAGCCCCCGGACCGCTCCTCGGAGCCCTCCAGCCCCGCCCCTCCCTCATCCATCAGGCGCCCCCCATTCTGACCCCGCCTGCTCGCCGCGCCCCCTCCTCACCCTACTCAAGAGCTCACTCAGCACCCTGTCTCAGGTCCCACGCGCCTGGCACTCAGGACCCTCCCTGGCCCTGCGGCTCCAACCCCGCT
Source organism: Neofelis nebulosa (assembly GCF_028018385.1). Classification (NCBI taxonomy): domain Eukaryota; kingdom Metazoa; phylum Chordata; class Mammalia; order Carnivora; family Felidae; genus Neofelis; species Neofelis nebulosa. The sequence goes on along the minus strand of NC_080794.1, from coordinate 38,946,950 downwards.
GCGGTGCCCGAGTGTGGGGGGGATGTTTGGTGCCCGGCCCCGCCCCCCGCTAGTGATGCTTCCAGGATCCCAGCCCCGCTTCTGGGCAGTGCTGCAGCACCCCCTTATCCCCTCCCCCTATCCCTGCAGTGGTCCCGGGAGCCGCGCGCCGCAGCCCGCAGCATCCCCCTCCCCTCTGCACTGAGCTGGCCGCTGCAGCAGCCCCGGCCCCCCCACCCCCACCCGCGGCGCCGAGCCCGGCCACTGCAGCCCCCGCCCTGCCCGCCCCCCTAGACGTTTCCAGAGCTAGAGAGTGCGAGTTCCCATTTGGGGGGAAAGTAGTGGAAAATATCATAGGGTTGGGGAGCTATTGAAGTCTGAGATCCTCTCTTTCCGTGCTGTCAGTTGAGCCGGGATGCAGTGGGATGAAGCCAGTTGTGGGGGCTCACTTTCCTCATCTTCCCCTATGATTGAGGGAGATTTCCCTCTCCGGATTATACCTTCTGTCTAATCTTCCCTTCCCCTACCCTCAACTATTCCCGCTGAGAGAAGGGCAGGGTCTCTGTCCCTTCTCCTAGTTCTCCTGGTTGGGACTGCAGAGCTGTCTGTGAGATGCAGCAGGTGTGTGTTTTAAGCATTGCCCACCAGCTCCTGATGTACAGCCTGAGGTTGGGGTGTTGCTTTGTCCAGTGACTAGATGTGGGAGTGGGATGTGGTGGTCCTCCGTCACATCTGTTCAGTGTCATGCAGTGGCCTCATCCTTCTGCCCCACGTTGGATGGTGATGGTCACTATGCTGGTGTGTGTGATTTTGACTAAAGGGGTGGTAATGCGATCATCGCTGTTCTCAGACCCGAAGCGTGTCTGTGTCACTCTGCTCTGCTCCGTGTCCCAGTTCTTTCCCCCTTCTCCCTCCAGGGGTGCTTTCTCTGTGGTCCGCAGGTGTGTGAAGAAAACCTCCACGCAAGAGTATGCAGCAAAAATCATCAATACCAAGAAGTTATCTGCCCGGGGTGAGTGTTCCCCCATCTTGGCCTCTCATTAGACTGCTTTGAAGGGCTATAGCTTCTGAAGATGTTCCAGGAATTAGGAGTTGTGCATTTTAGCCTCTGCAGAAGAATTGAGATTTCAGGGTTGGTTGACTTGGAAGCCAGGCAAGGAGTTGCATGGGGAACCAGAAGTGCTCAGGTAGAAAAGAATGAGAAAGATGTAAGACATGGAGATAGCTATGAGAAGGAATGGACCCTGAAGGCTCAAGGGAGTTTGGTTTTTAAGGGAGGAGGAGATGTGGGGAGTGGTGGTAGCATGGAATGGGGAGCTCTAAATTTGGAGTCTCTGTGTTGGGGGTAGTGGTAGCCACCCCAGGCCTGTCCTATTCTCTGTGCCCCAGTGGTGACTTAGGATGGAAATGCAGTAAGTGAACAGCTCTGACAAATCCAGCCTCCCCCTGCCCACCAGGCGGCAGAACAGACTCCCAAGGGAAGGGAATCTGTAAACATCAGGGGAGGCTGCTACTGGCGAGGGCTTCTCGGGAACAAATCCTGCCAGATGAACTTGATTGCTTTTTTGATCAAATTACAAAGTTGGTGGTGCAGCAGCAGATGCAGCCTGTCCTGGGGAGAGGGTGATGCCTCATGGTCTGGAAATCTCAATTGCCTGGCCCGGGTGGGAGCAGCATTGCATCCAGATCTGAGGATTGTGAAGGCCCAGGCCTTGGAGCCTGCTTTGTGAGATCCTCCCAAGTACCTGAGGCCAGGAGGGTGAGGCCCTGTCTTTCACACCTCGAACCTACACTCCCTGAACCTTGTATTGGGTGCTTGCCAAACTCACCTCATCTGATAGGTATAGACCCAGCAATGTGTGAAGTGCTATGTGAACAGGTCTAGTGAGTACAGAGGTAATGTGGATGGATTGTCATCGAGGGTGACAAAGGTTATTAGACTCAGAGAAAGGAATTAGTATGGGGCAATGGGATGCCACAAATATATTAGGAGCCAGGACAAACACCCTGGGGAAGGTGAGGACTGTGGTTAATAGTGACCCAGGTGTCTCTGGGTAAGAGATACAGTAAATGTCCCTCAGCATCAGAGAAGCTGTTAAATTCCACAGAGATGACAGTGGGCTTCTGTTATGTGTACAGTTGTTCTGGGACCTGTTTACCAAGGCTGTGTCTGCCTCCTGGCTGGGAGGGCTTCTCTTTATCCCCCAAAACAGAGCTTGTCTTGCTGTCTCCTTCCCAGCTTCCACTTCTTGCCATTCCTCTAATTGGCTATGAAGTTGACTTATTTGTTTGTTTTCTTTCTCTCTGGGTACCTTGAGTCGGAGGCGATGGTTGCCATAGAGATATGTGGGCAGTCAGATGCCCTCCTCCCCTGGGGTAGGGGATGACACAGTGGGCTGGGCTCTTTGGCAGACATCCTCTGGCCAAGGGTGCAGGGTGCAGGCAGAGATGACAGTTCTAGAGTGGATACCTCCCTGTGCCCACGCAGCATAGCCCTGGTGCATCAGAAATGGGGCTGGTGTCTGGTGTCTCCAGTTAGTGATGCAATGCTTAGCATTCCTCATCTCACCAGTGTCCTCCGACCCAGGGGTAAGGGAGGGAGGGACTCTAGGAACCAAACTCTAGGATGTGAAGATAGCTGTTGTGGTGACTTTGTGGAGCTGCCTGCCTTTGGTTGTCATTTCCTTCTCCTTTCCTACCCACCTGAACTTTCCTGACCTGTGTCATCATGTTCTATTCCCTTCCTCACCTCCTTTCAACCTTGTCTTGGTTTTCTGACTGACATCTTTCTTTCCCTGCCCAAACTGGATGAGGTTTGGTTTCTCTTTGATTTTTTTTTTTCCTCAAGAAAAGGATTCTTGTGTAAGATCATATGCTTCAGACATCAACTCCCCCTCTCTCGAGATGGTTATGCCAAGACTGGGGCTCTGTTGTATGGCATGCGTGCCAGGTTAACTTAGGGACAGAGGCCTGGTCCTGGCTGATAGGCACAGGTGCCAAAAAGACGGGTCAGGAATCTGTCGGTGCCAGTACCGTTTGGAGGTGGGAGGGTGGGAGGGTGTTGTCTTGGAGATGGAGGGACCAAGCTGGGGGCTGTGCTATAGGTGTGGGCACAGGGGATGTGAGCTTGTGGAGAGTTGGGCCAGGGTGCCCACTAGGCTGGTGCCCATGGGGTTAGGGAGTGAAGGCCATGGCTTCCCTGCAGCCTCTCAGTTTACGCTGTATATTTTATAAAGGTGCAGCAGCTGGGGCTGGGTTTCACTCGTCACTGTCTGTCTGTCTAGGGCTCCGCAGGTGTTGGATTTCTGTGTCTGGGAATGTGGTGGGCCCACTGGAGTCATCCATGAGGGTCCGAAGGGGCTTGCTCTGTTTGCTGAGTCTCTCTGCCTTTTCCTTTCTTGTTTGTGATTTTCTGTGCTGTAAGTCGAAAGGAAAGAAAAGGGTATCAAGCTGCTTCTCCTTGGCATCCATGGTGAAGTGTTCAGGAGGCATGGGGAGAGATCACCTGGTCGTATGGGGGATCTTATCTGGATGGGAATCCTTCTTTTGCTCTGTTGTTTCTTGTCATTGCGGCTTCAGAGGCCCATGTTCATAGCTGTGTTACAAGGTAGGGCGTGCGTGTGCCTGTGCATTGAGCACCATCTTTGTCTGCTGGCCTGTCTACATAAAGTCACTGGAAGTCACATAACGTCACTCCCTTTGCTTGGAACAGTGATAGGTGTGGAGTTGGGGCTCTGAAGGGAGCCTGTGGTTCCAAGCTTAGCTCTCCACTAGGCTGAAGGAGGCATTTAAAATAGGCTTGGATGCAGGAGCTAGTGGGCCAGGTGATGGCAATGATAAGTCGTTATTTTAAGATTTAAGAGCACCCCCCAAGGAGCCTGAGCCCTTATGTCTTTTTTTATTTTTAAATCTTCATATTCCCTTCTTATCTTTATTCATATGCATATAGATTTTCACCTCGTGGAGCCTAACATTTTATATCCTGCTCTCTTGCTTACATCCAAAGCGTTTCCCCATATTGCTATAGTTGAAGGGCAAATGGTCCTTTCTTCTTCCGTAGTTTAGGATTTATCCTTGGAACAGTTAGCATTATAAGAAATCTCTGTATTTGGACCATTTATCTGGATTCCAGTTGCTTTTACTACAGTGGATACTTGGCCTTACTAAGAGATGCTACCAGAAACAGTATTTTGAAATCTGTTATAGCACTTGCTATGTCTATTTATTTAGTCTGTATACCCCCTACCCCCGTGAAGAAATTTCTATTGAGGCTAAATGTAAGCAAGCTTTCCTCTTCCTGAGGACCTGTGAAGTGAGGGTAGGAACCATATCTATTTCTTCACTTCTGTGCAGGCAGGGCCCAACAAAGTGCCTGACACATACCTAGCCTATACATGTTGAATGAATGGATTCAAAGGACCACATAACCGGTCATGGTTGCTTCTTGGCTTTGGCTGTCAGGAAACTCGGAGCCAAGTTGTAGGAACCCTCGTACCTTGTGGCTGGCTTGGGTTCCCCCTTTGTGAATCCATGGAGCCAGGCTGTAAGCCTGACATGACTGTTGGAGAGGACACATGAAGTTATAGACCGTGCTTGGGGCATGTATGGTAGGTGGGCGATGTAGGAAGATAGTGTAGCTTATGATTCTTTCTTCCCTTCAGAAATGATCTTATAGGGCAATGTTGGGACTTCCTCTCAGCCACAATTTTCAATTTTAGTATGTGTAAGGGTCACCTGAGTACTGGTTAAAAAATACAGATTCCTAGTCTCCATCCACAGAAGGTCTGGGGTTGGGTCCCAGAATCTAAATTTTACACAGGTGCCCTAGTGAATTTCATGCAGGTGGTCCCTCAGCCATGCTTTAAGAAATGCCATCTAAAATCAGTAACAGCATCAACAATCACTCTTGCCACATTCTCCGAGATTACCAGACAAACTTTGGCCCAGCCTTTTCTAGGTGGCATCTCTGCCCGTATGTGGCCATCTGTGCACATGGGCTTTTCTGTGATTAGGGGCCTCCTTCTGAGCCCCCAGATTGAGGTGTCAGTCTGTGTCCAAGCCTGTGGCAAGCTGAGTGGCTGAGATTGTGGCATGTTGGCCACCAGAAGGGCAAAGGCTGTCCCTTTCTGGGTCCAGCTGGCCCTGGGGACTGAAATAGGATCCCCCTGGGTGGTGCCAGCTGTAAGTCCCCACCCCCTTAGTGTTGGCCTGAGTAGCCCCCATGACATTTGTGTCCCCTGTGGTATCTCCAAATGAGACTTTCCTGTTAAGGATCTGGGTGAAGTGAGGGGAGGCAGAGAGAGGAGGGTGAAGCAGCAGTGCAGGAGAGGGGTAGAAGGAAGAGAGATCTATGCAGCACTGGAATGCCAGGACTCTGCGACTTGAGGAAGCATTTAAGGAGGTTGTATGCAGAACTGTGTTTTCCTCCTGAGGATAATAGGCCAGTTTCTGTTGACAGAGAGATGGGCATCCTGTATATAAGTGACTGAGCTCCACTGACTCGTCCCCCTAAGTGGATGAGAAAACAGCCTGGAGGTCCCTTCTCTGTGCCAAGGCTTATGCTGGGCCGGTTTTGTCATACAGTCACGCTGTGAGCTATGTGGCTTAGTTCATACAACACTGGCCTGTCACCCTGCCATCCTGTCCACCTTCCCAGAGTGACTTCGGGTGCTGGCCTCATGGGGTGGGGATGGAGGTTGGAAGGTGGCCCCATCCTTGATCTCTTCCTGCTGCTTGCGCTGGTCTCTTGTCAGAAGCTGTGTTCCAAGCTTCGAGGCTATGCTGAAACCCTAGAGGTGAGTGGCTGACCCCATTCTCTGGTGAGGCTACAGGCAGGGAAGGGGAGGCGTGGGTATGACGGGCTCCCGTCCCCATCTCTGTGCTCGCTCTCTGGACAGCCTTGGCAGGCCAACAAGGGCCTGATCCCATGGGTGCCAAAAGGGTGATGACAGGAAGAGATGGGCACTTTGCACCTCTTGAGTGCCTCTCAGCAGAGGCCTTTGTCATCTTCCCAGGGCCAAAAAGATCTGCCCCAGGGCCAGTGGGGAAACCAAGGCACAGAAGGTTGGTTTGTTTCTTTTGAGCTGTAGGTATGCCGTGATTTTGCTAGTGCTCAGACCCCAGCATCCTCAAGCAGTGTGGTCTTCACTTGGCTCCTCCCTTTAAATCAGATTCTGGGCATTTTGTTCCTGTGATGAATGTTGATATATCATCCCCACACCTCCATCTAGGCCCAGAGCTCTAAGCCCAGTGGAGCAAATCCCTCCGTTCTGCTGGCTGAGGCCTCGCTCTCATCTGTACCCCCCCCCTCTCTGGGTACAGACCCTTTGTGGTGGGGACATTTCCAGCCACTCCCCACCAACACCGTCTCTGCTTCCTGGGTCCTATCAGCAGCAGCAACAGCTTCCCATCTGCTCCCCTCTTTTCTCCTCTCTCTCTTCCCCTCCCCCCCCCCCCCCCCCCCCCCCCCCCCGCTTGCTGCTGCCCTGGGAGGAGCTATTTTTAGGGGCTGCTTCCTGGGATGTTTTACTTGGGGCTGGTTACCATGAAGGAAATGTCACCAAAACAGTGGGCAAAGGCTGCAGGCACCCAGAGCCGTGCCGGGGGCATGGAGAACTCAGCGGCTGACCCTGTTCTGGCCCTGAGAGCATCCAGAGTGTCCAGAGGCAGAGCCCTGCCTTCTTGGACCTTGCTAGTGACCCCATGGGGATTTTCTCCACCCAAGCTGGTTTGGGAGACCTTTGCTATGGAACAACTTCTTGGTTCCTCTCTCCTTTTCCTCCTTAAAGCTTCTCTTATCTTACGACACAAAGGGCAAAGTAGGGCTTGGCTTTTTGTGTCACCTGGTTAAACCTGCTAGAGTTAGGACTGAAGAGAAAGGGAGAATACCAGATTAAGGGACAGAACCTTGGAGGTTCACATGAGCACATTTCAGGGCCTATCCCACTGTACTCATAGCCCTCAGCTGGTCCCGGGTGTGTGAGTGTGAAGGAATTGGAAGCCATGACCCCTGCTCTTACATGGTGGATGGACTTTGCTCTTAATTGGAGACTCTTTGCACCTTTAGAGTGAGATTCAAACAGGAAGGGATGTGGCATCACAGTGTCAGGATGAGGTCAATGGGATTGTGACTTGGGATTCCCACTGGTCAGTGCCCAAGGCCAGGGACTGTTAATAAGCAGCTGGAAATGCGGATAATGACACCAGATCCCTCTGGTGCCCTTGTTTCTTCTCCTCCAGGTGATGCCCCAGAGGCCAGACGGAGGTCTCTGCTGCTTAGTAAGGAAGAGGAGGGCACTCAGGAGGGCAGCAAGAGGAGACATTCCACTTGAAGCATCTGAAATTGGGCTTTAGGAAACTGTAGGAATCTTCTCATCGTTCATGTTGGGATCATAGGCACAGACCCTTGAAATACCCTTTGAAAAGTAAAGGATGTCATTGGGATTGGAACTTGGAGAGTGTTCTCATAGCCAGAGTAGGGCTCTGTGTCCTTTCCATGATAGAGGGTTGTGTATTTAGGTGGCAATAGGATCTTATGTGAAACTAGTGCCAGCGGGGTGCCTGGTTGGCTCAGTCGGTTAAACTTCCCACTTTGGCTCAGGTCATGATCTCACACCGTTCGTGAGTTCGAGCCCCACATCAGGCCCTGTGCTGACAGCTCAGAGCCTGGAGTCTACTTTGGATTCTGTGTCTCCCTCTCTCTCTGCCCCTCCCCAGCTCACACTCTGTCTTTGCCTCTCTCAAAAATAAATAAACGTTAAAAAAAATCTTTTTTTAAATTAGTGCTGGCACTTGTGGTTATAGAGAAAAGTCGCTAAATCAGTCATATCCCTACAGGGCCATGGAGGATCAATGGCCAGCCTTCCCTGGCCCCTGATCCTGTGATGGAAGGAAAGTGCATTTGGAGTAGGCTTCTCTTTTGGGTTTAGGGGAGAGGTGGTTCTAGAACTCTGCCTCCCCTTTGCCGTATGCTGTCTCCTCACTGCTTCCTCTTTTCTGTCTCGCTTGGCACTGACCCTCTGGTCACTCCTTGCTGCTCTTCCTGTGATGGGTACTTGGCCGGGACCAGGTCTGGACATACTTGGGCAAAAGTCAGGAGAGGCAGAGCCTCCAGGGATGCCTGTTTCTCGGGCCTGGCTCTGTCTGGAGGGGCTGTTGGGGAAGGCCCAAGCAGATCCCTGATAACAGCCACTTCTGCTTTCTGCTCCTGTTGCTACCTCTGCTATTGAGGGGGAGAACTTTGCAGAGAGATGTGGTTGGAGCTGGGCTGAAGGTCGGCAGGGGTGGGTCTCTCCATGGCAGCAGCACACAGGCAGGCAGGAAGTGGCCCTGTGCAAAAGCGGGAAGTGGCTGTTGTCAAACAGGAAGGGGGGGCTGGGCCACGTGAGGGGGCGGGGAATAGCCCGCTTGAAAGGTGGGTGGGAAGAGGGTCAGCCTTGGAAGGCCTAGGAACGGTGAGCTCCATGGTCAGTGGGAGGAGGGGTGTATCAAGGGAGAAGGCCACCTTTGTGACAAGAGCACCAGCTGGTGTGTTGTCACCTTAGGATGCCCAGCCAGGCCCTTGACCTGCCACTGTGGACCAAGTCAGTTCAGTGGCCTCACCTCCTTTGGGGTTGTGATACTGTGCGTTAGCCAGGACAGCCCTTGCAATTGGGAAAGATGCTCTACAAACCATATTTGTTCCTGAAATACCACAGCCTCTGCTAGGGTGGAGCCCTCTGCTTTTTCCCCAGGCGTAGACCAGTCCTGGAGGGGACTACAGGCCGGGAGGTGTGTGGAGGAAAGAGACAGGAGACAATAGCAGAGAGGCCGGGGTACCGGCTGGCTGTGTATGGTGTGAGGAGGCAGAGAGAGAATGGTTGGCAAAAACCACATGGTTCATTGAGCAGAGCTTCTGCATGGCAGGACGCCACAGCCAACAAAGGTGAGGCTGAGGAAGAGGAGGGATCCTGCAGGCAGTGGCACTTCCTTAGGCTTTCCTCTCTCTGAGAAGCCCCTGTTGCTAACCTTTCACCTGCAGGCTGTAGACACAGGCGGGCCCCACCAAAACAGGAGGGAATACCTCGATGCCCAGGGGGGCTGCAACAGAGCTGAGTCAGAGGGCTCCGCTGGTGTGTTGTGGACTCTCTGGGTGCCCGAGCTGAGAGAGAATGGGTCCAACTCTCTCAGTGTCTCTGGTGATAGCCACGGCTGAGGTTCTCCATGTGCCAGGCACCGTGCCGAGCATTTACCTGATTACCTCATTTAATCTGCAGATATCACTGCCTCTGTTTTCTTTCTTTCTTTGTTTTAAGTTTATTCATCTACTGTTTTGAGAGAGAGAGTGTGAGCTGGGAAGGGGCAGAGAGAGAGGGAGAGAAAGAATCCCAAGCAGGCTCCACACTGGCAGTGTGTGGATGCAGAGCTGGAATTCACAAACCGCGAGATCATGACCTGAGCCGACATCTAGACTCCGACACTTAACTGTCTGAGCCACCCAGGCGCCCCTGACTGCCTCTGTTTTAGAAGTGAGGACACTCTTTCCCAAGGTATCTATCTGGCTCCTTTTATCACCTCCATTAGGTCCTAATCAAATGTCATTTCCTTGCTGAGGCTTTCCGTGATCATCCTATTTAGATATGTACTATTCCCCTTCCCTGCTTTATTTTTCTACATTGCACTTGCCAAGACATTTAATGTGCCATCTAGTTCTTATTGTCTGTCCCTCCCCCAACCCAGCCCCACTAGAATATCACCTCTATCAAGGCAGGGATGTTTGTCCTGTTTTGTTCACTGCTGTATCTACAGCATTTAGAACAGTGCATGTCACATAGAAGGCCTCAGTAAATATTTTTTTGAATGCATGAATGAGGCTCAGATGAGTTTAATAGCTTACCTGATATAGCAGGGCTTGGACTCAACCCGGGGCTGTCTGGCTCCAGAACTGTTGTGTTCATGGATGGACTGCATGGCTAAGGATCAGAGCAAAGACGAAGGAGCAGCCTGGGGTTCAGAGAAGACATGGGGACTCAGCTTCTTGGAGACAGGGCTGAATTAAGTGGCTAACAAGGACCCTCTGGACGCTGGGAAGCTCCTTCAAGGAGCTGGAAGGATGAATCTGTGTCTCTCCTCCTTCTGAGTCACTGGTAAAGCCAGAGCACCCTTATTTTTAGTGCTGTTGCTCTTGTGGGACTGGAACCATTAGCCAGTAAGAGACTTATGGGAGGAGATAAACATTAATCTTACAGGCCTTCCCCTTAGCAGCCACCTCCGCATTGCAAGATGCTGTTCCTCTGCACCTGCCTGGGCAGCCATGCCCAAGGGTTGTGGGTTGGAGGGTGGTGAGGTAAGTGGTCAGAGAGAGGGAAGCTTTGGGGCTGGCTAGCTGGGTACTCCCATCCCAATTTCAGGGGCTGAGAGGAAGGTGGGGTAGCCCTGACATCCTTCCAGCCATATCTGGAAAAAGCAAGCCCCCTGCCAACTGGACTGGGCTAGCACTACTTTCTCAACTACCTCTAGGGTCTGAAAGTCCCTGGGACTGATGGGTCCCAGGTGATGTGGGAGTGTGGGGTTACCTGTGGTTTTCTGGCTGCATCCCGGTTAGAGGTAATGCCAAACCTGAGGATAGGAAGGAGGGCCTGACCCAGATCTTTGGGCAGCTGGGATGGATTAGCCTGGGCAGCAGGAACTAATCTCTGCCTGTCCCCACCTCCTTTTTCCACAAAGCAGAGCTGTTGCTAGAGGGAAAGTTTAGGACAAAACTAGGGGTGATTGGTGAAACAACAATTAGGAATTCCTTTTAGTCTATAATCCCTGCATTATCACAGACTACATTATCTTGGCAGGCCTGGGTCTGAATCCTAGTTCCTCCCTTTCCAGATGTGTGATCTCGGGCAAGTTATTTAACTTCTCTGGGCTTCAGTGTCATTTTCTGTGAAATGGTGACCGTCATAGCACCTACCTGGTAGGATGGTTGTGGGAGTCATGGCAAGCTCTACAGAGGCTCTTTGCTATTAAGGTAGAGGTAGGGTGGGGAGAAGCCCTTACCAAGGGAGGCAGGAATTGTTTGGCAGATGGAGATGTGAAGTCACCTGCCTGGGCCTGGAGAAGTCGAGGTGAACTGAGCTATGCCCCCACAAAGCCTGGAGTTTTTACGGGTTGCTCTTACTTTTCTTTATCCTGTCATCATAGCATCATGCTGGAGAAAGGGCTCTAGGCTCAGACCACCTGCATCCACGGCCTGCGACCTTGAGCAGGTTCCCTCAACTTTTTAAGCCTCAGTTTCCTCATTTCTTCACTTGTAATGTAACAGAGTTAATCAGATCCTTTACTTCATAGGGGTTTGGTGGGGATGACATAAGATAATCTATGCCTCTGCCTGGCAAATAGTAAATCCTTAGTAAATAATGGTTGTTACTACTATTGATGCTATTGATAAACCCTTATGAAGCCTCTGTTATGGAAGGAACTCTAGGAAGCATCACTCAAAAAGATCCCACCCTTTAAAGAGCTTGTGACCAAAAGATGGTGGACATAATGTATGATGTGAACATTATAAGAAGTGCAGTGGAAGGTGGGGGGATGGTCAGGGGGAGGAGAAGTCCCATCTACTGAGAGGAACAGGGGAGACTTTGTGTAGGAGGGGACTGTCTGGCAGAATTCCAGCAGGTGGGGTGGAGAGGGCTTCTAGGCCACCTTGCTTTGCATAGTAACATCCTCTCTTTCTACTTCCTGGAGCTCTGCCTTCCTATGGAAGGAATTGACCAATGTTGCTTGCTTGCATCTGAGATCTAGACTCTGGTCATTTCACCAAAGCAGAGTAACCCCAGTGCCTGAGTGTGAAGAGGTGAGAGCTCATAGCAGTGTATGGCCAAGCAGATCCTGGGGAGAAGCAGGATTACCGTAATATGGGCCTCATAATAGTGCCAGCCTCATGGAGTTGTTACGAGAATCAATTAAAAGCTGTTTCTGCCTGGTGTAGAAGTAAACTCTCAAGAAATGTTAGCTATGATTATTTTATCAAATCATTATCATCTTCATCATCATCTTGGTTGTCAGCAGCATTATGTTTCAGGGATGCTATGAAGATTCAATTAGAGAATATATGTAAAACTCCTAGCACAGTGCCTGGTCATAGAGTAGGTGTTCAATAAAACTTAGCTATTATTAGTATTTCTATCAAGAAAGAAATTCTGGACACCCTGGCCCAGTGAAATCCCTGCTATAGTGAAAAGGGTACCAGAGTTTTAGTTGAAGACCTGGATTCAAATCCCAACTCCACCTCTCACTAACTTAAGGTGCTTTCCTAGAGCATTACTTCATTTGGAAAAAGTGGTCATAATACCTATCCCTGGGATTGCTGTGACTTGCTGCATTAATTCAGCAAATTGTAAAAAGTGCATAGTTGGAAGAGTGTGAATAGCAAGGTGGCCACAAAGAGAATGGATGGTTGATGGTTTTTGTTTCCTCTCTTCTGCTTTTAGATCACCAAAAACTAGAACGTGAGGCCCGGATATGCCGACTTTTGAAACATCCAAACATTGGTAAGTGCTTAGGGTATTTATTGGGCATGTTGTAGAAGGCAGGGAGAACAGAGGTGCACTGCTTTTGTGTATGAAACCACTTCTGCCCCTGGGCCTTTGCCTGGTGTAATTTTTTTGTCCAAGTGGGATAGCAACTGTGTCTTGCTAAGAATTCTGGGGCGTTCTAGTTTAGAGACCTGAGGGTCTCCATCCCTGCAGTGTTATTTCAGGGCTAGGATGTGAGGATTGGAACAGGTTTTGGACTCCCTTTCTTCCCTTTCTCCTTCCGTCTTTGGGCTGAGGTCCAGGATCCTCAGCGTGTGAGGCACTGGGCTAGTAGCCTGCCAGCATCCCTCACCAGGGGCCTTCCACAGCCATCATAAAAGGGTCCGGATTTTGTTCCTGGACTTGAAAGAGTTTTGTTCCTGTTAACGGTGTCATGCACACTCTGGGGGTTTCCATGGTGCTCCCGTTTGTATTCCCCAGAGCCAGGAAAGCAAGCTGCCCACCCGCCTGGCTTCTCTGGAGAAGGGATGGCAGGGGCCACTCTCATGGGGAAGGAGAAAAAATTAAGAGGATTTCTCCCTGCTCCCACCCCAACTTGGGGGACAAGAGCACATTGTTGGTTGTTCTAAAGCCTGAGGAGGTTTGCCTGCCACAACCCACTCCGGCTCAGTTTTATATTGTTCAGCTGAAATAGCCTTTGCCAAAAGCGTTGGCCCTGATTTGGTGCTTCTTGCAGAGGGGACAGAAATTGGGCTGGCTGCAGCATCTGAGCAGAAACCCCAGTCTTGACTTGAGGCAGAGCAGGGAGCATCTCCTAGGTTTTCCCTGAAAGCCCTGAGTCATCACAAAGAACAACACGTGTTCCCTGCTCCTCAGGCATGGCCTAAATATCGGGGCTCCCACAGTGCCCCGGAGGCCTCCCCCTCTGCTCTGTTGGCGGCCAGGGCTGTGAGGTGACATGCCGAAGCTGGATGCTTCCTCCGGAGCTACCCAGCCTCTGGTTTCCCAGACCTCAGGCTGGAATGCTTAACGTGAGCCCTTACATGGGAGAGCCGAGGTCGTACTCCTGCCCAAGGGGGAGAGGAGCAGCTCTGAGGTAACCAGAACTCCAACCATGCAGGGCTTTACAGATCGCAATCGGCAGCTTGGATTACACCTGAAGCAGATTGGCAGAGCCGGTGCTCAACTCTGCTGGTGCAGTGTGCTCCATCGAGCCAACACCTCTCAGCTCATGGGTCCTGGGCTTGGAACTACTGGAGCTCCCTGGGTGAGCTCTCAAGTTAGACCCTCACCTGAAAACAGCACAGTTGGGACCAATGTATCACCTTGGGTAGGAGAGAAGAGACAATGAGAGGAATAACTAGAACAGCAGTCGCAAATTCAGGCGTGTTTTGTTTGGCCAGCTCAGTGGTCTAAAAATATTTTATTATTTGCCAATATTTAAAAACGAGATTTTACATTTTGAAGAAAAAAAAAATTCTGTTTCCCAGTCTTTCGAATCAGACATTGTGGCTCTCCTGAGCCTCCATCTGCTCGGGCTGGGCAGCGGCTGTCCCTTGAGCCTGCTGGTCACCGTCGTTTGCCACTCTCTGGTACCTCATGTTTGCACTGACTGCCATAGGCTTTTGAGCTTGTGACCTCTAACCTAGAAGTTCCAGAACAGGAAGAAAAAGTGTGTTGGTAGCTAAAGCCATCCACAAACACAGAAGCATTTTGATGTTCCAGTCCCAGGTCTCAGGGTCTGAGGACAGCCACTCCCTTTCCTTATGCTACTTGTGACCAACTCATAGAGTAATGATGAACTGTTCTCATGTAGGGAGGAGAATATAGGGTGGGATAAATGAGGCAGGAGGCGGAACCACCTCCTGGTTGACCTGGTTGACCCTAGAAGGGTTGAGGTAAGATGAAGACAATTGAGAAATGACCAGGAAGGACAAAAATGGGATTCTAGCTGAAAACAGTCATACCCTTCTTTTTATGCATTTCTAGAAATGAAATGTATACTTTTGACCTTTTAGACCTTACTTTGGTTTGGTAGCTCTTTCCTTGTTATCTACCTGCCCCCAGCTCTACCTGGAGACCGTCTGCCTCAGCCATCTGCTCTGTTAGGGGGCCAGCGAGACCCAACCCAGGAAAGGCATCCTCACTTCATCAGCATCTGATTGCCTAGAATTGTGCTTCGTGTCATGAATGTTCCCAGATCCTGAGGGATGTTGGTCTGAGGCCTTATTCTGGGGTCAAGAGCAGGGAGAGGGAAGGGTGAGTCAGGACGGTGTCCTGGGAGAGCTGGCTGGCCAGGCTCTCTGGCTTCCGGTGGGAACCAGGGCTGCTAGAGATGTGGTGGAACTGTGGATCCAGGAGGCGGGGGTTGCCATGGATCCTGATCTGGCTTGTGGCGGGAGAGGAGGCAGTTTTGTGCCCTAATTCACTATTCTTCTCCTCTCTTCGCTGCCCCCTCCTTCAGAGCTTTGGCCCTTTTGGCTCCAGCCTCTTTAACTCCATCCCGCAGGGATACAAGTGGACCAGCCCGAGAGTGGTGCAGAGTTGAGGATGCTGAGAACAGAGAGCACATGATCACCCTCTGGTTGCTGTCAGAGTCGGAGACCCTTGAATTCAGAAGGATATTTGGTGCAAGGAGCCAGGCATCCCCAGTTTTCCTCCCTAATAGATATTCTATCCCAGAGGTTAAAAGCCTGCTGGAAGAATGAACCCTACTGTAAACTGTGGAGTCTGGGAGACGATGATGTGTCAGTATAGGCTCATCGATGATAACAAATGTGCCGTGCTGGTGGGAGATATTGACAGTAGGGGAGGCCATGAGTGTGTAGGGCAGTTGGTATGTGGATGCTCTCTGTACTTCCTACCCAGTTGTGCTGTGAACCCTAAACTGCTCAAAACAATAAAGTTTATTGATGAAAAAAAAAGCCTGTTGGTTATGAGGCATTAACTGCAGAACCTAAAACATCTTTGGGAGAGTGGCCAGAGGTGTGGAGTTGAGAGGAGGAGCCGGCAGCAGTACTGTCTAGTCTGAGTGGAATGTGTGCTACCTGTGATCTGCTTGCTCCCTGCTCTAAATTCCTCTAATGAATAGACTCTGTCTTCCTTCGTGCTGAGCTGCCCTGGGAGGTTCAATCACAGTCTAGGATTATGGTTTAAAGCAGCACTACTCAAACTTTCATGTGCTCATGAATCATCGAGGGATCGTGTTAAATTCAGATTCTGATTCAGGAGGTCTGGGGTGGACCTGAGCTTCCTCGTGTGTGTAGTCTCCAGGGTATGCCCACACTGCTGGCCTGTGAACCATATATGGAGAAGCAAAGTGTGTGGCTTTGGTATCATGTCTTCCAGGTTTGAATCTGGGATGTGTTGGTCTGTAGCTGTGACCTGCAGCAAATTATTTAGCCTGCCTGCACCTCCATTTTGTTATCTGTGCCTCTTCGTGGAGTTGTGAGAGGGCTCCGTGAGCAAAGGAGGCCTAGGAAATAAATGGAAGTGATGAAAATGGGGATTCTAGCCCCCAGAAGTGATCTTCCCTAAATCCTCAGCCCCAGTTCAGTTTGCTGATTATTTAAGCCAGGCTGCCATTTACCTTGGACCCAGGGCCATTTAGCTAACAGGAAGTGTGGCAAAAACAGGTGCAAAGAAAAAGAAGAAAACATTGCATCATGACCAAGCAGCTCCTAAATCTCTGCTCCAAGGGGGTTCTTGCCCACCTGCTCCTAGATGGGGAGGGCAGCCAGAGTCTCCCATCAGTCCCCCGGGAAGCAGGACCTCCTTCCCACTCTGCTGTTGCTGCAGACACTTTTAACAGTGACGCTTTATCTAAGCCAAGATTTGCTAGTTAAAATATGGCATGTTTTGGGGTGGTTTTTAAGGAATTGGAAATAGCCACAGCACTTGGGTTATGGCTTTGTGAGTGCTTGGAGGTACGAAACATCAAGTAAAGGTATTTAGGTGTTTGGGCTGTTTTTTCTTTCCGCAGTTTTTAAAAAGCAGTAATTAGGTTTATATCACTGAAATGCAGTAAATGCTTTATAGTCCTTTTCCAGGTCTTCCCGTCTGTGGACTTAGTCTAGCCCTCCTTGGCCTTCGACCATCTAATTACTGTGGAACGGGCTAGATGATTATTTTATTCTGTAGCGTCCTTTACTTCTATTTCATAGCCCTTAACACAGTAGTGCTTAGTTACATATTTGTGTAAGTGCTGGTTTAACACCCGTCTTCCCCACTGGCCTGGAAGCTCTGCAGCAGCATGGCTGGGTTTCTCTTCCTCACAGCCATATCCATGGCCTGTTCAGCCATGCCCGTTTCAGGGGAGCAGGTCGGAATGGCTGGAGTTAGTGGGGACAGGTTGGAGCTCCTTAGCCTAAGAGGACAGAAAAAGTGACTCTCTTGCAGGCAATTCTACAATGTCAAGAATCTTGATGTCAGTTTGTTTTGGCTTCAAGTCTCAGTTCTGCCACTTAGTATGAGCTTGGATGAGTTCCTTTCGGAACCTCAGTCTTCTCGCCTGTCAAATAGGGGTAGTAAAAGTACCTTTCTTAGAGTTCAATAACATAACATATGTGAAGCACTTGGCACAATGTCTAACACATAGAAACAGCCCAACTAAATATTAGCTGTTATAACTTGGATCGTTATTATCAAGATTCTGCTAGGGAGGCACTTAGAGTTGTGCAGTCAAGTTTTTCCCTCGTTCTCAGTTCTCCTAATTTTCTTTGCAAGAGAAAAAAAAGTATCTCGTTCAGGTATGGGGACTTGTGCACCTGTCCCTTCTTGTCTCAGTGGTACCTTGCTCTGGGGCACACATCAAAGCCATTCTCTGGGCTGGATTAATTTTCCATTACTGCTCTTCTCTTCTGATTCCCCTCCCCTGCTTCCTCCCACCTGGGCTCTGTGTGTGGCCTTCCTGGAGAAGAGCAAGCACCAGTGCCTCCATATCTCAGCATGGGCATGGGTGCCTGTACTTTCTGCCCCATTCTCAGCCCTGCTGTGCTAGTCTAAGAGGCAGGCACAGGGGCCAGGGGCTGGGAGAGGCAGGGCCGGGTGGCAGGATTCCCCTGGGAGTGGTTGTTAACATCGTACCTGCTGTACTATTAGCTTACAGTCCTGCTACTGTCAGTCACCTCCCTAATGAAGCTGGTCTTTAGCTTCTGGGACAGCTGATTTCCAGGGGATTATTTGTATTACACACTTTAATGCTTTTTAATAGTGAATTTTTAATTAAAATGGAAAGTCCTTTTGGAAGCAAGGGAGCAGCAGCTGCAGCAGGACTTTGTGTGCAGCCCCAACTTAGACCAGAGAAGCACAAGTGAGGAGGGGGCTGGCCGGGCTTTGGGGGCGCTCACTTGAGCACGCCTGGGTTGAATAGCATGGGAGGGAAGAAAGGGTCTGGCTGTAGCTCCTTCCTTCTGTCATCTGGGGGCCTAGAGAAGTATGAGCTTGTTTGCCCAAGTACAGGAGGGAACAGTTGGAGGAGGAGGGATCCTGGTAGTACCACCTGCCTTTGATCCCATTGGTAAATCACAGAGATACTGAGTTTGGGGTAGAACTTTGGGTAACCGGATCAGATCAAATAAAGTAGGCGATATGACAGTTGTTGGGCCCTGGATCTGGCTCTGGCAGGTCTGTGTCCTCATTTGTCAACTGAGAAGAACCACAGAGCTGTAGTAACGGCTAAGTGCCTATATTTTATGTTCTGGCTGATCTTGCTGTGGTGGGAGAGGATGTAGGGAAGCCCCTTGGCCCTGAGGAAACAGTCTGATACTGGAAGTGGAATCTGTCATTTGGGGTGGTTGGCAACATGGAGCTACCAAGGAAGAGACACAATGACTTCTGTGTATCCAAGATCTTCACTGGCTGGTTTGGTGTCAGGCCATTCCTAACCTGCTCTGTGAGTTGCTCCTGAAACCCCCGAGGATTGGCAAGGGTCAGACAGAGGTTCCCCATCAGGAGAGATCAGGTGAGGGAAGGGGCGGGAGCAGCTGGGACATTCAGCCAAAGCATCTCCTTGTGTTTGCATTAGAATGGTGCTCAGGGGTTGGCATTTAGGCCACAGCTCTGGAGGCGGGAAGTGGGAAGGGATTCTGCTTGCCAGCCTTTTCCTGCAGCGGGTGAGTTGCCCTAGTCTGCTCATTGCAGTGGCCTCCTGGACCCGTCTATGCTGCTGTCATAAGTGCGTTCGTGAGTAGTCTCTCTCACAGTCTCCATTGCTCTATTGCCTGGCTGTGTGGGCTACACTGCATCTCTTATAGGAAGCAGTGGTGTAGACTAGTCTTTGGACTCAGAAAGAGCTGGATTTACATCTTGACCTATTATATCTTTGGCCTTTGGTAAGATACAACATCTCTGAGCCTCCAGAGTCCTCATCTGTAGAATGGGAGTGGTTGTCCAGAAGAATAAACTCCTCGGAGGCAGCTGCTATGTCCCTAAATTCCACCATCCAGCACAGAATCTGACACATAGTAGGCACTCAATAAATGCTTGTAGAAATACATAATGTATGCAAAGAGCCTAACCCAAGGCCTGGCATGTAATAAGCACTTTAATAAACAATTATTATTGTCATTGCCTGAGTTTGCATGTTGCCTCCCATGCTTACCATCCATTAGCCTCCTCCACGTGCCTTCCTGCTGGGCTCTACCTTTCCAGCTTTTCCCCTTGCCTTTAATTCCCCTTTTCCCATCTAATCCCGTAAAAGAGCTCTCGGGCTCGTCCATCTTGTCATTCTTTGTTCCTCTGCGGTCAGCATCCCCAGGTGGTCCTTGCTCTTGCTCTATGTTACACTGTCACGCATCATATCCCAGGACCACCTCCTCTGGGACTAGCACCTCTGGGAAGGTTCCTGCTTTTCTGTCTTATTTCTTAGCCACAAAGCTTCTATCTCTTGCCTATGTTTGAGGCAGTATGAGATGGCAGCCAGAGCACTGGACCTGAGGTCTGGTTGTTTCTCTGTTCTATGGCTGTGTCACCTGGTCTTGGGGGGTGATGGGCATGTCACCACTTCTTACTTCCACTCCTTCAGAAGACTGTCCAGTGAGGCTGACAGGCTGGGACAGGGGTGGGATTGCTGAGGAGGAGAGGAGTAGGTTTCCAAGGTTTCTCTCTGTTAATCTCTGTCCCCATCTCCTCTCTTGCAGTGCGCCTCCATGACAGTATTTCTGAAGAAGGGTTTCACTACCTCGTGTTTGACCTGTAAGTTCCACTTTCTGAGGGTGTGGGGGCCTTTCCCTCCAGCTGGCTCAAGATGAAGGCTTGGAAAAAGACCTAAACTGGGTCTTCAGCCTCTGCTGAGAGTCCCTCTCCTTTAGCCAAAAGAAAGGGTTTGAGTTTGAACTTCCTCTAGTAATGGGCAGGTTGCTCAGGGGACCTCATTGCTCACTCAGTATCTCCCCAGGGCTCTGAACCCCCGGATGGCATTACTCTTGCATTTCTGTTCAGCAGCACACCTTGTGCAAATGCTTTTTTCTTGTTTCTTGGTGTGTTGTCCTTAGTGGAGAAATAGAATACAGCTCTTCACATGACCTTAAAAATTCTGGGAAATTGAAGGTGGCTTTTATTAGTCATAAACTGGACTCCAATTGGTCTCTCCTCCACTTTGGTTGTGGTTTAATATCTTAAAAGTGGCTCTTTACCTCCTGGAAATGCCTCTCTGGTATTTTCAGGATTGGGTCTCTGTGTCCTTGGTCTCATTATTCTTCAACTTTAAGAATAGGTCTGTCCTTCTTGGGTAGCTGTGTATCTTAGTATTCATATTGGTCTCAAAGCTATGACTTTCTGAGTAGATTGATTATTTTCTCTTAGATCTCTGTATATTCTTCTTTGCCTGAGTGTTAACTAATCTGTAGGTTATAGAAACAAATGTGCTGGAGAAAAGGAGGGCCCACATTACCCCAAGGTGAAGCCCCATGTCATTGAAGGATCGAGCATGTTCTGAGCTCTCAGATGAAATGCATGTAGAGTTTGGATTTCTTTAAAAGCTGTTCCTTGGTGTGTGACCTGTTACCTGTTGGATGCTGGTATTGGCCAACTGACCTACCCCCTTTGACTCTCTCTGTCTGTTGGTTGCAGTGTTACCGGCGGGGAGCTGTTTGAAGACATCGTGGCCAGAGAGTACTACAGTGAAGCTGATGCCAGGTGAGATGGGCGCCCTAGAGTTCAGTGTGAGCCTTGGCCACGTTAGGGGGAGCAGGCATTTTGCCTATTTGAATAGTCTTTGGGGAAGATCAGAAGAGCTCTTATCTGGACAGAGATTCTGTAAGCTGGACCTGGGTTGCATTTGATAGGTGATGTTAGAAGTTAAAAGTTCAATACTCCCAGATCTGTGTTTTTGCGAAGCATTTGCAAGTCTCCTTTATCCTTTCACTCTGGAAATACCTTTTCTTTGCACTACTGTGTACTTGCAAGTCTGCCCAAGGGCCCTCCCTACCCTGCTTCTTTCCTTTGACGAATTTTACTGTGTGCCAGGCATCCTGGGAATGATCCAGAGATGGCAGAACATGGCTTGTGTTCTGAAGGAGTGTAAACATCTGGGCTAATAATCCAACCAGGAACCTTCTTGGCAGAGATTCCATCCTGGATCACTTAGTCTCTTGACCACCATGACCAGCCCTGATGTGGGGCTCCTCAGGCTGGAGGACTGTTCCTTGGTCATATCCCTCAGCCTTCACCTGCCCCCCCACGGAAGCCCACAAAGCTCTTAGGTGCTTGTGTGACCTGTATTTCCTGCCTTGGCTCCTCCCCCAGCCCTGAGATTTCTCTGAGGGTGATGTCCATACAACCTGGTTTTGATCTTCCTGCCTACAGTTTATCTGGCATTTGTGGCAGCTCTGGCTGCCTCTGGAGAGTGGGGGAATGCAGCTTCCTCACAAATTTCTCAACCCTGAGAGGCCAGCGTTTGCTGATCAATTTCAGATGCTTCGGCCTCCGGGAAAAATTCTCAAGTGGGGAGATGAATTCCAGTGCCAGCAGGGGAGGACCAGACTCTGGGGCAGGAGGAGGCGGTGATAGCTCTGGGAGCCTGGCAGGGAGGAGGGAGAGCTGGCTAGGGGGAGGGGAGGGGTTGTGTGTGACTGTACCAGTGGGCTTGGCCTGGCTCTGCTGGGACACTTCGCACTTTTGCCATTTTTGGCCAGAAGGCTCTCCCTGCTAGCCTGGCTCTGTTCTAATTATACATTTCTGTGGAGACTCGCCTCTTCAGCTCAGTCTTGAAGTCTCTTTGGCCTACTCATGGGCTGTGTCCTGAAGGGAGGCCTGAGCCTCAGCCTCCAGGAGCCTGGTAAGACCCCTTGGCTCTTGTGGAAGCCCCAGAATCAGATTTTAGAGGAAGGAATAAGAAGTCCAGGACATCAGACCAGCACCCCCCGACACTCTGCAAGCCTGCTCTGCATACCTGGTAGTATCTCCCGGCTAGCTGGGGGTCTCATTCTCTAGGCCAGTGATCCTCAACTTCAACACTACTGATGTTTGGGACCAGATAATTTTTTGTTGTGAGGGCCTCTCCTGTGCATTATAGCATTTTAGAAGTATCCCTGGGCTCTACCCACTAGATGCCAGTAGCATCTCCCCCCGCTGAAAAGGGATTTACCCACACCTTAGAGGATGGCTTGTGAAAACCAGCAATGTCTCCAGACATTACCAGATGTCCCCTGTGGGCAAAATCATCCCCCACTTTTCACCATTGCTCTAGATCACCAATGCTCTCTGTCAGGAGTTTGACTGCAAGTGTGGCAGGATATTTTGGAAGGTGGACAGCCTGATTCAAGAAATAGCAGTTGCAGTGCCTGGCTGGCTCCAGTGATAAAGCATGAGACTCTTGAGGTCTCAGGGTCATGTATTCAAGCCCCACGTTGAGTAAGCCATGTTGGGCGTGGACCTTATTTAAAAAAAAAAGAAAAGAAAGAAAAGAAATAGTAGGTGAAGGTGACTCTGGGTTAGTTTGTTTTTTTTCTGTGGAAAATCATCACCAGAAATGTTCCTCAGTTGCCCTGTTTGGAACCTTCTTAAGCACATCGTTTTTGTTTTTTTTTTTAATTTTACTTTTTTCATTTACATCCAAATTTGTTAGCATATAGTGCAACGATGATTTCATAAGTAGATTCCTTAATGCCCCTTACCCATTTAGCCCATCCCCCCTCCCACAACCCCTCCAGTAACCCTCTATTTGTTCTCTATATTTAAGAGTCTCTTCTGTTTTGTCCCCCTCCCTGTTTTTATATTATTTTTGCTTCCCTTCCCTTATGTTCATCTGTTTTGTGTCTTAAAGTCCTCATATGAGTGAAGTCATATGATATTTGTCTTTCTGTGACTAATTTCACTTAGCATAATGCCCGCTAGTTCCATCCACGTGGTTGCAAATGGCAAGATTTCATTCTTTTTGATTGCTGAATAATACTCCATTGTATATGTATACCACATCTTCTTTATCCATTCATCCATCAATGGACATTTGAGCTCTTTTCATACTTTAGGTATTGTTGATAGTGCTGCTATAAACATTGGGGTGCAAGTGTCCCTTCGAAACAGCATACCTGTATCCCTTGGATAAATGCCCAGTAGTTAAGCACATCATTTCTTAAAGGTGTCTGCGTCCTGGGTTTTATCTTTATAGTCTGTGTGCTACCAAGCACAGTGCCTGTAGGTTGTCAATAAATGTTTAAATGAGTGAGTGTACCTCCAACAAAACAACTTAGGTATAGTTGTACTAGCTTTCCTAAGATGCCACCACAAGTCTCTTCTCCAAGAACAGAGTTTCTATAGGGGGAAAAAAGAAGGAAGGGATTGGATGGTCTCTCTTTCTCAGGAGTGTCCCCAATTTCCTGGAAATGGACTGGTTGTATTGGGCCTTTGCAGTCTAGGGAGGCCTGGTGGACTCTGTTCTGGTCTGTCCTCTGCCATTATCTAGTGGGAATCCCTGGACAAACCTGTTAATATGCCTGGACCTCAGTTTCTTCTGTAAAATAGGTTGAACTAGATGATGTCCAGAGTCCAAGGTTTTAGCTATTGTTCAGTGATTCCCTGTGAATCTGTAACCCAGACTTACATGCTTTAATCTGTAGTGTGTGGTTGTGGATGAGTAGTTTAACCCTGCACTGACATTTCTTTTCCTTGTGCTTTTACAGCCACTGTATACATCAGATCCTGGAGAGTGTTAACCACATCCACCAGCATGACATCGTCCACCGGGACCTGAAGGTACTACCCAGGCTCCCCCTTTGCCTTCTGCTTGTGAAGCATAGGCGCCACCTGGTGCCAGGGTATGGTACTGCGAGGACCCAAACAGGGCTTCCTCAGGGCCAGAGGGTGGGTGCCTCATAAGGTTTTTTTCCCTTATACAGCCTGAAAACCTGCTGCTGGCGAGTAAATGCAAGGGTGCCGCCGTCAAGCTGGCTGATTTTGGCCTAGCCATTGAAGTACAGGGAGAGCAGCAGGCTTGGTTTGGTAAGAGTGACCCTGTCTTCCTGGAATGTGGCCCCCGCCCTTCCTCCTCTTCCTGATCTGCTTTCCTCTTTCAGAACTAGAAGCCAGACCCTTAATGGTCCTGGTCTCCTCAGAGACTGGAGAAGGGGGAGTGTACAGAGCGTCCCCCTGGCCCTACGTGACTCAGTACAGTGAGTCTAGCTGTTGTCAGCACAGCATTCTTGCTGCCTCTGGGGAGGAATGGGAGCTCCTGGTAGGCACACGGAGTTGCCCTCTGATTTTTATTCTGGGCACTACAAGAAACCCAGCCTGCCATCTCTTGCTGCCCACGTGCTGAGAGCTTATGTAGCAAAAGCAGCAGGAATGAGAAGGGACTTGGGGGAAATTGCTGATGTGGTTTTAATGAGAGAGAAAGTGGGTTCAGTGTGCCTCTGCCCTCTCTTCTGCTACAGGTTTTGCTGGCACCCCGGGTTACTTGTCCCCTGAGGTCTTGAGGAAAGATCCCTATGGAAAACCTGTGGATATCTGGGCCTGCGGTAAGCCCATTCCACACTCTCAGCTTTTTGATGTTAAGGGCCCTCAACTTCCAGTGATGGTGAGAAAGAGGCATCGCTATTCCTCGTGGGCCCCACAAGTGTCTGGTGTGTGTGAAATCACGGTGTTTGCTCTAGTGCCCCTGGGATGGCTGTTCTCATCACTCGCTCCTCCCCAAGTACTTCCTGGATTATACTGCATCCTTCCTGAAGAGGGATTTACCCACGCCTTAGAGGATGGCTTATGCCTAAAGAAATCCCTGATGTGGGCGGTGACACTGGGAGCGAAGGATAGCAGGAGGGGGCTAGTGGCACAGCATTATCGCCTGCCATCCACTTCCACCTCTGATATAACCTTGACTTTCTGCGTGGCTGAGCCCTGTGTGGCTTTTCTTGGTTCCTCAGTGAAGTAGGTGAGTGACCCCGATGACCTGTGTTCTGTCTCGTAGGGGTCATCCTGTATATCCTCCTGGTGGGATACCCTCCCTTCTGGGATGAGGATCAGCACAAGTTGTATCAGCAGATCAAGGCTGGGGCCTATGATGTAAGGACTGGTTTGTTCATGACCCTCGGGCTCTGTCCACAGGAGGGGACATGTTTAGTATGTCATGGGATATGGGGAGTGTCTGGGGACTTTGAGGACCCAAGGATGGGCATACAGGTCTCAATTCCTGCCACACCCTATCCCAGGAACAACTTTTTTGCACAGCCTTTCTTGGTAGTTATAAAATTGAGGAGCGCATGGAAGCTCTTTGATCCGTTATTTGCAGAGAATGGCCTGAGAGGTGTGATGTGGTACATAACATAGGGACAAGAAGTGTCCACTGCAGTGCAGCCTTGGGCACATTGTTGAGCCACTGTTTCTTTCTAGTAAGGAGATGGGGTTGAACCAGGAGATGGGAATGCTGGAATCCCCTTCCCACTCTGATCTGATATCCTGGCATTCTAACCATGATTCTATCTTCCTCTCCTAGTGTTTAAGTTTTGACACAGGTGCTGGGATGCCCCAGGGCTTCTCCATCTCTCTGCCAGGGAGGTTTAGATAGCACAGAATATCCCATTTATAGGAGTTGGAACGAACACAGAGCCTCCCTTTCAGAGTGTGGGGCTCACAGATTTCATATGTCTCCTTTCCCTCTTCCTGCTTAGTTCCCATCACCAGAGTGGGACACGGTGACTCCTGAAGCCAAGAACTTAATCAACCAGATGCTGACCATAAACCCTGCGAAGCGCATCACAGCTGACCAGGCTCTCAAGCATCCATGGGTCTGCGTAAGTGTCTTCGCCTGGGGTGGAGGAGCTCAGAGATGTCAGCCCTCAGTGTGCCCTTAGTACTCTCCTCACCCTCCTTTTTATGAACAGAGAATAATTCTGGGCCCTGAGCAAAGACCCAGCAGAGAGGGAGGGGGACTGGATGGGGCCCAGGAGGGATTCAAGGAGGCAGTGGCCTAATTGGCTTCAACCTGTCTCTCCCCCACTTACTTGTCAGGTGTGATTTCTGATCTTGAATGAACGCTTAGGTTGACCCTTGCAGACTCTAGAGAGTTGATGGTAGAAAGCAGCTGGCACAACCCAAAGTGAATTACCAAGCTTAGGGTGCATATTCAGCTCTCAGCTGTCACACAACTCTAATGGAAATGTGACCAAGACTCAACAAATAAACAAAAGGGGCCTCTGGGCAGTTAAAAAGAGCATCTTGAAGTTCAGTCATAAAGCTAGGAGAGCCTCCAGGCTGTCAATGTGGATCAACATATTCTTTTTCCATGAACACTTCTATAAAGCTGAAATCTGTTTTCTTTTTTTTAATATTTTTTTATTTTTATTTACTTTTGAGAGAGAGAGAGTGCAAGTGAAAGCGGGGGAGGGGAGGAGAGAGAGGGATACACAGAATCCAAAGAAGGCTCCAGGCTCTGAGCTGTCAGTACAGAGCCCAATGCGGGGCTTGAACCCACAAGCCGTGAGATCATGACCTGAGCCCAAGTTGGATGCTCAACTGATTGAGCCACTCAGGCACCCCTGAAATCTGTTTTCAAACAAAGAAGAGGATCTGGTACAGTTAGGCCTCCTGACAACCATGGTGCATTTATGTATTTGCTTTTCCTGTGTTTACTGAGTGCCTCTTCAGTGCCAGTCACTGTGTGGGTACTGAAGATAAAAAGATGACTAAAGCATGGTCCCTTCCCCCCAGAGATCTTAAAAATTATCTGGGGACGTAGGCACTCAAACAGCAGCCATTCTGCAATGTGATAAGTACATAAAAAAATCTAATGAGTGCACAGGAACTCTTGTTGTCTGGTGAGTAGTGAGGTTACTGAAGGCTGCATGGAGGAGGTGACCTCTGTCCTGGTTCTTGACAGCTGGCTGGGAGTTCCTCAGGATAACAACCTGAAGACAGAGGTTAGCATGGGCCAGGGTGAAAGGCCATGGGAAATTGTGGCAAGTTTAAGGAATGTTAAGTAGTTTGGTTGTAGATGAAGATATGCCTACAAAAATGCAAGAGAACAAGGCCAAAAAGATTCCATGACATACAAGTCTCTGCCTAATGAGTTTGGATTTTATTCTGAGAGCACAGGGAACCATTTAAGGGATTTAAAGAGGGAATGAAGGGGCGTCTGGCTGGCTTGGTCAGTGGAGCATGTGACTCTTGATATCAGGGCTGTAAGTTCAAGATCTATGTTGGGTGTAGAGATTGCTTAGAAAAAAATAAAATCTGAAGACAATAAATTACAAAAAAATAAAGAGGCAATGAAGTACACAGTTAATAAAGGTCACTTTGGAAGCTTTGTAGAAAATGAAATTGAAGAAGAAAGGAGGCTGGGGCAGAGAGCTCAGGAAGCTGTCGTAATTGTCTAAGCAAGACCAGATGAGGTCTTAGCTAAGGGTAATGATAGGAGACTGAGTGGTGTGGCAAAGAGTGCACAGATTTGGGAGATATTTGGTAGACAGAATCAAAAGGATTTAGTGAGCAGTTGGATTTAGGGAGTGAAGGAGAGAGGTATCTATGGGGACTGCCAGATTTTGAGTTGGTAATAAGCAGAGGGTTGTACCATTCACTGATTCAGAGGAAACCCAGAGGAAGAGCCAGTTTGTGAGAAAAGATGATGATGTTAGTTTTATACATATCGAGTGTGGTGTCTGGGGACCTCTAGCTGGAGACATCAGATGGGTAGTTAGAAATGTGGTTCCAAAGCTTAGAAAAGAAGTTAAAAATTGGAAATGTGGGTTGCAGTCATTTCTGTGTGGGTGGTGTTGAAATAAATGGGATTGTTTCTATGCTGATCGAATTCCCATTATGGCTTGTATTTGCTTCGATAAGAAAAGAGATGGCCACTGAACACCAGCAAGTAAAGACACAGTTAGAGGAGCCAGCAAAGAGGGCTGGGAATGAGAACTTCTGTGGCCGAAGGAGGTTCAGGAGCAGGAGATCCTAAGAAACGAGGTCTCAATAAGGGATGGTCTGCCACAGAGAGTCCATGATAAAGATGGAGAAGAATCCATATACTCTGACCAATCAGAAGCCATTGTTTCATTATTTCACTGACAGAGGCAGTGGAGTGAGGAACTGAACCCTTTCTTCAGTGAGGGAAGAGGGAATGAGGGTGAGGAGAGAAAGAAATGGTACTGTATACAGAAGATGATGAGTCAGGGGAGTTTTATATTTTTGTTTAAGGAGAGGCTTGAGTATAATGTATAGAGAAGAATATAGTCTAGAATAAAGGATTAAAAATATTGACTAATTGAAGAAGCAAATGTGGGGCTAGTAAAAAGAGGTTGATATCAGATGAAAATCACTTTGTGGATGGGGGTCTGAAGTTGAAGGAGTTCTTGTGTGATGATCTCTCATTTCTCTTTGTGGAACAATTTATGCTGTGGAGGAGGAAGTGAAGTTATAAGACTCAGGAAAGGGAAGAGGAGGTTGGCAGACTTGCTTTGGGAACCAGGAAAAGGAGTGGGCCAGGGATGAGGGGAAGGATTATGGGGCAGCCCCATGGAGGGGCACCAGGCTGCATGTTGTGGGATTTATTTTTCTAGCAGACTAGCCAAGACAGCAACAGCAAAGGGAGGAGGGGGGCAGTGAGCAACTTAAAACAGATACTCAAGAACTGGGGATTATACTATGTCCTGGGAGTCATTCTCATAGGCCCCACCCTCCACCATCCTATATAACTCAGTAGCTCCTGAGGACATCACTCTATTAAAATATTACATAATAATTGATGCTTGTATTGATGACCCTGAGTCATCAAGGAAATCATTGTAAATCATCATAATTGTAAATCATTTCCAGTGGACTCTTTAAGGAGGAAGGAAGTTAGCAGTGATACACTGAAGAGAAATTACCATCCAAAATGATGAAAAGAATTGATACTTCAAGGTGAAGACCCTTAGCTTCTCAGATCAGCTTTCAGGTCCTTGTGGGGGTGTGATGAGAGGGGCTCTTGGAAGGGATGAACATTCTCTGTAGAGAGCAGGAACACTGCCTGTTCTCTCACTGCTCAGGAGTGCAGTACGTGCTCAGCCAGCAGTTGCTGAAGGAGTTACTGCATGAGGATCACAACACACAGGATACTCTCTTCCATTCCATAGCCTCCCATTTCCCAAGGAAGGGGAGAGTGCTGTCTCATGCACCCTCCTAATCTAGCATCAGTTATCAGTGATGTTTTCATGTTCGGATTTTTGTCCTTATATAACCTTGAGTTCGGGATAGTGCTTTTGTTGTAAAAGCATTTCACATCTATGACCTCATTTTATCTTCAGATCAACTCAGGGGTGGCTGAGCACAGAGCCAACAGTGCTAGGACTAGGGTGAGGGGCAGAGGACCTGGCAGGAGGGCTCACAGGCCTGTCTGTTTGGGTTCCAGCAACGATCCACGGTGGCGTCCATGATGCATCGTCAAGAGACTGTGGAGTGCTTGCGCAAGTTCAATGCACGGAGAAAACTGAAGGTGAGTCTTGCCTTTCCAGGCTGCCAGCATCCTGGAATCATGGCTTTTGACAGGACAAAAGCCTGTCCTACCCCATCAAAAAGGAAGCTCCCCTTCTGGCTGGAGCTGAGCTGTGAAAGTTGTACATGTTGGGAAGCCCCAAAGACCTGAGGCCTTGAGGCTCTGGACAGCAGCTGCCCTCTGCCTGAGACCAGGCTATGCTTTTCGAGAGTTCCAGCTGAATTGACAGGCCCTTCTTCTTTCCCCAGGGTGCCATCCTCACGACCATGCTTGTCTCCAGAAACTTCTCAGGTATGTTTTCCCAGCCGTGCACTTTAATTCCACTGAGGTGAGTGGGTCAGAACAGGGTGTTGTCATCCCAGTGGTGGGTGTCTGAGGCAATACCTTGACCAATATGAAGATGACCCTGTTTTGAGGGGCTGCTGCTGCTGGGTCCTATTACATGAGATTCTGGGGGACTTCTCTTGGGTTCACATTTACGAATTCTATTCCCTAAACCCTCCCAAAGAGTAAACTGCCCAGCCTCCCATTTACCTTGTCCCTGGGGATTCTTATTTAGTTCTCTAAAGACTCTTAGCACTTTAAGCTTTTAGCCAGTCACTAGGGTATTGGACAATGTGCTGGGGAAAAGAAAGAGATGAGATGTAGTGAATCTTCTCAATCACCACCATTAATTTGCCTACTGGGACCATCTCTACTTTATTGTGTCTAAATAGGGATGACTAATAGAAATTTTTCCAGATGCTTAAACATTTTGTAGAGACTGTGCTTAAAATATGCTCTGTGATACTAGTTGTGTAAAAGTAAAGAAATAGAGACCAGCAGGATGAAGGGAAAGCAACTTGCTTAAATTTGCCTGAGAAATTGGGATAGTTGGGACCAGTAATTTGTAAATCACACTTGGCATGTCTTTTTAAGATGCAAGACACTCCACCCCACCCCAACCCAACCCCATCATTGTTTGCCCTCAGTGGGGAAGCCCAGTGGCTTTCTGTGAGGAAAAGGTTAATGTCAGAACTTAACTGAAGAAAGAAGGTCTCTTCCCAGCTTGCCTTTTCCCCTCCGGCCTCCACAGCCTCGCAACCCCCAGCCCCACTGTTTTGGCTGAAGACCCTTTCTCTTGTTCTCATAGCAAGATTCCTTCCCTTGCTTTCCTGTGCTGACGTGGAGACAGAGTTGTGTGGCAGCACTCCTGTAGACAGCCACTCTGGGCCAGGGTTGCCCCCTTGATCAGGAGGGGCTTGTCTGTGCTGATTCAGGATAACCTAAGGGCCCTGAGTCTGAGGATACTGCAGGTGGGAAGTCCTGGGTCTTCATGAGCTCTACCCAAGTGAGAGCCATAGGGCCCTGGGGGGGTCAGGACTGGAAAGTGAACCAGGGAAGTGTCCCACCTCAGGCCCATCCCCTGTGTTGCTGGTTTGGGACTCATTCTTATGTAGATATCCATAAAGGGAAGACTTTGGTTCTGGATTCAACTCTCACAAATGAGAGCAGGACAGCACAGCTTGGCTGCCTCCAACAGAGATGGACCTGTAGTTCCACATCAGGCTTCTTGTCTTCCAATTACTTGAAGCTTCTACTTTCTCAGTGTGAGAGCTTTCTGGAGGACGGTCAAGGGCATTTCTGTGCTGACCTAGACTGGTGATCTGTTGTCTCTCCGAGTAGAAGAAATGTGAAGACAGGCCACTGCGTTTCTTCTAGACCAGGAAATCAGTAGCATGTGCCCTGTCCCAAGGCCTCCACATCAACCTCCCTCCCCCATCCCATTTCAGAAAATTGGTATCCTGGTTTCAGGAAATTGGTCTCTCTGTTAGGACAGAGCACTTTCACTCATCCCTAAAGAGCCTCCTGTCCTTGCTGCCCAGACCTTGTCAGCCTTTGAGCTCACTTTGCCCTGGGTCAGAGGAGACCCAAAAAAGTGCTGCAAGCACTCTAGTATGACTCTGGGACATCTGGGGATAGAGCCTGTCTCTAAAAGCTGCTGCAGAAAATGGTGTCACCAGGTATAATCAAGAAGGAAGGGCACCTGTGTGTTTTTTTGGGCATGAACTAGGCCATTTTCTGAATTTACCCCAAATAGAGGGTGCAGCTTAGCCCTAGACTCTAGCAGGTTAGCTAATAGTGGAATCAGGGCTTCTAGAATGTATTGCTTCAGCAGCCTTTGTTTTCTTTCTTGAGGCTCATTTCTTGGGCATCTTCACCCTCAGAATACTGAAATACAGGCTGAGAAAAGCTGGCTACCTCCCTTGAAGAGGGCAAGCAACATGTGTCTCTAAGGAGCTAGAGGAATAAGAGAGGGATAGGCAGCTAGGGCCCATCAGTGAACCGAGCTGCACAAGGGCCATGCACCCACCCCTGGCCCCGAGTGCCAGTGTCCCTCCTGTTTGGAATATGGCCAGAGGAAAAAGGCTCTCTGATAATATCCTCATGTAAGTCCCCTAAGGAGGGAAGGTCTGAAGGTGAGGCTCAGTTTCCTCAACAGCCTCAAGCGAGGGCCCGGCTGCCTCAGAAAGGACACCATCTCTCACCAATTCAGGCTTTAGACCCTCGCCTGAGGTGCTTATGGGACAGGTGCTGGAGCTGTGGTAATCCCCACACCCTGACCGAACCCAGTCCTCTCAGATCCCCAGACTGCTGCAGGGCTGGCTGCACCTGCTCATCAGCCTGCCCCTGGCGCCTTCGCTCCCCCAGCTCGGCTGGCTTGGCCACGCCGCCTGGGCCTTGCTGTGCGTGGGCGGCCAGCGGTTCCCGCGCCTCGTGCTGGGGCATGCTCGCTGCTGACTGGCCCCTGTGGCTTTGCGGCAGCTCTGTGCACTGAGAGATTGTATCCCCTCAGTTGGCAGGCAGAGCTCCGCCCCCGCCTCGCCTGCCGCGAGCGCCGCCGGCCTGGCCGGGCAAGGTACGTGGCATGAGTCCCCCGACCGCCTGCCTCGGCTCCCTGCCACCCCACCAGGAGGGCCAGCATGCCAGGCCCACTCACCAGGGAGGCGAGTCCCATGCTTGCGGGCTGAGATGGGCATGCCGGACGGACCACCTAACTTGGCATCTGCGAGCGCATTGGTGTCACAGAGCCCCCTAACCAGCCGTGCATGCTGGGCGCTTGCCAACTCTCAGGAGGCAATAGCCTGGGGACGTGGAGCTGGGCAGCAGGAGGCTTTCCTCCAGACGGCTGAGAGCCTGGCCTGCCTGAGGGCGAAGGCCAGCGGGAGCCCCCAGAGATAGTCCCGGGCATGGCTGGAGCTGCCCAATGCTAGAACTAGGCTTTGTCAGCACTGTTGGCAGACCCCACAGAGGAAGCCATGCCTCTCAAAATTGTGAAGTCTGGCATTTGCAGGCCTCCAGGTCTGAAAGGCTGTAGAGTGCAGAAGCCGTAGAGAGAGCCATCCCTGGTTTTGGATGATAGCCCTGCCACATCCTGAACAAGTCATGTCAGCCCTCCCAGCCTTAGTTTCCTCATTTCTCCGGTGGGGATAATAAATCACGTGGCGATGATTCCGATCATGTATGTTGAAGGCTTTCAACCCTGCCTATATAGGACAGCTTGTAAAACACCCTGATGCCTACACCCCCCCCCAGACAAATAAAATCAGAATCCTAGGCAGGGGATAGGCATAATGATTTTTTTAAGCTCCCCAAGTGATTCTAATGGGCAGCCAGGGTTGAAAACTCTGGTGTATATAAAGCACTTAACACAGTAGGTGGTCGGGCATAGTAGTAAACACATGAAAAATAAATAAATTTTAAGTCGCCCCAGCATGGAGATAGGACCATAGGCCACTTCTGGGACGTCAGAATTCTTGTGATGGAGAGATCCCTAGTCTTAGATGGGACCCAACTAGGGTAGGAATGGCCACCTGAAGGGAAGAATGGCAGCAGTAACAGTGACAATGGTTTACACTTAGTGAGTACTTGCTATGTGTCAAGGACTCTGCTTAGTGCTTTTCATGCATGGTCCCATTAGATCCTCACCACTGTCCTGTGACCTAGGCCCAATTTTATCCCATTTTATAGATGAAGAAACTGAAGTTCAGGGAGGTTAACTCACTCAAGGTCATACAGGTAGCAACCGGGAGAGCCAGTTGTCATGGTGGATCAGACAGCTGATTCCATCCCCCTGTGCCTCCCAGACTCTGCCATCCACTGTCTGCTACCTTCCTGTGGCCTTGGTGACCAGCAGGCATCACCAGCCTTCCTACACGAAGCTCATCAGCCTTGAGCCTCATCCTGTGCCTGGCTAGAATCTGTTTAATACCTCATTATTCTGCCCACTCCTTCCTGCTCAGTGGGTCCAGAGAGTAGACTGAGGAAAGAGGGGCAGATAGGACCCAGTAAGCCTGGTAAGGACCTGCCCAGTCAAGGCTTCAACCCCCTGGCAAAACCCTCCTGTAGGTGGTCCTGGTCTCTGTGTCTGTGTCTGTCTGTCCTCACGTCTGGTCTCCTTTGTGAACTGTGACACTCTTGTTTCTTAAGAGCTCTCAGGAGATGTCTTGCATCCTTCCAGCTTGGCCGTTCTGAGGAATTTCATGGCATCCAGGGACAGAGCCCTCACCTTTCACCCTGGCACTCTGCTTCCAGACCTGGGTGAAGTTGTTGAAGGCAGAGTTCCTAGTACCCCAGGCAGCTCCAGTATTGAATGTGGTTTCTCCTCCTAAGTGCAGTGTGTCCCTGTTTCTGCTGAGCCCACTTCCGTGGCAGAAGAGATCCCAGGGTGCCACCCTGAGGGTCTGACGCAGCTTGAGATGCCCTTCTTGCTTTGAGGCTACCAGGAGGGCCCTTTTCCAGGGGCTTCAGGAGACTCCTGGCCCCCTTGTCAAACACAGCGGACTCTTGCGGATCCGGCTGCCAGACTTCAGGTTAGGGAGAGAGTACAATGCAGGAGACTTGATTTTCCTTTTTGTTTTCACAGCTGCCAAAAGCCTACTGAACAAGAAGTCGGACGGTGGTGTCAAGGTAGGTGTCTCCACCCCTCTGGCCTGAGACTGGTCTCTCTCCCAATGTCTCTATGGGGGGTTCTTGGCACTTTGTTCCTCCTTTCCCAGAAACCCTCCTATCCTTGCTTTTCTGCTTTAAAACCGGAAACCTTTGTGCTCAGAACAGCAGGTTCCATTGGCCTGAGAGGGCAGGAGGAAGATGTGTTTCTTTTGACCCTAGTTTGATCATGAAGACTCAGAGGAAGTGATCTAAATTATAGTTTACTAAAGCTGAATCCTGAACCTGACTACAGACACATGCCTCATCTCCATGGCTTGACTCTCAGGGTTTTTTTTCAGGTCATTTGGGTCAGTCTTCTCATTTTCTTTTTCTTTTTAGAGTGCAGATCCTTTTTAACAAATGAAAGCAAAGTTTGCCTGGTTAACTCAGGGTACCAGGGCTTGGAACTGGAAGCCACTATCCTTTTAGTTTTTTGTCCTTATCTCCAAAGCACTTCCAGAACCCAGCTCAAATACCGCTAAGTGAAAGTGTCTTGTACTCTCTTGAGGCATAGCCTCCTCAGAAACAGATGAAGGACATGGTGTATCACAGCTTGTTCCCATTTAGGGAGCTTTCCCTACGGGATTGTGGCAAAAGAACAGGGGGCCACAGGGACCAGCAGAAAGCCCTAGTGGGAGTGGCTGCTTGGGAAAGGTGGAAGAGAGGTGGCTAGAGGTCTTCACAGGTCCCAGAGTGTTCTGTAAATGCTTGGGGGCAGAACAGGTCCTGGGGCTGGGGCAGGAGTTCATACTATCCTGAAGCCTACCAATTTACACCATAGGGTATTTCAAACTATGAATTTATCCAAACTTTTAAATTCCAACAAAAGTTTAAATTGGGCCTTTCCCCTGGATCTTATGTCCCCGCTGAGATATATATGTGTGCCCCGTTTCCCTCCCCCTCCCCTTCTTCTTTTTCATTCTCTGCATGCCTGCTTCTGTGTACTTCTGCCCCAAGGAGGGGATCTTGGGCTCCACACACACCTGCTGACATAGAGTTGGGGGTGACCAGCAGTCCCCCAGTTATAGGGACATGAACTGGATGGGTGGAGCCAAGTTAGGAAAAGGTGGAAGGTTTAGTTGGAGAGAAAGTTTGCATATTTCTATCTGGGAAAGAAGCTAGAATCAATTGTTCTTTGCAAAGTATTTAATAAGGACCTATCAGAGGCCCAGTGCTGTACTCAATTCTAGGGGCACACAAGAGATAGAAGGGGTGATGTAGTTTTCATCTAGCTTTGAGAAGTTGCAAAGTTAATAGAATAGGAAAATGGACATACCTGAAATCAGCTAGGCACTGAATGGTATTGATTCTGGACCCTGCATTGCATGGTTCAGTCCAAGAAGCTTCTGGGCAAAAGCTTATTGGAGAAAGCTTAAAGGATGTAGGAAGACTGGAACCCAGTCACTGATTGCCTCTAGTGAATGGGATTGGTGGTGAGGACAGAGTGGAAAGACATATCTTTCATTTTTAGTTTGTACACGTGTATTTTTCCTTAAAATGAAAAGGCATTCCTTCTATAACTTAAAAACAACAAAGTAATTGTATGGGTTCTGTCATGCATATTGATGTTCTCTGCTCAACTGGAACATGGGGTTTGTGGTAGAAGGATATCTAAAATACAGCTGGACTGGTCTGGTTGGGCAGAGGGATTAGAGGTTTGTGTGTCAGACCACAGGAAATATAGGCCACTGAGCAGGGAAGCTACAGCAAGAGCTATGCTTTCAAAAGATTTGGCTAAGGGTATAAGGATGAATAGAAGAGGGTGGGAACTAGACACAGAGGTATCAATTAGAATGATCTGGGCATAGAGTGAAGAAAAGGTGATTAGAAATAGAAAGAGCTAATATTGAAAATACTTAACTACCAGAAGAGCACAGGCACCAACTAATCAGAATAGGCACTGCCTAGGGGCACCTGGGTGGCTTAGTTGGTAAAGCATCTGACTTTGGCTCAGGTCATGATCTTGCCGTACACAAGTTCGACACCTGAATCGGGCTCTGTGCTGACAGCTCAGAGCCTGGAGCCTGCTTCGGACTCTGTGTCTCCCTCTCTCTCTGCCCCTCCCCCACTCACACTCTGTTTCTCTCTCAAAAATAAACAAATATTAAGAATAGGCAGTGCCTGTAGATAATTGGTCCAGCTGTATCCAAGAATGGGAGGCTGTGATTAGAGGTTGGCTGCCCCAACTTCAAAGGAAGTTGACACTGAATATGTTAAAAAGGACCCATCAAAGATAATGTCACAGTTCCTTGAAGATTGGAAGAATTGGTAGTAACTCTGCTAAAAATGGGAGTAATTGTGAAGGAATGCCCATTTTGATGGCCAGAGTTTTATTTTGACCACCCTGAGATTGAGAGACAGGTGAAGATCTGGGTGGAGAGGACTTTTAAGGTGCTGGGAAGTACCTGGGGTAGCCCAGGGAAGAGGTCAGTACTGGACCTGCAGATAGGGCTCATATGAGTGAATCACAGGAGTTCACTCATTCAGCCAAATTCCGTGCTTCAGGAACTGGGAAGATAACACCATAGTCCACCCTGTAAGGTGTTCAGAGTTGGAGAGAGACAGAGAAACCAGCAGTGCCCATAGTCTGGTAAGGTCTATGAGGGAGGTGTATATAGGGCAGGTGCTGTGGGAGCAGAGGCCGGCATCTGAGCCAAAACAGGAAATCTTCCTGAAGGAGACGGCCCATGACCTGAGTTTGAAGAACTCCTTTGATCTTGCTAGGTTGAAGTGGGCAGGAGATGGGGGGGATATTCCAGGCAGAGGAAATAGCACAAGATGTATAGGTTTGAAACAGTATGGTGATTCTGGGAACTTCAGTAGCTCTGAAAGCCTGAAGGAAAAAGTGATTGCATGACGTAGGACCTGAAATAAAGCAGTAACAGCCGAGGTGATAGTGAAAAGATGGATAAAGGAGACATTGAAGGACAGGTTTCTGATGGAACTTTCTAGATGGCTGCCTCCAAGGATGCGTGTTAGGCATAGCCTTGTAATATTAGTTTAAGGAGCTAATTAAAAAGATATAGATTCCAGGATCCACCCTGGAATTCAGATTCAGGAAGCTTTGGGTGGGAGGTGGAATCTGAATTTAATAATACTCCCCTTCTCCCATATGAATCTAAAGCGCATGAAGGTTTAAAAGTTCAGTAAATGCAGATTTTCAGGGCTATCTGTCATTGAGAGGCTGGAAGAAGAGGAATCATCAAAGGAAACAGAAAACACAGAAGAGGTGGGAGAAGAACAGATGTGTACAACAATGTCTGACCTTACAGAGCACTGAGAAGGAGGAGGGCTAGGCAAAAAAAAAAATCGTTAAATAAATTGCTTTAAATGAGAACGTATGTGGGGAACCCAGTGCCTGATCCTGCTATGTGCTCAGTACATGAGTTTTGTGCTTGAGAGAAGACTTTGAATATAGTAGCTGGATCAGAGGCAAAGATGCAAATGTTTAAGAAGGGAATAATCATCCAAAATTAAATGGCCAGCAACAAGTTGAGGAAAATATTCACAGCAGGTATGATGGGAAGGGTTAATATTATTTTTATACAAAAAAGCTTTCTCTAACAAATAAGAATCCCCCCTAAAATCCAGTAAATAAGTGGTCAGAGAAGATGCACTGATAACCCCATAAAGAGGAGGTAGAACTGGTTAATAAATGTGGATGTTTAGCCTTGCTAGTAACAAAGAAATGCAGGTTGAAATGAGGTGCCATTTTTTGACTCTTAAGGTTGTGATAGTAGCATAAATAACAGTGGCCCTTTCTGAAACAGCCTGCATGTCAAAAGCCATAAAAATGTTCCTGCTGTTTTTACCCTTTAATTTTACTTCTGGGAATTTGTCCTAAAGAAATAATTCAAGGAGCGCCTGGCTGGCTCAGTTGGTTGAGCAGTAGAGCGTGTGACTCTTGATCTCAGGGTTGTGAGTTTGAGCCCCATGCTGGGTGGAGAGATGACTAAAAAAAATAAACTTTAGAAAAAAAAATAATTCAAAATAAAAAAACTGAAAGTGGAAGGGTGTTCAACATGACATTTGTAATTGAAAAAATTGGAGACAATTTCAAAAGTCAATAAGATAATGACCAAATAATTACAAGAAATCCATTTACTAGACTTTACAAAGTTATTAATTTTCATGACTATATAATGTTTTATATTAAGTGAAAAAAAGTGGGATATAAAGCAATTCATACACTATCATCTAAATTTTGTTTGAAAAAATGATATGTTTTTGATTATATTTGGTATATATCATGTGGATAGAAAAAGAACTGGAAGAAACCCCATGAAGTATTAATTGTAACTTTACTGGATGATGGGAATTTGGGAAACTTTTATTTTATATATTTTTCTGTGTTTTCTACCTGTTTTACCTAGACCGTGCATTACTTTGATAATCAGAGTAAAAATCAAAATACTGTTTGTTTCAAAAAGTAAGGCATCAACTTGTATGTAGCTTATAATGATGTTTTTTTTAAATTGTGTAAGAAAAAAGACTAGCAAGACAAATAGGATTAGGTGGGTTTTTTTCCTTCTTTGTTTTCCAAGTTGCTTATAATGTGGCTACAGACCTTTTAGAATCAGGAACATGTATATAACAATGAATGGCATGGCTGGATGGAAGTACTGGCAAAGGCAGAGGGGAGGGCAACGCAAGATGTGCGGGGTTCAACTTTTCTGGACTCTATTGAAGGTCAAGGTCACCACATGTGTATATGAGGGAGGCCTATGAAGTTGCTCAAAAGATGCTGACCTGTGAGCATCCTGGGCTCTTATAGACCCACCTTTCTTTCCCAGCTTCCCCTTCCCAATTCCTGGTGTTTAAGGTCTGTAGAGAGGTTTGTTTCTCACTGTCCAGAAGTTTTCACAAGATGCTGAGCTATTAGCATTGGTTTGAGCATCGACTCTTCTTGAATTTAGGGACCCCAGGTTCTGGTTAGACTTATTTAATAGTGGTATAGGGACCCAGGGTCTGTAGAAGAATGACAGCCACTTGTGAGGACAAGACTCTGGGGTGGGGGAGGGCACAAACTCTCAGATCCTGAGAGGCCTCTAGTTGAGGACTAGCCCCAAGGCCAGAATGGCCATCCAGTTTTTAAAAAAATAAAGGAAGAAAAGAAAAAAACAAGGGATATAGCCATTTCCTTAAGTACTATTTGAATATTTGTTTAAGTATGGAAAGTAGGTTTGAACCCTTTTCTGATTTCAAATTTTAAATAAATATTTAATTTTTAAATAAAAGTGAGATGTGATTCTTTAAAAATGATCTGGTATTGAAACAGTGCTGCAGTGTGCTGGTTGAGAGGAGCTCAACTATACATGGTTGAGGGCAAAGCCCTGAAAGGATGGAGAGAGGAACTGAAAGAAGTCTACTAACCCAGTAGAAACTAGCCCTTGGGTAGAAGAGGATTATCTTAGGTTTTCCTGCAGGACAGTTTAGGAAAAAGAGAGGCAGCTGGAATTGAGAACTTACTCCCCATTAGGTGAAGCAGACAATAGAAAGTGCTCTACCTAAGGTGAAGTCCAGGTGAAAGCTTGACAGCATGTTCCTGAAAATCACAAGAACCAAGATTAGGCCTGGTCAGTGTTCCTGCAGTTTTCACTCCAGTGATGCTGGGCAAGTTAGAAACCTGTGCTCTGCTTTAGCCTGGGGAGAAACCAGTGTCCACAAACCCAGTTCAACTCAGCAAAAGTTTGTTGATCATATGCTAACTTTAAGGCATTTTGCTAGGCGCAGAGGAGTTTAAAAAGATGGACCTTCCCTCACATTGTAAACACTCTAGTTGGATAAAAGGATAAGTATGGATGTAGCGCACCTTCCTCTTTTTGAGGAATAATTTTGGAAGTAAAATCTCATTTTTGGGCATAAATGAAAGACTAATGCAAAAGAAGTCCAATTAGGGGTTTCTGACTGGCTCAGTCAGTAGAGCATGCAACTCTTGATCTGAGGATTGTGAGTTTAGCCCCACATTGGGCACAGAGATGATTTTTTTAAAAAAAGAAGAAGAGGGGCCCCTGGGTGGCTCAGTCAGTTAACAGTCCAACTCTTGGTTTCGGCTCAGGTCATGATCTCACGGTGTGTGAGTTCGAGGCCTGCGTCAGGCTCCGTGCTGACAGCACAGAGCCTGCTTGGGATTCTCTCTCTCCCTTTCCCTCTGCCCCTCCCCCACTCACTCACTCTGTCTCTCTCTCAAAAATAAATAAATAAAATTAAAAAAAATTTTTTTAATTTAAAATAAATTTTAAAAAGAAGCAGAAGCAGCCCAATTATATTTAGGCTTTCTTTTCCTTTAGATGTAATTTTCAATTCTTTTCAATATTTGTAGTCCCTTTCTTTTCAATTTAATACCGTCCTGAAGATGTCTTCTAAAGTAGAATGCAGGCTTTTGAGGAAAGGAGCATTTATCTGACATGTTCACTGTGCCTAGAATAGTAGTCAGACAACAGATAGGACATGTTCCAAGGGTACTTCTGTCTCCCAGCAAGCTAATTATAAAGTGCTTTCACCTTTTAGACACAGCCTTCTGAGATGTACTTTCAGTGTTCCATGTGGTCTTTATGTTTATGCTCTTGTTTCACATCTGAGCATAAAGTCCATGAGCATCTGGCTGAGGGCTAAAGAATCACTGCTTTCAACATTCCCCCTGGTTCACATCTTGATGTCTTTGTCATCACCGCACTTTTAATCACCAGCACTCCTATTTTCCCATTTCCCACTAATTCCAAAATGTAGTGAGATACTGTAGTCTTATAAATGAGCATGGCCACACTGACAAAGAAAGGGATGCTACCAATTCACTGTTTACCAGATGATTTTCAGAAGCTCAACATTTTTATCTGAAAAGCAGTATAGGGGTGCGGCAAAAAACAAACAAACAAAAAAACTAGGTTCAGAAGTATAATGTCTCTAAAGCTGAGGATGGCCCCGAGTGGCTTTTGCTATTTACCTGGTAGCTGCTTGCCCAAATTTTGGGCAGACCTAGTAATGAGAGAAAATAAATAACCTTATAGGAGAGCCAGCCTTGTAAGCCCAAACCTATCAATTTGCAGCAAAATGTTACCTTCATAAACTTGTGAGTCAATCTCTTCACAAAGCTTTGAGCAATGCTGAGACATTTTAGAATATACTAAATCTGTGTTTGTGAACCTGACAGCAAAGGAGGTCTTCTCCCAGGGTCTGGAGGGATTTGTGTGCCTGGTGGTCTAGGTGCTGTTTTAATCCTTCTGGTGCTGGGCTCCAGGTCTCCTTCTTCCACTCTTTCCTCCTGAGGCAGAGCCCGCGCTGCTGCACTAACCTGCGGCGTCTCTGTGCTTCTCTTCTTACCTCCTCTTTCCCCTTCTCTTTCCCTTTCGCTGTGGTGTGTCCAGAAAAGGAAGTCGAGTTCCAGCGTGCACCTAATGGTGAGCCTTGCCTGCCCACCCATCTGCCTCCTCCATGCTGCCTGCGTGCCCGCCTGCCAGCCACGCAAACCCATTCTGCCATGTGCGTGTGCTTCACTCATCCTCACTGCATGTCTGTGCTGTGTGGGCAAGTGTGGCCTGTCCTGCCAAGCAGGGGCCATTGCCCAAGGTTTCCCGGTGACCTAAAAAACGGGCATCGGAATGTATGGTATGGCACCCCCTGCTGCAGAGCTTGGACTGCCTCCAGCAGCCCAGGGCAGGAAGTGAAGCTAGGAGGGACTCGGAGCCAGGTGGCAGTCACAGGGAGAGACCCTCACTCGCTATTGCTCAGGAGGAGAGGCCCTGCTCACTGGGGCCTCCTGCTACAGACTGGCAGCTGGTGGGCATCTGTGTGGTGGGCAGAGGACCTGGTTGTAGGCTCACAGCCCTGAGCCTTACTCTCGGCCTTTTCCCCTATGCAAGTGCCCATTAACAGGCTGTGCCCAACATTTCATCCTTCCCCACCCACCCCTCAGGAGGAGCAGCTGAAAGAATCCAGACAGCGTACCTTTCTTTCTCATGGGACACAGACCACCAAGGGGAGGGAGCACAGCAGCCTGAATTGTTATGAAACCATCCATTAAAGCCAGAGGTCGGTCCACCTGGGTGACATCTCAGCCTTCTGCAGATATGGCAGGCTTAAGGGCACCCTGGAGTTCTTGCTCCCTGCCAAGATCTCTGTCTCAGCTAGGCTTTGCAGGGAGGGCAGCCTTATCCAATGAGTCCAGGTCAGACTTAGTAGCTGAGCTAGGGGGGTGGGGAATAGAAGAGAGCAGAGTTTATGTGAGTTTAGACCCACGTCCTGACTATTCCTGGGACCCCTCTCTTCCAGCCTGCAGAGTTCAGTGGAGTCTGGTAGTACTTGGTACCTGGCTTAAGGTTCCATGCCTAGCACTGGGTTTGGGGACATGTCAGCCATTGACAGCAAGCTAGGGTTGGATGCCTTCAGGTCTGGTCTAAGGAGCCATAAAAGAAGCCTCCAGTCAAGAAGAAGTAGGACAGTCTTGCTAGCTTTCTGTGTGTGTCCTAGGAAGGAAGAAGCACATCCTAACTGCCAATGTGTCCTCGTTTGTGCCCTGCACAGAGATGGTAGCTACATGTTTGTCTCTTTGTCTTTTGAAGAACATGCAGGCATCAGGCTGCTCTTTGGTGGCCACTGGCTCCACTGGGACTCCCAGTGATAACTGAGTACATTGGTGAGGGTATCATAAGAAGCAGAGGGGATTGTAAGAGGCAAAAGAGCCTCTTATAGATATGGCTCCCCCACCCCAGAGATCAGCCTCCTTCCTTCCTCACCATCCTCCCCCACCTTCCTTGCTGTGCCATTCAGTATAACATTTCAAAAGGCAAGGAGATATCCCAGTGGTCTGCTGCTGTTAGGAATGTTGGCCCGCTAGGCAGCCTACTCTCCCGGGGGCTGGGTTCTGGGACCATAGCCACAGCCACCCACCCTGGATTCACCTGCCCTGCCTTGGAGTTCTGCTCTCACTCCCAGTTGAGCAAATCCAAGATTTATCAGGCAGAAAATATATCTGTGCCAACTGCATAGCCTTGTCTCTGCTCCCTGGGGGCAGTGGGTGCATTCTGTATCCAAAGTCACATTCCCCCCCTTTCCTCTAGGCGAGGAAATCTCGCCACCATCTTCTAGGCGAGGTTTTTTTTTTTTCTCTTCATGTTCCTCCTCTTTTCAGATCAGGCTCCGAGCTGATGTTTTAAGGGAAAGGAAATGCAGGTGGCAGGTTGAAAGGGCAGCAGGAGACTGCCCACAGATAGGGGACCCAGAGTTTCTGAATTTTGTTCTGCTTTCTTATAAACCACCCTTCTTTTTCCCTGTAAAATAAGAAGATCCTGAATTTCTTTGAGCGAAGTATGATTGTGCAGTGACGTGGCATCTGACATAAGCAGAGATTTCTGGAGAGATGCTTTAAAACAAGCCTCTGGGCTAATCCCACCTTAAGGATGCTTCCAGAGCTAGGTCTCTGGGCCTCTCCCAATACTCCCCTCCTCGGATTGATCATCTCTCCGACCATTGCTCCCATCCACATAGTATTATGGAGGCCACCTCAGGCCTAGCTCCTCCGGGCCAGGCCGGGGGGCAAGGGAGGTCTGGGAGTCGAACCTGAGCAGCTTTGGTAACTCTAGAGGAACTAAACCATCTGTTTTCTTGTCTCAGCCACAGAGCAACAACAAAAACAGTCTCGTAAGCCCAGCCCAAGAGCCCGC
The DNA here is from genome assembly GCF_028018385.1 of Neofelis nebulosa. Taxonomy (NCBI): domain Eukaryota; kingdom Metazoa; phylum Chordata; class Mammalia; order Carnivora; family Felidae; genus Neofelis; species Neofelis nebulosa. Next base: position 38,902,938 of record NC_080794.1, on the reverse strand, counting down.
GCCCTTGCAGACGGCCATGGTACCTCCTGACTACGGCTTCTCCGCCCCTGCCCCTGGCTGCCTCCCGCTCCTTCTCCCTTCCTCTTCTTGCCCTCCCTCCCAGGCCTCCTTGGCCCTTTCCTTCTGGTCCCTATAGAGCAGGCTGCTTTGTGTACTGCCCTGTGGGCCCCTTCCCCTCATTGTCCCATGTGGCCATGCTCCTTCCTGCACTGCACAACTGCTGCTCCTGCTCCTTTCGCTTTTGGGGGGGAAGAGTGGTCAGGGCTCTCAGCTAAACCTCTCAGCCCCAGGCTGGGCCCCCATGGGTCTGCTGTGGGAGCCGGGAAGGTGAGTGGCTTATAAAAGAAGAGGGTAGGAGCTTTCTTCGGACCTGCACTTCGGTTCTTAGAGGCTCCTTGTAAAATCTGCCTCGGCTTCTCCTTTGCAAAGCCTTGAACAAGAAGGAGGGCTGGGGTCCCTTACCTCTGGATGGTGCTGAGGTCTCTGAGTTCCTGGAGAGCCCCATGCTGGGGGCACTGTGTGCTCCCAGAGCACCTTCTGCTAGTGGTGGCTGACTAGAGAGTTAGCATGGGGGGTGACTGGGAGAGAAGGAGGGATAATTGTGCCTGCAGACCCGGACCCTCGTGCTGCCTTATGGCACAACAGGGACAGGAACTCTGGGGAAAGGTGGTAAAGCAAGCAGCTCTCTGGGCTCAGCTTGCTGAGGGGCCATCCTGGGTCTTTCTGGGAGACCTTAGTCTACTCTCCCTGTGTCCCTTCCTCCTACATACTCCTTGATGAGTGCTGTTGGCAGTGCCTGGCCTGGACCCTCAGCCCCACAGCTCCTCCAGTGTACCTGTCCCATGGGAAAGAACACTCAGATCTAGCAGGAATCAAGGAATCAGGGACAGAGGCCCTTGACCTCTCAGCTTCCCTGGTACCTGCTTTTGTTAAGTGCCAGGCCTCTCCTTCTTTCTCAGCCAGTGCTGTCCCCTAAATCTGGGGTTTCCCAGCTGTCTGGGACCCAGTTGAGCCAGGATATTTTGTCTTGTGGGAATGGCTGGTGGGCAGGCCTCAGTGGTCATCATAGGGTCTGTGATGGGATAAGGATAGGGTCCCTCAGGGAAAAGCTCTAGGTCTGTCCTGAGGTCAAGAGGGTAATTTTCATCTTCTCTCACAGGAGCCACAAACCACCGTGGTGCACAATGCTACAGATGGGATCAAGGTGAGTGGCTCCTGAGCTGGTCTCCTGCTTTATGGATCAGCAGGAAACAGGTGGGCTGGATCACAGGGTCTATGGGTCCTGCAGATGGCAGATGACAGGCCACACCTCGAGGCCACAGTATGTGTGGAGTCCAGGCTGGGAATACCGTGCATCTGTTTGTTTCCTGGACAGCAGTATACTTCAAGCTCTATAGTCAGGCAGGCCTGGGTTTGAATCTGGGGCCACTGTCACTCTGGTGCTCTGCACTTCAATTTGCTTCTCTGTAAATTGAGGATAATAATAATTAAATCTTACTCCATGACTTGTGAGGCTTAAATGGCAGCAGTTAGCTAGAAAAACAGACTAGAGTATAACCAGACCCTTAGAACATCCTCCATTGCCTCCCCCACTATGCCCTCAGTAACTTTGTCTTATTTTCACTACTCATGACAAGATAAAAATCTCTCTCCACAGGTGTGGGGGAGGCAGATAATAAACCAAAAACCAAATAAGTAAGATAAAATCCAGTAGTGGTAAATGCTATGAAGAAAATGATACAAAGTAAAAAAAGGGGGGGTGAACAAGGCCTTTAATTAAGTGGTCAGGGAAGAACTTCCCTCAAGAGGTGATTTTTGAGCTAAAAACTAAACAATAGGAAGGAGACAGCTGGGCTGACTCTGGAGCAGAATGCCGCAGACAGGCAGGCTGCAAGTGTAGGAGCTTAGCATGTATACAGAACAGAGGAAATGAAGCAGAGCCTAGAGCATGGAGCCAGGGGAGAGTGGCATGGGGGGGAGGGGGGAGGGGGCGGGGGGGGGAAAATGCGGGTGGCACAGGGAAGAGGGAAGGGAGTGGCGGGGGCAGGGGGAAGGGGGGCAGGGTGATGATGTTGGAGAAGCAGGCAGGCCTGCTTCGTAGGACTTCATAGTAGTTTGCATTTTATTCCAGCAGTCAGGAGAAGCTATTGGAGGTTCTTAGCAGGAGAGTCATATAGTCTAATTTACACTTTGAAAAGCCCCTCTGGCTGTGTTATGGGCAAGAGCTTTAAGGAGGTAGGCAAGTATGGATGCAGGGGGCCCAGGAAGCTATTGTAGTTCAGGTCCCAGATGTTGGTAACTTGGAATCAAATAGTAGCTGTGCATTTAAAGAGAAGGGGTAGAGGTGCCAGGCTGGCTGGCTCAGTTGGTGGAGCATGTGACTCTTGATCTTGGGGTAGTGAGTTTGAGTCCCATATTGGGTGTAGAGTTACTTAAACATAAAATCTTTTTTTAAAAAAATGAAGAGTTAAGAGACAGGACTTACTTTGGAGGTAGAACTAAGAGATTTGAATTTAGATTGGATAATTAAGATATAAGAGAAAGAGGGGTGCCTGGGTGGCTCAGTTGGTTAAGCTTCCTACTTGATTTCAGCTCAGGTCACAATCTCAGGGGTTGTGAGGTCGAGCCCCGCATCGGGCCCTGTGCTGACAGCTCAGAGCCTGCTTGGGATTCTCTCTCTCCTCTCTCACCACCCCTCTCTACTTGTGCGCTCTCTCTCTCCTCTCTCTCTCTCTCTCTCTCTCAAAATAAATGAATAAACATTTTAAAAAAATAGAAAGCAAAGATTCAACCTAGAATCAAACCTAGAAGGTGACTGTAGGTTTTAACAACAAGATAGATATTGTCATTTACTGAGTTGGGGAAGACTTGGGAGGGGATCTGGGAACCCAGGGTGTTATAAAAGTCAGATGGCAAGGGTGAAAATAGAACTTCCTATGATTCTTCCTTGCACCTCCTGTAGGAGCACATACTCTGCTTCTGTTTTGCTCAGTTTCTCTGGTTTCCAAGGGCCTGAGTGTTATAGAAACATGTTCTTTTTGGCCTACAGGGCTCCACAGAGAGCTGCAACACCACCACAGAAGATGAAGACCTCAAAGGTAGGTGCTGGCAGGGTTGGGAAGGGACCCTAGCAGTGTCCCTGGTACCTTGGCTCCAGTGGGGCACCTGTCTTGTCTGTCCCCAGAACTGAGAATGGTGACTCCTTAGACTCTAGGAGAGGGCTTGGAATAAAAGCTACTCTCTGTGGGTTGTGAGGTCCCTGTCTGGCCTGGCTGGGCTAGGCAAGAGGCTTCTCTTTTTTGACCCCAGGTCTGGAATAGCTAACCTAGAGGTTTTCCTAAGCCTTTCCAGGGCCAGGGCTCAGAGAACTGTTCCTGTTGCTGATAATGATGTGACATCGCTGTACAGGGACATCCTGAGCCCCTGCAGAAGTAGCCCTTAAATATAGTGAGTCATTAGTAGGGTGACCAATGGTCCCAATTTCCCTAGGACTGAGGTGATTCCCAGAATGTGGAACTTTCAGTTTTAAAACTAGAACGGTCCTGGGCACATTGGGATCAGTCACTCTCATCACAAAGTCTTGACATGAATGATGGAGCCAGAACCACATTTGGCCATATCCAGGTGGTCCTGTGAGGACCACCACCCTAAGCTTGGGCCTGGCCAGGAGGGCCAGGGGGTGTGGGAGGGCGTGGCAGGCCAGACCCCTGGGAATCTCTGCCCTGCTCTTTGGTTTGGCCTCCTGGAATTGTTCCCTTTGCCACAGTAAGTGGCCTGAGACCAGGCTCTCAGAAAAGATGGAGAAATGCTGCAGGACAGAGCTAAGAGAACACACACAGGAGCTGTAAGGGGGCAATAAACCTTTGGGAACGAAAAAAAAAATAGAGAGCATAAATGTATAAAGCAATAAACAACAGTACCTCTAGGGCTGTTGGGATTAAGGCCAGAGCAATTCAGTTCTGGTGATGCTGGTGGAGTCAGTGTGGCTCCTTCACTGCTGGGCTCTTGACCTTGTAGCCTAGCGCCCTAGAACATCTTCCCTGGGAGCAGGGGTCCTTGTACAGTCTGTTTGAAGGCTCCTCTGTAAGCCACAAGCCCAAGTCTGTGCACCTTCCCGGGGCTCTCAGCTGGGAGGCCTCTCTGGCAGAGGCGGCAGCGTGGGATGTGGTCCAGTGTCCACAGCAGCCCGAGGCGTTGCCTTGCCCCGGCTCTGCAGTGCCACGGGCTTGGGTCCTGTCTGGCTTGCTCGCTCACCTGCCTTGTTCTGTTTGTTTTGGCTGCTCTGCCTTGCCCTGCCCTGCCCTGGCTGGCTAGCTGCCCCGCTCCGCACTGGGAATGGCAGCTCGGTGCCTGAAGGACGGAGCTCCCGGGACAGAACAGCCCCCTCTGCAGGCATGCAGCCCCAGCCTTCTCTCTGCTCCTCAGCCAGTAAGTGTGAGGGAGGCACAATCTGGCTTCTGTCTCCCTGGCTCGTCCTGAAGCCCCTCAGGGATACCCCCCAGAGCTGTCAGCCCAGCCCAGCTATCTGTCTTAGTAAGCTTGGGGAGCTCGGCCTCTGCTGGGTGGGGGAGCTGATTGGAGGTGCTGTTAATACCAGGCAGGGGCCCCTGGGACCAGGGCCCAAAGACATAAAGAAGAGTGGGTGGAAGAACATGGCATTGTGGGAAGGAATAGAAAGCCACTGGGATATTCAGTGGGCCTTGCCTCAGCAACGAGCCAGGAAGAAAGGCTGAGTCAGAAATCAGGTCAAAGGTGGTGGGAGCGGGGATGATGGTGAAATTGCCATAAGCCAAGAACCGTGTTGGGATTTGGTATTTCCTGAGGCTCAGCACATCATATTAAGAGCATGAGGCTTGGAGTGAGACAGACTGAGTTTAAATCCCAGCTTCAAAATGTGTGAAGTAGCTTAAACCTCCCAGAGCCTCAGCTTCTTTATCTGTATAATGGGAATAAAATAGCACCTACCTGATAGTACTGTTATGAAAATAAATGAGATAGTAGAATGTCTTGATATGATGCCTTGCTGGATTAATGGTAGCTCATATTTTTATTTTAAGTTGTGTCTGTGTAGAGGATGCCTTTGTCTGCTTCTTTTCCTTCTATTATCTGTCCTTTTAAAATTTCTAAACACAATCCTCTTCACCCTTAGGGCCCCAGTCAGGTCCTGCAAATGGGTTTGGTGGGTTGGAGAGGGGGTGTGTATGAGTGAGTGAGTGTGTGTGTGTGTGTGTGTGTGTGTGTGTGTGTGTGTGTGTTCACATACCTGCTTGCCTCTAGAAAGTGGATACAGCTCGTTTGTTCCCCTAAGATGCTGCTTACTCACCTGGAGCTGCCTCCGTGACAGTACTGGTGGCTATGGGGCCACCACCTGGCTGTATCTTTGGCTGCACTGCCCTCTCCCAGCTGTGCCTCTTGGCTGTGCTGTTCTAATGCTCGCATTTGTCTTGCAGCCTCTCGCTCCTGTGAGGAAAGGCTTGTGGCCTGGGCCAGCCCGGGGCTCTGGTCAGGGTTGGCCTGAGCTCAGCCTGAGCCCTCTCTTACCCTGGTGGCCTCTGCTGATAGTGGCGCTCCCTGTCAGTGAGCTGCCTGTGAGTGTAGGATGCCACCAAAAGTCCCTTGACTTTGGATAGGGTGGAGGTGGGGGGCTCTTTGGGCACCAGTTCTGCCTGCTGTCATTCTGAACCTTGTCTCAGTTTTCTTGGGGGACGCATCCTGGCATGAGAGCTGGTACGAGATTTAGAGCTATTCTAAGGCTCGTCCAGGGTAAATGGAGCCATCTCTCTGGTGAGAGGCTCTGTTTAAAAAGAGTGTTTATAGTTCCAAGATCCTTTATCCCAGAAAAGCCCTGTGGAGGAGATGAGCATGGTAAAGAGAATTAAGCATCTGTCCCAGGGCTCTGTTCATCCTTGTGGAGCCCTCATCCTTGGCTAGGTTCTGCTCTCAGGCTGGCTGTTGCCCAGGACTAGGTTCTGGACCACTGAATGAGGGCTGGGGTGGTGTAGTGGTGGTGGTAATCGAGACCTGACTGAGCCCCTTTAGGTGAGAGAAGTAAGTGGGTGGTGGAAACAGCCATATCAGGAGATGCTTCTTAGGCTGAATGTGCTGGGGATGGGGTAGAGAGTCTGGTCAGAGTATTCATGATGGCTAGGCTCCTCAACTGTAAAAGACAAGAGTGTTTTTTGCATCCTGGTTGTTGATGGAGAGGGAGACAAAGGCCAGGGAGCCGTAACCAGTGGGTGGGCTTCAGGAGGAGGGGGCCATTAGCTCTACAGACAACAGAGAAGGAATGAAGAGAAAAGTGGGCTCACTCTTCTGCAGAGGGCCTTAATGTTAAAGACCGAGAAGAGGGATGTCTTTGTCACAGAGATCACAGGGGATTCTCTGAAGGATTGGGGAGGGTTCTCTGTCACTTGGGAGCTCCTCAATCCCGTGCAGGTAAATTTCTGGATTTTCCCCCCCCGCAGTGCGGAAACAGGAGATCATTAAGATCACAGAACAACTGATTGAGGCCATCAACAATGGGGACTTTGAAGCCTACACGTGAGTAGAGACCCATTTCCTTGAGACCCAAGTCAACTCTAGAAGCCTTCCCTCTTCCCCAAAATCAGCTTGGACCCTGAGAAAAGGGAAGGCTGGGCCTTGGGCACAATGCTTGAATTAAATACCAGGCCCTTGGGCTGGAATCCCTCCCAGATAGATACCCTATGATAATACCCCACCCCCACCCACCCCCATTCCCCACCCCTGCCATGGTGTCTTGGTGGTGGGCTGAGAGGGTAAGACCCTAAGATCTTAGCCATCTTGTCAGACCTAGCCCGCAGCTAACATGCTGCAGGACAGACATCACTGACAAGGAAGAAAGACAAGTAATCCTATAGGAGACTGACAGGCTATTTTTTTTTTTTCTGCAGGAAGATTTGCGATCCAGGCCTCACTTCCTTTGAACCCGAGGCCCTTGGTAACCTCGTGGAGGGGATGGATTTCCATAAGTTTTACTTTGAGAATCGTGAGTGGGTTCGTGCTGCTGATATACTCCTGCCTGACCCTTTACCCCCTTTGCCTCTGTCCTGCTCACCATCTCCTCTTCCCAGTTGCCTGCTTTTCCCTTATTTGACCTGCTTGGCTGCACCTTGTTCTATGTGTTTGCTTCCTTGTGCCCTGAGGACGGTCTTAAACGGACACCTTTGAAGGACTTGCTTCAGAGCCCCACGTGCCCCGTCATTCTGCAGCTGCTTTGTGGCACAATCAGGGTCACGATTTCTTTAAGCCTCACCTCTTTCCACAATGACTGGAAACCACTGAGATTAGGTTGAGATGACGTCAGCAAGTAGTAATGAAGCTCTGTATGTATAGATTTCACAGTAGAGGAAATTAAAACCAGGATAAGAATGTACAAGCAAGTAGCAGGGCACTGTGGGTGATTTGTGAGATCAGAAGTTGTGGCTAGGGGCCTCCTGAATATGGAAGGAAGTAGTCCTGGCTGAGGGGCTGTACACTCTGGACTCTGGACAGTTCGTGGAAGTTCCAGGGAATAAGAAGATGAATCACCACCTCCTCCAGTCTTTCTCTCCACTTTCTAGCACCCTCCTCCTCCCTATTTTTTTTTTTTTTCTTTTCTTCTTTTCTTTCCCATTTTATCCCGGGCCTTCCCCCGAGGTGAGGTTTTGTTTTTTTGTTTTTTTGTTTTTTTTGGTTTTTTGTGGCTTTTTTTTTGTCACAGTTTTTTTCTACTAACTACCATCCTCTCCATGTCGGCTGCAAATGTAAACCCTTGGCTATCTAAGTAATTCTGTTAGCCAGAGCAGTTTCAGAGATTATAGAAGCCCTAGGGAGGGTCTCAGGTAGACCCTGTCTAACATTTGAAATGAATTAAAATGTGAATCTCATTAAAAGCAACACAGTTCACAGTGTTCGCTGATAATGGCAATCCAACTTCTTTTGGCCTTCCCGCAGCAGAATCTGGGAACCCTAGGAATATCCTGAGCTTGGTGCTTTGGTGATTCTATTTTAACTTTGGACATTTTTTTTTTTTCCAAATCACAAATCAATTTTGAAATCTTAAGCTCTTGATTTTGCTCTGCAGCCAGTTAGGGACAAGCCAACCCTTATGAAATCTAAACATCGGCCTGGAAGAATGGAAAGATCATAGGCTTTAGTTAGGAGTCAGATGGTCCTGAGTTCAAATGTTGTGTGATTTGGGAAAATTACTTAACCTCCTTGAGCCTGCTTCATTATTTCATAATAAAGAAAATAATATTGACCAAGAAATAATAGTTTATGTATGTAAAACCCCTAGTGCAATGTCTGATTAAAGTAGTAGTTGCTATTATCATTGTTCTCCACCTCTTTCTTCCATTTGGATAACTGAGACTACTGTTATGGGGTTTCCTGGCCTTTGGTGTATGGGGGACTTAGGGACTCCCAGAACGGTTGCTGGAAAAGAGGGTGAGACCTGGAAGAGCAGGCTGGGAGGAAAATGTCAGTGCCCAGGCCTGATGCCCTCCTACCTACTGCACTCTGCCTTGCCCCCTGCAGTTCTATCCAAGAACAGCAAGCCCATCCACACCACCATCCTGAACCCGCACGTCCACGTGATTGGGGAGGACGCAGCTTGCATCGCCTACATCCGCCTCACCCAGTACATCGATGGGCAGGGTCGGCCTCGCACCAGCCAGTCGGAGGAGACCCGGGTCTGGCACCGCCGGGATGGCAAGTGGCTCAATGTCCACTATCACTGCTCAGGAGCCCCTGCTGCACCGCTGCAGTGAGCTCAGCCACAGGTGCACCTGGTGGGGGGGGGGGGGGTGAGGAGGGGGACAGATGGGATCAGAGGAGGAAGAGGAGGTTGAGAAGTGGCACTAGGGGAAGAGATATGGATCATCCCAGGGGAGTGGCAAAGGCTGTCAGACAGACTTGTGTCTGGCCCTAGGACTCTAAGTTGGGTGACTTTGGACAGGTTACTTCCCTACCCTAAGCCTGTTTCCTTAGCTGTCAAAAAAGAGAGAAAGAGTGGTACCTACTTCATTGAGTTGTAAGCATTAAATAAGATACTCAGAAGTAAAGCATTTGCTTAGCAAATGTGAAGCAATGTTATATTTAAATGCTAGCTTCTCCCCCATCCTCCACCTTTTCAGGCAGACTTGGCCACGTGTCTAGCGTGTTTAAGTCCCTGGAACTCATCTGTGTGCTTATTGTCCTTTGTTCTGTTACCACGTCTGTCCTCTTTGACAGGGGCATTAGGAGATCCCAGCCGGAGGTCAAACCTTCGCAGCCAGTGGCTCTGGAGGGCCTGAGTGACAGCGGCAGTCCTGTTCGTTTGAGGTTTAAAACAATTAAATTACAAAGCGGCAGCAGCCAATGCACGCCCCTGCATGCAGCCCTCCCGCCCGCCCTTCGTGTCTGTCTCTGCTGTACCGAGGTGTTTTTTACATTTAAGAAAAAAAAAGAAAAAAAGATTGTTTAAAAAAAAAATGGAATCCATACCATGATGCGTTTTAAAACCACCGATAGCCCTTGGGCTGGCAAGAAGGCAGGAGTTTGTGTGACACCCGTCCTGGCATGAGCAGCCGGCTCACCCACCAGCCCTGAAGAGGTGAGCTCGGCCTCTGGCCTCCGTGGACTCAGGGGACCAGGCAAGAACTCTGACAGAGCTTTAGGGGCTGTGATGTGATTGCAGCCCCTGAGGTGGCCTGCCTGCCCCAGGTCTAGGAATGGACTTCTTCTGAACTTGCATAGCGCCTAGAATGAGGCTGATGAGAACATCGTGGCCATCAGACCTACTTGTGAGAGAACACAGAGCTCCCAGCCTGCTGTGGAGGCAGCTGAGAAGCAGTGGCCTCGGGACTGAGGGCCTGGACGTTGCTGTACTGTTCCATTTAGTGTAGAAAGGAAGAGAATTGGTGCTGCAGAAGTGTGTCCGCCACAAAGCTGTTGAGAAACCTCGTGTTAGTCTGACATGTACTCACTTACTCATCCATTTCTATAGGATGCACAATGCACGTGGGCCCTGATACTGAGGCCCAATACCTGCAGCTGGGAAAGGGGAGGAGTTGCTGCTTTGCTTTGTGTTTGTTTTCTTATAACTTAGCAAGGAGAGAGCCAGGCCCTGGTCAGGGCTCCCCTTGCTGCCTTTGGCAGTTCTGTTTCTGTGCTGATTTGGACCATCTTTGTCTTGACTTTTCATTGTGGTGGTCCCCGTGCTGACCCTCATCTGGGCCTGGGCCCTCTGCCAAGTGCCCCTGTGGGATGGGAGGAGTGAGGCAGCGGGATTGAGTTGATGGTTGTTTCTATGCATTCAGGCTGCCCTCAGGACTGCCTCCCTTCTTACTCTTCCCTTGCTGCACGCCCATCTCTTTACCTGTCTTTGAGATTGACCTGACTGCTCTGGCAAGAAGAGATGTTCTCTTTAAAGAGGCCTCTCTACTGACCAACTGAAGTATATGACTTACTGCTGGACAATCTGCATGGGCATCACCCCCCCTCACCTGCATGTACCCAAAAGAGGTGTCCAGAGCCAAGGCTCCTACATTCATTGTCCCTCTCTGTGCTCAAGGAGTTCCATTCCAGGAAGGAAAGATCTATACCCTAAGCAGATAGCAGAGAAGATAATGGAGGAGCAACTGGTCATGGCCTTGGTTTCCCCCAGAACAACTATGCAGACTTATCTGCACAAATATCTGCACTATTGGGGGAAAGGTGGGTAAATCCCAGCTTCCTGAACTATCTTCAGGAGGCACAGGAGCTGGGAGAAGAGGCAGAGCTACAGGTTTACCTTGGAGCCAGCTGAGAAGAGAGCAGACTCACAGGTGCTGGTGCTTGGGTTTAGCCAGGCTCCTCTGAGCACCTCATGCATGCCTCAGCCCCTGGGCCCCAGCCCTTTCTTGCCCTGCAGCCTGCAGTACCAGCACGCAGACGCCTTCACCACAGGGTTTGGTTTTGCTGGCTTGAAGACAAATGGTCTTAGAGTTCATTAAGACCCATAGCTTCATATGGCTGCTCCAGCCCCACTTCTTAGCATTCTTATTCCTCTTCTGGGGCTAATGTCAGCATCTATAGACAATAGACTATAAAAAAAAAAAAAAAAAATCACCTTTTAAACAGGAAATGGAAGGCATTTGATGCAGAATTTTTGCATGATGACATAGAAATAATTTAAAAATAGTTAGTGTTTGTTCTGAATGTTGGTAGACCCTTCATAGCTTTGTTACAATGAAACCTTGAACTGAAGATATTTAATAAAATAACCTTTAAACAGTCCATTGTGTTACTGCTGTTGGAAGCTTATGGCCAAAGGCTGATTTGAGCAGCCTGGGTTACAAGCCTTCAGATGAGGAGATGTAGCTTCTCCCACTCCCTTTGGGCCCACTTTAAAATAAAACTTCCTCATAAACTCATCAACCTCCAACTGGTCCACTGGGCTGCTGAGGCGAGTTTGGGGTGGAGAGAAAAGATGTGGACCCTTGGCTGGCGGGCTAGGGGTCTCGCCCCGCCCCCGGGCCCCGCCCGCGTCACGGGCTGCCCCGCCCCCTTCGCTCCTCAGTGGCCCGACTCGGCTCCCCCTTCGCAGGGCTGAGTGGACGAGCCCGAACCCTGGGCCCGCCCCTGCCCCGGGAGCCGCGGCGCCCGACGCTCGCCAGACTGTGCCACCGGGCGGGGAGGAGGGGGTGCGCCTCTGAGGGCGGGGCGCGCAGCCCGCCGTCTCGGAGGCCGAGGCTCGACCGAGCGCTACGGAGGACTGTTCGGCCGCCCAGCACCTCGGCAGTGCAGCTGCCAGGCCCGGACTCTGCGGGGACCTGAGGGGCGTCACGAGCGGCAGCGAGCCGCCTCCCCCCACCCCGGGTGGGAGCGGTGGTTGGGCCCGGCTGCGGCAGAGCGTTCTCTCGGAGATGGCGGAGCCGCCGCGACGCGGCCCAAGGCCCCGAGAGCTGGGAAGCCGGGCAGCCCCGGGACGCGGCGGAGCCCGGGGACAGCGGGGACGCCGCCTAGTCCGCCGGGTGAGCCGCCCTTGAGGGTAACCACCCCCCACTCAGAGGGTGGCCCCCACCCACGGTCGCCCGCAGTCCCTCCCCTCACAGACTTCCCCTCAGTGTTGCCACCATAACCACCCGCGGGGTTGTCCCGGGCGGCCCTCAGCGCGGCCCAGCGCTCCCCTCTCCTGCGTCCCCTCCACTAGCCTCCCTCGTAGTTGCTTCATTTCCCTCAGTAGGGGGCTCCTCCTCCCCTCGGGGCTCTCCCAGCCCAATGCCTGCCTCGATGTCACCCCAAGCTCTCCTCGGCGTGTCCCTTGCCCGGTCCCCATCTGGCGCTCCCTTCATATCCACCTGTGACCCCATGTCCCCCTCAGCAGGGACCCTCTACCCGTGACTCCTGGTATGGCAGCCCCGCATTCCCACGTCGCTCGCTCCTCGGTAGCCACCCCCCCCCCCCTCCCGCGGCATCTGCACCACTTGTCTCCCCGCCTTCCCTGGTTCCTCTCACTAGTGCTGTCGCCCAGCCCAGGCCTGGGGGACCCCTTTGGTTTCTGCCTCAGAAACCTCCCGCTGCTGCTCACACGTACAGCAACCCTTTCCCCGCGTTTCTACTTCGGCATCTGTCATCCCATCCCACACTCGACCCCAATAGCTCCCTCAGCACCCCTTCCCTAAATATTGCTGCTTCTTCTAGGTGTGAAGCCAACATGCAGTGGTTAAGAACCCGGGCTGTGGAGCTCGACAGGCCTGACTTTGAATCCCAGTTCCTCCACTGACTGACTGAGCTGTGTGATCCTGGGCAAGTGACTAAGCTTCTCTGGACCTCAAATTACTCACATGTAAAATGGGGATAATAATAGTGTCTGCCTCTTACCTACCTTCCAGGGCTGATGTGAGCATTAAATATATGGAAAGCTCTTGGAAGAATGTCTGACAAAGAGTAAGCTCTCATTATTTACAATTATTCTTAACAGTAATGGGGGAGACACCCTGAGTGTCCACTTCGTGTCAGTGAGGACTTCTCACTACTGTGTTTTCCCTAAAGAGTTTCCTTTAATTCTTAGGATTCACCCCTTCCCATCACTATTTCAGTCCTCTCCCCAGCTTTCTTTTCATGTCAATTTTACCCAGGCCAAAGCTGAACTGTTCTTAAATCATCTCTCTCAATTCTGAGGAACCCTGTCTCTGCCTGATCTCACCCCTGAGATGTATATGCCTGGGAGTGGGTAGCAGAGAAGGATTGCCAGTCCCTGGCCTTACTAGGAATGGCTAAGCTGGAGAGAACAACAATAAAGCTTCTAGAAGCAGTCTATATATTTAAGAAAACAGTCTCCAAAATTAGCTCTCCCTGAAACTGTTTTCTGATCACACTGTCCTTACCCCTTTCTTACTGGTTGGGTATGACTTAAGCTGTTGTAGCTCTCATCCAGCCCCACTAAGTTTGCTATCTTTTTGTAACAGGATTCAATCCCTCATGTCTCCATAGGCTAGCTCAGGACCCTTCTGAGCTGTTCAGTGATGAGGATATAGTATCACCTAGGCTAAGTTAGGAAGGTGAACTGAAGTGATAGGAAGACAGACTGGACTCAGCCCTCTGGCTTCTCTCAGGCCCCAGTGATGTGGTCTGCCCTGGGGCTACATTTTTATCACTCTCTGACACTCGTGCAGGTGAGATGAAGGACAGGGGATGAGTAATTTTTCACAAGTAATAGAAAAGAGAGTTTCTGGGTTTGGAAGTGAATCGAATGATTAGGTAGCACCATTTCTTTTACCTTTCGAATCTCCCCACCCCCCACCATAGTGTTCTCCTCACTACAAGTTCATTAGTGCTTCTAGCTTGTGATGTTGGGTTTGACTGATGAGGAAGATTAACAGACTCATGAGTTTCCTCTTATCTGATATTTCATTGGAGCACGGGACTTGTGGGGCTTTCTGTCCCTTCCTCACAGAACAACCAGAGCTCCTGCTGGCTGGCCAACTGCTTAGTCGTGGGCTGGGAACTTCTTCCAGAGCAGGTTCATTTTCACCCTCCTAAGCTGTTTGGTCTCCTTTTGATGGGAGATTTGTTCCCTTCCAGCCCTTGAATATACTGCTCTAGCTCTGAGCTTAGCTCAGGAAGGAGAATTTATATTCTAAGAAAGGCAACAAGCTATGAAGTGAAGATATGAGACTCAGATTGTGTTGTTCTTCTACAGGAGTTTTTTTTTTTTTGGAGAACAAATCATCCTGTGAGCAGGAGGTAAGAGAGATGGGTGAAGAGGGGAATGGGTTAATGATACACTTTCAGGTGGAGAAGTAACCCATTGATTTTTCTGTGTTACAGATAGTGAGGGCAGGGATTATGAACTTTGTTGACCTCTAATGTGAGGAGCTCAGCAGGACCAAGAGTGGAGCCTGGCTAGATTTGCATCCTGAAGCCATGGGCCAGGGGGCCATGGTGACTTGAGACCAGTGGACTGTGTCCAGTTGCCCCTCGTTGCCCCTTCTAACTCCCCTACCCTAAAGTAAGGGGAGTTGGCTCCAACTTTTCAGGGAACTGACCCTGAGGAAATCATTTTCCCTTACTTTCCTATCCTACCCTCTTAAGAGAGCCCAGCCTATAGAACTCCTACCTCCCATCCCCTGAGGTAGACCCCATCCCTGCCTCCCCTTCCCCGCCATGCTCAAGCTGTGGAAGGTGGTACGCCCAGCTCGGCAGCTGGAACTGCACCGCCTCATACTGCTGCTGATCGCTTTCAGTCTGGGCTCCATGGGCTTCCTGGCTTACTACGTATCCACCAGCCCCAAGGCCAAGGAACCCTTGCCCCTGCCCTTGGGAGACTGCAGCAGTGGTGGAGCAGCTGGCCCTGGCCCTGTACGTCCACCAGTCCCACCACGGCCCCCCAGGCCACCAGAGACAGCTCGAACTGAACCTGTGGTCCTTGTGTTTGTGGAGAGTGCATACTCACAGCTGGGGCAGGAGATTGTGGCCATCTTGGAGTCTAGTCGTTTTCGTTATAGCACTGAGCTAGCACCCGGCCGAGGGGACATGCCCACACTGACTGATCATACCCGTGGCCGCTATGTCTTGGTCATTTATGAAAACCTGCTCAAGTATGTCAACCTGGATGCCTGGAGTCGGGAACTGTTAGACCGGTACTGTGTGGAGTACGGTGTGGGCATCATTGGCTTTTTCCGAGCCCATGAACATAGCCTACTGAGTGCCCAGCTCAAGGGTTTTCCCCTTTTCCTACACTCAAACTTGGGGCTCCGGGACTACCAAGTGAATCCTTCTGCCCCCTTACTGCATCTCACACGCCCCAGCCGCCTGGAACCTGGGCCGCTGCCTGGTGATGACTGGACCATCTTCCAATCCAATCATAGCACATATGAACCAGTGCTTCTTGCCAGCCTTCGGCCAGCTGAATCCCCTGTGCCAGGACCAGTGCCTCGCCGGACCCGGCTTCCCACTGTCGTACAAGACCTGGGGCTTCATGATGGCATCCAGCGGGTGCTCTTTGGCCATGGCCTTTCCTTCTGGCTCCACAAACTTGTTTTTGTTGATGCTGTTGCATACCTCACTGGCAAGCGCCTCTGCCTAGACCTTGACCGCTACATCTTGGTAGACATTGATGACATCTTTGTGGGCAAGGAAGGTACCCGCATGAAGGTGGCTGATGTTGAGGTCAGTCTTTTTCCTGACTCAAATTTCTTTCCTTAGAAGCTGTTTCAAGCTCTGTGCTATCAGACTCCCTTGATTCTGAGCTTGTTATAGGTATACTCCCTGCCCTTTTCAGGCAGGAAGAACATTACTTTTCATTTTTCTCCTGATCAGTCTGCTCTCATGATTTCTTGTGTTCCTGCTACTCTTCCCAGGCTCTGTTGACCACCCAGAACAAACTCAGGACCTTAGTCCCCAACTTCACTTTCAACTTGGGCTTCTCGGGCAAGTTCTATCATACTGGTGAGTGTATTCCCCTGTTCCTTCAGCATATCTGTCTTAGTTTGGACTGTCCCTTCACTGTTCATCTTCCTGGGCAGGCAAGTTGGAGAAAAGGGGCAAGGTTTGGGGTCAAAATATGGTGAGGAGCTAGCGGTGGATATGAACTTAGGTTAGCATGGGTGGCTGAAGAGCAAGTCAGCAGTGGGGCAAAATAGTCTCAGGTGGGCAGAGGTCAGCAATCTTATCCCAAGAATGGAAGATGGTCAGTGTTGTTACAGAACAGAGGAGGGCACAGGGCCTGACTGGCTGTGGTCAGTGGTCAGTGTGTGGTCATAGGGACAGAGGAGGAGGATGCAGGGGACGACATGCTGCTGAAGCACCGCAAAGAGTTCTGGTGGTTCCCCCACATGTGGAGCCACATGCAGCCACACCTGTTCCACAATCGCTCCGTGCTGGCTGACCAGATGAGGCTCAACAAACAGTTTGCTCTGGTGAGACCCTTGGATCTGTTCCCCATACTTTTTCCCAGAGATAATGATTCCTTTTCAACCTTCCCCTAATGGGCTGCCCTTTCCCTACCCTTTCCATTTTTCTTTCTGTGGAGGTATCCCCACCCTCTTTACCCTCTACTCCCTGAACCTCACCAGGTCCTGGTGAGAATCTATGCCATTCCCAGGAACATGGGATTCCCACGGATCTGGGGTATGCTGTGGCCCCCCACCACTCGGGTGTATACCCCATCCACACGCAACTCTATGAGGCCTGGAAATCTGTGTGGGGCATCCAGGTGACCAGCACTGAGGAATATCCCCATCTCCGCCCTGCCCGCTACCGCCGTGGCTTCATTCACAATGGCATTATGGTGAGGGACCCCTGATACAAACCTGAATCAAACTCCTACATTTAGACAGCCACCAACCTGCACTGACCTGTGTCCTCTCAACTGCCAGTCCAAGTTCACATAATAGGGGGTAAAGGGGTGAAAAGTCATAATGCACATAGTAAGAGTTTTATTGGTGTAACTCAGTACTTTACAAACCCAGGGAATCCTAATGCCTTAGGTCTTTTGTCCCTTATTTTTCATTCTGCCTTTCAAATCTCATGTTAGTTTTTTCCTTCTTCTAGGTATTACCACGGCAGACGTGTGGACTCTTCACTCACACAATCTTCTATAATGAATATCCTGGAGGCTCTCGTGAACTAGACCGGAGCATCCGAGGTGGAGAGCTCTTTCTGACAGTGCTGCTTAATCCGGTAAGGTGCTGAGAGGAAGGGCTAGAAGATTGGAGAGCTGAAGTGTATGTAGGCTGGGAACTTTGCTCACCAAGCCTGATTCTGAGGTGGGGTAGGCTCTCTAATTCTGACACGCAGGCTCCCTCTTGCAGATCAGCATTTTTATGACCCATCTGTCAAATTATGGAAATGATCGGCTGGGCCTGTATACCTTTGAGAGCCTGGTGCGTTTCCTTCAATGCTGGACACGGCTGCGCCTACAGACCCTTCCTCCTGTCCCTCTTGCACGAAAGTACTTTGAACTGTTCCCTCAAGAGCGAAGCCCCCTTTGGCAGGTATGGTTGGAGCTCAGGCTGACCAGAGACGTGATGGGGGTGGAGAGAGTTGAAGAAAAGATGAAACATCTGATTCTTGGCCTCACCTTCAGAATCCCTGTGATGACAAGAGGCACAAAGATATCTGGTCCAAGGAGAAAACCTGTGATCGGCTACCCAAGTTCTTGATTGTGGGACCCCAGAAAACAGGTGAATCGTCCTTAGCCAACTTCTCTTGCCCTGCCTTAAGCCCAAAGGATTCTTTGGCCAAGGAATTCCCTTCTCATACCCACCTCTCCTTAATCCAGTCTCTTGAGACAGTGATTCTTAATCCTGAATCAGAATCATCTGTGGTTTGTTTTTTTTAAAGATCCACAAGTGATTCTGATGCAGTCAAGGCTGAGAACTATTTTAACTTCCCTGGGTCTCACTGTCTTTTCCTTCTCTCACTCTAGTTTGTCCAAAGGGGATATTACTACTCAGAGTGGTTATTTTCTCACCTCCTTAAAATTCATATTGTTGATCTGGCTTCTTTCCCAAAATAGCCTCGACCTTCTCTCCCATTTAGGCACCACAGCTATTCACTTCTTCCTGAGCCTGCACCCAGCTGTGACTAGCAGCTTCCCTAGCCCCAGCACCTTTGAGGAGATTCAGTTCTTCAACGGCCCTAATTACCACAAGGGTATTGATTGGTGAGACTGGGACCCTTTGTAATGCTTCTCAGAGGAACATTCCCTTCCCTCCAAATCCTCATTCCAGCTTCCACCAGTGCAGGTATCTGGCCCCTTCATGCTGCAAATTCTCTGCCTCTCCTCTGTGCTACTTCCTAGGTACATGGACTTCTTCCCTGTCCCTTCCAATGCCAGCACTGACTTTCTCTTTGAAAAAAGTGCCACCTACTTTGACTCAGAGGTTGTACCACGTCGGGGGGCTGCCCTTCTGCCACGAGCCAAGATCATCACTGTGCTCACCAACCCTGCTGACAGGGCCTACTCCTGGTATCAGGTGAGCCTGAAGCTAGGGATACATTAGGGCTTAAGTGAGGGAGGTGGTGACTGCTAGAGACAGAAAGGAAGAGGGTAGGGAAACTAAATTGCTTTGGTGTGGGATTCCTATGCTGTGTATTCATCAGATCAAGAGTAGGGCAGAATAATTCTATCAATTCACCCATCCTTTCCTATTCCTTGTCCTTCAGCACCAGCGAGCACATGGAGACCCAGCTGCTCTGAATTATACTTTCTACCAGGTGATTTCAGCCTCCTCTCAGGCCCCTCTGGCACTTCGCTCCCTGCAGAACCGCTGTCTTGTCCCTGGCTACTATTCCACCCATCTGCAGCGCTGGCTGACTTACTACCCCTCTGGACAGGTACATGCCCCCCAGTAGCCTTTGTTGGGGTCCCCCTTCCCTTCTTTGTCCCTTCAGCCTAGAGGCTTCTAAGGAATACAGAGGGAACTACATCTCTGTCCCTTTAGTTGCTGATTGTGGATGGGCAAGAGCTGCGTACCAACCCAGCTGCCTCAATGGAGAGCATCCAGAAGTTCCTGGGTATCACACCCTTTCTGAACTACACACGGACCCTCAGGTGGGAGAGCATGACCCAGGGGAGGAGGAATCGGGGAAATGGGGAAACAGGTTGACCATGTCTGTTTGGAAGAGACATGTGTCCCTGTGAGCTGGGAGAGGTAATATACATTTATGGGGCTTGAATTTTCTTTTCTCCCTACCAATTAATGCCCTTTTGCTATTGAGCAGGTTTGATGAAGATAAGGGATTCTGGTGCCAGGGACTTGAAGGTGGGAAGACTCGTTGTCTGGGCAAAAGCAAAGGCCGGAGGTATCCGGATATGGACACTGAGGTGAGTAAAGCCTCAGACAAGGTATCCCTCTCTACCTCTGAGGTCTCATCCTACGTCCCACTCCTTACCACTTCTGCCTCCATTTTTCTCCTCTCAGTCCCGCCTTTTTCTTATGGATTTTTTCCGGAACCACAATTTGGATCTGTCGAAGCTGCTAAGCCGGCTTGGACAGCCAGTGCCCTCATGGCTTCGGGAAGAACTGCAACATTCCAGTCTGGGCTGATGTCCAGGCCTCCTGTACCAGCAAAAGCGCCCCACTACCCTAAAGGGCAAGCCCAGAGCAGGGCCCACAAGGGGTATTAGAGTGGCCCAGCCCCTGCCCCTTCTACCTCAGTGGCCCCCAGGCCTGGGATGGCTGAGAAGGAAAGGGCAGTCCTTTCCCATACCTCTAAGGTCTTATAAAGGGGCTTCCCTTGATACCCCACATCATGGTACTAGGCACCTTCAACCCATGGTCTTTGAAGGTGGGTGAGAATGAAAGGGTCCAGGCAAGGTGTAGAGGAACTTATTAATCCAGTGATTTCCCTCTTCATTCTCAGCAGTATATCTATCTATACCTGGCTATGGGAGGGACCCCCCCCCCTACTGTGGGATCAATGGGATCTACCTGTGGCCCGGCCTCCCTAATGTCATTCACATTGAATGGGGATGAGGCCGGACAGTGGCTCATAGAGCTGAGTATGAGCCCTAGCTGTGGGCTAGAAATGTCCTTAATAAACATCCTTATTTTTCTGTTTTGTCTGCCTCACTGGAGTGGGAGAAACTTAGAATAAAGGAAGTATCAGTCTTTCCCCCCACCCCGGTTCAAAGTTCATCTGCACATGGAGGGAAAGAAGGCAAAGGCCCAGGCAGACTAGAGTAAAAAAGGAGTTTATATATTTATAAATGCCAAATAAATACCAGAAGCCACCCAATGCCCCCTCCCAGATAGGGCTGTCTCCCCCAACCCTAGGCTTCTAGGGTTTGAGACATCTTGGCCCCAAGCTACAGCCCAAGAGCAGCTGCCAGTCTGGGCTACCAGAGAACTGAGTGGGGATGATCTGTCCAGCCAAGATTCACTCCCTCTGTGTGAGGGGCCCCCATAGCCACAGGCCTGTATCCCTGTATAGGACCCTAGAGGGGCCAGACTCATGGGGAGAAGGTGGTCATCTCGAGTGAGACCCGCTGCCACAGCTCCTTGGTCTGTTTGCTGCGCTTGAGGTTCTGCAGGATGTCGTTGAACTGCATCATGCCCATGGGTGTCAGACAGAAGGCGCTGCGGGCACTGCGGATCGCATTCACAAAGTCGTCGTAGTCGGCAGGGGTCAGGTGAATCAAACGGTGGTGAATGTACTGGAAGAGGATGAGCCACTAAGCACAGAACCAGGCCCGTCCTCCCTAGCATGCGGGGTAATCGGTTCCATGCCTGCCCAGGAGGTGCTCCACCCTACTCCATACTTCCAGGGTTGTCACCTGCATGTATGCCTGCTGGCAGCGCTGCACCAGTTGGTGGAAGGCCGGGGCACGCAGGTGGTTGTGGGCATGAGCAGGGCTCAGCCGCTGCAGCGTCTCCATGACGATCTCCTGCAGCACAAACGGGCTCAGCACCCCCTTGGCTGCCCCCACACAGAACTGGTGCACGTAGTTCACTCCTGGGGGGCAGGGGGAGGGGCATGAGACGGGGGTGGCCACCTCTGCCCTAGGGACCCAACTTTTATCTCTCAGCTCTGGCCTGGCAGAGAGCCTCCCTCCACCCCAGGAGCTGAGGTAACCCCCCACCCCCCGCGCACGCACACATACCCGACCAAGGCCTCAACTCTGAGCAAGAGCTAGGAAGGAGGTCTGGGACAGGAAGGTGGGGAAAGTGGGTGGGGGCGGACAATGGTCCTGGGGAGGGGAGGTGTTACCCAGCTTTGCTGCCAGCCCCAGCAACCATTTGACATCATCAGTGTAGGGGGGGGAGCGGGAGAAGTTGTTGGGGTGATCATTGTGTGCCCGGCGACCCAGCATCTCCAGTGCCAGCATTCCTGGGAGAAAAGGGTGGGCACATAGTGAAGGTACATCCTTTTCACCCTGCACCTCAATCTGGTACATCGGACCCCACAACAAACAAAGTAAGAGCCGTGGGGAGGGAGGCATCACTAAAGAGCCTCTGGCACAACTGCAGGTGGGGGCACAAAAAAAAGACCTCTCACCAACACGGTAGGCAGCGTGCAGGTGGTGTAGGCTGTGTGGGTTGACAGGCTGACTGTGGGTCTCCTCCTCGGGTGGTGGAAACCCTCCGCTCACCAGAGGACTGGGCTGTGTAGTCAGAGCAGGCAACGAGGCACCCTGGATGGCTGGAAACGTGGATGCTGGATGGACACTGCTCACTGAGGGTGGGATGAAAGCTATATGAGGAATTCACAGCCCAAAGAGGGGTGGAGAGGGTTCCTCCCCCCATCTCTCCTGCCCAGTGTACCTCCCCTCCATTCACCTGTTCCCTGTCCCCACAACTCACAGGCCACACTGGTGGGCAGTGGGAGCCCTGGCTCTGTGTGGTAGGGATGTACTGTGATGGGTGCCATGGAAGGGACGGGGAAAGACACAGCAGTGGCAGCAAGTGAGGGGGGAGTCACTGAGTAAGGGTACTGAGCCCCCAAGAAGGCAGGATGCACACCCTAGAGACAGGGAAAAGAGTAGGAAATTATATTAAGATGTGGTTCTCCCCCTTCATCCCACAAGTGGGTATCCCTACATTTCTTATCTTGGTTGGCCTGAGTCCCCCCAGACCCCCACCACCTCACCAAGACAGTCCTATTATTCTCCCAGAGTACCCCACACTCCAACCCCACATGAACTCCTAATGTTCTCCCACGTGCCCAACCCCCCAACAAAACACTGGTCTCACCTGTGGGTATGCAGAGCTGGGCACAGGGAAGACAGCAGGCCGGGGCATATGAGGCATTGGGTGGGCAGGGTGAGCTGGGTGGGTGAGGTATTGAGGGCTGCAGGGCAGGTGGGGCTGTAGAGCAGTGTAGGGGTGCAGGCCAGGGGAATGACCATGCCCCAGTCCTGGACCTGGATATAAACTGGACCCCACTGAGATGACTGGCACCACTGTGGCTGCTGCTGTCACTGCTGCTGCTGCCACTGTAACCGGCTCAGTGCCTGGGCCCCCCCTGCCCTCAGGCAGCCCCCGCCCAGCCTCCCCAGCTGCCCTGATCCCACTGGCACTACAGCTTGTAGCCCCTTCACGGGCTGTGGATGAGCCACCTGCTGTTTGCTCATATAGCCAGAACCACTGGTGAGCAACCTCAAACAACACTTCAGGGTATACACCCCCACCCTTAGCGGCTTCTTCCACTGCCATGCAGGCCTTCTCCAAC
Source organism: Neofelis nebulosa (assembly GCF_028018385.1). Taxonomy (NCBI): domain Eukaryota; kingdom Metazoa; phylum Chordata; class Mammalia; order Carnivora; family Felidae; genus Neofelis; species Neofelis nebulosa. Next base: position 38,880,297 of record NC_080794.1, on the reverse strand, counting down.
ATCAGGTTATCCTGGAAGGAAGGGGCACAGAAGTTAAGGGGAGGGGCTTTACTCAAGCATGGTTGTAAATGACATTCCAACATCTCCCTCTGAGTTGGCTGGTTCCCAGGGAGGCATCAGAGGTCAGAGTCAGAGCAATGAATGCCTCACACAGACACTGAACAAACACTTGGTGACCAGTTCCAAACTACTTACAGTCCCAGTTCCAAACTAACCTAGCCACTCCCTCCCATCCAGTTCCCACTATCTCCCCAAGGCCTTCCCCAAGTATTCCAACCTGGTGACCACCTTGGTCCCTAACCTATAGATCTCCATTTTCTTATCTATAAAACAGGAATAATCCTAACCTCAGAGTCGTAAGGCAAAAGAAGTAATGGATGTGAAAGTGCATGAATATGTCAAGTGTCACCATAATAGCACAAACTAGAAAATTTGTGAACTTTAAGATTTGGAAATCGAGCTGGGCTGTTAGTTTTCCCCATGTCCCTTCCTAGATACCTGAAAGCAAGTCCCCAGATTGCCTGTAGAAATACCTGCTCCTTGCACTGCACCAGGGCCCGCTGGATCTCATTGGGGTTCAATGCATGGGCATGAGGCAGGCAGCTTAGGGCTAACTCCGCTGCTGCCCTCACCATATTGGAGTCTCGTGCCCGTGATGCCCTGTCAGCCAGGGATGCAACTTCAGGGGGCGTCAGGTGTCCATCCCAGCATTCTACCAGTATAGTCAGGGCTGCACTACCAATCTCCATTGCCTGACCTTCAAGGAAAGGAGCAAAGAAAAAAAAAGAAAGGGGGGGGGGTGGTTAGTATGGTGTCTTCTGTCAGATCAGTAACTCCACAAGGATAAGACTCTCATTTCTATCAATTAATCCCCAACCCATTCCCAAATCAAGATACTGGGTTTACCTGTAATCCAGGAAACGTGCGAAGAATAAGTACGTGAGAGCCAGTTGGGAGAAACAAAGTTGTGCAGGCCAAGGGCATAAAGCCCAATCTCGAAGGCGCAAAGGTGCAGGTTGCGGTGAGGACCCTGATGGCCCCCTGAGGAAGATGGATGTGTGAAAATGGAAGTGCTGCTGTTGCCCCCTGCCTTGATCAGCACCGTCTTCGCCAGTTCGAAGTAGAAGTGTGCAGCTGCCTCTGATGGCTGATTGGGTACATGAGGGGCATGACTCTCGGGACGGCGGCCCTTGTACCTGAGGGGGCAATGGGGTAGGGACGGGGATTGGGGTTTCTCTGAAATGGGTGTCCAGGTAGGCAGGAAAGAGCAGGATAAGTGGTGTCGCTGGGGGAACAATAGTTGGATTACACCAGGGATGTGACTCTGAGGGTGGGCCAGATGAGAGGAGTATTTCTTCCACTGACCTGCCAACTTCAACGGTCTTTGCCCGGGCCCCTCCACTGGCACTGGCCCGGCGACTTCCACTGGAGGATGAGGAGCCCAGAGAGTCCGAGGAAGAGCTGCTAATGCTGTCACTGTCCTGTCCTCGGCCCCAGGAGGTGGGGGCCCAGCCCCCTCGAAGTGGCCTCCGGCTTAAGGTGGGAGAACTATCCGATGTTGTTTCAGGGGCACTGCTGTCAATGCTGGCCATGCCTAACTCCCCAAGACAAATCAGTCTCAGAAGCTAGAAGTTACAGAATTCACACTTCAGGAAATCCCTCCCTCCATGTCATCCCACAGGCTGTCATACCTGTGTGTTTCTTCTTAGGCCGCCCTGGGGAGCCCCAACCCCGTCCATTGTAGCCTCCACGACTGCCAAGTGCCAGGCGGCTGGGAACCTTCCCTTCCGCCCTTGGGGTCAAAGCTGCCTCAGATGGGAGGCCCTCACAGGGAGAATGTGGGGAACTTTCTAGGTGGGGAAAATAGGACATTGGGATAAGCCAAGGAAAGGGGACCCCAACATGAATCCATACCATTCATCCCCCCCTGCCCAGTGCCCCCACCTCACCAGGCACATTCTTCTCTGTGAAGCCCTCAGTGGGGCCTGGCCCAGCCCCTGCCACATTCCCTGGCTGAGGAGGCCCTGCAGAGCCCGAGGTCAGGGGTTGCAGGGCCCCAGGGGCAGATGGGCCCCCATGCTTTGAAGGAGACCTCTGGCTGGCTGTGGCTGGGCGGCTGGATGAGTAGAATGAACTCAGTGTCTGGGGCTTATGCGTCTGGCTCTCTCGGTCCAAGAGTTTGTCTAAGATCTGAAGAAGAGAGAAGCAGTGACAGGATGCCCTTTATATCCTGACTTCTATTTCTATTACCTTACTTTCTCTTTGAAACAGCTTAATACTACCTCTTCGGGAAGCCTTCCCCAGTCACAACCATAGGAGAACCTCCTGGATGATAGGCACCGGCTTACATATCTTGATATCCTAACACTTAACACAGGACTGACTAAATTGGTATTCAGTAAATATTGAAATAAATGAGTAACTGCTTCTTTTCTTTCATCCCCTGCCCAAGCACTCCTACGAGCACCATTGGTCTTATTCTTTATCAAGTGTCCCCAAGATTTTCCACTTATCCCCTATGGGCAGTATAGCCCTTTCCTCATTGGACTGTAATCCTCTGAGAAAGGGTAAAATTTTGCTCTCTGCCTGTCAAAATCCTAGTACTTCAGTCCCTACCTTTTTGAGCTTGGCTTGATCATCCTTGTAAGTGATCATTAGTGCCAGTGCCAGGTCACCCTTCTCCCGACGTGTGCCTTCACACAGGAGGGGATGCTCTGCCTCGCTCACTGTTGTCTTCATACCTGTGAGAAGAAGGGTCTCATAGGGACTGAGAATGGCCATAACTCCCAAGACAGCAAAAGTGAACAGGCCAGGGCTGCCCAGCCACCAGCATATGTGAGATAAAGAGTTCTCCTGGTCCAACCCACATCCCCCGTGGAAGGTCCCAATTGCCTATTACATCCGGCCTTAGCTCTGATCTGCTTTTTAAGACCTTCATAATTGGCCCACTCTACCTTCATGGCATACCCATCACTTCAAGGAAGTTTGACTCCTTGCCCTCATTAAGACTTGCTGGTCCCTGTCTTTATTCATGGTGTTTTGTCCCCTTACCAAAAACTTAACTAATCTTTTGACCTACATTCCGTATTCTATACCTTTCCTGAATCCTTTTCTTACATTTTGTGTGCCATAGCACACCTTTTGTCCCTAAATTCTTAACTGTACTACCTGGTTCAAACATGTCACATTCTGGCTGTCCCACTACCATACCACCCCTTCAAACAGGGACCATGTCTCATGCCCTTCAAGGCCTGGGCCAACTAGCTCACAGAAGTGCTCAAGATACTCCAGACTCACCTAAGGCAGCAACTGCTGCTTCAAATCCCAGCTCCTCATCCCCAGGCATCTCGTTGTTCCAGTTACGACTTGGTGGCCGGGAACCCGTAGGAGAAACCACTGGATGAAAGGTGGAATAAGTCAGGCAGAAAGAAGTGTCACTGGAAAGAATGAAATGTAGGCAACCCAAGACCCTCATCATTCCAGACCACTCATGAAGTTGCCTGATGGGTCCTAAGGATAATTCAGAGCCTTGGGCCTCTTGGTTTCTCCTTAGAGAAAACTACTCCTACCCAGGATCCCCACTCGAGTAGAGTCATGCACCATACCTGGAGCACAGAGAACGTCAAAGATGAAACTGGCCAGCATGAGAGGCAAAACGGGCCGATAGTCACAGAGCGTCCCCTCCCGAAGCTCCTCTGCCCGGCACCGCATGGTACTCATCTCACTTGGACCCAGAGGAATCTTCTTGAGCAGGGCAGCCACCTCAGACTCCTGGTATGCCAGCTTCACCTAAGAATACAGGAAGAAGCTCAGACCCCTAACAATTCAGTAGAGATCAAGCTGTAAGTCTCTGAGGAGACTGCAGTACAAGGCTGATGGAACCTCCAACCTCCAAGGCCTTGGTAGAAGCTGGGGGCCGCTGTAGCTCCAAGGCAAACATGCCAACTCGGAAGGCCAGGTTGTGGTGCTCTGGGCGTTCACTTAGCACTGTCAACAGGAAGGCTGCCTTCGTCAGGGTGTTGGTAGCCACCCAGGTCTGACGGCTCGTAGATACCTTGTTCTTCTTGCCCTAAAGAGGGGAAGTACAAGGAAGCAGACATATGAGTCTGACTCATCTTGGTGGAGTGAGGAGGCTCTCACTTGGGGTGGGGCATAGAAGAGGGTTAGCAATAAATGGGGGGAGAGGGGAATGGGGAGTCTCTCACCTTGGCAGGGGGCGGCTCTACCTTGAGGTCAGGTGGGTTGGCTAGCAGGTCCTGGGCAAGCTCCACAGTGAGGCGGGAGGCCTCACTGCTGTAGCCGTGCGCATGCAGGGCCTCAGCACAGGCAAACAATATCTGGAGAGGACGGGCACCACACAGGTTGAAGCCCCAACTTCCAGGGGCAGGACACCATATTCATACTCAAGCAGCAAACATCCCATGAGTACCTGCTATATGCTAGGCCCTATGCTGGTCCTGGGTATACCACAGGAACTCATTGTCTGATTAGAGAAACAGACACACAAACACACAAACCAGCGTGAAGCCAGCTACCACTGGGAAAGACCAAGAGGGGCATAAGTGAGTAAGATACTTCACTGGGACCTGGGGCAAAGGGGCAAGCTCAGGGAAGACTTCCTAGAGGAAGTGATCTCTAAGATACCTGAGACCTGCAGAAAGAACAGAAGCTAGCCAGGAAAGGTGAGGGAAGAAGATTCTAGGCAGACAGGCCAATCTGTGCAAATGTAAGGATGCGAGAGAGAGAGCATGGCAAGCTAGAGGAATGGTTCGACTGACTGTAGTAGAAAGGGCAGAATGCCTAGATGAGGCTGAAAAAGCATACAAAGATCAGACCAAGTAAGGCCTCACAGGTCATGCCAAGGGCAGTGGGAAACCACTGAAGACTTTTAAGCAGCAGAGGGACACAATCAGACATTTCAGGAATATCAATATGGAAGCAGTGAAAAGAATGGACTGTAGGCAGGGAGGCCAGACAGGAGCCGCTAAAGGCTTCCAACAGCCTCACTACAGTCCTGACATTCCCAATTAGAGCTAGATGGCCCCTCTCCCAGCTGTAGCGAAAGAGCACCCTCAGTGTCCCCTCAGAGTCCCCTCACCTCCATGCGGCTCTCCTGTTCCAGTGGCTTCAGCCCAGCAAACAGGTCGTGCTCCTCCCCAGCCCCGCCCTCAGCCTTCTCTTCCTCGCCTCCAGCCCCATCCTGGGCATTCAGATAATATGCCTGGTAGTCATCATCCTCCTCTCCAACTGCAGTGGCTGCCTCTTTGGTTTTGGGGAGCCCATTGCCACTCTCATCTGTGGAAGGGAGGTCATCCCGGGTACAGACCTCCCCAGGCAGTAGGCCATGGGGGCCAGCAGAGGCTGTGGGAGGCTCAGGCCCTTCTGAGAAGTACACACCACCATCTTCTTCATAAGTATCTGGGGGTTCAGGAAGGAAGGTGGAAGGACCACGGGAGCTACCAGGAGGAGGGCAGGGTGGCGGGCTCTCAGGGAATCCACCAAAGGTGCTGGCCTCTGCACCGAGGGCCAGGCTGCTGTCATCCAGGCTCATCTCAGCCAGATCTGGCTCCAGGGAGCTGTCTTCGCTGCTCAGCCGTCGCTTGCTCCCACCGCCTGCTGATCCCTTGCCCCCACTGCCAGCCCCACCCAGTGCCTTGGCTTTGCCCCCACCTGGACCCATCTTATGCAGAGACTTATCTCCCCCCTCAGCAGAGAGGCGGCGGGGACCCCGCTGCGATGAGGGGACCCCCTCACCCAATCCCTTGCGCTTGGCCCCAGGCTCCTTGGGCCGCACAGCTGGCTCAGAAGGAAGAGATCGGGGCCGCTCCCGGGATTCCTCCAGGCCCCCAGATCGGGAGGCACCTGGCCGAGGGGGCAGGGCTCGGGCCCAGCACAGTGCCAACTTCCGGTCGGTGCCACTGTAGGTAACACCAGGGAGTGGATAGGCCTCTTCCCAGTTGAAGTAGCAGGCCTCCACCGCTGGCCGGAAGCCAGGGAAGAGCCGCTCCAGGGTCTTTTTGTGCTGTCCCCGCTTCACATTCTCAATCACCTTCAGTTGCCACTGGCGTAGCTGGGCACACAATTCCCGGCGGCTGTGGGAACAAAGTTGGGGAGGTTGCTGGGGGGCTACATTCTGCTCTGAGAAGGGATGGAAGGAGATAGAGCAGGCATAACCCCCAGAAGGAGGGTACAGGAAGGGACCCAGGGAAGAACTTCTTGAGCCAGCTCATACACATCACTCCAATACTCAGGTATTTGGGAAAGTGGGAGCTATTTAAGGGAGGAAAGGAAGAGAGCTTCTCAGAAAAAGGACGCCTAAATCACTGGTAACCTTAACGCTCAGTACCTCCCATTTCCCTAGGACTAGAAGAATAGTACGTTTCTATGTGCACATGATATGAGGCCTTGGACTGTCCTGGGCTGGCCCAATATCCGTGCTGTGATGAGCCTAGGGGGAGACTCACCGCTGGGGGCTGAGTGCAGGGTCCAAAACAGCTAGCCTCCACAGTGTGACCATCTCATCACACATGCTGGCACATGCATGGGCCGCTACCTCTGACTGCCCATTGCTACGGCCCGTGTGTCCGCTGGCGCTGCTGTGTGAGGCTGAGGTGCGCACGCTGTACCACCAACCTGTTATCTGGAAACAGAGAGCTCTGAGATGCACCTAATAGTTTGGAGAAAGGAAGAGCAGCCCTCCCCAGTGTCCCTGTCAGCAAGAGGTAAATGAAGTTAAGGGAAGGAGAAAATGAACCACAGTGGGGCTACCCAACTCTGGAGGGTTACCTGTTCATAGGTGAGGCACTGGTCAGTGAGGATTTCCAACAAAGGGGCAGCATTGCTGTCTCTCCGTTTGAACATCTCCCGCACAATGCTAAGTAGGTTCCAGACACCCTCTGGCTCGCGGCCCCTCAGAGGGCGCAGCAGACATGCCCATTCAGCAGCAGCTGGAGGCTCCGTGGAAGACAGATACATGGAATTCACATCACTGTGAAGGTAATGGAGTGGAAAATGATTACTCTGAGATGGGGCTGCATACGACAGGTGAAAGTGCACCAGGGCTTTGACACAAAAGAGGCCCTGACCCAAAATACAGAGTGTAGGAGACAAAAGATGTCTGAGACAAAAATTTTTGAGGCACAGGTATTAACAGAGCAAAGGATCGATTAACAGCCTGAGGGTTGTTCCCTTCCACCACAGACACAGACATAGAGAGATCCAATTTACCTGAAGACCACAGGCGAAGGTCCACAGAACTTGTGTAGTGTCTTCTTGATGTTATCAGTGAGTGTTGACTCATCCAAATACCATGTACTCTGGTCAGAGGCAGAGGGCCCTGCTGTGGGGTCTGGGGATGATAGGTAGTCAGTTACATAGAGATAGGGGCCTGGATTCACCTGACAACAGCAAGCTTTTTTAGTAAGTGGTGCTCTGCACCACCAGCTTTCTTCCTTCCGACTGCCCTTCCTTCTCTCCACACTCACCCGGGGCTCCACACACTGTATTGATGGCTGTTGACTGGGAAGAGAGGAGTTCATCCAGAAGACGCTGGGCCGTGGGGAGGATCTGAGGGGGAAAGGGACAAAGGCATAAGTGACCCAAGTTGGCCTTGGACTAACATGAAGACTAATATGCAGTCCTGGAGCTTAGAGTTGGAGAAGGGTGTCCCAACCTCACTCACCTGCTGAGGGAGCTCACTGATGAGGTACTGAGCAAACTTCTGCAGCTGGTCCCTCTGCAGCCGAGACAGGGACTCTGAGACTGGGGCACGCAAGCAGACTGCAGAAGCCTGAAGGAGAAACAGAGAGAAACAGAACAAGCTGGAAAAGGTTTGCTGACACTGGAGCAAGGGAAAGACAGGAAGATTAAGGGAGGCGAGGAGGCTCACATTGTGGCCAGGCATGCAGCAGAGAAGGGGGGGATGGAGCGTAGGATAGGGCCAGGATAAATTGGGAGGGCCTCACGTTGTGGATGCGGAAGAGACAGAGTGCCACGACGTGAGTGCACCATTTGGCCCCAGCCCCACAGGTGCAGCTGCAGGAAGTGACCCGGCAGCGGTCAAACATCACAGCCACGTTGTAGGCCCCTTTGGGGGGGACCATCTGAGGTGGCACCACTGTAGCACTCAGGTGGAACCCTGGGGAGAAACATGGGTATGGTCAGGGAGAGCCATCGAGACATAATTCTCTGCCCTCAACCCTGGCCCTGCAGTTATTCCGACAACCTGCTCCAGCTTCTTGCAGTAGGTCCTTAATTCATAACACAGGGGATGGGCAGAGCAGGGGGTGCCACAGGGCATGATGGGACCCTTACCTATCTGCAGTGGGTCTTTCACAGCCCTCATGCGGAACAGCTGGTCCCCTCTCTGGAACTCATCAGCACTGCCATTGGCCAGGCACGAATACAGCCTGGGAGTGAAGAAGAGGACACAGCCACAACTCAGCAAATAACCTGTCAGAGACCATAATGCCCTGGACACACTCTCCCCAGTGTCACTCCCTCTTGGGGAAAATCCCAGGCACTCCTCCCCTTGTCTTCTTCTTACCACAACCCCAAACACAGTATCTCCTTTGTTCTGGAGGAAACCCAGCACACAGTGTGGAATATCAGGACCCACTCCCCACCATCAGTCCTTTAGCCTCACCGGATATCCTCTTCATTCTCAGGGAAGCTCCAAAAAGCAATTCGGAGCTGTAGCTGCTCAGGCACTGGGGGATAAACTTTCTCCACCACTTCAAATGGGATATGAAATGCCACCTGCTTTGCTGAGAGCTCCACCAATGGGATCACAAGTCCATCTTTGGAAACAAAGGTTTAGGTGAGGGTAAAGAGAAGGGGAAATGAAAAGGGTCATGATTACCTGGCACCAATGCCAGCGCCTAACATCTTGGGCCCCACCTTCACTATGAAAGAAAAGGGAGATCTGGATGAAAAACCAAGGGATCCTCCTGTTAGGATACATTAACTCTTAAGATTTCATCTGGGGGAGGGGAGCTAACCAACTGCAGCCCATAACTTGCTACCTAAGGTCTAGAACAGAAGATACCACAGATATCCCAGAAACTCCTGGCCAAACAGGTGTGTTCCAGGATCCTAGCAAGCAACCCTCTCACATGGCTTGGCATCTAATTTCCCTTACACCTAGCACTTTAGATTTATATTACATTGTTAATGTCTCTCCCCTGACATTCTCTTCTCCAACTGCTTTTTACTATCCCTTTTTCTCTAGATTATTCTAGGCCTCTAACTAAGGAGAGGAGACAGGCCAGAGCCCAAAGGAGTTAAGAGAGGGACCTCCAGTAGCAAGAGAGGCTGCATGTCCCTTGGCACACCTGATCCTTGGCTTCCTACAATTGGAAGCCTGGGAAGGGGGATGGGGAGGAAGATGGGTTATCCCAAGGGAACCTAGCTGCTGCTCCTGAAAACACCTGGAGTAGGATGGAGTTACCACTCAAGGTTTCCCACACTGTTTTAATCAATAAATGGTGAGGGGCGCCCAGGTGGCTTAGTCGGTTACACGTCTAACTCTTAGTTTCAGCTCAGGTCAAGATTTTCGTGGTTCGTGAGTTCGAGCCCCACATAGGCTCTGCACTGACAGCATGATGCCTGCTTGGGATTCTCTCTCTCCTCTCTCCACCCCTTCCCTGCTTGCTCTCTCTCTCTCTCTCAAAAATAAATAAATTTTTTAAAAGGTGAAACGCGACAGACTGCATACATATCTCACCAAATTGCTAGTCAAATTAGAAGACAGATCAGAAAATCATGGAGCTGAAAGAAACCTCTTTTTTTAAAAAAAAAGTTAATCTCCTTATTTTACAAGTGAGAGACTGAGAGTACCCCGGGATGGCAGCGGGTTTGGGGAATGACATGCTTTTCTAGATTTTAACCTATTCAGGAAGATACGAGTATGTTGAAAATTTTCACCGACATTACTTCAGTTACTTCCCTCAAAGTGAAGGAGCTCTAAGCCCCAAGGCTACCCACACATGCAAATGTGAAAAAGCAAAGAGACCACAGAAGACCCACAGTGAAACTGCCTATGATCTTTGTGCATGTGTGGGTGTATGTGCACAGAACATATGCTACCTCTCCAACTGAAGTTGAACAGTACCACTCCTAACAAGTGACATATGTACACTTTTCTTTGTCCCAAAAGGGTGCTAGAAATCTCTGCAGGGAAGTTTGGAAAACGGGAGTTTGGAATGGCCGGAGTACAATCACAATCCCAACTGTTGAAAAAAGTCAGCTTGCATTGAGGCCCAGAACAAAAACTGTGCCATGAGGAAGGCAGTGAAAGGATGTGGTAAGTCTTGAGCCTGTGGAGCTTCACTTATCATCACTCTTCCCTCAATCCCCTTTAATAAAAGCAAAATTATTCACAGCACTAATCAGTTAATTCACTGAAAGACCCCAGGATGAAAGAAACTCACAGCACAAAGCAGGAAGAGCATTTCATAAGGAGACTCTAGAGACAGTTTCCTACACTCTTCCCCAGGCCCCAGATGATAGAAATCTAAGGCTCTAATCCAGTGGTCCCAGCTTCTGACAGCTGTTCAATATGGACAAGAAACAAGCCTCTGATTTGAACCTATGTGACTATGGAATCTCCGGTTCACCTCCACTTTCCTATGAGTGGAATCCCTTCTTGGTGTAGCCAGAATCAGAGATCATCATTACCCCTAACAAGAAGCTCCCAATACACTTTGCAATGGGGGTGACACGCCTCAAGTGGTCCCTTCTTCACAATCCACTCCCTACCCTCCTTCTCTTCTATTTTCTGGCTTGCCGCGGGCTTAACTAGGTAAGTATTCCCAAGTCAGAGGAGTTTTTTCTTCTATTCCATTACTAAGGCAAATGAACCACAAAAAAAAATCTACTTTCTGTCGCTAATCGTATCCAACCCAGAATTTCCCAGCCATCACTCCAACACACACACACACACACACACACACACACACACACACACACACACGCTGATGTGGAGAAGCCAACCCCAGGAAGACTGGAAAAGCGAGTCCAGAAGTCCGTTCCAAGCTGCTCGGGACAGCTCGCGGTCCGGGACAGCTCCCGAGCGGGGACAGCTCCCCAGCAAGGCCTGAGCAGAGCCAGCCCGTTCCCTTCCCCCCAGCTCACCCTTACCTCGCATTCTGGTACCGCCACTGCCACCTCCGCCACCGCCGCCAGTGGGGGAATTGGGCCCCGCTGACTGTTTGCGCCATCCCCGCCAGTTCTGGCAGAGACTCTCGGCCTCGGAGATGAAGGAACAGAGCGAATCCTCCTCAAAGCGGTCCGAATCTTCGAATGAAAAGCGCTCTCCGTCCTCCCACTCCGCGAACATCAGCTCCATGGGGCCTGCACCCCCCGGGGCCGGGTCCCCCCCCGCGGATCCGGGGCCTGGGCCGCCGGCCGGGGACTGAGGGGAGGCCCGGGGCCTGAGGGGCGAGCCGGGGCTGGGGGTGGCCGGGGCGCTCAGGGCGGCCGTGCCGGACGAGGATCTCAAGCCTGGAAGGGATATGGGACCGGGCCTCGCCCAACTGCGAGGTGCGAACGGGGATCGTGGCCAGTATCCGAGACTCTGGGCCCGGACGAAGCGCTCGGCAGCCGGGGCCTCTCCGCGGCTGCGGCACCGCCTCCCCCATCAGCTGATCTGAACTTCCGGCCGCGCCGGCCACCACCACTTCCGCCTCACGCGCTTGGGAACCAGACCCGGTACCGGCAGATGTAGAGGACCCGTTTGTTTAATTGCTACATTTCCTGCCTCTTTTTTCTCGAAGCCACCCTCAGATACTGTAAGAGGGAACTGACTACCAGCGATACATGAAATGACTACAAATCCCAGCAATAACTCGGCGTCCATAATGTCCCCAAGGAATAAACAGCCGCCATGAATGCCGGGAATCGTAGGCTGTCAAGCGGTACACAGGACAACTGGGTGGAGTCATTGTCTCAACTCCGGATAGGCCCTGGGGCCACATCACCTTCTGGGAGTTGTAGTCCAGAAGCCTGCATTCCATTTGATTTTTTCTAAGATCTGATCAGGAAAGCACCCTGAAAAGAATGCATTTGATTTCGGGAAATGGTTGTACTGTTTTGTCAGTGGGTCCTTTGAATCCAGGAGTTCTTAGCCTTTTTTTGTGGTACGGACACCTTGGCAGCCTGGTGAAGTCCCTGGACCTCCTTCTCAGATTGTTTATAAATGCACAAAATATATAACTTACAAAGGAAATGAATTATATTGAAATACGATTATCAAAATATTAACAAATTTGTAACGTAGTAATACTGCTTTATTTACACATTAAGTAAAGTCCAGCAGCAAGGGTAACTACCATAATTTTGAAGCTAGTGATGGGTATAAAGGATATTGAGGTACCTGCAACCTACTATATGAAAATATTATAATCTCATATAGGTATTGCTAATTGATACTGTGGTTTGTTTTCCATGGTCCTAACTGAAATGCTAAATTTCAGTTGTGGTTAAAGATAAAAAATTTTTCCCATCCACGTCCACAGACCTCCTACTGAGAATCTATTGACCCTAGGTTAAGAACTCCTAAGTCCAGTCCAAAGTGCCTAGGTATTGAGCTTCTTCCTGTAACTAACAGCCTCAGCTTTCAGAACAAGGCAACTGCCCAGTGCTCTACCCATGAGGTCTGAGGACTATTGGAAGAAGTAGCTGTGTGGGTCAGGGAGGCAAGACCACTTCTTTATCTTAATAATTATCCCACTGGAGCCTTAGAAACCCCACTGATCTTTGTCTATCTAATGCTGCAAGGTATATAGAAAAGGTTAAGTGAATTAAACCTGGAAGGGCAGAGTATATATAAAATGCCATACAACTGTTTCTAATATCAAAGGGTCACAAAAGTTAATGCCTTCAGCAACTAGGTGGATAACTTAATGAGAGAAGTGAACAGGTGATACACAAAGAAGATAACTGCCAAATAAGTTTCAGTTTCACCATGTGGAAGAGGCCAATGGCCAGGTCCCTAGAGAATGGAGACAAAAAATAATCAGCTCTACTTGGTTATTGCCATGCAGGGATAAGAAACTGGTGTTTACAGATCCTTTTATTTTTTTAATTGAAAGCTAAAAAGTGGATTTTTTTAAATGACATTTTTCATATTTTTGAAGGTGATCATTTAATTTAAAAACGAATTTCCAATTGTGTTGGCTAAATAAAATACATCTGCAGTTCATCAGTTTGTGAACTTCTGATTATTCTGTGAGCATTTTGCAGGGACTATTTTGCACAAAATGGGTAGTCACTAAATACAGATGATACCGAAAAACTCTGCATATAGGCAGACTTGAACATCCTTATTGCATCCAAAGGCAAGGGCACTAAATGGTGTAAGGACTTCAAAGGCAGAACAAGATGAAAGTTTTTATCCTGCTCCTCAGGCAAATCAAGAAGCAAAGAACTTCCAGAATCTAGGGAAGGATACAGAGTTCAAGTATGGAGGGAGAACCTAATCTACAACAAAGGCCAATTTATCTTCAGAGGATTTTATTTCAAAATAAAGCATAACTTCCACCATGACAATGATTCCAAAGGATGAAAAAGTGTCTTGCCTCCTTTCACCCTGCAAATAGTGCATGGCAGTGCAAACGTTTCCAAAACACCTACACATAGTTCTCAGTAGCTAACAGTCCAGTCATAGAAAATGCTTCTTCATTTTCAACTGACATGAGATTTGTTAGGAAACCTCTGTAACAATTTATTCAGTTTCTTGGGGGATAAACCCCCAGATTCTCCCAACGTGTCATGGATTGATCTCATCTTTCGCGCTGCCTGAAAAGACAGAACAAAAACAAAAATGACAGCTCTTAAGTTTGTCCTGACCTAGGCCAACAGTTCTCACAATACCACAAAGCACACTAATACATTAACCAGCCTGAAAATAGCTGTGTCATCTTCCCAGTCCCCTTTCAACAAAGGGACTTGATATCTACAGATGACTGTATGACCTGAAGCTACCATGCCAGCTAGCAATTAATTCTAGGTTAAAATCCAAACAACCTGCCTTTCACTATCTATCTTTAGTTCTATTTCAGACAATAATACCTATTTGAGCAGCACGTTAAATTTTACCAAGTGATTTTTTCCCATGTAATTTCCCTTTATGTAATACAAAATTCTGTAAGGTATTAATATTAACCTTATTTTACAACTGGTATAGCTAAAGCCTAGAGCAGTGAAACAAATCGCTCAAGATCACAATGCCTTCAAAACCATAGCCTTTTCCACTTGGGCGTTAGTGAAATCGCTCCCACAACTTTCCTTGCCTTGTATAATTGCTTGTATCCCCCCACCCCCATTCTCTCCCAAGATGACACCCTAAGAGCCTTCTGTCACCTCGGCCCTCGAAGCACAATCGAAGAATTCCTTGATCTCTTTTCTGCACGCTTCGTCGCGGAATTCATTCTGCTTCCAACATGCCATCATCACCGACATTTCTGTGATACAAGTCGCCTCTGGAGGAGCAGAACGGGAAGACCCTCAGTCACCCTTACCTTATCTTGTAGCCCTCCCACCCAGCCGCCCCGTTCATCCCTCGGACTTCTGCTCTGGGAGCCTCCTTGGCTCCAGCTGCTCACCGCCTCTCTCCCGGCGTCGTTCTCCGACACGATTAGCTAGGATGAGCGGCTTGTTGGGCTTCAGTATAGGTTTCCGTGGGTTTCCCAGCCGCGCTAGCCGACCCCGCAGGCTGGGCGTCGCCATTACGCACCGAGCTCCCGGCAGGCTCTGCGTCACCGTGCGTGACCCTGCGTGACCCCTAAGAGCTCGACGAGGCTTGGCGCGCAGCCTGCCGAAAGCTCGGCTGCCTGCGTGCTTGCTTTTCTTCGCCTCGTAACCCGGCTGCTGGGTTCGGGCACCGGTCGTTCAAGACCTGTGTGCAGGTTGGGAGGAGAGTCTGGGGCTCGTGTGCTGACCTAGGCCGCTCCGGGCCCTGAAGTCTGAGGGCGGTCTTAGGCCGGAAACATCCAAGAAAGGGCCCGATAAATGTACACTCATTTATCGTGGTAGCTGGCCGAACTCGAGGGTGATTGACAAAAGCAAGGTTAGAGGATGGGACCGAATCAAAATATGAGACCTTAAGATGTTAGGCTGGGACAGACTATTATTATGTTTTTAATAAGTCTTCAAGAACTGTTGGATTTTACTACCTTTAAAACCACCCCGAAGCCATAAAGAAAAATTATGCTCATATAAACAGTAGCGACCACTTATATATCGTTTCTTCTTTGTAATGATGTCACTGGGTAGGGTGAAGTTTAAGCGCTTTGGCGTTCATTGTCTAATTTAAGACTCTTTCCAATCCTGTGAAGATACTTGGTGGTATCATTCCTATTATTAGACTTGGCTCTTCAGTTGTGATGCCTAGGTTCATCAGACTTGGCTCTAAGTGACTTTTAGGTGTTTACAAAAGGCACTTTAGGGGCACCTGGGTGGCCCAGTTGGTTAACCCTCTGACTTCATGATCTCAGGTCATGATCTCATGGCTGGTGGGTTCCAGCCCCGTATTGGGCTGGAGCCTGCTTCAAATTCTGTCTCCCTCTCTCAAAAATAAATGAAACATTCAAAAAGAAACAACTCAGTTCAAAGATGTGCCAAGGATTCTCAAGGCATTTATAACAACTTCAAGAAATGTTTCTGGTAACGGAAGCATAACTTGAGCAAGCTTTTAGTTCATAAGATGACTACTTTGGAGGAGCAATATGTATTTGGTTGTGTAAAATTTAGTGTGCTAAAATCATTTATCACAGACGTTTAATCTTCCCATTGATCTCTGCATGACTGGTTCTTCTTCTGTTCTCAGTTCCTGTCAGAGAGGCCTTCCCTGACTTCCCATATCTCTCCATTATCAAGCTGTTTTATTTTCCTCATAGCACATATCACAGTCTGAATTAACTTGTTCATTTAATGTGTGTTTATGGCCTCACTTACCACCGACACCCATTTAAAATGTAAGTGCCATGAGAGACAGGACCTTGTCTTACTGAATTCCTAGTACCTAGAATAGTGATAATAAATACTTGTTAAGTGAACAAGTGTTTCACATATTTTTCCAAGTCTCCAAGTGTATCATATATTTCTCAGCCCAGAAATATAATCAAGCAGCAGACACTGTTTAAAAAGAAGCCATTTATTATACAAAATGAAACCTGAGATTATAGGATATTGCAACACATGGAGTAATAAAGGCATCAGCCCCATGCTCCACCCCCAGTCCAATAAAACAGATTCCTAATCAAGCACTTCTACCACCAATAACCCCAAGCCTGCTGCTGTTGACAGAGCAAACTGAGCCCCAAACCAGAGAAAATTCACATTGTTTGCTTTCTCTTCATATTGGTTCTGCTTGCTCTTGTGGAAATGTAGCACCTGGCTTATCTTGCTCTTTTACGAATACTTTTATGGTAATAGGATTAAAGGAGAACGTCTAAAAAGCCCTGTCCACAAAGCAGGCCTGAGTCTCCAGCCACAACCATTCACAAACAATTGGCCCATTTTGTACATAAAAGTGCTAAAGGAATGCCAATCTGAACTGGTGTAATTAGGAGAAGTAAGGATGATTCTACATTTTGCATAACCATCACTTACCCTTTTTATTGCACATAAACTTGAGTCCTAACCTTAGTTTGCATTTGAGTAATGTGTATTTTGCACTATAAATCAGCACCTGCATTTAAGTAGATTGGAAGTTTAGGGGCACCTGGGTGGCTCAGTCGGTTGAGTGCCCGACTTCAGTGCAGGTCATGATCTCACGACTCATTGGTTTGAGCCCCACATCAGACTCTGTGCTGACACCTCAGAGCCTGGAGCCTGCTTCATATTCTGTCTTCCTCTCTCTCTCTGCCCTTCCCCAACTCACACTCTGTCTGTCTCTTAAAAATGAATAAACGTTAAAAAAAAAAAAAAAAAAACTACTCCAAAAAAAAAATAGATTTCAAGTTTAGAAATCAGAGTCCTGAATTTGACTTCTTTTTGTGGGTCTACATTATACCCAATTTTAATAGTATATTTGAAGGTCTATCTTCCCCTCTTGTGCTTTTCTGCAAAAGCCCAAACAGGTTAAGCAAACTTTCCATGCTGTTGTGAGGGTATTTTTTACTAAAATATAAAATGAAAATAGAACCATTATGACCGTGAAATCCAGTCTAAATTAGAGCTCTCCTTGGCCACATCCTTAGATGTCACAATATTAAGTGTGGGACCCTAGTTGTTGAAGCACCTTACATACATAAACACACACACACACATCTGGTTGTAAATTAGTGTATGTATGTGTATATATATAAGTACATCTACATATTAATTTATAGATACACTGATAAGCTATAGAACTTCTTTAGTGATAATTCATTAATACTACACATTACAACCAGAGTAGCTCTAAGGTCCAAGGTATTTCTTGTTCCACTGGCCCTGAAAAAGCTAATGGTCTCCCTGCCCTTTAAGCTTTATTTTCAAGCCACAGCAATATAAAGGTTTGGCTATATCCCCAAATCTGCCTAACAGCTTTTTACTGAACCAGCCACTTGTGGTGGCTAACTCTTGCCTCACCTCTCAGCCCCTTGACATCAAGGGCAAGTAAATGTTATAAAAAATACAATTCCAAAGAACCATAATACAACCCACCAGGAGTTTTGCTTCACCACCAACATAAGTCTTGCCTCACCTCTCAGCCCCTTGAGTTTAGGTATGTTCCATCAAAATGTAGTCTCAGTACTATAAAGTTGAACAGAAGGATATCAGTAATAGAATGAGTCAAGTTGGAATATTCATCCCACAGGAACTGAAAAGTGTTCCATAGTATGAAGTAATTATTACAACTATTGCTGGGCTGTTTTTTCCAACATAATTTTCATGACTCTATGGAGGAAATGGGACTTTTGTAGCATTTAAAAATAATAAAATATAGGGGCACCTGGGTGGCTCAGTCGGTTAAGTAGCCGACTCCAGCTCAGGTCATGATCTCTTGGTCTGTGGGTTCGAGCCCCATATCGGACTCTGTGCTGACAGCTCAGAGCCTGGAGCCCGCTTGGGATTCTGTGTCTCCCTCTCTCTGCCCCTCCCCCACTTGCACTCTGTCTCTGCCTCTCAAAAATGAATAAACGTTAAAAAAAAATTTTTTTTAATAATAAAATATAGAGAAGAGTTCATTAGGCAGACAGAAAAGACCAAAGACCTATAAAAACCTGCAGTTTGATTCACCCTGGTCTATTTTAACATTTAAAAATCATTTAGGGGCGCCTGGGTGGCTCAGTCGGTTAAGCGACCGACTTCAGCTCAGGTCACGATCTCACAGTTGGTGAGTTCAAGCCCTACATCAGGCTCTGTAAAAGTGCCTGACAGCACTTTTCGAAGCCATGAACTGCAAGATCACCACCAGAGCCGAAGTCTGACAGCTCAGAGCCTAGAGCCCGGTTCGGATTCTGTGTCTCCCTCTCTCTCTGCCCCTCCCCTGCTCATGCTCTGTCTCAAAAATAAATAAAAACATTAAAAAAATCATTTAAATATTAAATTTGTTTTTCTGCCATCATTTCCAGCCATAGTCTCTATCTCTAACCTAAAATAGAGCAGGACAATTCATTAAATTGACATGATATATATTAACCATCGGATCTTTCTGTTCATGAGATGAGAAAGAATTACAGCTATTCCCTAAAAAAGAAGCAAACCAGCAGGAAGCAAAGCTGTCAAAAATCTACAGCCAGTTTAATGTAGAGGAGAATGAATGTGGGGGATGGTGGCATCTTTGTCAGATTACGGAAAACCAGGAAAGAAAAAACCATTAAAACAATTTTTTTTAATGTTTACTTTTGAGAAAGAGAGAGACAGAGCGTTAGCAGGGAGGGGCAGAGAGAAAGGAAGACACAGAAACTGATACAGGCTTCAGGCTCCAAGCTGTCAGCACAAAGCCTGACATGGGGCTCAAACTCATGAACTACAAGATCATGACCTGAACCACCCAGGCACCTGAAAAAAAAAAAAGTTAAAAAGTTTGACTTCAAGAGCAAGTAAATGATATAAAAAATACAATTCCAAAGAACCATAACACAACCCACCAGGAGTTTTGCTTCACCACCAATGTAACCATTTATAAAGCAGGAGATGAAAAGAGATTAGGAAAGGTATTAATAGGTGCACCTGGGTGGCTCAGTCAGTTGAGTGTCTGACTTCGGCTCTGGTGGTGATCTTGCAGTTCATGGCTTCGAGCCCTACTTTGGGCTCTGCACTGACGATGCAGAGCCTGCTTAGGATTCTCTCTCTCTCTCCTCTCTCTCTGCCCCTCCCTGACTTGTGCTTTCTCTCTCAAAGTAAATTTTTTTTTTTAAATGTAAAAAAAATAAAGGAAAGGTACTGAATAATAAAGAGTTTAAAGAAGAGCACAGAAATTTTAAGACCCTACTAAACGTGGTCCATTTTACCTCATTCTTAAGCCAAGTACCAAGGTGTTGTTCCAATCACAGTTAAGAGGATGAAATGGCTAGAGAAAGATGCAATTCTTTAAAGATTCTGTTGGATCAGCACTTTAAAACAAGTGGGTGTTTCAGGCTTCTGTTTTCCATTAATCCAAGAACTAGAGGCCTCCATCTCTCATTGAGGAGAGGCCCTAATAATACAAACTGAGACACTGGATACACATCATTAGGGTAAAATATCAGTGGATATAACTGGAATTCCTTGAACTCATAATAAGACAGTGTTCGTTAAGGGATATGCAGCAGATGCCCCTCATGTCCCTTGGTAGAATAAGGACTTCCATCTCCTTAACTCTACCAATTTAAAGGCTCTTGCAAAGATAATTAGAGATTTTGGTTCCTTTTCATGAAGATCTCATGTAGGTAGTCCCAAAATTTCCTCTGCTTTGTCTCATTGTTGTGGATCATGGCAGTGAGAGCTTCCCCCTGGTCCAGACCTTGCCAATAATCTTGCAGCCACATCTCCTTCCAGCTGAAACATCAAAATGGGAGTTGGATTATGGAACCTCTGCACAGCTACAAGTCCTGCCTTCTGAAATTTTAAGCAGATATAGCAGTCTCTGGCTAAGACAGGGCTCTGCTTTGAAGGAAAGGGAATGTGAAGTAAATCTAGTAGTCTAGTAATAGTACAGGTGACAGCTGCAAACACAAATCTATCACACATCCCACCCCCAATGAGTTAAACTTCCTGACTTGCCCGCTCCTGGTTCCCAAATGTGGTGGGAGTTTAGAAGAAGGCAGGGCAGTGGGGCAGACTATGGAACCAAGTAGTCTAATATTTAGATGGTTACCTTATAAGCTGCAATTTCAATAATCAAAATGAAGGTGCAGTGCTATCCAAAGTCTAGATAAAACACATTTTTTTTAACGTTTTACACTTTTTTTCCTAGTAAATCATAATATGTTCAGCATAAACTAGAAACAAATTATTTGATGGAAGACTCCATTCCCAGAATCAAACTGTGCCAGCAGTATATATAAACAGCCCTCTGCTGCCATCCACTGTGCAAGTTAGTCTCTGCAGGCCATTCTAGCAGTCTCGCTTTATTAAGCTGAATAATCTTTTATCACCTCTCCCCAAACAGGTGTGGTTTGCTGCAAGTGGCTTCAGCATTTTCCCACCCCACCTCTGGTGCTGACCTTGTTTCCCAATGCACCACTTTCTGCCACCTACTGCAGTAGCTTCCTCACTTCTCTTCCAATCCACACTGCCCAGCAGTGTTTATTCTATCTATTGAAAACACTCCTTCCATTCTGTTTGGGGTGAACATATAATTTATCACCCAAATCAGGGTACTTCTAAGAGTGAAAGGAGGTACTATATGGGGCGCCTGGATGACTCAGTCAGTTAAGTGTCTGACTTCAGCTCAGGTCATGATCTCACGGCTCATGGCTCATGAGTTCAAGCCCTGCGTCGGACTCTTGTGCTGACAGCTCAGAGCCTGGAGCCTGCTTTGGATCCTTTCTCTGGACCTCCCTCACTCACACTCTGTGTCTCTCTCCCTCAAGAATAAATAAACATTAAAAAAAAATTAAAGAGTGAAAGGAGGTACTATTAATAATTGTGCCAGGTTAATAGATACAAACCCTACTGCAGACAAACCTCTCTCAAAATACCCATCCATGTATTGCTCATCCCCAACCCCAACATTTCAAAGGTGCTAAATAAACAGCTGAGTTGGTTTTCGAGACAGTCCAACTCCTAAGCCTGGTATTCAGGCTATGTATAGCCTGGCCCGAGTTTATCTGCCCAACTTTGTCTCTCCCTCATCACTTCCCTAAACAGGCCCCCTCTGCTCTGGTTGAAGCCTTTTTTGAATCACTATTGCAAACATTGCTCACATAAGCTGATTTTCATAGGTTGTTGCCCTGAATTCCACTTTGCATCTTTTCCTGAGCTTTTTCAGGAATTAGACTCTCCCAATTAGACTCTTGACACTTTAAAGGCAGAGTAAGCCCATGTCATAACTTCCCTATACAACAATCCCCTCAGCACCTACTGCTAGTTCACTGACCACAGTGAGCAAGTAAGTAAATCGCTTGATTTGATGGCCACAGGGACCCAGCTATCCTTACCTGTCATTCTCAGGAATCTCTTCCACACTGCCAAATCCAGGTGTGGGCACTGGGCAGTCCATGTGTGAGGGCTGGGCAATGTGAGGCTCAGGGACAGGGATGTCCCCAGGAGAGGCTGCGTGTGCTTTCTCGGCCTCCAGCCGAGCCAGTTCATGGTCACAGACAAAACACTCAAAGCCATTGAGGTAGTTAGGCAGCAAAGGATCATTCACTCCCCACTCACGATACTTCAGACTATCCAGAAGGAACTGGTTGGTGATGCCCCCAGGTTGTTTGTACGCCAGATATTTCATATATTCCTCATCGTTCCTGTCCAGAAAATCAATAAATTCTGCCAGCTTTTGAGGTGACTCAAAGTCATCAATGAGGATGATGGAGTGATTGTTGGGCATCCAGTCCCTCACAGAGGGAGAGCCGCGATACACAGGCACAGCACCAAGATGCATGGGGCGCCACAGCTTCTCTGTCATGTAGTCGTCACAGATGGCATTTTCAAGGGCCAAGTGGAACTTATAGCGAGACAAGAAGGCCAAGAGCTCTGGATCCTCGGTGGTGGCTGTGGCTGTGTCCTGTAACCGCGGAGTGGGCAGCTCCCGATTTTGTAGGCATTTCCCGTAGGAGTCCACCTGTTCAGGGTAGAATACCGCCGTGAAGTGGGTGCGGCGAGCCGACCTGGACACCCGGGGTCCTGGCCTCCGCCCCGCGCGCCCCGCTCAACCCCCAGGCCCGCCCCGGCCCCACCCACCGGGATGTAACGCATCAGCTCGCGCACGTAGCGGTCCCGGTCCGCAGGCACGTCGCAGTGGGACTGCAGATAGAGCAGCGGCGCGTAGCCGCGTCGGCGCCACTCAGCGCGCTCCTGTAGCGGAGGCGCCGCGCGGCGCAGATAAGCGGTCCCGGGCAGCCACTGAAGCGGCAACGGGTAGTCCGAATGGCGGCTGAACGTGGCAGTAAGATTGAAGAGGCGGATGCCCGGCCCGTGGCTCAGCAGGAAGTTGTTGAGGGGCGACTCCTCGTGCAGGAGCGCCCAATTCTGATGCGCCAGGCGCGGCAGCGGCGCCTCGGAGGCTCGAAAGTCAGTGCCGTAGAAGAGCAGCGCGCGCGTCCGCGAGTGCCCTCGCACCCGTCGGTCCCGGGACGCCACGCACGCGCCGCGCGCGCACTCGATGCGCTCTGAGTCGCCCGGGAAGTGGGGAAATAGCCCTGGGCTCCACCACAGCAGCACCGGCAAGTCCACGGCCTCCTCCCTCCCTGGCTGCGAGGGCCCGGGACTGCGCGCCACCCCCACCGCGCCCAGCGCCGAGGGCGGCCGGAAAACTGCACCATCCCACGGCTCTGCCCAGCCCGCCTCTCCGCCGGTCTCCCCCTGAGCCATGGGCCCAGAGCCACTGACCGCACAAATGCTAAGCACTCCCAGGGCAGCGAGCACAGCCCCGCTGCTGCACGCCGCCATGTCCACTGGCAGTTGCCCCGCTCCCCTCCCGGCAGCATCAGGCCTCCGCCCCGCAGGGAGTAGCGACCTGACGAAGTCCTACGCCCATGGTGCGTGTGGCGCATGCGTAGTTCTGCTCAGCCCACCACTTCCTGGGAAGTGCTAGGCCTAGCAGCAACAAATGGGACGGAAAATGGTAAGTCACAAGTAAAAATGAGGCTAATTGTTACATCTTAATTTATTTTATTTCTTTACAAATTAAAGATGCATTGAAAAATAAACCAATGAAGAGAAATGAGAGGTCCGGAGCAGGGGCATCCCAGGCTGGGAGCAGGCAAGCCTGGCCACCATCAAGCCTAGCCCTTGTCCTGCCCCAGCCAGTTCAGGTTGGAAGATAACGGTCGGCCACTCTGTCAATACCAGAGCTTGAGTGGTGTCCCGGCAGGAGAGAACAGAGCTCCAGCCACCTCTGCCTCTCCCCTCTCAACAACTCCCAGCTTGGAGAAGCAGTGTTTCCAGTGGGAGCTCAGAGTGGGATGGGGCTGGCTCTGTGAGGTATTGCAAATTGATGACCAGGCTCCCAACAGAACCATCCAGTGTTGGAGCCTTTCCAGCTGGGAAAGAGGCTGTTACCTCTCCCAGGTCTTAATATTCTTTGCAACTCACTTCCCAGGCTCATTCATCTCTGACAATGTGCCTCTATCCACTTAGTGATCACCAATCATTGCAGGAGACAGAAGAGCTAATCAACCACTCTCCAACTTTGACTTGGCTGCTGACTTCCAGGCCCAAAAAGGACTGACCAACCACTTTTCTCTCCACCATCTATGGTCTATACCCCAGCTCTTGTGCACCTGAATGTTTCGTCCCTAATATAGGAAGTTTTTGATGACACTGAGCTGAATTAGCCCCTACCCACCCCCGCATAGTACCCCTGGGATTCCCACTCCTTCCTGCCTGCCCCTCTCTTCTTGGAGGCTGGTCTAAGGGGACACATAATATTGCCAGAGTCTGGGTGCCTCCAAATCCCCCAATACCGAATCATATACAGTGAACTGAGAAACTACATTCATTACGACAGGATTAGCAGGAAAAGGAGGGTAAAGTGAGGGGATAGGGGCACCTTCCATCAGCAGGACATGACAGAGTGGTAGGATACTTGATTCCAGAAAGGTGTCTCCTTATACCTCCCCCTCCCCCCAGAGAGATTGAGGTCAGCTTACATGACTTATAAGATAATGGAACTGTTCCAATTTCTCTGCCATCCTGGTGTACTTTCTGGAAGCTGGCCTGGGACCCTATGCCATTTACCCACTTGCTCTAGCTCAGTAGCTGCCGAATTTCCTTGTGCATATGACAGAGAAAGTCCACATAGGATGCTCCCCCGCTCAAGCTCTTGTCTTCCACCAGGAAGTGCTTGAACAGCATCTCCAGCTTGTCCTCCTGTTTCACCACGATAAGCTATGGCCAGAAGACAGGATCATGAGGCAGGGCCAAAAGGAATTAAACATGCCCTAAAATCCTATTATCCCATCACTTACTCCCACCCCCCATTCCAGGGGAGGACTTAACAAGGTAAGAAATGCAGAGTTTAGATCAGTGTTACCTTCATGTACCGTGACCTCTGTGCCCTTAAGCTATCAATGAGGCCTCGCACCTTCTTGGACAGTGGATTATCCAGAACTGGCAGAACACTCTGCAATACAAAATTCATTTATCCTTATGGTAAAATTCTCTGAGTCAAGGCAAAATGGGGCAGCAAAGATTTATGCATTATCTGAAACAAGCCTCGGAATAATGACAGCATCCCCCATCCCCTCCAAGGATTCCCTGCTATTAAAGGGGACTAGCATACAAACTTTACTGACTCCCACTTATATCACAAAATGCTTTTCCACACCCATATTCCCCTTGACTTCCTGCCCTCACCAAGCCACTGGTGATCTGACTGAAGGAGGAGACACTGAAGAGGCTCTGGACAACACCCTGTTGGACACTTGCTCCCACCCACAGGAAGAGGTTGAGCCCATTCTCCAGCAAGTATATATCCCCATTGCTCAGACGCTCTTCAGATGCTCGAACTGCTGGTGGTTCAGTGGCACTCTCAATGGGAGACTTTGTCTAGACAAAAGGAAGGGGCAAGAGGTTATTTACCAAGGGCCATAAGACAAGTTTGCCCCTCACCACACACACATGAAATTTCAGAAAGCTAAATCAGTAACTCTTTCAGTGTGAAAATTACATCAGATAATGTAGGTTAGAAACAAATTCACTAGAGTCAACCACAGATAATATTAACCTTTCCCTTCCTCCTTCTATGATGCCCCTTTCTCAGTGCAACGTCTCACACCCCAGCCCTTAGTCGCACCAATGGTAGGAGCCGAGGATAAAAGAAGACATTGGTCTCAGCCACATCCATGGAGGTAACCAGCTGTCGGACGTAGGCACGGTCATCAGTAGTGACTTCAGCTCCAGGCTGCAGGACATCACTCTTCAACACACAGTTCAGGTAAACTGGGAGTAGCTTCATGCACTCAGGAAGGATCAACTGCAGGGGTTATCAAAGTAAAGTTAATAATCATGAGAAATCTCTCCCAAATGCAAAAATTTGTCCTAACAATTCCTGCAACATGCTTGTCCCACCTGTCCTGCAGAGGAGGGGCTGGCACAATTCTTTCTGTAACAGGCCAGGATCTGGGCACACTGAGTGATGAGAGTGTCACGAACAGTCTTCACAGGGCTATTTAGGACCCCCCGGTACGCTGGATGTGAAAGGGAGACAGCACAGTCACTGGCTAGCCACCCCATCACATGTGCTTTCCCACCATCACACCTACCCGGGAATGCTGAATCACCAACAACCACCTTTCTCTCAGCCCCAATCCCCCCTCGCCCTGCCTCTACCCTCACCAAACTTGGCCATGTAGTTGATGAGTGTGTCAGTCTCACAGTTTCGATACAGATCAGCCAGCTGGGTGCAGCAGTTCAGGGCCAGGTTGTGGATGCGGAGCCGTCGCTGCCCTGCACAGCTGGTGTAGAGCAGAGCACACTAGGAGAAGGGAGAAAAGGAGAATTCATACCCCTCCCTCACCAAAGCCCTCTGAAAAACTGCTCCTTTGCTATATTAGTAAGATAGAGGAAAGACATGAGCCATCCCTTCCCCAGCCTCTTCTAGTCCTCTCCACCCACCTCTTATCCTCTTCCCTGCAGCCTATTTATATCCAGTACAATGAACTTGACAGTTCCTCCCCAACCCCTGCCTCCTGCCTGCTACCTGCAGGAGGGCTCCACTCTCTTCATTGAGCCGATCATCATGCTTGAACTCCACAGTCACCGTCTTGTCCCCGTCCAGCCCAGCCAGCTCCACATCTGTTGTGTTGCTCATGTAGAAAGCCCCAAAGAAATCTACAGCACGGATACCTGAAGCCACATGGATAGAGTCAGGGCTACAAATACGACAGGTGCCACTTGCCTCCCTTCCAGATTTAGCCCCCAATCTGCTCTTCTCCAACCAGGACTGACCAGTGCTTGTCCGAACACGCATCACAGCATCAAAGCCAACAACCTTCTGTACGTCCCGACGCAGGTCACTCAGGAACCGTTCCTGGTCATTCTCCACCTGCAGCCCCCCCAGGCCCAGAGTCACATCACTGACTACATAACACCCTGCAGATTATCTCCCTGCATCCCCTCCACTCTACAAGCTGCTGAATCATAGTAACAGTGACAATGATAATAATGATAGCTTTTAAGCATTTGCTACAAGCCCAGTACTACATTAAGTATTTTACATATAACTACTTATTCCTGATAATAAATCTTAAGTATTAAAATCCCATTTTATAGGGGCACCTGGGTGGCTCAGTTGGTTGAGGGCTCGACTCTTGATTTTGGCTTGGGTGTGACCTCACGGTCATGGGATTGAGCCCTGCATCAGGCTCCACGCTGGACATGGAACCTGCTTGGGATTCTCTCTCTCCCTCTCCATTTGCCTATCGCTCAGAAAAATGGGGGGCTGGGTAGAAATCCCATTTCACAGATGAAGAAACAAACAAAAAATAAGTAATTTCTACTAGGTTATATAGTGAGTATTCTGGGAGGGCCAGAATAACAACTGAAGACTGATTCCAACCCCATGCTCCTAACCACTACCCTTGTTACTCTCTTCTTTACATTATGGGGTCTTCTCCTCCAACAGTATTCCTATTAATGAGTCAGCAGCTAAAGAGCTGCTCCACACGTAGGCAGACATTGTCTGTCCAGCTTCCACCTGCCACCCAGAGTCCCATGCCCTACCTGAAAGCAAGCATATTTGTAGACAGAGCCACCAGTGAGCTGGGGTACAACAGAGAGCGTGGCCACATCCACATACTGGTTAGGGAAGAGGAAGAGGTCTACACAGCAGCCTTGGGCCACACACTCTTTGGCCAGGGTCTGATAGGCACCTGTCTGAGGCTGGAACAGAGTCTGGGGAGGAACAGGAGAAAACATTCGAATATCTCAGCTCTACCCTATTTGAAAACTGTATATTTAATATGGGATATTCAAATATATGTAAGACTTCAGATCTACCTCATAAGCATTTGCAGTAGTAGTAGAACATTCTCTTAAAAAGAAGAATCTATCAAGGGGCACCTGGGTGGCTCAATCAGTTGAGCATCCGACTTTGGCTCAGGTCATGATCTCATGGTTCATGAGTTTGCACCCCACATCAGGCTCTGTGCTTACAGCTCAGAGCTGGAGCCTGCTTCAAATTCTGTGTCTCTCTCTCTGCCCCTCCCCCACTCACACTCTGTCTCCCTCTTTCTCTCAAAAATAAATAAACATTAAAAAAAGAAGAAGAATCTATCGAGCGCTTTGGGATGAGATGGGGTAGAGAGGTGTGGAGCACTGGAGAAGGTTGGCAGTCATGGACCTGACATGTGAAAGGGGAGAGTGTCTCATCCCAGTCCCCCTCAAGAAAGTTGAGAGTATTGCATTGTGGGGGCCCCTGAGTGTCCGACTTCAGCTCAGGTCATGGTCTCATGGTTTGTGAGCGTCAGCCCCATGTAGAGCTCTCTGCTGTCATCGCAGAGCCATCTTCGGATCCTGTGTCTCCCTCTCTCTGCCCCTCCCCCTTTCATGCTCACACTCTCTCTCTCAAAAATAAATACACATAAAAAAAAAAAAAAAAAGTACTACATTATGAAGAGTCACCACCTTCCTCTGTAATAGAAAGTTCTCCCCCCATCTCCCAATCCCACACCTTCTCCTTGTCTGTGTTGATCAACTTCCTGTCGTCTCTGTTCTTCAGTTTCCCTGGGGCCTCTGCAATGGGCAGGGAGGTGTGGAACAGAAACAGCTTCCCTGCACACTCAGCAGCCTAGGAAAGAGAGGACTACTTGTTCATTCTTTCCTTTATTCAGCTATTCATTCATCCCTTCCCTCATCATTTATTTGGTGCCAATTATGTCAGATACGCTGACTCATTGGGCAGTCATCAATCACTAAAGAAAATTATATCCCAGGGAGTAAGATGGTCAGAAGAACGTGAGGCAGAGAAGTTGCCAGGGTTCTAGCCTTACCTTTAGAGCCTCCATCCCAGCCTGGATAACTGGAGCAAATACTGTCTCTGTCTCTCTTGTGTCTGCAAACATTTCAGGAATCTGGTCCAATAAGCTGAAAGATGATGGGAGGCAATCAAAATTGCTATCCAGATTCAATGCCTTAGCCCTCAATTCACTGAAGAATCATGTTCCCCCTACCCCAGACTGAAAACTCCTGAGGCACAGTCCCTGTCCATCTGCAGACCCCTCTGCTCGACTGACTTTCTCTGATTGTCTCTACCCCATTCCCACTTTATCCCCACAATCTTACCTGGTGATGACTGCCCGAGACTCACTGACATTGACCAGGAAGCCATCCAGCAGTGGCACAAACATGTCAGCCACATCCGATACAACCATCATCTGTGGCTGGGCCAGTGAGCTTTTCACATTGTAGAAGTGGAGCACCTTATTATAGGTGACAAAGCCAACACGGATTGCTGACTCTTCTGCTCCACCCTCCCTGTAGAAGGTAACATTATTACCCACACTTGGCCACCTTCTCCACCTACTGAGTCAACCAGAACCCACCCCCACCCCAGTGATTATCCAAAAAAAGAACCCTGGCTCCATAAGTCTCACCTAGGTAGAAAATCTAACAGTGACTTGAGCTCCTCACAGAGGAGCCTAACAAGACCACTTCTGATGGCATTGTAGGAGACATCAATCATGAAGATAAAGGCAGGAGGGCTGGGAAACTTATTGTTCTGCAAAGGAAGGAAATGTTGGGGAGAGAAGGGCATTGGTAAGCAGGCTAGTTGACTACAGAGAAGTCAATATCAGAGGGGACAATGAAAGGGTGAGGAAAATGAACACAGCAATTCTCAGCTGTCTCACTGTCTTCCACCCACTTCTCCTCCCCATGCTACTTTCTCTTACCTTGCAGTAATCTACAGTGGCCAAGAATTCATAAGAGCCCAACGATAGCTCAGGACGGTCATAAGCATCCACACGTTTGCCGGTATGATCCAAATGTTGAAAATACTGGGGGGGAACTGTGGGGAGTACGTCAGAATATTACTCAAATGTCCACTCTCAATCTTAGTAGTCTTGCACTGGCTAAGCTCACTCTACCACCCCACATCCCCATATGTGCCCTACTTCCACAGTTCCTGAATAAGGGAACCTTACCTATCTAACTAGAAAGAAAATAATGAAGATGCAATTCATAACACACCCCCCCCCCCAATCCCAGCCTCTGTGAACATACCATCATTGATACAACTGCAAAAGCAGCACTGGAAGCGCCTCCCTCCCTCAATGAATTGCATGAAGGGGCACATATATGCTTTGCAGCGATTGCAGCGCAAAGGGCCAGATTCCCCATGGTCCACGACATACGGTGAAGCCTAAGGAGCAAAGGGAAGGGGCTCAGACAAAGGAAAGCTACAGCGGGTTGAGACATGTGGCAGTAGATGAAGAAGAACAACTGGAGAGGAGAAGGGCATGGTTGAGATACCTTGCCTGAGGAGGGAATACAGTGAAAGGGAATGAAGACAAACGATGAGGGTACCAGGCAGAGGAATGTCCCTAAGAGTTCAAATTCTATAGTCCCCTCATCTCCTCCTCATCTCCACAACTCCCCTTCTTGAAAGAGAACTGTGAAAGTGGCCTAACAAATCAGGGGCTGCTATAAGCATATAAGGAGAAAGCCAAAGATTCCCTAGGATTCTCGTTTCAGGCCCTATCTTCAATTCTCTTCACTCTTGCCCTAGGGATCTTAACTCTGCTTCCTTCCCCAACCAGGTATTTATGACACTGATCCTCCCCATCCCTGGATATCTGTGACATCTACCAGTGTCTCAACTAGATGCCATGCTACAGATAAGAGACCAGCAGCTAAATGTCTAACCATCCCCACTGAGATCCAGAGAGAGAGAACACAGAGCAAGACAGAGAAGCAAGATGTAAAGTGAGCCAGTTATAGAGAAATCCACTCTAAATTCATTAAGCCAGGCATAAACAGACTTTCCTGCCAAAGCCTGGCAGAGCAGCTGACAAGTTCTCTCTCTCTCTTTTCTTGCTGATTTCAGGTATTGAGGTGAAAAATCAGGGCCCAAGCCAGATAAGAGAAGGACTATTGGACCCTGATCTACCTTTTTCCCTTATATGATTTCCTAACATTCCCTAACTCACCAGGGATGTTAGGACAGTATAGAATAAAAATAGAATAATGTACCTGTAATCATCTGGAGATGACCGTAAGGCTTCTGCATTCAGCTGTCTCCTCCCCTACAAGTTGGCCCTGCCTCTTTTCAGTTTGTTTCCCATATGGACCATGCTCCCACCCAACAACTTCTTGGGCTTTTACTCTCATCACAACCACACCCATCAGGCATGGGCCCTTGGGTAGAAAGCTATTGAGATACTCTCCCTTCCTGCCCAACCAGGACTTCTTTCATTGTGACTGCTAGAATCACTTTCAGGAAGAAGTCTTATGCCCCCTCTTTTCCTCCCCCCTCTCTTCCTCCCTTTCATTATACTCCAGTCCCTTCCCTGACTCACCTCCTCTGGTGGCAGCCTTGCCAGTGGCTTGATGACAGCTGCTAGAGGCACCTGGGCCTGTTTAGCCATGTCAGATGTGCAAGGGATATTATAGGATGTGCATCGGATGTATCGGGGACTTGCATTCCCTGAAGTAGGAGGTAGAAAACCTAAGTCAGATCACAGAATCCCTCTAGACACCAGCTCTCCATTGCTGATCCACCTCATCACCCCGACATATGCTAGAGCTGATGGCGGCTTTTCCCCTAGAGGGACTGTTCTCTGATTAAAGACTAAGAGAAGCCCTATCCATAAGCTGATAATCTTGGAGAAAAGGCCCTCACAGGAAGGAATTAATACCCTTCTTACCTTGGTCTTTCACCAGGAAGTTGGTGGTGACTAAGGGTGGCACCTGGCCCCGTACTCCAGTAACAAATGGCTCTGAACCCCGGTTGTTCCTGTCATCCTCAATAACCTGAATCTGTAGGGAAGAAATGAAATGAGTGAGAGTGACACAAGAGAGGGAAGTACCAGGTCCTAGAAAACCAGGAGAAAGAAAGGCTAGAGCTACTGCACAGAAACTAGTAATTTGCTAAGAACACCTCATGCACCAGGCCTGCTCTCGTTCTGGAGATCACATAAAATGCTACAATGCCAATCTTCCGCTCTATAATTAGTAGCAAGATGCTGTACAGTCAACACTGAGAAAGGGCTTCTTTATGAATTGCCCTGACCCCCAATCAGTGGTGACCACCCCATTATTCCCCCCACTCCAGGAAAGTTCCAGCTCTCATCACAAACCTTCAAATATATCAGATTTCACTTCCCTCCCACATTACATGCCCCCCCCCACCCACTCCTCTCACCAAGACACATTCTGAGTCAGAGCAGGAAAACAGACAACGATAACCATGTAAAAATGAAATCTACCTGGAATGACTCTACACTCAATGAAAGTAGAAGGGACAGGGTGAGGAGAGGATTAAACAGAAATGAACAGGTAAGGTGAGGAAGCAGATGCTGCCTTATTTTCAGGTAAGCATCCGTGTGTAAATATGGGAGAAGAGGATTAAGTACCCAATCCTTACAAGCCCAATCCTCAGTCCCCCACATTTTGACAGATCCAGCAAAGGAAAGGAAAAAAAAAAAAGATTTTGCAAAGCTGGTAATCAGATCTTTGTGTAGGCTGATGACCTTTGGTCAGTACTTCAAGATGGTTTGTAAAACCAGTAAAAGTAAAGGGAGAATAAGACTCCATATTACATAGGAGAAAGAGTTGAAGCTTAGAAATATATCAGAATCAAATAGACTCTCCATATGAGAAAGTGGCCCACACTTTCCCAAACCAGTAGTCTCTTCCCCTGTGAGAAATACCAGTATCCCAAACTTGTACATTAGTAGTCACCTACCCAAAGTTTTTCCACAAGCTGTAAACATATCAGTCCCAAAGGGGAAGGACCTACTACTCAACTTTGTCCTGTTCCTTCAAATGTCACATGCAGGCTCCTGGAGGACCCAGCAGAACTAAAATCAAAGCTTAACATGCCACCTTACAGCCTGGTCTTCTACTACCCCATACTCAAGGCACTGCCAAACAGCTTGTTATTTCATTACATGGTGACTTGAGACATGCACATCCTTCTGGTTTGTAAAAGCGAGGGTCTAGAAGGACTAAAGGAAGAGGGTGGAGAGGGATGGACATGGTGGATGAGGTGAAGATGAGGTCACAGGCATGCATGGGTGGCATTAACACAGGGATGACACGCACACACACACCACCCCCTGCACTTACTGGACTAGGAATGGCATCAGGGTCTATTCTGTGCCTGGTTTTCTGCTGAGGAGGCAGCTCATTGAGTTGCTTTTAGTGTTTTAATAATAAAGGCAGCAGGGGAATACAGGGAGGGAGACAAAAGAACAAGAAGCAGATGTTACTTCTCTTGACCCAGATGAATTAGACATGAATAGCTGGAGCCCAGCTCATACTGCTGAAATCAGGCCCCCTCTAGGTCAGAAATTCCAGGGCTCTCTGGCCCAACACAGAGGCTTTAATGGCTCAGACTATGATGTAGAAAGATAAAGTGGCAAATAGGAAGCAAGTTTTAGAGAGAGGGGCTGAATGGGAGAAATCTTAAGAAGGAAGAAGAGGGATGTTCCCCCCAAAAGGCCAAACTCCCATCTAAGGACCGTGCTTATGCTTAAAGAAGCCTTTCCTCACATCCAACCCAGATTCTACTTCTCCCTGAAGGAGACGAAAAGGAGGGGCTGCTTAATCCTCTAGGGTCGCTCTTAGCCAAAAGGGTCCTTCACCATGGTAATTCCCCAAAGGAAGAGGAAAGAGAACAGAATGGAATATGACAATGGCTAAGCATGGTGAGGTAACTGACATAGCAAATGTTGCAGACAGAACTATAAAATAGCCCCCACTTGGGAGTACAGTCCCAGCCTCTATTCCAAGTAGGATAAGGAAGCCCTAAGGATTCTGATGATGGCTCTAAGAGTGAAATTCACCCCCCTCCTGGGAGAAGCAGCTTCCCCACATTGCCCTTATAAACTGTAGATCACTTTTCCCCCATCCACACAGCAGGATTCTAGCCAACAAAAGTACTGGAGGTTTCTTCCTAAAACACTGTCCAACTAGGGGCACAGAGAAACCAATGAGGCTTTCCTTCTCTTAACACCTACCATCAGAGAATTCCTACCAGATCTACCCATTAAGAAGACTGCTATCCTACTAAATCTAAAAGGACAAGACCTGGACCCAGCTACTACTCCACAGAAGGGTAGAGGTTACCATGCTATGTCCAATAGTGACAGAAGGCAGTACTCAACCCAGCTGTCTACTGACACTACTGATCACTCTTAGCTTTGCTTTCTTCCCTGCCCAGCTATAGAGTAGAAGTGCCCCCAAAAGATTTCTGGGGCCTCAAGTTCCAGTTCAAAGAATCAAAAATTACATCTAGGTTCTATACCTAACAGAAGATAAATGAAAAGGGAAAATAATCAGAAAACGCTAGGCAAACACCTCATCTAGGTTGACTCACTTATCTGGCAGCCACAAACTCCTTCCCTAGGACCACATAAGTATCTACTTACAGGGCTTGGGATGGCATCAGGATCCAGGCGCTTAGGAGGCAGTGGTTGAGGAGGCCCAGGCTGACTGCCAAAAGTGGATGCTCCTGGGTAGGGACTTCCATAATTGGGCTGAGGGCCCCTGGCTGGTCCAAAGGAACCTGAAAGACAAGGGCACAGGTTGATAAATTCAAAATCCCCGATCTCTTCTTAAGGCCTCAGGGAAATGACTAGACTCCTATAAGTATAGAGGTAATGACCATTCAGAGAAAGACCACACTATCTGAACTAAAAGAAAAAAGAATGTCTTATAAATCCTGCATCCTAGTAATAATACCCTGAAGCTACCCATCTAGTTCACCGCTTAGCAAGCAATATTAAACAAACAAAAACACCTGAATAGTTGAAGCCTTTGGCTTCTAGACAGACCTTGGGAAAAACTTACCATTTTGTTGCAGCTGATAGCCTGGCTGCTGGGAGGAGTGCATAGGTGGTGGTGGTCCTGGGGGCCCAGTCATCTGGCTGCCAGGAGGCAGAGCTTGAGGAGGAGGTGAGGACACATGGTTGGGCTGGCTCACAGAGGGCCCCCCAAAACCCTGTCCAGGCAGGAGTGGACCAGTCATCGAAGGCATCCGAGGACCCCCTGAAGCTGGGGATGTGAAGCTGGAGGCCTGTGGTGGGGCAGATCGCTGGGGAGGCTGGGCCCCAAGATGACCCTGGCCCTGGCTAAGGGGAGGAGCCTGGCCCTGAGGATAGGAGCCATACAGACCAGAGTTGGGGAAACTTCCTGAGGCTGAGGCCAGCGATGTTGGTGGGCCTGAGAAGTAGAAGAGATACAGTCAGAACCCTAGTCATTTTGCCTTCCCCTTTCCACATGAGAGGGGCAGGAATGACTACTCCTATCAGCTGGCCCTCAGAAGCACAAGAAATAAAAGGGATTCGGGTATACACCAGAGTCTGATGCTTTTAAAAAGAAGGGGAAAGTAGGGGTACCTGAGTGGCTGTCGGTTAAGTGTCCAACTTTGGCTCAGGTCATGATCTCACGGTTTGTGAGTTCAAGCCCCAAATCAGGCTGTGCTGACAGCTCGGGACCTGGAGCCTGCTTTGGACTCTGTGTCTCCCTCTCTGTCTGCCCCTCCCCACTCACACTCTGTCTGTCTCTCTCTCTCAAAAATAAATAAACATTAAAAATATATATATATTTAAAAAGAAGGGGAAAATAACAATCCTGGGGTCATCAGTACTCACCATAGCCCAGCCCCACAGGGGGAAGGGCTGGAGCCACAGCACCACTGATCTGCATTCCTGCCAGCTGACCAGTCACCTGTGCACTTGTCGGGGGAGGGCCAAAGGGCTGAAGCACAGCTGGCTGGCTGACCACAGGGGCCAATGGGACTGACCCAAATGGCTGAGACCCAGGGAACCTGTAAATACAAGGAAGGCAGAGGTAACAAGTAGGCCGGGAGACCCTTCAAAGTTGGCAGGAGCTCCACATCATACAGGAAACTATACTGTTCTACAGCATCTTCCTGTCATCCTGGGCTCTTTTATGTCTTCATGTTTTTGTATATTTGTAGATGTATTACATTCCTGATGATCCACACTATGATTATTCATGGAAAATCTTGTTTTCCATTAGGTTCACTCCACAAACATATGCCAAGCACCCTCAGATCAGGTATTATTTATTCTACTAGTTAGATTATCACCTCCTCTGACTCAACAGAGTTAAACAATCAAAGTACTTATTACTTTATCCTGGCTAAAGGTGTTAAGAGCAGAGTAAGTCATCTGAGTTTGACATTCTGTACTAATCAGAAAGATGATGCCAGCTCTACCAGAAAGGGACTAGGAAAACAGGACACAAACCAGAGAGCCTTCTAGCCAGGTTTATCTAGCAAAGCCTCATTACTTGGATAGCGACACTGGACATTCCCATGGTATCAGATGGCACATTAAAATATAAATACAAAATCATTCCCGTAGCATTGCATATCAACTAGTAACTAAAGTGGTGTTTTATGTTGATATTACTGCAGAAATCTACAACATAGATTATACATAAAAGCTCCATATGAGATTTCAAGAGTGAATCAAACTCTTCACAACAATAATCAGTTACACTTAAATTCTGATTTATTCTTCCTGCTTATTTTGTCTCTACTAAACAACTTGTACTTTATTATATTTTGTATAATAAATATAACATATTTATTATATTAGTCTTGTAGTTTAACACTTTTCTTTCATTCATTCATTCAACTACTATTTTCTGAGTGTTATGCTAGTGAACCTTATCTCCCTGAGAGAGGAGCTCTGCATTTGTTGTCCTTTGTTGGGCTCTGCACTTTTTGTCTTCTATAGCACCAAACATACTGTTAGCTCCATAGCCTAAGCCCATAAATCCTTGTCAGAATAATTATATTTCATGGTTACTACTCCATTAATATGGATAATACTATCAACTACCCAATGTTATTCCATCACATGCCTGAGTAATAATAAAATACCACCTTATCTCTAAGTAGCGTTACAACTTATAAAGTATCTCTAAGTGCTTTATTTAATGTAATCCTCACAGCAAAATGAGGACACAGCAGATAGAAAAGTAAGACATGAAGAGTATAAGTGGCAAACTAGGCTAGAACTAGAGCCCAGACCTGATCTTAGTTCAATGTACTTTACTGTTTAATTATGAAGTGTAACATAAATAGGAAAAAAAAAAAACATAAAACAAGTATTTACTGTTAAATAATTATAATACAAATACCAATGTAACTAAAAACCAGGTCAAGAAATAGAATACATTAGCACCCAAAGGCCCAGTGCTCCTCCCCTCCATCACAGCCCTCTCTCTTCTCCCAGAGGTAACCACTTTCCTAACTTCCTAATAATCATTCCCTTGTCTTTAAAACAACATAGTTCAGTTCTGTCACTTTTTAAAAAAATATTTATTTTATTTATTTTGAGATGGAGCACGAGTGGGGGGTGGGGGTGGTGGGGAGAGAGGGAGAGAGAGAGAATCCCAAGTAGGCTCCACACTGTCAGCACAGAGCCCAATATGGGGCTCAATCTCAC
Organism: Neofelis nebulosa; assembly: GCF_028018385.1. Classification (NCBI taxonomy): domain Eukaryota; kingdom Metazoa; phylum Chordata; class Mammalia; order Carnivora; family Felidae; genus Neofelis; species Neofelis nebulosa. The sequence continues at coordinate 38,843,074 of NC_080794.1, read as the reverse complement.
AAACAGCAAGATCATGACCTGAGCCAAAATCAAGAGTCGGACGCTCAACCAACTGAGCCACCCAGGTACCAGTTCTGTCACTTTTTTACACTTTTGTAAACGGAATCACTTCACATATACTCCTTGAGTTTTGCTCCTTTTGTTCAACCATGATTATGAAATTCATCTATGCTGTTGCATGTAGCATTTCCTTTCATCACTAAATGTTAGTCCGCTAAATAAATATGCCATGATTTACTTAAGTATTTTAATGTAGATATCTAGGTTTTTCTAATTTTTTAATATTACAAACAATGTTGCTATGAACACTCATATACCTGTTTATATACATGAATTTTTCATATATATATATATATATATATATATATATATATATGAATTTTTCTAAGGCACGTATCTATGAATGAGTTGCTGGGTCATAAGGTATGTATATCTTTATTTTTTTTTAATGTTTATTTTTGAGAGACAGAGAGAGAGCAAGCGAGCACAAGTGGGGGAGGTACAGAGAGAAAGGGGGACAGAGGATCCCAAGTGGGCTCCATTCTGATAGCAGAAAGCCCAATGCAGGGCTCAAACTCACACACTGTGAGATCATGACCTGGGCTGAAGTCACTCAACCAACTGAGCCACCCAGGTACCCCTGTTATCTTTAATTTTAACAAATAATTCCAAGCTATTTTCCCAAAGTAGTTGTTCTAATTTGCATCTGATCACCGGTGGATAAAGAGTTCCTGTTATTCTGATAGTCCAGCAATATTTGGGACTCTCAGACTTTTTAATTTTGCCACTTTGATGGATACATAATAGAATAGAATCTTGTTACGGCTTTTGATTTGTACTTTTCTCATTATTTATGAGGTTGGATAGCTTTTTAATATGTTTCCTCTCTTTTTCAAAATATCTTATATTGTAGTCATGCTACTTGTGATGATGTGAGATGATGAAGTCCCTATGCGATGAGATGAAGTGAAGTGAATGATGTAGGCATTGTGAAGAAGTATTGAGCTACTATTGACCCTCTGACAGTATGTCAGAAAGAGGATCATCTGCTTCTGGACTGCAAAAAGGGAGACTACTGTAATGGTTGCTTAAGGTTGAGAGAGTGGGGGACTGAAGAAATAGCTAAATAATGGTAGCTACTGAGCTAAAGGATATGGTGTTTTTTCTTGAGGTGATGAAAATATTCTAAATTGTAATGGTTGCACATTATCTGCGAATATATTAAAAGCCATTCAACTGTACACTTTATTTTTTTTTTAAGTTTATTTATTTTTGAGAGAGAGAGAGCACAAGCGGGGAGGGGCAGAGAGAGAGGGAGTCAGAAAATCCCAAGCAGGCTCCACGCTGTGAGCGTAGCCTGATGTGGGGATTCAAACTCACAAACTGTGAGATCATGACCTCAGCTGAAATCAAGAGTCAGACGCTCAACTGACTGAGCCACCCAGATGCCTCTGAATTGTACACTTTAAATGGATGAACTACATGATATGTGAATTATATCTCAATTGTTTTCAAAAATGCAATCAAATAAAATTGCACTAAAACCTCAGACCTCCCTCAAGCTTTTGCTCCTTCTTTAGCCAAGCATTACAAAAGAATTGGTCTATATTCTATCTCCATGTCTTTAGTTCCTATTCCCTTTCTCTTTAAAGATTCTTCTTTCTGGGTTAATTTTCCTTTCTTTTCTTAGTCTATCCCTTGATAATTTTCTCATCCAAGGTCGATACATGGTAAACTCTCAGTCAGTTTGTAAATGTCTGTATTTGTACTCTCTCTTAGCCAGGTACATAATTCTACATTGACAATTACATTCCCTTAGTCCTTTCAAGGCACTAGTCTACTATCTGCTCTCTTTTAATATTCTCTATTTAGTCTAATCAATTTTTTTTTTTTTTCTCTCTGAGAATCCTTTACAGCCTGGGTTGAGGGAGTGTGGTTGTTTTACATTTGCTTCTGGAAGATACTCCAATGATATCACCACCCAAGATGACATTTTTTAAAAAAGCTTTGAGGGGCACCTGAGTGGCTCAGTTGGTTAAGCGGCCAACTCCGGCTCAGGTCATGATCTCACAGTCCGTGAGTTCGAGCCCCGAGTCAGGCTCTGTGCTGACAGCTCAGAGCCTGGAGCCTGCTTCAGATTCTGTGTCTCCCTCTCTCTCTGACCCTCCCTCGTTCATGCTCTGTCTCTCTCTGTCTCAAAAATAAATAAACATTAAAAAAAAAAAATTAAAAAAAAAAAGCTTTGAAAGGGGTACCTGGGTGGCTCAGTCGGTTGAGCGTCCGACTTCAGCTCAGGTCATGATCTCACAGCTTGTGAGTTAGAGCCCCGCGTCAGGCTCTGTGCTGACAGCACGGAGCCTGGAGCCTGCTTCAGATTCTGTGCCCCCCTCTCTCTCTGCCCCAACCCACTTGCATTCTGTCTCTGTCTCTCTCAAAAATAAACATTAAAAAAAATTTTTTTTAATAAAATAAAATAAAAAAACTTTGACATGGGGCACCTGGGTGGCTCATTAGGTTGAGCGTCCAACTTCACCTCAGGTCATGATCTCATGATTCGTGAGTGTGAGCCCCCCATCGGGCTCTGTGCTGACAGCTCAGAGCCTGGAGCCCGCTTCAGATTCTGTGTCTCCCTCTCTCTCTGCCCCTCCCCCTCTCATGCTCTCTCTCTCTCTCTCTCTCAAAAATAAATAAACATTAAAAAAATAATGATAATAAAAATAAAAAAGCTTTGAAACACAATTTGTATACCATCAAATTCATTCCTTTTAAGTGTACAATTCAACGATTTTTAGTAAATTTAGAGCTGTGCAACCATCACCAGAATCCAATTAAAAAAATTTTTTTTGATGTTTATTTTTATTTTTGAAAGAAAGACATATATATATATATATATATATCTAGTATAGATATCTATAGTATATGTTTTTAAATTATTACAGAATGAGGAGAGTATATGCAAAATTTTAAAAAGATACTGTTTTTAGTAATCACATTTGTGATAGTGTTAGTATTGTTGTACTGAGACTGCTGTGTACAATAAGGGATAAAGTAAATGAGAAATTATGGCATATTTCAGTATTCTAATTCCATCATCCCCATAGCCTTAAGAAAAAGAAGAGATACAGGTATAATAGGTTAAGTAAAGGCTCTGTAGTCTTGAATTGGAAGTACAAATTTAAACATGTATATGTAGATATCTATAGATATGTAGATATGTGTTTCCTAGCTATGCTTACTCTAAAGGCCCAGGAGTGACCAATCAGTGAACATGCCTAGTGCCCAGATTACAGCCACAAAATGTCATTTATCACCACCAAAATAAAGGATTTCTTGGAAAAATGCCTAATTCCTGGTCTGGGGCTTAAAATGTGTAAGACAATCCTAAGACATCTTATCATTCCCAAAGACTACTAGGGCCATGTCAGAAGTAATCAGGAGTCAACTTGAAGAAGCTCCCATTGGTCAAAGATGGAACACTCTAAACTTCAATAATGATGATAATTGCAGTGGGTTGAAACCCATCAAATATGTTTTTTTTAAAGTTTATTTTGAGAAAAACAGAGAGAGAAAGAACCTGAGTGGGGAGTGGCAGAGAGAGAGAGAGAGAGAGAGAATCCCAAGCAGGCTCTGTGCCACCAGTGCAGAACTCATGAATGCAAGATCATGACCTCAGCTGAAGTCGAGATGCTTAACCGACTGAACCACCCAAGTGCCCCAAAACCCATCAAATTTGTTTAAATTCAGGGTGCCTGGGTGGCTCGGTTGGTTAAACACCTCACTCTTGATTTCGGCTCAGGTATGATGTCATGTTTTGTGTGATAGAGCCCCGTGTTCAGCTCTGGCTGACAGCATGGAGCCTGCTTGGGATTCTTTCTCTTCCTCACTCTCTCCCTCAAAATAAATAAATAAAAACTTTAAAAAATATATATGTTTAGGAGCATCTAGGTGGCTCAGTTGGTTAAGCGTCCAACTTTGGCTCAGGTCACGATCTCATGGTTCAGGAGTTCGAGCCCAGCATAGAGCTCGCACAGGGCTGCTGTAAGCACAGAGCCTGCTTCAGATCCTTGGTCCCCCCTTCTCTCTGCCCCTCCCCTACTCTCTCTCTCTCTCTCTCTCAAAAATGAATAAACATTTTAAATAAATAAAAATATGTATGTTTAAATTTGTAAATTCGAAATAACATTAAAAAAGAAGAGGTCACCTTCACTAGGTAACAAAGGACCAATTCATTCCCTTATAAACTTGGAAATAAAGGTAAAGAAGCAAGCATTTAACCTATATGAGCTGCACAAGTAACCAGACAACACAAGAGGAAAACTGTAACAGTATTCAAACAATTAAATGAAAAACAAAAGAATTCAAAAGTATCACCATTTTGAAAACCCAATGAATTAATATACATATGTATTAAGCTCCAACAACTGCTAACATTACAAAAAAAAGACAAGATATTAAGAAAGCAAGTCTCTGGATCCAGCTGCCAATTTGCAGAGAATACAGAGAAAAGAGGAACATGTTGAACTGTAATATGAATTTGGAACCAGAAGAATCAAGACTGTGGGAAACTCTTCAGGTCAATTGGCTTCAGTTCTTCAACAGATAAATAGAAAGAAAAGAAAGAGACGGAGGATGGCGGGTGCCTGGGTGGCTCAGACAGTTAAGCATCTGACTCTTGATCTCGGCTTTGATCATGATCTCATGGTTTGTGAGATTGAGCCCCAAGTCTTGGGATTCTCTATCTCCCTCTCTCTCTGCCCCTCCCTCGCTTGCTCTTTCTCTAAATAAGAAAGAAAGAAAGAAAGAAAGAAAGAAAGAAAGAAAGAAAGAAAGAAAGAAAGAAAGAAAGAGAAAGAAAGGAAGAAAGAAAGAAAGAAAGAAAGAAAGAAAGAAAGAAAGAAAGAAAGAAAGAGAACCTATCAACTTAAAGACACATCAAATTGTTTTTTTGGTTTTTTAAACAGGCAAAACTAAACTGTGGTATCTAGGGATGTACAGTTGGGTGTAAACTATTTTTAAAAACATAACAAAGTGGTTACTATAAGAGGATAATCACTACTCATGAGGATAAGGAGAGACTTATGACTGAATTGAGGCATGTAGAAGGGGCTTTTGGGGCGTGTGGAAGAGTTCTTTCTATTTCTTCATCTGGGTTGTAGTTACAAGGGTATTCACTTTACAATAATTTCCTAAGCCATACATTTGTTCTGTATGGATTTTTCTGTATGTGTTTTATATTATAATGAAAAGACCTATTGCATAAACAAACAAATAAATGTAAATGTGTTACTCCCCAGCTTAAAACTTTCCAATGGCTTCTCACTCCAACTAAAATCGAATTTATACTTCCTACTATGACTTACAAAGCACTACATGATATGGCTCTTGACTATATTTCTACCTTATCTCCTCCACACTCCATTCTGCTCTAGTCACGGTGGCATTCTTGCTCTTTCTCACAGCCACTAAATTAATTTCTCCATCAGAGCCTTTACACTTGTTTCCTCTATCCAAGACATTCTTCTTCCAGATCTTTGGATAGCTCCCTGAGTCATTTCACAGAAGTTTCAAACATCACTTCAGAGAGGCTTTCCTTGACCAATGTATTTAAAACAGCTCCCTACCTCCTCACCAGACATTCTGTATATCCTTACTCTGTTTTATTTCTTATTTATATTTGTCTACTTGTTATCTTCTGTGTACTCCACTAGACTATAAATTCCACCAGGGCAGAGATTCAGTCTGTTTTGTTTGCTGCTTAATCTCCAACCTGTAGAACAACACCCAACACATAATAATACAAAATAAATATTTTTGAGTGGCTGAATGAATGAATGAATTTCTTATACTGCTTCTCAGTGGTTTTTTTTTTGTTTTTTTTGTTTTTTTTTTAAATTTTAATGTTTTTATTTATTTTTGAGACAGAGAGAGATGGAGCATGAGCAGGGGAGGGGGAGAGAGAGAGGGAGACACAGAATCTGAAGCAGGCTCCAGGCTCTGAGCTGTCAGCACAGAGCCCGACGCGGGGCTCGAACTCACAGACTGTGAGATCATGACCTGAGCCGAAGTCGGACACTCAACCGACTGAGCCACCCAGGCGCCCCGCTTCTCAGTGTTTTCTAACACACAAGATTAGGGAGCACTTCCCAGGGTCTTTCTGATGCTAACATCTGATGCTAAAAATGTATATTCTGGACACCCAATAAAAATGTCAGAAAGTGACTTCCATTACCACACACCCTACTCGCAGTTATACTTTATCCTTTGTTTACCAAGAAACAAACAATAGTCCAACAGAGACGACTTGCCTTCCCTTAATGGACTTCCATACAAAGACAGGTGTTTATTGGATCATGTACCACCAAAGTTTTTATCATTTATGTGGTTTTTCTTTGAGTATCTTTCTTTTCAAAACTGGTCACACCCAAACTTATCCAGTAAGTCCTACTAATTGCCTGATCTAGAGGAAAGGGAGAAGTCAGAAGAGACATAAATAATTCTGAGATCCTTTCTTCCTGTTTCTCCCTGAGGGCAGGCTCAGTATGATTGCAACAATTATTGAAGATATATGTCTAGTCAAGAAAAAAACTCAAGTTCACAGAAAGAATATACAAAAGAACTCAGGTACGAAGATGGGTTAATGATCTATGGAGTAGACAACAGCAGCACCCATAATCTGGAAAAATGAAAACAAAATACAAAAAAGTAGAGGGAAGAGAAAAAAGGATCTAAGAGAAAGTCAAGAAAAAAGAAACAGGCCCTCATCCATTCCTAATCCTTCTAATTTCATCAGACCAATTTTAGGTTGACCCAAATACATACCTCTGCATCTGAACAGTGGAGCTCGGCCCATTCTGTACATCTCCTTGGCCAAACTGGCCATAAGCAGCCTGGCCACAAGGGGCCTGTGCTGTTGAGGCTGGAGGTGCCTCTGAAGAAGGTGGGGCTCTTGACACACCTGAGGGTAAAGGACAGAAACTAAGCAATTGGGAAATAACTTTCTTCTCCACCCTGAGCAAGGAATATAAAGCAAGAATTAATAAGCTCAGAGCTTCACTGGCCCAGTGCCACAGCTTTGATATCAAAAGGATACCATGAACATGCAACTCCAGCTACAGCAGATTCTGAACATGGACGCCCAGTCAGAGAGTCTCCATTCTTCTAGACAGATATACTACACGTGAAGCTGTAACTAGAGCCACAAGAACATAAGGGCTTCCTGCAATCACCATACACTTTCATACAATCCAGGACAGTCTAATGTTCTTACCCTAGACAAAAAGTCAACTCTTTAAAAAAAAAAAAAGATTTTATTTTTAAGTAATCTCTACACCCAACATGGGGCTCAAAGTCACAACCTCAAGATCAAGAGTCACATGCTCCACTGACTGAGTCAGCCAGGTGCCCCAAAAAGTCAACTCTTTTAAGGAAAAGATCCTACTCCAGAACTCAGAAACTTTGAACATATGAGAAAGGTAGTACCGAAGGTGATCAAGTAATAAACTGAACTAATTTGTAAAGACAGGCTCCTGTTGGGGAGACTATTCTGCCAACCTCTTTTTCATATATTCTACTTATCCTAACCATCCACTTCTAAGTGTTGACATTCCCAATATCACATGGCTCAGGAAAGTAATCTCAGGTTGGAGACTCTGCCCAGTGGTTCAGTCAGGACAGCTGACTTGCCATCTCACTAGTGCTGCCACCTTTGTCTTCACAAAAGCTGTACCCCAGCCCTTTTGCTCCTCAGAGCTTCTATCAAAGCTATTTCTACTACCCCCGACCATCCTTTCTGAATACTATCCCCAACCATCCTTCCCACATGAAATGCAGGGAATTAGTTACTCGGCACATCACTTTGGAAATGTTGCTGACCCCTGTTTAAACAATTGTTTTTCTTTTGCTCTGTTACTCAATAGAGATTAGACAATTAGACAGTTTAGAACCTGCCTACAGGTTAATTAATCTGAACCCGTTCACTAGCCATCCCAGAACCAGATAGGTTTTCCTTTCAATAATAAAACTTCCCATTGAGGCAATGCCAAACTCCATCCTGATAAGCCAGGACATGACAGATCAGAGGTGGACTCTGTCCAGCCAAAGTCTCAACCCAGAATAAGGCTCTTCCAAAGACCTGAGACCTAATCTCACCACTTGACAATTTTTTTTTCTCAAAATCATAATTAAAGCGGTAATACTTCATTCATTTCCCAAATCTTACCTATGCTTTCTTGGTGCCTTCTTTTTCCCATATCCTTGTATGGAATTTACTATCTTAAAAAGTTATGCATAAAGCATTTGGCATTAACTCTTCAGCTAGCCTAACCAAAGATCTGCTGTTAACCATTTCCCAAAAAGCCTTATGGACAGTCTGTAGAGTACCAGCTGCTCTTCTTGAAAAAGCAATGTAAAAGGCAAACACTGATCCTAAGGCAGCAGATTAGTCTTCTCTTATTGTCCTGATATTACAGAGCATCTAAGAAGCAGAGGAAACTCAAGCAAAGGCAAAAAATGGTATCAACAGAAAGATATGAGAAGCGCCAAAATTTAGACACACAAACACCACACTTTTTATCCACGAATTAGTTTCCCATGTCCCAGAGTCATTTATAAATAGAACCATTAATCCAATGACAGGTATTACCAACATACATGAAGAACAAGTGATTTCAGGGAGACTTTAGGTCAACAGGAAATATTCAATCCTGGTCACAGGCTCTGAAAGAGCTGTGACCACAACCTTTCCATCCAGCTGTGAACAAAGCAGCCAGTTGAGGCTATACATACAGGATGACACTCACATGAAATGAACTGCCACTGAACCTGGAAGATGTGCTTCCATTAGATGTCTTAAGGCAGAACTTATGTAAAAACAGGGAAGGGAAGACTGCCCACAGAGTTCTCGTAACTGAGAGCCAGAGGCATGTTCCTCAATCCCAGTCATCCCAACTCTCTAGGCAGCTTCCATAAGGCAATACGACACAGCTTGAACACTACTGATTCCCCTCCTAAGCTCAAAGGAAACTTGGAAACATACCTGGGGGAGGTGTTTGCTGATAGCCTGGTACTGGGCCATTGTAGGCTCCATAGGAAGTTGGGGGTGCTGTGGACCCTGGTTGCCCACCATAGCTAGACTGATGATACCCTGGGTAGACAGGCTGGGGCTGCCCAAATGGCGGCACAGGTGGAGCTGACTGGTTGACGTTCATTATGAGTGCATCCCCAACTTGGTCTCACCTAATAGATGAGAGAGAAGAGAGATATTAGTCAAAATCAACTTCCTAAAGAGAGAACAACTATTCAGGGTAGAAAGTATAGATAAAAAAAGGACTGACCTTATCAGGCAGTTATCAGCCTAATTGTTCCCATACTACCACAAGATCTTTGTAATTTTCTGCCCCAGCCAGTAGCCACATTACCTCCTCAAAGTAAGGATTTGTTACTGTGAACCCCATGCTTTGTCACTGCCAGGAGGGTATAAATTTCAACTTCAGATAGGCCCCATTGGAATGGGGAATAGCCTCCATTCCCCAGTGGTATGATTTCTAGTGTCTAGTCACACAAGGAGTCCTGCCACTGATGAACTACTGTGATATTATAAGTAAATGAAACAATGTTCCCACTTTCCATTCATTCACCCTAGCATCCATTCATTCAACAAACACTGAATACCCTCTAAAGTGCTAGTCATTTTCCATCACTCAGGCTACACATACAAAACAGATCAGTTAAATTCCCTCCTTCTCAAAAGACAAATTCTAGAGTAACTGATCAGAGAAATAAATTCTTTGGCTGAACTGCAATAATTCAAATGCTACTCCATCCCCAGTCTTTCCACCAAAAGAATGTATGGATTTGAAAACTAAAGCATTAAAATCATTAAATGCAAAGGACACCCAAAACTCTAGCAAGGTAACAGACACCAGTAAATGCAGGCCAGGAACAAAAACTTCTCACAATAACCTAGGAAAACAGTTCAAGGATCAATGACAAAGATTTCATGTAAAAAGACCATTCACCTATCCTTCAAGCAGAGGGACTTCAAGCAGATTTGGAGTATTCCAAATCCCATCACTTCTCCCAACTATCCCGTTTCTGCTCTCCTTATGTTTGTCATGAATATAGGCCACCACTAAAATTATGACAATCTCACCCAGCAACAGAGGAATGAATGTGAGAGTCTTTCCGGGGTCCTTCCAAGAACAAGACTATCTGATCACATCTGAACGCCTTATCATTCAACTACCCTATACACAGATGGGGCACAGAAAGCAGGAGAGTTCACAGATGCTGTAGTGGAACAATGGGCCTCTCCCATTTGCTAAAGAGGGTCATCTTGATAATAGAAAAGCTGAGCTGCTCCTGGGCTAGAATTGTTTAATCTTAAACCCATCTCAGGAGCTGTTCCTCCAAATCCTAAACCTTGCACAGGTCACAAACACTAAGCTTGACAGATGTCCCCTGCCCCTGTATCTTCCTAAATCAGTGTGGGGGCGGGGAACGGAGGAAAGGAGCTTCTTCGCCAGGAAATAATCTCACACCCAAGAGTTTGGAGTAAGGCTCAAGTCTGGACTTCATTCTGGGTAGACAGCCGAGGGTGACAACCCAGGGGGCGGGGCAAGCTTCCTAGAACTCTGAAGGTAGTCGAGCTGTGGAGGCTGGGAGCGCCAGGAATCAAGACCAAGAAGTCAAGCTAGCTTCTCGGGCCACGACGAGAGGGCTGGTCCATTAAGCATGGAGATCGAGCGTCTCGCGCCCTTCAACAGGCTTGGGGCAGGAAGCGGGAGCCGGAATCTGGGCCAGGAGGAGAGAAGGGAGGGTCTAGGACTGATTCAGGATTGTGGATGCGTGAGGTGAGGGTCTCTCTCCGTGCCCCGCCCCCAGGCTCCTCCCTTCCTTCTCGGACGGGACCCCGATGAGGCCAGTGATACCCCGGCTTCTCCCCTGCTGTCCTACCCACCAACCTCCCGATGCCACTCCTCACCCGGCTCCAGATCCAGGTTCGACTTCGTTCCTAACGTCAAGGATCCCAGGCCCAACTTCCGGTTCCGAGGGGGCCTGAGCGTCGCCCCCGGAAGCTCCTCCCCCACGCTCCAGGGCCGGACACTCCTTCTGCCACGTCTGCAGTAGATGCGCGCGCAAGAACCCGGATGCCGCGCATGCGCCACGGCCTCTCCCGTCGTGGCTGCAGCCTGAGAGCCTCCGCAGGTTCTAGTGCATTTCTGCCTTTTTACCCCGCTCCCCGTTCTGATCACGTTATGGTTCCACTAGCTGAGATGCGATTGAGAGTGACGCATTAGTGACCTCTAATCTAGATCCTGCAGTCACTTCCTGCTGACCCCTGGCCCCATTGATTTCCGTCTATGAAGTTGCTCTTACGACTTTCGCTGGTCATAAGATGTGCGGAACTATTATGGTAAAGAGTTCTAACTCGGCTTTCAGGCTTCATGTGTTCGTGTTCTGGCTTAGCTGCTGACCAGCTTAGGCAACTATCTCTGCCTTAGTTTCTTTCATTTTTTAAATGAGAGAATACTGAATGCCCTTATATTAATAGCTTCTTGAGAGAATGTAATTAGACACGTCACACAGGTTGCTTGGCACCATAGCAATCACTCAGTAAATGTCAGATATTACTAGTTAACTTTTTTAATGTTTATTTATTTTGAGAGAGCATGAGGGGGGAGTGGCAGGGTGGGAGAACAGAGATCTGAAGCAGGCTCCGTGCTGACAGCAGAAAGCCCCATGTAGGGCTCAAACTTAACCAATGGTGAGACCGTGACCTGAGCTGAAATCAAGAGTCCCACATCTGGGGCGCCTGGGTGGCTTAGTGGGTTAAGCGTCCGACTTTGGCTCAGGTCATGATCTCGCAGTTCGTGGCTTCAAGCCTTGCGTCCCTGCGTCGGGCTCTGTGCTGACAGCTCAGAGCCTGGAGGCTGGTTTGGATGCTGTGTCTCCTTCTCTTTCTGTTCCTCCCCTGCTCGCGCTCTCTCTCTCAAAAATAAATAAAATTAAAAAAAAATGTTTGAGTCCCACACCCAATTGACTGAGCTACCCGGGTGCCCCAGTTAACTTTTTTTTTTTTTTTTTTTTTACGTTTATTTATTTTGAGAGAGAGAGAGAGTGGGAGAGGGGCAGAGGGAGAGAGAATCACAAGCAGGCTCCACACTGTCAGCACAGAGCCGGAAGCAGGGCTCAAACTCATGAAGGCGAGATCATGACCTGAGCCTATATCAAGAGTCACCCAAGCATCCCTACTTGTAGGGTTTTTAAAAATATACGTGGCCTCACTTAATCCTTTCAATAATAGTTCATTTAATTTTTTTTTTTTTTTTTTTTTTTGAGCACTGCTGTGTACTAAGCCATGTTCTTGGTTCTGGGACTACATAGTGAACAAAAGTTCTTGCTCTCTTGTTGACAGTAAATAACAGCTATTCTGAAGCAGGGAGTGGTTCATTCATTGAAAAAAAAATGCACTTATAGTCTGTGCTGGAAGCTATATTAGGCATTGAGCATGCTTTAATAAACAGGAAGGTTGTTTTTGTCCTCAGAAGTTGAGGTCAGTGGTTCTCCAAGTGTGATCCTGAGATCAACAGTATCAGTATCACTTGGAAACCTGTTAGAAACACAAATATCAGACTTGCCTTAGACATACAGAATCAAATTTTGGAGGTGAGACCCAGTGAGCCATGGCTTAATAGGCCCTCCAAATGACTCCATAGCACACTGAAGATTGAGATTTACTAATCTAGATTAGTCATTTGCCAAATTCTGTTAACATGTGTTGAGCACCTTGTCTTAGGCTGTGCCCTCTACTAAGTGTTTTCACAAAATTTATCCTCTGACACCAACTCTCATATCAACATAGGAAAGGAGGTATCTTCTGTCTTGCTTAAAGTTGCACTCCCAGGGGCACCAGGGTGTCTCAGTTGGCTAAGCATCTGACTCTTGATTTTGGCTCAGGTCATGATCTCATGATTCGTGAGTTTGAGCCCCACATGGGGCTCTGTGCTGACAGTGCAGAGCCTACTTGGCATTCTCTTTCTCTCTGCACCTCCCCTGTTGACGCTCTCTCTCTCTCTTTCTCTCAAAATAATTAAACTTAAAAAAAAAAGGTTGCACTCCTAGTATGTGGTAAAGTCTAAATCCATAGTTTCTTGAGGATAGAGGCTGATGTGTTGCATTATACTGGTTTCTGTGTCCCCACTCTTGTTTCTCAATTGGCTGCACATTAGAATCATCTGGGGCTTTTTAAAATGCCAATACTGGGGCGCCTGGGTGGCTCAGTCGGTTAAGCGTCTGACTTCGGCTCAGGTCACGATCTCACGGTATGTGAGTTTGAGCCCCGCGTCGGGCTCTGTGCTGACTGCTCAGAGCCTGGAGCCTGTTTCAGATTCTGTGTCTCCCTCTCTCTCTGACCCTCCCCCGTTCGTGCTCTGTCTCTGTCTCAAAAATAAACGTTAAAAAAAATTTTTTTTAAATAAATAAATAAAATGTCAATACTAGGTGTCAAAGCAATAAAATCATAATCCCTAAGGCTGAGGCCTGGGAATTACTATATATAGATCATAAATAAATAAGTAAATAAATAAATGTAGGTCATTTCATATACAATCATTAATCCTACTGTCTTATTTTAGGGAACCAGTAGCTTTAAATTTTTTCCAGGTGAGGGGCACCTGGCTAGCTCAGTCGGTAAAGCATGCAAGTCTTCATCTTGGGATTGTAAATTCAAGCCCCACATTGGGTGTAGAGATTACTTAAACATAAAATCTTTAAAAAAATTTTTTTCCAGATGATTCTAATGTGCACTCAAGGTTAATTGAAAGCCACTGGTATAGCACAATGGCTGATTTGTAGCTAGCACTCAATAAGTGTATTTGAATAGTGAGTGAAAGGATATTTTAGATACTCTTTTTACTGATGAGGTCAAGTATCTGCCTGAGATCACACAACTAATAAATGGTGAAACAAGATTCCAAGTCCATTTTAGACACTAAATCCCAGTGTTTTCTATGACTACATCATACACCAGGGCAAACCGCATTTAGCACATGAGTAGAACAGCTATTCCAGGAAACTCTGTAGCCTTTGATAACTATTCTTACACCACCGTAATGTTATGATTTATAACAAAAAGATCTCTTAGAGTACATTCATACGATGGAAACCTAAAAATAAGTAGAGATTTTATTATTAACATGTGTTGGCATGTTTATGCACACTATCTGTCCATCTGTCCATGACCACCTGTGCACTGTAAGACGTTATTTAATTTAGCCAACATTCATTGAGCACCCTTCACATCAGGCATTGCTCTCTGGACTGTTGACGGACTGTTGCACATAGTCCTTTCAAATTTCTCACAGTCTATGAGGAAGACAGGCATATAAACAAACTACAATATTGGCTGAGGAATGCAGTTAAAAAAATATATGAACAAGGTACATATGTTGCCAAAGGAAGGAAGGATTAATTCTATATGAAGGAAGTGGGGAGATGGGCAGAAATTAGAATTCCTCTACGTTGCCCAGCACTGCACATTAAGAATCATCTGTGGTGCTTTTTAAAATGGCAATACTAGGGGCACTCGGGTGGCTCAGTTGGTTGAGCATCCAACTTCAGCTCAGGTCATGATCTCAACAGTTTGTGAGTTGGGGTCCCACACTGGGCTCCCTAATCTCAGTGCAGAGCCCATTTCGGATCCTCTGTCCACCTCTCTCTCTGCCCCTCTACTCGCATGCTCTCTCTCTCAAAAATAAATAAACATTAAAAGTAAAATAAAAAATAAAATGGCAATACTAGATGCAACAACATGGATGGATCTAGAGGGTATAATGCTAAATGAAATAAGTCAATCAGGGAAGGACAAATACCATATGATCTTACTCATATGTGGAATTTAAGAAGTGAAACAGGGGCGTCTGGGTGGCTCAGTGGGTTCAGAGTCTGACTCTTGATTTTAGCTCAGGTCATGCTCTCACAGTTTGTGAGACTGAGCCACACAATGGGCTCAGCACTAATAGCACAGAGCCTGCTTGTGAGCAGAGAGTGAGAGAGCCTCACTCTCTCTGCTCTTCCCCTGCTCTTTTCAAAATAAATAAATAAAAACTTAAAAAAAAAAGAAGCAAAATAAATGAACAGAACAAAAAGTCAAACAAGAACACAGACTCTTAAATATAGAGAACAAACTGGGGGCGCCTGGATGGCTCAGTCGGTTGACCATCGTCGGACTTTGGCTCAGGTCATGATCTCATGGTTCGTGAGTTCAGCCCCGCGTCGGGCTCTGTGCTGACAGCTCAGAGCCTGGAGCCTGCTTCAGATTCTGTATCTCCCCCTCGCTCTCTGCCCCCTCCCCTGCTCGTGCTCTGTCTCTCCCTCTCTCAAAAATAAATATAGAGAATAAAATGATTGTTGTCAGAAAGGAGGTGGGTGGAGGAATAGGTGAAATAGATGAAATGATGAGCACTGAGTAATGTATAGAATTGCTGAATCACTATATTGTACACCTGAAATTATTATAAAACTGTATGTTAACTATACTAGAATAAAAATAAACCAAAAAAATAAATTAAACATTTTTTAAAAAAGAGAAAAATGTATAGAATTTATACAAAGAAACTTTAAAACACTTCTGAGGAATATAAGATCAAAACAAGTCTAAAGGCATTCCATTCATTCATTCAATAAAAACCAAGCACTTACTATATGCCAGGCATTGTTCCAGGTTTTGGAGATACAAAATTGAACACAACAGAGAAATCCTTGCCAGTTAGGAACTAATATTCCAGTGGGTAGCAAAACCTAGCATCAAAAATATGTCAATTCTCCCTATGTTAATCTGTAAAGTTCACAATACCAATAAAAATGCCAATAAGATTCTTTCAGTCCCAAGATATATTTAATAATATTGCAAAAATGGAACATTTATCCTTGCAAAGATGCTGTAAAAAAAAAAAAAAATGTATCCCCAGGGGTACCTGAGTGGCTCAGTCAGTTGGGCAGCCGACTTCGGGTTAGGTCGTGATATTGTGCTTTGTGACTTACGTCCCCGTGTCAGGTTCTGTGCTGACAGCTCGGAGCCTGGAGCCTGCTTTGGATTCTGTATCTCCGTCTCTCTCTGACCCTCCCCCGCTCACACTCTGTCTCTCTCTCTCTCTCAAAAATAAATAAACATTAAAAAAATTTTTTTAATTGTGTTCCCAAAGTATACCTGTTTAACATTGCTATTAAAGAATAGAGAGCCTGCCCTGAGTGAGGCATTGGAGTTATGACTCAGTATTACACTACCAATCGTTCCTCCCCAAGAGGGATTATAAAAAGAACCAGATACCCCGGAAGCATGAGCCTGGAGTAGGAAGGTTGGCAAAGCCTCTGTGTCTGCCTCCCAGACATTAGTCAGAGTCTGGATCTGCTTGGCTACACCAAAGGAAAAAAAGAAGAAAGAGAGGGAAGGAGAGAGGGAAGAAAAGAAAAGAAAAGAAGAGAAGAGAAAAGAAAAGAAAAGAAAAGAAAAGAAAAAAGAAAAAAAGAAAAGAAAAATGGAAAAGCATAGACATAGAGCATTCAGAACCCATTATTAGACCATCTTAGTGTTTTGTAGTACTGGTTTACATAAAATAAAGGTATGGCATAAGCATTGTATTTTGTTCTGTAAAACTCTTGCTGTCTAAACATTCTTGCCTGATTGTTTATTTAAACAGTATATTTAGGGGCGCCTGGGTGGCTCCGTCGGTTGAGCATCTGACTTCGGCTCAGGTCATGATCTCATGGTCGGTAGGTTCGAGCGCCGCATCAGACTCTGTGCTGACAGCTCAGATCCTGGAGCCTGCTTCGGATTCTGTGTCTCCCTCTCTCTGCCCCTCCCCCACTCATGCTCTGTCTCTCTTTCTCTCTCTCTCTGTCAAAAATAAACATTAAAAAAATTTTTTTAAGTATATTTTGGCTTACACTAGACAAGACAGTTATTTCTAAGTTTTGGCAAGTCCCAAAAATTCAGGGGCTAAATGAACAGGGAATCACAAAATGGACAATTGCAACCATTGCTGAAAGTGGGGAAAAAAATAAAATGACAATACTAGGTACCAGACCAATAAAATCTGAATTCCTAAAGCTGAGGCCTGGGAATCATTATATATATATATATACGTTAATAGATTATTTCATTATACAATCATCTAATCCTATATGCTGCCTGTTATTTTAGGAAACCAGTAGTTTTAGTTTTAAAAAGCTACATTGCCCTCAGCACTGCAACGGGATATGGATCTCCATTTTGATTAACAGGTAAATTCATACAGCAAGATGAAGGAGGCGCTCTTCTGGGTATCTTGTGAAATTGTGGAACAAGCCCAGCCATTTCTTGCCATGGAACTGAAGCCCACGCTGCTGCTGCCACTTGAAAATGAGCTTTGGAGGAAAGCAGTTGGGATTAGTCCGTGATCCTATTAGGGAAGGCATAGTCCCTGAAAGTGTATATATTAGTTAGAGCTAGTACTCTGAGTCCTGAGTAAAAGGCTCATGCAGGAGAACTGGGGAAAGGTGAGGGCATAAGTTTTGACTATAATTAGCTTTGGGAGTAATACAGCTGGGGGAGGGACGGGAGTACAGCCGGCAACTATTTTGAGCACAGCTCCGATTGACAGGACACGTGTGCTGGACTGTACTGATCCCAGGGCCAAGTTGCCTGCCTGTGGTGTGTGGTGTGGGGGGGAAGGCCTGGGGCAGCAGGAGCAGGACAGCCATACAGACAGGCCGGACGGGGTACCAGCGCCTCGACTTCTCTCCCTGGGACACTGTCCAAACTCCGAGGGCCATAGGCCAAGCTGAGCGATGGGTGCTGAGGAGGAGGTGCTGGTCACATTGTCAGGGGGAGCCCCCTGGGGCTTCCGACTTCAGGGGGGGGCCGAGCAGAGGAAACCTTTACAGGTGTCCAAGGTAAGGGAGAGCCCCTATTATTGAGGTTTCAGGGAAAGGGGAACCCAGGGGAATGTGGGAAGAGTCATGTGGTGGCCTTTAGGGGAGAAGTGGGAGGCTGTGAAGAAGAGGAGTGGGGGTGGGCAGGTGGGCAGGTGGGCAGGTGGGCAGGGAAGCATGCTCATCTGGTGGGAGGAGTAGTGTCTGAGCACAAGCTTCTTGTAGGGGGCTACTAGAAAAGAATTCCTGGTTTCTGGGAGCAGAAAAAAAGAAAGTTCCTGAGGCACCATAGTAGCAGAGGTCCTGTTCTGACCATCCAGTCTTTGCTCTCCTGAGTCTGTGCCTCTGCTCCAAATTCCAGGAATATAGGGAAGGTTCTAATTTTTCTTTAAATTGATATGTGACGAGCTGAGGCTGTCTTACCCAGCCCTACCCTACCCTGCCCTGCCCTGCCCTACCCTGCCCTGCCCAGGCCCTCACTGCCCCTCTTTCCCTTCACCAGACCCTTTCTCTCCCTATGCAAGACTTTTTAGGTGCTAGGAGGATTATGGCATGATCTGGCCTGTCAGATGAAGCTGTTATCTGTTTGGTTTCACCTCACAGGCTTAGTTTTCTCAACCATAAAATGTGGGTAATAGCGGTACCTACTTCATTCTAAGGATTAAATGCAATAACACATGTGGAGTGCTTGGCACCATACCTAACATTTAGTAAGCACTCAATAAATGATAGCCATTATTACTAATATTATTATTTTCACATATGTACATGTGTGTGCACGCATGGCACACATATACACAACCACATTCTCCCAGAATCTGCTGGACTCCCTCCAATCTGGAACACCGTTCTAAAATCCTGACCGTGTAGGCAATGGCCCCTGAGATTCCAAGGCCTAGAAGAGAACTACTGGCTAGTAAAGATATTGCCCTTGGAGGGAAATCTTTAGGTGATACAACTGCCATTCCCAGTACCTCCCCTCTGTAGTTTGCCCCCAGCCTCTTTGATGGGGTAATATGATGTATTACTCCCTCCAGTCTGCACCTTCTTCCCTCTTGATAGGCTTCCTCAACTATAGCTCCATACCCCTCCCATTTCTTACCCTGCAAAATATATCCCCTCCACACATAGGTCCTTCCTATCCTGATTCCTTTCATTCTATTCCCACTTGGAGCCCTCCCTCATCTGCTATCTCTCCTCCCAACACCTTCTCAGATCCGAAGACGGAGCCAGGCTGGCAGAGCAGGACTCCGAGAGAGGGACCAGCTTTTGGCCATCAATGGGGTCTCCTGTACCAGCCTCTCTCATGCCAGTGCCATGAGCCTCATTGATGCCTCAGGGAATCAGCTTGTTCTCACTGTGCGGCGGTATGGAACCCTCTCACCTCAGCCCACCCTCATCCCCCTAGTCCAGGGTTTCCAATGTCTATCCCAGCTTTGTGTCTCACTGCCCTGGCTTCAGCTACTATTAAGTACCCACTTCTTGTAAGTCTGGGCTGGAGTATAAATGTTTGTACATGCCTCCCAGAGGGCTTCAGTGTATCTGCAATTAAGGGATGGGGGTGTCGAGCAGGTATTTGAGTGTGTAGGCCTACTTCAACCCCTTGCCTGTCTCCTCGTCATCACATCTCCCTCTAAGCCCCTGTCCACTTACAGCCCTTCAAGCACATATGCCTCCCAGTTTGTCTTCATATCCCCACTCTTCCCAGCCCACTCGTTCAACCTATAGGCCAGTCACCTCTCTCCTCCTTTCCTTCCTTCTCCCATCCCCTCTAGATCTCTCTAACTGTCAGTTATCCAGCCCAGTTCTTAAGTACTGTCCTCTTTCCATCCAGGGTAGAGGATGAGGGGCCTGTGCGGTCTCCATCCCCTGGTGAGCTTCAAGTGTTGTCACCCTTATCTCCACTGAGTCCTGAGCCTCCTGGCGCTCCAGTTCCCCAGCCTCTTCAACCTGGGAGCCTCCTCTCACCCCCTGACAGTGAGGCTTACTACGGAGAGACAGACAGTGATGCTGATGGACCTGCCACCCAGGAGAAACCCCGCCGACCCCGCCGCAGAGGCCCCACAAGGCCCTCCCCTCCAGGAGCCCTACCTGATGAGGTCTACCTATCTGACAGCCCTGCAGAGCCAGCGCCTGCCGTAGCTGGCCCTCCCAGTCATGGTGACAGCCGTGTGAGCTCCCCATCTTGGGAGGATGGGGCAGCCCTTCAGCCACCCCCAGCTGAGGCCCTGCTGTTGCCCCACGGCCCCCTCAGGCCTGGCCCTCATCTTATCCCTATGGTGGGGCCTGTTCCCCACCCAGTGGCAGAAGACCTCACTACCACCTACACCCAGAAGGCCAAGCAAGCCAGTGAGTGCCTGAACCCTTTTTCCCTAGCCAGAATCCTTCAATCTGAACCCTAAATCTACCCCTCCGTAACCATGCTTTATGCTTCTTTTGGATATAGGCTTGGGGACAAGTGGAGAAGAGTGATGAGTAGGAGAGAAAAATAATTATTCTCACAGTCCCCATTATTTTTACTGTTCGAACCAGTGTGGCAAAATGTGCAGGTGGTTCAACCCAACCCAGGAACAAAGTAGGGAAGCTGGAAAGGGACATGAAATCAACAAAGGGTTTGCTTGTTGTTGTTGTTGTTGTTGCTATGATTTTGCTAAGTGTCAGGCAGACAGGGTGAGGGCAGAGTGAAGACATGATGCAGGGGAGTATCTGGAAGCAGGGCAGGAGCTTTTCAGTGTTAACTCCAGGCATAACATCAGAGCCACCTTTGACATTTGTAAATTCAGTTAGGATTCCTGGGACTGGGAGACTATGGGATAGTCATGAGATCCCTAGGAAGTGGCAGAGGGAGGGATCTTCGACTCCTTATCTCAGGCAAGAATGTGGGCCTGGGCAGAAAAAGCCTGTTCCACTTATCTCAAGCTCTTTGCTATTTTTGATGTGAGCTACAGAACAAGGTCTAAGGGTGAGCTTTTTCCCTGTCCCGTGCCTCTACCCCAGAGACCTTTGTTGTCACCTTGAAAATCTAGGATTACCCCTCTAGTTCTCATCTCTCATTTCTTCCCTCTACCGTTCTGATTCCTGGTCCATAGAACTTTATGTGCCTCAGTCTGGGACAGAGGCTAAGGACATTGATAAAATAGAGACTGACATCCCTGAGAATGTCCAATATCCCACAAAGAAATTCCAGATGCATGCCCAGGATCCCATGCTTATCCCCAATTCTCATTTTAGCACCCCTCCCTTCCTATCATGCTGGGTTAGACTGCAGTTAGTGGCTCAAGATATTTTTAGCCAAGCAGACCTCATTGTCCAGTGGGGTGGAGTTGGGGGAAGGGTAGGCAGGTGTCCATGTCCATCACACCGGGGCTTGTGGGGCAGCAGAGAGAAGGGAGGGAGGGGGCCAGGCTCAAAAAATAGCACAGTGAGCTCATTCAGCTGCCAGCTCTAGGGACAAGACAAAGGGGCTTTAAAAGGCGTGGGGGGTGGCTCAAGCTGGTCCTGCTCCAGCCAACACTGCATTTCTCAGCATGGAGAACTTTGAGCCCATCAGCCAAGAGCCCTTCAGCCAAGCCAGCTACAACAAAGCCCCAGACCCAACTCCTGAGCTCCAGGACCCATTCTACGCAGGTACTACCCTCCCATAGCCAAGAGAGTTCTGGGATCTAGACTGGAAGGGAATACATCAACAGCTTAGGAAGGGGTGTCTTTGGGAAAGGTCTTATTCCTTATTCCTTCCTCCTTTTTGACTTCTTTCTTCTCTTCTCAGGAGAGTTTCACTGCCCCTTTCTCAGAATGGGCTGATGCTATGGCTACATGTCAAAGGGGTTTGTGACCACATGAGCTTTGGAAAACTCATGGGGAGGGAATGTGTGTGAAAGAAAGAAGTATGAGTAATCTATAAATACATGAAGGCATGTATATGGGAGTCCATGGGAGGATATATGTGTGAACACGAAAGTGTCTGTATACATGTGTAGCTGGTGTCAAGAAGGCTTTAATAGTAATGGTTACTCACAGTGGGCCTTAGGGCTGCCATTAAATGCTAAATTTACCTACACTATCTCACTTAATCCTCATAGCAATCCTATGAGATAGCCATTATCATGCTCATTTACAGATGAGGAAACTGAACTTCAGTGAAATGAAGTAACTCTCCCAAGAACCAAAAACCTGAACTGAACTCTGGTTCCAGTGCCTATCTCTCATGCACAGTGCTATTCTGTGGTATAGACGTTGGGATGGGTGGAATGGAAGCCCTAATTAGAAAGGAGCTTGGTATCTTGAGTGGAAAGCAGATGGAATTTCAAGAATTTTTCAGGAGGAACTGGGGATCATGGATCAGAGTGTATCTGTGTCCAAGGCAGGGTCGTAGCAGCAGGGCATCCTCTCCCATTTCCTGGCCCCACCTCCTGGGCCCCACATGGCATAGGAAGCCCTGCCCAGGTTGCCCTTAGTACATAGTCCTTGTGTGCCTGCCTCTTAGTGACTGCCTGAGCTCTCTACCTACAAGGCTGACCCCCAAAGAAGCCCACCCCACTCCCACCACAGTTGGGTGGTGGTGGTGGGGGGAGGATATATTTAGCGGATGACCTCGAGGTATCCTAAAGATTTGGAGGGTTGCCTTGGTGAGCAGCACTCTGGCTTTTCCTGCATCTCAGATGTGAGGCTATCCCTGGCTGTGAGTATCAGGGGTGTGAGGCACAGAATAGTGCTCTGGTGGTTGGAAGGCCAATATCAGCTCTAAAATTTTGTCCAAACTACTAGTAACAGGGTCTCTGCAGGGGGAGCTCTGTGAAGAAGGAATATGCATGCGTGTGAATGTATTTGAGCGACTGTGCTTTTGTGTGGGTTCATGTGTATTTACATATGTTTATGTGAACTAGGGTGTACATAAGCTGGGGTATATACGAATGAGAGAGAAGAGTACATATGAGAAAATATGCCCATAGCTGGCCTTCACTAGACCCACATTCTTGCTGAAATGTGTGGTGGTTATTTCTATGAATGTGTATGATGTGGACTACATAATGGAGGTGGAAATGTGAATGAAGATCCTTGTTCCTAAGGGCCCTTTGTGTCCCTACCATAGGGGTAGGGGTAAGAAGAGGAGATAAGTCCCTAAGTTTCTGAGAAGCCCCCTAACATGGTCTCTGTAGTAGAAGGAAGTGTCCCTTCTCATGTTGTCTCTTCCTGGGACCTGCCTCATCTCCCTGGCTGCCATGGGAAGTGACTGTCCCTCACCTCCATTGCCAGCCAGGAATGGTGGGAGGCAGGGGAAGAATGTGTGGGGGGTGGGTAAGAGCTCATCTCCAGGAAAACAGAAGCAGAGTAGAGGGGAGAGAGGATAGGAGAGATGTGGTCAGAGCGGTGTGAGGACAGCCAACCAGAATCTGCCTTCCCTTCAACTGTCCTTGGTTTCACCTTTCACCTACCACTCTGCCCCCAAGTCAGAGGACTTTGCCACAGGCAAAAGACATTGTAGATCAGGCCAGTGAAAAGAGAGTAGGTGGGAGGGCTGAGGAAACTGGCTGGGATGTGGGGAATAGGACTAGAAGACGTTCACTGACCATTTTCCCTCCTGGCTTCCTCAGAACTGCAACGGGCAGAGAGCCTCCAAGAGAAGAGTGTGAAGGAGGCTAAGACCAAATGCCGCACGATCGCATCCCTTCTAACTGCAGCCCCCAACCCCCACTCCAAGGGGGTGCTTATGTTTAAGAAACGACGGCAGAGAGCCAAGAAGTACACCCTAGTGAGCTTTGGGGCTGCGGCTGGGACAGGTGCTGAGGAAGAAGACGGGGTTCCTCCAACCAGCGAGTCGGAGCTGGACGAAGAGGCCTTCTCCGACGCCCGCAGCCTCACCAACCAGTGCGACTGGGACAGCCCCTATCTGGACATGGAGCTGGCCAGGCCAGGCTCAGCTGCAGGAGAGGGCCAGGGCCGGGGACTGGGAGGGCAGCTGAGTGAGGCCTCCGGCAGAGGGGTCCAGCTCTTTGAACAGCAGCGCCAGCGCACAGCCTCCAGCACCCAGGAGCTGGCACGGGATGGTCCAGCAGCCGTGCTCAATGGGCAGGGCCTGCAATCACCACCTCGGGCCCAGAGTGCTCCTCCGGAAGCAGCTATACTCGCATCCAGTCCTTCCCCAGCCCCTGTAGCCAGCCCCACCCCTTTCTTCCCAGGCAGTGGAGCTCCAACCCCGGCTCCAAACATCTTTAACCGGTCAGCTAGGCCCTTTACTCCAGGCTTACAAGGGCAGCGGCCAGGTACCACCTCGGTTATTTTTCGACCCCTAGCCCCCAAGAGGGTGAATGAAAGCCTGGGAGGTCTCAGCCCCGTCGCACCGCCCTTCCTGTCCTCTCAGGGGCCCACCCCTCTGCCCAGCCACGTGCCGGCCTCCGGTTCCCCCAGCACTCCACGCACCTCAGGCCCCGTGACAGCTACAAGTTCCCTGTACATCCCAGCCCCCAACCGTCCCGTAACGCCAGGAGGAGCCTCGGAGCCCCCCGCTCCGCCTACTGCCGCTGCCATGACCTCCACCGCTTCTATCTTCCTATCGGGACCTCTGAGACCAGCTGCGCGTCCAGAGGCTCCCGCCCCAGGCCCCGGGGCGCCTGAGCCACCCAGCGCTCGGGAGCAGCGCATTTCCGTGCCAGCTGCCCGCACTGGCATCCTCCAGGAGGCCCGGCGACGGGGGACCCGGAAGCAGATGTTCCGGTCGGGAAACGAGGAGACGAAGAACTCGCCCAACCCCGAGCTCTTGTCGTTAGTGCAGAACCTGGATGAAAAACCCCGAGCCGGGGGAGCGGAATCTGGTCCAGAGGAAGATGCTCTGAGCCTTGGAGCTGAAGCCTGCAATTTCATGCAGCCACCAGGGGGCAGGAGTTACAAGGCTCTGTCTCACGTGACGCCTAAAACCGCTCCTCCAATGGCTGCCAAGACACCGCCCCCAATGACTCCTAAGACTCCACCCCCAGTGGCTCCTAAGCCCCCTTCTCGTGGGTTCCTTGATGGGCTAGTGAATGGGTCAGCCCATTCGGCTGGAATCTCTGAACCAGCAAGGCTTCAGGGCAGGGGTGGGGAGCTGTTTGCCAAGCGGCAGAGCCGAGCAGACAGGTATGTGGTAGAAGCTACACCTAGTCCTGGCTTTAGCCCTGGCCCTAGGCCCAGAAGCCCTTCCCCTACACCATCACTGCCCTCTTCCTGGAAATATTCACCCAACATCCGTGCCCCACCTCCTATTGCTTACAACCCACTGCTATCACCCTTTTTCCCCCAGGGTGCTCGAACTCTCCCTAATAAGGCCCAATCCCAGGGTCCTCGGGCAACCCCTAAGCAGGGTATCAAGGCTCTGGATTTCATGCGGCACCAGCCCTACCAACTTAAAACTGCCATGTTCTGTTTTGATGAGGTTCCCCAGACTCCTGGCCCCGCCTCTTCAGGGCCCCCCAAAACTGCCCGAGTCCAGGAGATCCGCCGATTTTCCACTCCAGCACCCCAGCCCACTGCAGAACCCCTGGCCCCCACTGTTCTTGCCCCACGAGCAGCCACTACATTGGATGAGCCCATCTGGAGGTCAGAGCTGGCCTCAGCCCCTGTTCTTAGCCCAGGCCCTCCTCCAGAGTCTCCCAGGGGTCTTGGAACTTCCCCTAGCTCCTGTGGCTTCCAGGTAGCCAGGCCTCGGTTCTCAGCCACCAGAACTGGATTACAGGCTCATGTGTGGAGGCCAGGGGCAGGCCACCACTGAGTGGGGTACAGCTCCCAGGACCAAGGAGAGGTGGAACATCCTGTTCATAAAGTTGCTTCTCCAACCTATCCCATGCCCTCTCTCAGGCATCCGGAGGCTAAATTCCCTCCTGCCAGAGATAGTTTTGGAGTTGGTATCCCATCCTCCTGGCTCCCAACCTCCCTGCTGCTTTCCAACCTACTATCTCTGCTTTGTTATCTGTGCTTCCCTTTGTCTCTGTAGCTCCTTTTGTGGGTCTTTGTCTTTATCTCAGTCTCTCGACCCACACTCCTCCACTGGTCTCTCTTTCTCTACATTTGTGCTTTTCTCTGTGAGCCTCATTTTAACATTCAATGAGAAGCACACAGAGAAGTTACCAGTGAGACCTCAAGCAAGCTTACCATCAGGCAGGCTTCAAAAGGACTAAATTGATCCCTGCACTAAATCGCTCTCTACTCCTCCCTCTCATTTTCCAAGCTTGGCTGGCATATATCTAGGCATGTATGTGTACATTTGTGTATGTGCAAATGTGTGTGAGCACAGATGTGTTCTTATGTCTGAGGCAAGAGTAAGAGAAGAGGTCTAAATAAAGACCAAATCTGGGTCTTCCCCCTGTATTGATGAAAGAATGGTCAGATAGCCAGATAGTGGGGAGAAAGATGGACTGGACTCAAAGATCAGTGTCTGTAGCAGGGGTACAGCATCTTGTGAAACTCACAGATTATGAGAAGACTTGAAGGGCCAGAGCAGTTTGTAAGGGCTGAGTTATACCAGCTAGACCAGGAATAGAATTAAGAATTCTATTCATCAGGGGGTGCCTGGCTGGCTCAGTTGGAGTAGCAAGCAACTCTTGATCTCAGAGTCACGAGTTTGAGCCCCACATTGGTTGTAGAGATTACTTAAATAAATAAAAAACTTGAAAAAAAAACCAAATTCTATTCATCAGGATTTAAGAGCAACTTAAGAGACCCATGCTAAGCTATAAGGATCCAGGAAGTGGAAAAGAAAGACAAAGAATTTCTTCTGAGAATGAAAAAAAATCATTGGCTTCATTGCCTCATGCACCTAAGACAGAAAGGAGGGAGAAAAGTGCCATGGTGTGAGAAGTGACGCAGAAACCAGGAGCAGAGCAGAATGAATGAAATTAATTGAGCCACAGAGAGGAGCATGGGGAGGGAAAGAGAGACAGTAGAGGTGGGTTTCAAGAAACTCACTGTGTACAAGAGGGGGATTGGGGAAAAATTTGAGAGAGAAGAATGCATTTGTCAGAGTGAAGATGGATGATGGTAGGGGGATGTGAGAGTGTGTACTGAGTGTTGGAGGAATACGTGGTGTCTGTGCTACTTCCTTTGAGTCTGGCCTTCTGCCTTCTGCAACTTGTCATGATGACCTGGGAAAGGGCAAGGAAATACCCAGAGCCAAAACCTCTTTTCAGTCCTACCCCATCCCCCGAACCCTAGCTTTTGTTCCTTTCCAGCTTCTGGTCCTGATCTCTGATCCTAGATGGGTATGGACTCCCTTTTCACCACGACCACCACCAGTCAATCATGTTTGCTGCTTGATCTGGATTGATCGCTTCCTTTGCATATTGGGTGTGAGTCACAGTACTTTGGTTTGTGCACAAGAATAAACTTAAGCTCCAAATCTTCTGTTGCTGTCATCTCTTCTAGTTTTATTCCTAAATCCTAATTCTCTTCCATCTTTTCTAACCCTGATCTCCTGATTCCTGATCTTTCTCCATTCCTGCCCTATTTTTCATCCTTTACCCTTCACCCCCTAGTCTTTTGCTCTTCTTTAACCAGTTCTGTCCCACTCCAATTTAGCCACCTCCACCATTCCCCTTGGTTCTCACTGCCTGCATTCTCCATCCAGATACTCCCCTTTTCCATCTCCTGCTCCATACTTCCCAATCAAGGCCACAATTTCAGAACCAAGAGGAGTGGAAAGTCCCTCTGAGCTTTTGCCATCATGTCCTACCTCTCTGGAGGAAACGATGATATTTCCATGGGAAAGCAATGCCTGGAGGTGAAGATGGGATGGGAAAAGGAAGAAGAGAGGGTGGATCAGTGTGGATTGAGTTTCATATATAGCAGAAGGCACTAGAGGTAGGCTAGAAATTAAGGACTTCTGAGAAGGTAAGTGCCATTACTCCAGCAGGGGGCATATTTGTGCAAATAACCAGGCCCAGGACCCTGATGCTCCCAAGTACAGTCTTAGAATTCCAAAGGAAGGGCCCAGTGAGCATAGGTTGAATTTTGTCTTCATCCACCTGGTAGTTCTAGGTACTCAATCATAGCAGACAAAAATTTTGGGGTTTTTTTTGTTGTTGTTGTTGTTTGTTTGTTTTTGAGAGTAGGATGGTGGTGATGACAAAATCACAAGTTTGCCGTTCATGTTTTTTCTTCTAATTGCTTCTTTGGGTTGGGAGGGCATGGAGAAGGAGGACAAAAGATGAGAGAGATCTGGATGTTAAACTGGTCTGGGCAGAGGCCAACTAGAGGGGAGTAGGATGATCTTTCAGCCCCTAGGCTGAGCCTGAAATGTTCAGGACGGGAAAAGACAAGATCAGGAAGAGTGGAGAGCTCACAGAGTGACAGAAGGGCATTCCAGAAGCTGCAAAGTCACTTACTAAAGCAGCCACAATAGGATGGTGGTGGCTGCAACAGAGGTGCAGCGTGCAGCAGCAGCTGGTTCCAGAATCTGAGCAGGAGGTGGAAGAGGATGTAGGATGTTCATGCAGCTACTGAAGAAGGGACTGGGCAAATGACAGGATTCTTTTTTTTTATTTTATTTATTTAAAAAAAAATTTTTTTTTTAACATTTATTTATTTTTGAGACAGAGAGAGACAGAGCATGAACGGGGGAGGGGCAGAGAGAGAGGGAGACACAGAATCGGAAGCAGGCTCCAGGCTCTGAGCCATCAGCCCAGAGCCTGACGCGGGGCTCGAACTCACAGACCGCCAGATCGTGACCTGAGCCGAAGTCGGACGCTCAACCGACTGAGCCACCCAGGCGCCCCGACAGGATTCTTTTAAGGAAGCTCTCAAACTTATACCCTTGCCCAAGGGCTCCTCTGGAATAGTATGAATGGGACAATCTAGATCCTATTGGGTGTGTGCTCCTTTTGAGGAAAATCCCAAGTGGAAACCCTAGAGAGTAAGGACCTGGCAGGTTAGAAGCCTACCTGTACATCTCAGACACCAACATTTATCCTGCAAAACAGGCTGAACTGAGCACCCCAACAGCAAATGGGGACGAAAAGGGAGAAATTGGTCAAGTCTTCCCCACCTCATCTCTGACAGCATAGGAAGCACTGGATTTGGTTAATTTGGTCCCTTGTCCTGCCAAGATCTAGCTTTCCCAGAGGAAAGATCAACTCATCGAGGAACTTTTAAAACATTCTGAACAGATTTCCTTTCCCCAAACATAGCCCCTTAAGCCCTCCCACTCCCAAAATGTACCCATATAGTCCCTCCAGCTCCAGCCTGGATTGGTTCTGAGTGACTCTCCAGACATGTTCTCCAAATTCTTGCTCTCCAAATTCTTGTCCACTGTTTTCTGTTTGCTTCCTCTTTCCCTCACAGTTTTCAATTTTTCCCTGAATGCTTCTTTGGATCTCAGACTCTAGATGCCAAGAAAGGGGAGTCTGGGCAGACTGATCCCTGGCTCAGACAGCTTAGTGGGAGAATCCCAAAGGCTTTTCCTCTCCTTCCTGAGCCTCTGGGCAAGGAGGGCGGGATCTCGGTTCCAGGGTCTCAGTACCCCCAGTGCCATTTGAGCTGCTTGTACTCATCATCTCTATTAATAACTACCCTCCCTCCCCCACTGCCAGTGCTGCCCCCACGCCTGCCCAGCTCGGGCTCTCCAGTCACAGCAGCCAGTCCTCCAAAGCTGCTGGACCCCCAGGAGAGCTGACCACCACCTCTGCAGCCGGTAAGTTCCAGCTCTATCGCCAGAGGGGCTGGAGCCCACTCTGTTGACTGCTGTGTCTGTGTCTGCAAGAGTGACCCTTGATCCTGGGAGACTTGTCTCCCTCCCCTATCTATGCTCTGCTCTCAGCTGTCCAGTTCAGGGGAGCCACAGAGTTGGAAGAAGAGGGGCTTAGGAGGGTGGGGGAAATGGAGATGTTGAAGGAGGCACTGGAGTAATAAGAAGGGGATCTGAGAGGCTGGATGGGAAAAAGAACCTAGTTAGGGCTGAGAAAAGTATAGTAAATGCCCATTTATCAGTTCCAGGGGTCTTGTCTCAGCATACCCCATTAAGTTAGTAGAAATGCAGATGTGTTGTGAAATAGGACTCAGCAGAAAGACAGTGTTTTGCTGAGTGCCAACTTCTGTTAAGGAAGGGCTGGAGTCTGCATCTTTTCCCAGCTTGTCCCCCTCCACTGCCAGATTCTATTATTATGTTCCTATCCCCCCTCAATTCCCTACCGCTATGATATTGCTGAATTGATGTGCATCAAGGTTCAAATGCCCCCGGCCTTCCTCTCCACCCCAGCTCTGGGGTCTGGAGCGGGAGCTACTGAAAGGGAGCAAGGATCACTGCTGTGACCTCCCAGGCCACACTCCAGCTGGCCCAATAGAGGAGCAACAACCTCTCCTTCTTATGGAGAATATTTTGGGCCGAATCTCCTTGACCCTGGCAGAATATTTTTCTGTGCCACTGCCCTCTGCGCCCCTGCCAGGGCTTGAGGAAGACTGAGGAAAGACCCAGAGTTGGGAATGACAGCCCCAATCTGAGATCCCCATGAAAATAAAAACTTGAAGTCATGCCAAGCCAATGAAACCTGGGTGCAGCACCCAGCCTGTGTGTTATTTGTTTGTTTTACTCACTGCCCCCAACACATACCGTGTTCCTAATCCCTGCACCAGCTCTATTTTAACAGTAGAAAGGAGGTTTATAGAAGGTAGGGGCAGAGGGTGCATCTATACTTTCTGCCTCACCTCCAAGAAAGGAGAAGCCCTAGAACAATGGGTTTTCACCCATTGTTTTTTCCCCCTTTTTAGGGAAAAATATACGTTTATTATATATATATATATATATATATATATATATATATATATATATATATATATATACACACACACACACACACACACACACACACACACACACACACCCTTAACCTGAAGCCCTTAACCCCAAGTTAAGAAGTACTACCTTACTGCAGATACCTTCCAGTCCCTGTCCATGCTCCAACTCCCCCTTCTCACCCTATTCAGGCTGAATCTGCCTCCACAATGCCACTCTCAGGAACCCCAGCCCCAAACAAGAAGAGGAAATCCAGTAAGCTGATCATGGAACTAACTGGAGGTATGGCATATTTGCACCTACCTAGTGTAGGGACTTCTTGTTAAGAGCATCTCAGCCTCAGAAGTCCCAGAAAAATCATAAAGTTAAATAACGTGAAGAGATATGAAGAGACAAGAGAAATTCGGGGGGGGGGGCAGGGAGAAAGGTGGAGAAAGGATTCAACACTGATCACACACCCTTCCACCCTTTTCACCTTGTAATCTGAGACAATAATATCCTTGCCATATCACCCAATGCAGGTCCAGGACAACAGGACTCACAGGTCAGTGAGGTATGTTTGAGGAAAAAAATATATATGATGGAGACTGGCACAGAGTAAAGTCTCAGTAAATGGTTAATTTCCTTACTTCCCCTCCCTCCACCCCTCCAGTGCTAGGGAACCTGTGGAAACACATAAAATGGAAAAATACTTAGACTTTTTTTTTTTCCTGGGGGGTGGTAGGAGTATATGCATATGAAGAGCTCTCCCAATGCCCAAAGTCTGTCTGCAGCCAGGGTTCACTGAGGGGAAGAGAAAGGAAAGTAGTTAAGACAGAAATCTGTATTTAGATGTGGTCAACTCCACACAGTGTTGGCCTTTGGGCTTTCCCCCAGGCTACAGTCTCCCCAATGGTCTCCATCTATGATGTTCCTTTAGTCTTTTTGCCCTGCACCTCATGCCTCTGCCCCTTCTGCCTTATTCACTCTCTCCACTCTGGTATACTGATTCCACTTTGCACCCCAGTTCCTGTGCATTGTCTCCAACTCCAAACCCAGGAAATAAAAATTTCTCACAAACAACATAGAGCTTCATCAGACAGTATCTGCTCACCTCTGGGATCTCTGCAGGAGACACACACACTTAGTTGTGGTTGGCATCTGTATTCTGAACCTAGAAAACCTTACTTTTCTCCTTGTCTCTTCCTCCCCACCTCCCTGGAAGGTCGACAGGAGAGCTCAGGCCTGAACCTGGGCAAGAAGATCAGTGTCCCAAGGGATGTGATGTTGGAAGAGCTGTCGCTGCTCACTAATAGGGGCTCCAAGATGTTCAAACTGCGGCAGATGAGGGTAGAGAAATTTATTTATGAGAACCACCCTGATGTCTTCTCTGACAGCTCAATGGTGAGTTCGGAACTTTATAACTCTCACAGCCTAGTGCCTCTTCTGACAGTTTTTTGGTGGGCCCTGAATCTCCAAAATACCACCAACTTCCCCTCTCTGCAAATTTATAAGCTTATTAAGTCCCCAGATATATTAAACATCCAGGGTGAGTTACAGCCCACTTCTGAAACTCAGTCTCTATCTTAGAGCCAGTGAAGGGGAGGTGGGGGTGAAGAGTACACACCCTCAGGGGTAAAATTCCTTCCCAGTATGGCTAAGTGTTAAAGATAGGGCTGCCAGATAAGACAGGACACCCAGTCCTGTATTTTAAAGTTGAGATATGCATGAATAATTTTTTAGTAAAGTATGTCCCATGAAGTATTTGGGACATAAAAATTTAATTTAGTTCAATTTAAAAAATACAAGATACCAGTTAAATTTTAATTTCAGATATGTGACGAATACTCTCTTGTATGTAAATATGTCCTATGCAATATTTGAAGTGTATTTATAGTAAAAAAGTATTCGTTGTGTCTCTAAGATTCAAATTTAACTGAATGTCCTATTTTATTTGATGAATCTGGTAACCCTACAATGAGTTAAGTGAATTTTTATAAACATCTCCTTCTTGAGCCATTCTTTTGTCTATAGGATCTAAGGACTCTGGATGTGGGAATTGAAACTGTCTTCTAAGATAGTGAGAATTCTCTGGTGAGAATCATTCTCCAAAGAGAAGGAGGGATTGGAAGGGTGCCAGGCACAAGATGTTATAGCCGAGAAGGAGGGGATCTTCTCCATTACCTTTCCTCCCCCTCTACCTTCACTGGGCAGCCAGGGGAAAGTGGAAATAGATGCCTACATGGGGCCAGAGGCAGGACTTTCTGTCATTGGCCCTTATGTAGGAGCAGAGCAAAAATGCTGAGCCGGTCATATCTAACTTTAGGAGGCCAAAAGCCCTCCTCCCTGGCTGGGTCTGGTTACACTGGTTGGAGCATAGGGGTGTGTATGGTGGGGTGGCTAGGAGAGCCTCCTGAAGGAGTTGGTGGGGTTATTTTTAGGCTTTGGGGCTGAATCCAGGGTTGCCCTTTTGGTCACCCTTCCCCCTACCTGCTACAGTTTCACGGTCAGGAAGTCCTGGTTCAACAGGCACCAAGAGCAGAGAGGGAGAGGAAGAGAAAGACAAAGAAGAGAGTTCTGTCTGT
Organism: Neofelis nebulosa; assembly: GCF_028018385.1. NCBI lineage: Eukaryota > Metazoa > Chordata > Mammalia > Carnivora > Felidae > Neofelis > Neofelis nebulosa. The sequence goes on along the minus strand of NC_080794.1, from coordinate 38,809,849 downwards.
TAGACAAGATAAAGAAAAAGAAGAGGCAGACATCTCTCTAGCTTTTCAAATTAAGCCTGGGTTCTCTGTCCCAACCCCATCCTTTCAAATTATAGTGGGGTGCAAGTCTTGGTCCTCTTTGCCTTGGTAAGGTTGGGAAAGGAAAGTGTGGAGAATGAATTGTCCCTACCTTAAGGTGTAACTGGAGGAACTGAGCCAAGGGGGGGTCCTATCCATTAGGAGAGTTCAGTTCCTGTCTGTCAGGCTATCCACTATCACTATCCACCTATTGGAGGGGAGATCTCAGAGGGTTCAATGTCTTCTGGTTGGCCATTTTCTCTGATCATCTCCTCCTTGCTATGCACACCACCTTTGTCTTTGTATATTTCCCATACCCATTGCATAACTTTCCCCTTACTTTGTTCTTTCTTTCCAGGATCACTTCCAAAAGTTCCTTCCCACAGTTGGGGGACAGCTGGGCACAGCTGGTCAGGGATTCTCCTACAGCAAAGGCAGCAGTGGAGGCCAGGCAGGGGGAAGTGGCTCTGCCAGACAGTATGGCTCTGACCAGCAGCACCATCAGGACTCTGGGTCTGGATCTGGGGGTACAAGTGGTCCTGGGGGCCAGAATGGCAAAGGAAGAACTGCTGGAACAGCAGGGGTTGGCGAGACAGGAACAGGCAAGTATCCTTATGCAAGAGTAATGTTATCTGGTTCTTAGAGTAGAGATATCCCCAGGAATGAGGCCTAGACTGGGTTTAGGGAGCAAGGGAGGCCTGCTGAGGTACCTAGATGGACTCTCTTACCCCAGGAGAATGCCAAAATGTGTCTATTTCACCCAGGAGCTTGATCTTTCTGTCACCTTTCTGGCTTTTCAGTTTCAGTCACAGATCTGCCCTTGGGCTGTCAGAATTCCACAAAACTAGCACAATTACCAAGATTGGCCCCAGCAACTTCCCTAGTACAGAGGTGTAAGACTAACTTCCACTGGCTGCTAACTGCTATTATTGACTCAATTTTCTCTCCCATGGCTGCCAGGAGACCAGACAGGTGGAGAAGGAAAACATATCACTGTGTTCAAGACCTATATTTCCCCATGGGAGCGAGCTATGGGGGTTGACCCTCAGCAAAAAGTGGAACTTGGCATCGACCTGCTGGCCTATGGGGCCAAAGCTGAGCTTCCCAAATATAAGTCCTTCAACAGGTAGGGGGTATGAGGAAGCAACCAGATGCATTCCAGTGTGTGGCACAATGTGCTTGGTTGGAATGGAGACTTTGGTTCAAATGTTTCAGAAGGAGGCTGAGGAGGGAAGGAAGGAATATGGGGACCCAAATTGAAAGCCTTTGCTTTTTTCACTCTAACTCAGAGAAATAGTGCAGTATGATGGAGGAAACATTTGCTGTGAGGCAAGATTTGAATTTTAGTTCACTTCACCACTTATTAGCAGAGTGGGCATGGGACAGTCACCCTACTTCTGAGCCTTGGTTGCCTTGCTCTAAAATGGGAATAATATATTACATGTTTAAAGGACTCTTGAAGTTCCCTTCATTCAAGGTTAGGATTTCATTACTGTCCCTGTAGGAGGATTCTATTTCCTTATTCTCTAGTAAGGCTTAAGTATCTATTCTTTTGGAATTGGGCTTCTCTAGACTGTGAACAGGAGATCTGTGTGAAAGCAGAATGGGGAAGCACCATTGTTTTGCATTTGGTCCTAAGAAGCCTGAATTCTCCAGGCAATGTTAATTCCTCTCACCAAGCCATGTGCTATCCACTGGAGGTGGGGTAGGAGTTGTGTGTGTGTATGTGGGGGGGGGGGGGTGTACATTGTATTTTAAGGTAGTCTCAGACCCTTGGGTCTATAGTTTCTAAGTCACAACATCCATGAACCTCTTTATCTAGTACCCCACTAGACTCCTTTTCTCTTCATTAGCTCTGGAGAAAAAGCAAACCAGGAATGGGGAATGGAGCACTAAGGGAGAAAAAGGAGTGCAGAAGCAACCTAAATTAAAATTCACAGACTTCCCAATCCTCAAAAAAGGGTAACATCTCACTGATAAAGCTGTTCCTTTTGTTCTGGTTTTTAATCAAATAATGTCTTCTCTTTTCAGGACGGCAATGCCTTATGGTGGATATGAGAAGGCCTCCAAACGCATGACCTTCCAGATGCCCAAGTTTGACCTGGGGCCCCTACTGAGTGAACCCCTGGTCCTTTACAACCAGAATCTCTCCAACAGGCCTTCTTTTAATCGAACCCCTATTCCCTGGCTGAGCTCTGGGGAGCCAGTAGACTACAATGTGGATATTGGCATCCCCTTGGATGGAGAAACAGAGGAGCTGTGAGGTGTTTCCTCCTCTACTTTGAATTAAATTTCTCTTCTCAGGTTCTAATTTGGAGAGAGAATGTTAAGCAGGATGCCCTCACTGTAAATCCAGTATCCTTGTGAGAATGGAGGGGGAAAAGGAGGGAGAGATCTGCCTTTCCAGTCTTCACTCCAAGTCCCCACTCCAAGCATCCTTTCTCTCCAACTTGCTCTGTATGGAACCTTCTCTTTTATGGAATTTGCTCTGCCACTGGTAACAGTCAATAAACTTTGAAGAAATGAACTCATTCTTCCTCTGATACTTGAGGGCAGATAAAAACTAAGGCTAACAATGCACAGAGACTAATTAAAGTCAAGTACTAAACGTTCATTATTCAGACTTCAAGACCAGACCTGAGCTCTGGTTGCTTACATACTACCACACCCATGTCCACACCCACAATACCATATTCATAGGTGTATACAAAGACATACTTATTCAATGGTACATAAGACAATCATGCACAAACACATGTGTTGGTCCATATGTGGGCAAAACTAAGAAGCTATTGTGTGCAGTGGTTAGGAAGTAGGTGTTGGTGACCTTAGTGTTAGTTCTCTTTGTGTAGCTGATTAGAGATTGGGATGATCAGGATTATCCAATTATCACAAAAGTAGAACATGCCATAAAGTTTCCAGATGACACCAGAATGGGCTGAGGAATATATAAATTTTTTTTTTTTTTTCTCCAACGTTTTTTTTTTATTTATTTTTGGGACAGAGAGAGACAGAGCATGAACGGGGGAGGGGCAGAGAGAGAGGGAGACACAGAATCGGAAGCAGGCTCCAGGCTCCGAGCCGTCAGCCCAGAGCCTGATGCGGGGCTCGAACTCACGGACCGCGAGATCGTGACCTGGCTGAAGTCGGACGCTTAACCGACTGCGCCACCCAGGCGCCCCAGGGCTGAGGAATATATAAATCAAAGGTTACAGATTCCTGAAAGGATGGCATACCAAGTTAGAATCCAGAAGAAAGTGGGAGAAACAAGGTGCAGTTATAGTATGGCTGGTTCTGTGTGAGCATAGTCAGAAAAGATCTAAGGTTCACGAGGGCACTTCAGTGGTATTCAGAAAGCACTGTAACTAGGGGAAAAAACTGTGACAGCCCAATAGGAATGAGCAACAATATTTTATTTAAAACATTTTTTTTTAATTTTTATTTTTTATGAATATAATTTATTGTCAAATTGCCTTACATAGAACACCCAGTGTTCATCCCAACAAGTGCCCTCCTCAGTGCCCATCGCCCATTTTCCCTCTCCCCCACCCCCCTAAATTTTTTAAATGTTTATTTTTGAGAGACTCTCTTAAGACAGAGTGTGAGTGGGGGAGGTGCAGAGAGGAAGAGGGAGACACAGAATCCAAAGCAGGCTCCAGGCTCTCAGCTGTGAGAGCCCAATGCGGGGCTTGAACTCATGAGCTGTGAGATCATGACCTGAGCTGAAGTCGGTGCTTAACCGACTGAGCCACCCAGGTGCCCCTATTTTTAAAAATTTTTAAATTTTTTTTTTTCAACATTTTTTATTTATTTTGGGACAGAGAGAGACAAAGCATGAACGGGGGAGGGGCAGAGAGAGAGGGAGACACAGAATTGGAAACAGGCTCCAGGCTCCGAGCCATCAGCCCAGAGCCTGACGCGGGGCTCGAACTCACGGACCGCGAGATCGTGACCTGGCTGAAGTCGGACGCTTAACCGACTGCGCCACCCAGGCGCCCCTAAAAATTTTTAATTTTTATTTCAAGCATGTGGTTTCTTTAGATTCCCAGACTTAGTTACCTCTGTGTTCCACAAAATAAGAGATGAGGACCAGGAAGAATAAGAAGATGGCTTAATAGGATCTGGGAAAATAACTTCTGAGGAGAGCTGGCTGAATTCAGCCAACTCCATGAGCCATTAATGATTTTATTAAGTTGCTAAACTTTGCATAGACTAATCTAATTTTCACGGACCTTGGGTCACATAACATTTACCTTGATCATTTCCCTTTACAACCTAAACAAATTCCAGAGGACTCATACTTCCTTTAAACTCATACACAAAACTCTATTTCTGTATTCTACTTTTTCTTTTTTTAAAGATTTTATTTTTAAGTCATATTTACACCCAATGTGGGGCTCGAACTTGCAACCCTGAGATCAAGAGTCGTATGCTCCACCAACTGAGCCTGCCAGGTACCCCCTTTTATTTTCCAAAGATTTTTCTGTTTGTATTTTTTTTCAAATACTTATTATCATTATTATTAATGTTTTTATTTATTTTTGAGAGAGAGAGAGAGAAAGTGAGCAGGGGAGGGGCAGAGAGAGAGAGAGGGAGAGAATCCCAAGTAGGCTCCATGCTGTCAGCGTGCAGCCTGATGCGGGGCTCGATTTCACAAATCGTGAGACCACGACCTGAGCCAAAATTAAAAGTCAGACGCTTAACCGACTGAGCCACTAAGGCATCCCCTGTGTGTATTCTTCTAAGGACAGTGTTGCCATAAGTTGGATTTCCCCCCCAAATAGATCCTGAGACAAAGATGTGGATGCAGGTACATCCTGAGACAAAGATGTGGACCCAGACGGTTGGAAGGTGATTCCAGAAATCCAAACAGTGTAAGGGAGTGAGAAGAAAGCCAATAAAGGTGTTTTGGGCAACTGGAGTTGAGTCCCATTTGTTACTGAGAAAAATGCTATTCAAAGTGTGGTCCTTGGACTGGCAGCATCACTGTTTCCTGGGAGATTGGTTAAAAATGCAAACTCAAGAATCTGTGTCTTACTCATCTCTTCAGATGATTTGTACGTTAGGAAGTTTTGGGAAACACTACAGTGAACTCAGAATTGCCCCACTGAGGGGATGAGGAACTGTAGTATTTAGCCACCAAATGCCATCCTTCTTTGGTTGCAGATTGCTACTGGGAATTTTAACTCTGCTGGCACTTCCAGTCAAAGAAATACACAGGTGTTTGAGGTAGGAAGGTATGGACCTGCACTATCTATCAAGGCTGTAGTAAGCTCTGGGGTGGGCTGAGGAAATATGGGTAGAGCACAGACAAGATCTGGATATGGGTTCACAATTTCCATCAGATTTTCATGCTTAAAACTCTGTGAGTCCTTCACCAAAGTTAAGGACTATATTCCTTTAACAAATGTTTATTGAGTGCCTACTGTATACCAGGTATTGTGTGAGACATCAGCTGTACAAAGACACATAACAACCTTCATGAGACATAGAGATTTCAGTTAACCATAAAATAATTATTAAGCGCCTACCCTTAAAGTTGGGGGAAACAATTCCAAAATATTACTTCCTGTTTTACTCTTCCTTGTTCGCCAACTTTTGTTGTTGTTGTTGTTGTTCTGTTTTTAAGTCCAGTGCAGTAGTGAGAAGGAGGAAAAGAGAGTAAGTTCGATCTGTAACTGACTGTGAATAACCAATTAAAATAACTCACTACTTTCCAACCAACCTCCACTACGTTCTTTAAATCCATCTTCTGTTCCAGATGCTTCTCAGTCTGCATTTACAGTTGTCTGAGAGCTTGAGAAAGCCCTACAACTAAGTTTTGTGAGTCAGGAATTAAGGATGTGTCCACAGAGCTGCAAGCAACAAGTGCAAAGTTAAGTCATACACCAATGCGGTCCCCTTCCGCATCCAAGGCCAAACACCTGTGCTTATGTTCAATTAAAAATACAAAACAAAACACACAAAAAACCTTTCATTTCCTATTTTGGTCTGGCGAACTGATAGGGGTGGGGAACTCGTGAATAAACAAATTATTTCTGTGAAACCAAATACCGTGTGCAAACCAGTGTGAGAAGAACGGATGAAAATTTCCTGAAGGAAGGTTACGAGGAGACGGTAAGATCAACATCTGGCTTGCTCGCTCCATCTCTAACTCCTCATGCATAAGGAAAATGCCAGGAAAACGGAACTAAAGGCGTCACTGCTCTAACTTTGAGGCACTTGGAGCAAACAAGGCCACATCCCTAAAGCTATTCCAGTAGGGAATCGCCATACTAACTTCCCCCAGGTCAACCCGTTCCCCCCTGCAATAGTTTTCCGACTCCTTCGATACACATTCTTCTTTGCCCTCACCCACTACCAGACTTTTCCAGGCCGCCCCTAACACCTGGCGGCCGCCATTTTACACACTACTATCGCGAGATATACTTAGCCTTCTCAAGCCCGACTCGTTTACTTTCTTGCTAGAGGTTCTTCTCGGCTGTTCTCGCCGTTAGCTGAGGAAAGTGTCGCGAGAGCTGGTTGCCTTGGCTCCCCGTAGCTATAGCAGCCGCGGCGGTTAAGGATGCGGCGGCAGGAACTGTGAGTGCGACACCCTCAGGGGGGCGGGGTCGGAGGTAACGGGGGTGCAGGGGGTAGCCCTGGTGGTGGGGGTAGGTCGGGAATAACGGGCCCAAGTGTGACGTGTTGGAGAGGACCCAGGTCCAGTGGGTAAAGGGACCTGGCGCAGGTCTGCACTAGGGCACTCGGAGGGCTAGAGCTGCCGTGAGGTCCAGTGGGAGGGACGGCGGTGTAGTAGGGTTCAAGGGGCAGGGGCCGGAGTGTGGAAGGGTGTGCGTTGGAAGGAAGAGGGTTACGCGGACTCAGAACTGGATAAAGGGACCGGACTACATCGAGGAGTAAGTGGGAAGAAATGGGGTACCGCGAGGTGGAGGGTATATTGAATGGGAGCACAGAGGTTGGGCCCGGTTTGCTTTGCGCTGGTGAGGACTGGGGGACTGTGTCGGACCCTTCGCGGCTCACGGGGTCCGCCGAAAGCTGGAATAGGACTGCGCGCCAGGACCTGGGTCCTAAATGGCGTGGCGGGAATGGTGGCGTCCCGGACCTCCACCACCACTTGTCCCTTCCAAAGAAATCCCCCACGGACTGTAAGATGTAGAAGTAGGGTCCTGGTGAACTAGGATTAGTTGGAAAGGTTCTTTGCGGAGAGACTGTTGAGTGGGATAATGAATGATTGCTGCTGTAAAATAAAGTGTGGGGTGGGGACGGGAGAGAAATTCTTTAGGAAAAAAACCCCTAAGATGTACTTCCTCTGGAGCGTATTGAGTTGAAAGAAGGGGTGTGTGTGTGCTGAGATCACGTTTCTTCCCAGATTCATTCAAGTATAGAATTCCTTTACGGTGTACTTTTGAAATTATATATGCAGTGTAAAACCAGTTTAGCTGATACAGTGAAAGAATGTGCAGCACGACACTTAAGCCTTCCACGAATGTAATTTAAAAAGTAAGGAAAGTGTTTCTATTGCTGCAGCAGAAGGCTGAACACTAGGGATAGTTTTAGTTAACTTGAATATAAAACCTAGTGTTCCCAAAGTGCGCATATTCAGGTTATTTGCCTTTTAAGAAATGGATGAAGTTTTATTTTAGGAGATAGAACAAGTTTTGAATATCTGCTAATCTGGGAATAAAGTGAGTCTCCCAGGAGTTAAAATCAAGGAGAGGGCAAAATATTTAGTTTCTCAGTTTCAGAACTGTTTTGTGGAGATGAGGTTGGACCACTTTGCTCCTGAACTCTTATTTCTACTGAAAACAATGGCTTCAATTCAGGCATAAAAACAATTACAAACTATCTGATAATTTTTCTTACTGTCTTTTGTAGGTATAAATTTGTAGGGGATAACCTCTTTTGATTATGTAACTGGATTTTTCCATTTGAGGTTCACAAATTCATTAATTAGAATAATGGCTTTTAAATCCTTCTGGCACTACCCTTGATGTGGTTAGTCATTGAACCTATTTATTTGATATGTGTTAGACTAAAAGTTTTAATTTGTAATATTAGTAGCTACACTTTAAAGCCTTTCTGAGGCAAGATACAGCTTTATGTGGTTGGGTCCAAATGATTTCTGCATGGATCCATTAAAGAGCTTTACTGAGTTCCTATTATGTGTGGAGTACTGTGTAAGACATTGAGGGGAGGGGTGAGAGTCATTCATTTATCCATTCAACAAACATTTACTGAGACCTATTTTGTATCATTACTAAGCTTTTAGGATACAAATAGGGGTAAGCTTTGCTCTCTGCCTTGCAATGCTCAGAACCTAGGTAGAGTGACAGAGAAACAAATAATTACAATGTAATAAGCACAATATAGGGGCAGGTGGGTGGTTTAGTCGTTGAGTGTCTGACTCTTGATTTGGCTCAAGTCATGATCCCAGGATCATGGGATGGACCCCATGGCAGGCTCTGAGCTTGGAGCCTGCTTGAGATTCATGAGATTCATTCTCTTTCTCTGCCCTGCGTGCCGCCCCCCCCCCCCCCAATTATATGTGCGCTCTCTCTCTCTCAAAAAAAACAAAACAAAACAAAACAAAAAAAACAGTATGTGCACACAAGCTCATGAAACAAGATTCTGGCCCTCAGGAGTTTTCCTGGTTGACAAGATTATAAAGGAAGAAATAATTTTAAAAATTACAAAATACTAAACAAATTCTAAACTATGCTGCATTAATAGAATACATATTATGTTTCTCAGAAGAGATAAAAGTTATAATGACAAAATTCACAAGTCAGCTTGTGATTTAAGTCTTTTTTTGGTACTCTTAAATATCACTGTATGTTCTTAAGTCAATAATAAGCATAATAACTAAAATTTTTGACTGATTATTAATGTGCCAGGCACATTATCTCATTTTATCTTCATAACATTCTGCTCTTCAGCTGGTCCTAGTGCTTCAATTTTAAACAAAAAATTAAGGAAGTTGCTAAAGATCATAGAGCTAGTAAATGTCAGATTAGGGATTGGAGTTGGAAATATATGTGATTGGAAAAACCTAAGCAAGATTCCTTTCTTTTTCAGAGAGAGTACCTTGAGATTGGGGTGGGGCAGAGATTGAAGGTAGAATTGGCCAGAAGATCAGAATTCAACCTCTGTGTCTTTGTTCATATATTTTTTCTCCCTCAAATGTTTACACTACATATGGGAACTAATTTGAATATTAACATGATGCTAAGTATGAGTTTATGTTGTTGAACAGAGAATTGAGTAAATTGCCATATTCATGTTGTATATAATTGTATAGGGAGCTATGCTTGGGAAAATAGTCATAACAAGCAATTGTTAACATTTGCAATCTTCTAGAAAGTGATCATTTTAATAATGGAAATGATTATATTCATATGCAGTATAGAGCAAATGTTATTACAACAGACTTTAAGAGATTTAAACATTTTATACTGCTTTTTTTTTGTATTAAGAAAAATATATACATGTCACATGTATTTATATATTTGCATTCAGACTTTTTTTTAAGTATATTTATTTTGAGAGAGTGCATGCATGCACACACGACAGAGTGGGGAAGGGGCAGAGAGAGAGGGGGGGAGAGAGAGAGATTTCCAAGCAGGATCCACACTGTCAGTGCAAAGCCTGACACAGGGCTCGATCTCACAAATTGCGATATTATGACTTGAGCTGAAATCTGAAATCAAGAGTCAAATGCTCAACCCATGGAGCCACCCAGATGCCCCAAGGCAACAGGAACTTTTAAGTGACTTTCCAAAGTCACACGGCTGCAATGTCCCAGGTGTCCTGATTTCTAATTAAGTGTTTCTTCTACTGTACCACGTTGCCAAATTATATTTAATAATCACTATGCATTGAGTTATAGATGCTCTCAGCTAATTTCAGGAAACCAGAGTTGTCAGGAGGCTATTGATAGATGAGAGTACAAACTGATGACTTGTTTCCCTTCTACTGTACTTACACTTCCTACTGATACTTAGGATAAATGCATAATTCATTCAGAGGCTTCTTACATTTGGTTTATTATATTACTGTTTCATTTTTCTGTGTCTAGCTGCATTATTGACCCATTTTAATAAATGTTTATATGCCTTAAAAAAAAGTGGAGGGGGCTCGGTGGCTCAGCTGGTTAAGCATCTGAGTTTGGCTCACATCATGATCTCAGGGCTTGTGAGGATGAGCACCGCATTGGGCTCTCTGTCAGTGAGCCTGCTTTGGATCCTCTGGCTCCCTCTCTCTGCCCCTCCCCAACTAGTGCTTGCATGTTCCCTCTCTCTCAAAAATAAATAAACATTAAGAAAAAAGTGGAGGGATACAACTATGTTGTAATACCTAATATTATTAAGAAATACATACACATTTGAAGGTGAGTCAGGTCAGATTTTTCATTGAGTTGACTTTCTGCAGCAGTCCCTCCATACTGTTTTCTAGAGTGGCTGCACCAGCTTGCATTCCCCCACCCCCAATTTTTTTTAAATGTTTATTTTTGAGAGAGAAAGACGGCGGGGGGGGGGGGGCAGAAAGAGACAGAGACACAGAATCTGAAGCAGGCTTCAGACTGTGAGCTATCAGCACAGAGCTGACTTTGTCCAACTCACAAACTATGAGATCATGACCTGAGCCGAAGTTGGACGCTTAAGCGATTGAACCACCCAGGTGCCCCTATTTATTTTTAAATTAAAAACACTTTTTTAAAAGTTTATTATGAGAGAGAGTGAGTGGGAGTAAGGGACGGGCAGAGAGGGTGAGGAGAATCCCAAGCAGGGTCCTTGCTGTCAGTACAGAGCCTGACACAAGGCTCACTTTCCTGAACTCTGAGATTATGACTTGAGCTGAAACCAAAAGTCAGATGGTTAACTGACTGAGCCACCCAGGTACCCTTGCAGCTCTTTCTCTTTTTTAAAACTTAGCTATGTGCCTATAAGATCTCATTCTGTCAATATACACTTTTTAACAGCTGATTGTATTTCCCTTTGATTTTTTGTAACTTACTTAACTTTTTTTTTTTATTGATGGACATTTAAGTTGTCCAAGATTTTTGCATTTACCAACCAAAATGAACATCCCTTATTCTTTCTCTTGGATTGATGTTCTAGAATACCTGTAGAGTAGTGGCTATAATTATTGCTTGAAAGGTATGTATATTTTCAAAGATACTGCCAATCTGCCTTTCATAGAGTCTGTGTACTATTATGCATTCCACTAGCAGATTATGAAAGTGCCTATATCCTTACATACTTGCCAACACTTGGTATTATCAATCTTGTACATTTTTACTAATATGATGGGTAGAAAATTTGCAGTTTTCAGGTTACTTGTGAGTTTGAGCATATTTTAATTTCTTTATTGACTATTTCTTTCTGTGAAACTGTTTATTCTATCCTGTGACTTTTTAAATTTTGTTATTTTTTTTTAAGTTTATTTATTTATTTTGAGAGACAGAGTGTGAGTGGGGTGGGGGCATAGAGAGAGGGAGAGAGAGAAGCCTAAGTAGGCTCCATGCTGTCCGTGCAGAGCCTGATGCAGGCCATGATCCCATGAACTGTGAGATCATGAACAGAGCCAAAATTGACTGAGGCTTAACCCACTGGAACCACCCAGGCACCCCTGACTTTTTTTTAAAACTTTTTCTTTTACCTTTTGATTAACAAGAACTCTTTATATGTATGTGGAAGCATACACTTTTTTAAAAAAAGTCATTTATATTTACATTTATATATAGAGAGAGCACATATTTTCTCTAATGTGTTGCGTTGTCTATGGTATCGATTGATATAATAAAATGTTTTTTAATGTTTGTTTATTTATTTACCATTTATTTATTTTTGAGAGAGAAAGACACACACACACAAATTGTGAGCAGGAGAGGGGCAGAGAGAGAGGGAGACACAGAATCTGAAGCAGGCTCCAGGCTCTGAGCTGTCAGCACAGAACCCAGTGCAGGGCTCGAACTCACAAACTGCAAGATCACAACCTGAGCTAAAGTTGGAGGCTTAACTGACTGAGCCACCCAGGTGCCCCTATTTATTTATTTTTGAGAGGGAGACAGTGTGCATGTGTGCAAAGGCGGGTAAGGGTAGAGATAGAGAGAAAATCCCAAGCAGGCTTCATGCTGTCAGCGCAGAGCCTGACACAGGACTTGATCTCATGAACTGTGAGATCATTACCCCAACAGAGATCAAGAGTTGGATACTTAACTGACTGAGCCACCCAGGCTCCCTGATATACTAAAATCTTTATGCTCACAGGGTGTTTGGGTGGCTATCTGTCTTTTTCTTTTTTAAAAAAGATTTTTTTTTAATTTTAAAAATATTTCTTTATTTAAATTCAAGTTAGTTAACATACTGTGTACTATTGGTTTCAGGAGTAAAACCCAATGATTCATCACTTACCCAGTGCTCATCCCAACAAGTGCCCTCCTTAATGCCCATCAATCATTAGCTCATCCTCTCACTCACCTCCCTTCCAGCAATCCTCAGTTTGTTCTGTCTTTAAAAGTCTCTTATGGTTTGCCTCCCTCCCTCTTTTTATCTTATTTTTCCTTCTCTTCCCCTATGTTCATCTTTTGTGTTTTCTTAAATTCTACATATGAATGAAAGCATACGATATTTGTCTTTCTTTGACTTATTTCTCTTAGCGTAATATACTCTGGTTCCATCCACATTGTTGCAAATGGCAAGATTTCATTCTTTTTGATTGCCAAGTCAAGTAGTATTCCGTTGTGTGTGTGTGTGTGTGTGTATCTCATCTTTTTTTTAAATGTGTGTTTGTTTGTTTATAGAGAGTGCAAGCAGGGGAGAGGCAGACAGAGAGAGAGAGAGACAGAGAGAGAGAGGGAGAGAGAGAAAGAATTCCAAGCAGGCTCTGTGCTGCCAGTGTAGAGGCTGATGCGGAACTTGAATTGTGAGATGGTGACCTGAGCCAAAATCGAGAATCAGATGCTCAGATGACCGAGCCACCCAGGCGCCCCTGACTGAGCCACTCAGGCGCCCCATACTACATATCTTCTGTATCCACTTATTAGTCAATGGACCTTTGTGCTATTTCCATAATTTGGCTATTGTTGATAGCGCTGCTGTAAACATTGGGGTACATGTGCCCCTTTGAATCAGCATTTTTGTATTCTTTGGATAAATACCTAATAGTGCTATTGGTGGGTTGTAGGGTAATTCTATTTTTCATTTTTTGAGCAACCTCCATACTATTTTCCAGAGTGGCTGCACCAGTTTGCATTCCCACCAACAGTGCAAAAGGGTTCCTGTTTCTCCACATCCTCACCAACATCTGTTGTTCGCTGAGTTGTTAATTTTAGCCATTCTGACAGTGTGAGGTGGTATTTCATCATAGTTTTGATTTGTGTTTTTCTGATGATGAGTGATAGGGAGCATCTTTTCATGTGTCTGTCAGCCATGTGGATGTCTTCTTTGGAAAAGTGTCTATTTATGTCTTCTGCCCATTTCTTCCCTGGATTATTTGTTTTTTGGATGTTGAATTTGAGAAGTTCTTTATAGATTTTGGATACTAACCTTTATCCAATACGTCATTTGCAAATATCTTCTCCTACTCCATTGGTTGCCTTTAGTTTTGTTGATTATTTCCTTTTTGTGCAGAAGCTTTTTATCTTCATGAGGTCCCAATTGTTCATTTTTGTTTTTATTTCCCTTGCCTCTGGAGACATAACTAGGAAGAAGTTGCTGTAGCCAAGGTCAAAAGGTTGCTGCCTGTTTTCTCCTGTAGGATTTTGATGGTTCCTGTCTTACATTTAGGTCTTTCATCCATTTTGAATTTATTTTTGTGTATGGTGTAAGAAAGTGGTCTAGGGTCATTCTTCTGCATGTTGCGGTCCAGTTTTCCCAGCACCATTTGCTGAAGAGATTGTCTTTTTTCCCTTAGATACTCTTTCTTGCTTTTTCAAAGATTAGTTGGCCATACGTTTGTTGGTCCATTTCTGGCTTCTCTATTCTGTTCCATTGATCTATGTTTCTGTTTTAGTGCCTAGTGCCATACTGTCTTGGTGATTACAGCTTTGTAATACAGCTTGAAGTCCTGAATTGTGATGCCTCCAGCTTTGATTTTCTTTTTGAACATGACTTTGGCTATCTGGGGTCTTTTTCTGGTTCCATACAAATTTTAGGATTGTTTGTTCTAGCTCTGTGAAGGATGCTGGTATTTTGATAGGGATTGCATTGAATGTAGAGATTGCTTTTGGGTAGTATCAAAATTTTAACAGTATTTCTTCTTCCAATCCAAGAGCATGGAATGTTTTTCCATATCTTTCTGTCTTCTTCAATTTCTTTCATAAGCTTTCTATCATTTTCAGTGTACAGATCTTTTGCCTCTTTAGTTAGGTTTATTCCTAGGTATCTTATGGTTTTTGGTGCAATTGTAAATGGGATAAATTCCTTGATTTCTCTTTCTGCTGCTTCAATATTGGTGTTTAAAAATGCAACTGATTTCTGTACATTGATTTTATATTTTGTGACTGCTGAATTCTCGTATCAGTTCTAGCTGATAGTTCAATTTTTTGGTGGAGTCTTTCAGGTTATTGACGTAGAGTATTATGTCATTTGCGAAGAGTTTAAGTTTGTCTTCTCCTTTGGCAATTTGGATGCCTTTTATTTTGTTTTGTTGTCTGATTGCTGAGGCTGGGACTTCCAGTACTATGTTGAACAGCAATGGTGAGAGTGGACATCCCTGTCATGTTCCTGACCTTAGAGGGAAAGCTCTCAGTTTTTCCCCATTGAGGGTGAGTCTTTCACTGTGAGATCATGACCTGAGGCGAAGTTGGATGCTTAGCCAACTGAGCCACCCAGGCACCCCTATAATTGTTAGATCTTCTTGATGGGTAGATCCCTTAATTATGATATAATGCCCTTCTTCATCTCATTTACAGTCTTTGTTTTAAAATCTAGTTTGTCTGATACAAGTATGGCTACTTTGGCTTTCTTTTGACCTCTGTTAGCATAGTGTGATAGACAGTTCTCCATCCTTTCACTTTTAATCTGTAGGTGTCTTTAGGTCTAAAATTAGTCTCTGGTAGGCAGCGTATAGATGGATCTTGTTTTTCCATCCATTCTGACATACCCTATGTGTGTGTGTGTGTGTGTGTGTGTGTGTGTGTGTGTGTGTGTTTTTTTTGAGAGAGAAAGGGCACAAGTGAGCAAGGGGCAGAGAGAAAGGAGAATCCCAGGAGGTGTAGAGAGAGAGAAAGAGAAAGGGGGGCTCACCCAAAGTGGGGCTCCTGTTCACCTGAAACAGGGTTTTTGTTCACCTGAAGCAGGGCTTCAGCTCACCAGAAGAAGTCTCGAGCTCAGCCAAAGTGGGGCTTGTGCTCACCCGAAGTGGAGCTCGAGCTCACCTGATGTGGGACTTGAACTCATGAACTGTGAGATCATGACCTGAGCCATAGTCAGATGCTTAATGACTGAGCCACCCAGGTGCCTTACCCTATGTCTTTTGTTTGGAGCATTTTGTCCGTTTACTTTCAGAGTGATTATTGAGTGTTTTTAAATAAACATTTAAAAAATATTAAAAAAAATTTTTTTGGAATGTTTATTTATTTTTGAGAGAGAGAGAGAGAGAGAGAGACAGAGAGAGAGAGACAGAGCATGAGTGGGGGAGGGGTAGAGAGAGAGAGGGAGACACAGAATCTGAAGCAGGCTCCAGGCTCTGAGCTGTCAGCACAGAGCCCGATGCAGGGCTCCAACTCATGAGCTGTGAAATCATGACCTGAGCCGAAGTCAGACGTTCAACTGACTGAGCCACTCAGGTGCCACTAAAAAATATTTAAAAAATTAAATAAGGGTAAAAATTCGTCTCTTCAGTTGTACGAGCCATATAGTCACATGTGGCTATTATATTGGACAGTGCAGATATGGAACATTTCCATCGGTGTATAAAATGCCAATGGATAGCACTGAAAAGAATACCAAGATAGGGTGTCTGCCTTAAAGGTTATGTCAAAATGGCTAAGTATAGCAGGTAGGGAATCCATGAACTGCTGGTCACGCATGAAACTCCCCACCCCATTCCAGACCCTTTCCATTGTTGATAGCTGCTGATAAATTCACTGTCCTATTGAGGTTTGGATGTGCCTATAAGTGAAAGGCATCATTGAAAAGGCAAGGGAAGGCAGAGGCTGACAAGGATAACATTCTGGGAGCTGTGAGTATTAAGGGATTTTCCAGACATAGAAGAGATTGCTGAGCATTGGGATGAGTAGGAATGGTATGGGTATGGAGCTGGGAAAATAACATGAAGTGCTAAAAGGAACATTTAGCTTGTAGAAAAACAATATTGTTCCCAGAAGAAATAATATTGAAGATAAATTCTAATGTTCAGGTTAATGTTGAGCCAATCACCAGCTTGATCACATCTTCACTAAAATTATAGGTTTGTCTATTGATATTAAAAATATGGACACATTTTTTATGTTTAATGAGAATTAGTGGGAAAGTAGAATTCACCTTGAGGTTTACTTTTTTTAAAATGTTTTTTTTTTTGAGAGAGACAGAGTGAGCAGGGGAGGGGCGGGGCGGGGGGGAGAGAATCCCAAGCAAGCCCCACACTGTCCTCACAGAGCACCATGTAGAACTCAATCTCACGAACTGTGAGATCGTGACCTGAGTGGAAATCAAGAGTCAGATGTTTAACTGACTGAGGCACCTAGCACCTCTGAGGTTCACTTTTTAGTCCTTTTTCTTCTAGGGAGTACATCTGTAGAAAAGGCTATCCAAATTCTTTATTTTTGTTTTGGGGACAGTGCCATATACTAAATTTGTGAACTTTTTCTCTCTCTCTCTCTCATTTATATCAGACACAAACATCAATATTTATATGATTGTAGGATATACAACAATGTTTTTAATCTTCTGTTACTGTTTTAGAGTTTTTCTTATTTCTTTCTGTTTGGCTGTAAAAATGTGCTCTATAGGCAAGTGGCTTTTGAGAAAAAAGGTATTATATTCATTACTTAGCTTTTTGCAAATAGGAAATATAACCCTGTTGTTGGTGTGCAATGAATGAACTTTTCTGAAATCCATATTTCAGTATTTAAGCACTTTCTCTTAGCAAAGTACCTTCCTGTACCATGTTGAAAGCAAGAAGCATTTTCTACAAAGCATATTTTTCAAATAGCATTTGGGTTTTGAAATGAAAACAGAACCTGAGGATAAGACTATATTGGACTCTTGTGGAATATTTTTGTTGGTCGTATTTTGACCTGGTATGTAGGTTCATTTTTTCTTGTGACATGAAAGGTAGGTTTTTAATATAAAGCCAGCAGGAATTCAATGACTTATTTGAAATTCCCAGAAGAAAAAGTTTTTTCTTGTGAGAAGAAATTTCTAAATAGATATCTTTTAGACAGTACAGTAGTTTCATAGTCAGGCTTGTAGAAAAATCCATTATCTATAGAAACAGAACTTTCTCTTTGTTTGTGTGCCATTGTCTCATTTCTGACCTGGGCTCAGCTGTTGTTTCTGTGCAGATCCACTTCCTTTGGTGGTGCATCCTGTCCTGAATGTTGACCCCAGTCAAAGCTGTATGGTGCCAGAAGAAAATAAGTTTCTTGATCTTTTTTTGCTGTTTCTTTCAGCCTTTATTTATCTTTACTCGTGGTCAGTGAAGACAAGAAAAGAGTTTGTGGACAATTGGAAATTCCCATGTGTTCTTTCAGTGTTGGGAAACCCCAGAGAGAGGCAGAATCTATCTATCTATCTTTCTTTCTTTCTTTCTTTCTTTCTTTCTTTCTTTCTTTCTTTCTTTCTTTCTTTCTTTCTTTCTTTCTTTCCTTCTTTCATTATTTTGAGAGAGAGAGAGAGACAGAGAGAGAGAGAGAGAGAGAGAGAGAGAGAGAACAAGCTGAGGAGGGACAGAACAGAGGGAGAGAGAGAATTCCAAGCAGGTCCCATGTTCAGTGTGGAACCTACATGGGGTTCGATCTCACTACCATGAGATTGTGACCTGAGCCAAAATTAAGAGTGGGATACTTAACCAACTGAGCCACCCAGGTGCCCCAAAGCAGTGTCTGTCTGTCTGTCTGTCTGTCTGTCTGTTTATTTATTTAAACATTTTTCAACGTTTATTAATTTTTTGATAGAAACAGAGCATGAGTGGGGGAGGGGCAGAGAGAGAGACACACAGAATTCGAAGCAGGCTCCAGGCTCCTAACTGACAGCACAGAGCCTGACGCGGGGCTTGAACCCACGGACTGTGAGATCATGACCGGAGCTGAAGTTGGATGCTCAACCGACTAAGCCACTCAGGCACCCCAAAGAAGTGTTATTTTAGTTGGGGCCTACCAGGTCTAAGGAAACCTCTAGTTATTTCACAGAATTGAAATAAGAAACTTTGTAATTACAAAAGTAAGTTCTAGACACCTCTGACTTTTAGAGTATTTACTGATATTGAAAATACACATTTATATTATTCATGTTTTAACCAATGTTTAAACCACAAATTGCCACATCACAAGTTATTTTGAGTAGGAAATCTCAATGAAATTCTGGCCATTATTTTAACTGGGCAATCTATAGAAGTCTGATTTACAGTTGCCTTTCCTATGCCTATTCTACAAATTCATGAAAAGACATAACTTGTTTTTAAAATTCAATTTGAAGTTCTTACTTCATGGTGACTCTCATCTTTTTTATTTCTTCTTTCAATAGTTACCTAAATGCCTGTTTTTAAAATAACAGTTTTAGGGGCACCTGGGTGGCTCAGTTGGTTGTGTCTGACTCTTGATTTTGGCTCAGGTCATGATCTCATCATTTGTGAGTTCGAGCCCCGAATTGAGCTCTGTGCTGACAGTGTAGAGCCTGCTTGGGATTTGCTCTCCCTCCCTCTCTCTTTGCCCCTCCCCTGCTTGCGCTTGCTCTCTCTCTCTCAAAATAAATAAATTAACTTTAAAAAATAAAATAAAATAACAGTTTTATTGAGATATAATTCACAAAGTATATAATTCACCCATTTAACGTGTAATTTAAAAGTTTTTAGTATATTTATAGTTGTACAACTGTCAGTGTAATCAGTTTTATTACATTTTTATCATCCCCAAAAGAAACTATATCCATTAGCAATCACTCCTCATTTCTACCTACAACCCCAGCCCTTGGCAACTCTTACTAATTTACTTCTGTCCCTATAGATTTACCCATTCTGAACATTACATACAAATGGAATCATAAGTTATCATTATGGGATCTTCTGTGACTAGCTTTTTTCACTCCGCATATTTTCAAGGTTTATCCATGTTGTGGCATGTATCAGTATTTCATTCCTTTTTGTGGCTGAAAAATATTCCTTATTCTACTGTATGAGTATAACACATTTTATTTATCTGTTCACCAGCTGATAGACATTTGGGGTTGTTTCCACTTTTTGGCTATTATAGTTGAGGCGAATGTGGTACTTTGCCCACAAAATAAGGATACTCAGTGTAATTAATAGGATTGTTAAAAGTGGATGAGAAAGACAGAATAGGTGCTATATGAGAAGGACTCAGTCTCTCTTGCTGGTTTGCAGATGGAGGAAAGAAAACCGTGAGCAGAGGCATGCAGGCATCCTTTAGAAGCTAGAAAAGACAAGGAAAAAGATTCTCCCCTAGAACCTCTAGAAGGGAGCCCAGCCTTAGCACCACTGTGATTTTAGTCCAGTGAAAGTATATGAGACTTAATCTACAGAAGTCTAAGATAAAATGTTTGTGTTGTTTTTACCACAGAATAGAAAACTAATACGTCAATATTCATTGTTTACATTATGGCTTTATAAATATTGTTCACAGCTAAGCCATATAATAATACAGTTCCTTTCTTACATAAAGTAAGAATATTTTAAGCAATAGTAATTGCTCTTTTTTTTTAAGTTTATTTATTTTGAGAGTGAGCGAGCATGCATGAGTGGGGGAGGAGGAGAGAGAATCCCAAGCAGGTTGTACTGACCTGAGGCTTGATCTCACAACCATGAGTTCATGACCTGAGCCAAAATCAAGAGTTGGACACTCAGCTGAGCCATCAAGGTGCCCCAGTAATTGCTTTTTTGTTTATTTTTTTTTTTTGGGGGGGGGAGTAATTTACCTAAAGTTATTTGTTACTATTTTCCTGAGTGAAGATACAAAGCTAAGTGTCAAAACTAGGTTTTTATTGTTTGTTGTTTTTTGAGAGAGAGCGAGAGAGAGCGAGAGACAGAGCGCGAGCTCACCCAAGTGAGCTCGTGCAAGCAGGGGAAGGGCAGAGGAAGAGGGAGAAAGAATCGTAAACAGCCTCCATGTGCAGCTCTGAGCTGATTTCACCACCCTGAGATCATGACCTGAGCCCAAATCACATGTCATATGCTTAACCAACTGAGCCACCCAGGCACCCCAAGACTAGGTTTGAATGTCAGCTCACTTTCTGTATGATCCTAGGTAAGTTACTTATACTCACATTTTATTTTATTTTATTTTATTTTATTTTATTTTATTTTATTTTATTTTATTTTATTTTATTTTTTATTTTTTTAATTTTACTTTATTTTATTTATAATCTTTACACCCAACTAGGGCTCGAATTCATAACCCCGAGATCAAGAGCCACATGCTCTACTGACTGAACCAACCAAGTGCCCCACCCACATATTGTTTAATTGATTTTTTATTGAGATAATTGTAGATTCACTTGCAGTTGCAAGAAATAATACAGAGAGATCTCTGTATATTTTTCTCAGTTTCCCCAAATAGGAACATAAGTTTAGCAGAAGTACAGTATAAAGTTGCAACCAGGGTATTGATATTGATAAGCACCACTGATCTAATTCAGATTTCTGTAGTTTTACAGTTTTACTCATTGTGTGTGTGTGTGTGTGTGTGTGTGTGTGTTTGTGTGTGTATTCTGTGTAATTTTTTTAGATGTGCAGGTTCATGTATCCATTACTGTAGTCAACATACTCAACAGTTTTAAAACCACAAGGATCTCTAGTGTTGCTCTATAGGCAACCCCACCCCATCCCTGGCAACCACTAATCTGTTCTTCCTTTCTAAAATTCTCTTACTTCAAAAATGTTATGTAAATGGAATCATACGATATGTAACCTTTTGGGATTTTCTTTTTCTTTTTTTCCTTTTTTTCACTAAGCATGATTTCCTGGAGATTCACTCAAGTTGTTGCATGTATCAGTAGTTTGTTCCTTTTTATTGCTGAGTACAATTCCATGATATGGATATTTATACCATCATTTGTTTAAACTTTCACCTGTTGAAGGACATCTGGGCTGATTCTAGTTTTGGGCTATTACAAATAAAGCTGCTATGAAAACAACATCATCAACAACGAAAACAAATAAAGCTGCTATGAACGTTTGTGTACAAATTTTATATGAATATACATTTTCATTTCTCAGGAATGTTCAGGAATATAATTGCTGGATTGTATGGTAGTTGCATATGTAGTTTTTAAAGAACCCGTCAAACTGTTTTCCAGACTAGCACTAAAGTAAATTTTACATTCCCATCAGCGATGTATCAGTAATCCATTTTCTATGCACCCTCACCAGCATTTGGTGTTGTCACTACTTTTTATATTAGCCATTCTGAGAAATGTGCCATAATACTGCATTGTGGTTTTGATTTGCATTTCCCTAATGGCTTATAATATTGAACATCTTCTCATGTGCTTATTTGCTATTTGTATATCCTTTTTGTCGAAATGTCTCTTCGTATCTTGTGCCCATTTTCTAACTGGCTTGTTTGATATTTTACTGTTGAGTTCTGAAAGACCTTTGTATAGCTTAGATACTAGTCGTTTGTTGAATACGTGGTTTGCAAATGTTTTCTTCTAGTTTGTAGCTTGTTTTTTCATCCTTTCACCTAGGCTTTTATAGAACAAAACTTTTTAATTTTGGTGAGATCTAATTTATCAGTTTTTTTCCTTGTGACTCGTGCTTTTGGTGTCAAGCCTAAGAACTTGGCCTAACTCTAGATAACAAAGATTTTTTTGTACTTTTTTCTTAAAAGTTTTATAGTTTTGTATTTTATATTTAAGTCCATGATCATTTGGCTTAATTTTTATACAAGGTAAAAAAAAGAAAAAAAAAGAAAAGAAAAGGGGCACCTGGCTGGCACAGTTGGTAGACTCTTGATGTGACTCTTGATCTCAGAGTCATGGGTTCAAGCCCCACACTGGGCATGGAGCCTACTTTAAAAAACAATAAAAAAAATTTTTTTTAATATAATGTGTGAAGTTTAGGTTGAGTCCATTTCTTTGCCTGTGGATACCCAGTTGCTCTAGCACTGTTGAAAAGGGTTTCCTTTCTCCATTACATTGCTTTGTGCAGTTTTGTCAAAAATCAGTTAAGAATATTTATGTAGATCTGATTTGGGTTTTCTATATGTTCCATTAATGTATGTGTTTATCCTTATGCCAATATCATACTGCTTTTATTATTGTAGCTATGTAGTAAGCCTTAATATTTGGGTAGAGTAATTCCTTCTACTTACTCTTTGTCAAGATTATTTTAGCAGTTCTAGAGTCTGCACCTCTTCATGTAAAGTTTAGAATAAGCTTGTCTATGTCTACAAAAAGCTTTGCTGGGAGTTTGATAGGAACTGCATTAAACTTATACTGTCCCAAAAATAAATAAAAAACGTTGAAAAAAAGAAATTTAAGGGGCGCCTGGGTGGCGCAGTCGGTTAAGCATCCGACTTCAGCCAGGTCACGATCTCGCGGTCTGTGAGTTCGAGCCCCGCCTCGGCTCTGGGCTGATGGCTCGGAGCCTGGAGCCTGTTTCCGATTCTGTGTCTCCCTCTCTCTCTGCCCCTCCCCCGTTCATGCTCTGTCTCTCTCTGTCCCAAAAATATATAAAAAACGTTGAAAAAAAAAAAACTTACAGATTAATTGGGGGAGAATTGACATTTTTATGATATTGAGTTTTCCAATCCATAAACAATCCTCTCTGTTTTAGGTCTTCTTTGATAGTTTTCATCAGCATTTTATAATTTTCGGCATATAGACTCTGTACATGTTTTGATAAATGTACACTTAGGTATTTAGTTTTCTTTGGCATGATTATAAATGGTAGTGAGGTTTTTTTTGTTTTTGTTTTTTTTACATTTATTTATTTCTGAGAGAGACAGAGCACAAGTGGGGGAAGGGCAGAGACAGAAGGAGACACAGAATCCTAAGCAGGCTCCAGGCTCTGAGCTGTCAGCACAGAGCTGGATGCAGGGCTTGAATTAACAAACCATGAGATCATGACCTGAGCTGAAGTTGGATGCTTAACCGACTTAGCCACCCAGGCACCCTGGTAGTGTGTTTTTAATTTTGGTTTCTGGGTGTTTATTGTTAATATATAGAAATGTGATTGAGTTTTGTGTGTTGATCTTATATCCTGCAACCTTGTTATTACTTTTAGGAATTTTTTTGTAGATTCCTTGGGATTTTTCACATAGACAGTCATGTCATTTGCAAATAGAGATAGTTTTATTTCTCCCTTTCCAATCTGTATGTATTTTATTTCTCTTGCCTTATTGTAGTGCCTAGAATTTCCAATATGGTGTTAAATAAGTGTAATGAGAGCAAACACCCTTACTTATTAGTTCCCAATCTTAGGGGTAAAGTATTTAGTATTTCACTTTTAAGTGTGATGTTAGCTATAAGGTGGGTTTTTTTTTTTTTTTAATTTTGTTTTATTTTAGAGAGAGAGAGAGCACAAGCAGGGGAGAGGGGCAGAAGGAGAGAGAGGGATAATCCCAAACAGGCTTCATGCTCAGTGCAGAACCCAACAATGGGGCTTGATCCAAGCACACTACGATCATGACCTGAGCTGAAATCAAGAGTTGGACACTCAACTGACTGAGCCACCCAGGTGCCCCACTTAGCTGTAAGGTTTTTGTGTAGATGTTGTATCAGGTTGTAGCTACATATTTTAAAAATTTCAATTGAAATGGTATTTCTTTTGCATTGCTTTTCCACATTCCCAAAGCTGGCATTTACCCTCCATGTTTCAATTGCATTCAGCTTATACTACTGTAATTGATCTTTAGTCATTTGTATTGTGGTTGATTTGTTTTCATTTATCCTTCCCTGTCCTCAGACACATACACCCTCTAGGCTATGAGGGCATAGGCTGTTTTATTCATCTTTATATCCCGAGCTTAGTACAGTGTGCGTGGCACCACTGAATTGTTTTTATTGAAGAAAGGAATAATGAGTGAATAATGAATAAATGAATGAATAATTGAACAAGAGAAGAATAAATTACCTCTCATTGGGCTTAAGATCTTTTTAGTTGGTAGGAGTATGAGCTTTGGAGCCAGAAAGATTTCAAATCTCAGCCCTTCTATTTAATACTACTCTAGGAATTTGAGGCAAATTGCTAAATTTTTCTAAATTTCAGTTTCCTTATCTGTGAAATTAGGATAACAATAACCTACCTGAACAAATTGAGATAATAGATGTTGATTCTTAGCACAGTACCTATCATGTTGTAGGCACTCAGATTTTCATTTCTTTCTTCCTTGAACTGTTTTACGTATTTAATGATACTGATTATAAAAATACTTTGTGAACTGTAAAAAGTTATTACAGATATTGTTCATGTTTGTGTTAAAGACAGTCAAACTAATTTTGATTATGTTGGTTTAAGGGGAAAAAATAGGGACATGAGAAAATAGAGAAAGTTTGAATAACTTTGGTTGAGCAATACCATGTGCCAACCACTATGCTCAACACTTTACATGCTATAACCCATTTAATCCTGATAACAACCCCATAAAGCACATTTCTTCCTATGAAGAATTATATCTTAGTTTTTTAACTATAGTTTTCTTCTCCCCATCCATTGTAAATAAGCCCCAGGAATGGAGCTAATACAATTTAATGCAGATTTCAAACTACATCTAGAATATGACAAATAATAACTATTTTATTTCTAAGCTACCATCCTTAGTGTTTGGAGACTGTGTTCTTTAGGCCATGTGTTCTTTTTTTCAGCAAACTTAGTGATATTTACTTTCTACTTCCATCTCTAGGAATATATTAGTGCCCCAAATATATTAGGTTTTTCAGTTATATAAAACCAGAGTAATTAATTTGTCTATTGCCTATGGCACATTAGTTTTTTCAACAAATATCACTAAAAAAGCTTGAATCAATTTTTCAAAGAGGAGAAAAGCAGCAGACTGTTTGAATTTGTACTTAGATTTTTTCTCACTCAGTACTTTATATTGTTCAGGATAAGATCTTTTTTTTTCTTTTTCTTTTTTTTTTTTTTTTAATTTTTTTTAACATTTATTTATTTTTGAGAGACAGAGTATGAGCAGGGGAGGAGCAGAGAGAGAGGGAGACACAGAATTCGAAGCAGGCTCCGGGCTCCGAGCTGTCAGCCCAGAGCCCGACGCGGGGCTCGAACCCGCGGACTGCGAGATCATAACCTGAGCCGAAGTCGGACACTTAACCGACTGAGCCACCCAGGCACCCCAGATCTTTTTTTTTTCAATGTTTATTTATTTTGAGAAAGAGCAAGCACAAGTGGGGGAGGGGCAGAGTGATCAGGAGAGAGAACCCCAAGCAGAATCCCAATCCCTATAAAGGCTTGCTTGATCCTCCGACCCTGGAATCATGACCTGAGCTGCAATCAAGAGTTGAATGCTTAATCCACTTGAATCACCCAGGCGCCCCTACCACCTTAACCATTTTTAATTATACAATTTGTTATTTTTAAATACATTCATTTTTGTGCAACCAATTTCTAGAACTCTTCATCTTGCAAAATTAAAACTCTGTACCTATTAAACAACTCCCCATCCCCCCACTTCTCCCTCCCTTCAGTCCTTGGCAATCACCATTCTACTTTCTGTCTCTGAATTTTACTATTCTAGCTACCTCCTATAAATGGAATCATGAAGTATTTGTCCTTTTGTGCATGCCTTATTTCACGTAGCATAATGTCCTCAAGGTTCATCTATGTGTCAGAGTTTCCTTCCTTTTTAAAGGTAAATAAATTACATTGTATGTGCATATACTACATTTTGCTTATCCATTCTCTTGGGTTGTTTCCATCTTTTGGCTATTATGAATAATGCTGCTATGAACATGGGTGTATAATGATCTCTTTGAGACTCCGTTTTCAGTTCTTTTGGATATATATCCAGAAATGGAATTGCTGGATCATATAATTCTGTTTTTAATTTTTTTGAGGAATTGCCATACCATTTTCTATAGTGATTGCACCATTTTATATTCCCACCAGCAGGGCACAAGAGTTCCAATTTCTCCACACCATCATTGTTTTTCTTTCTGTATTTTGATAGTTGCCGTCCTAATGGGTGTGAGATAGAATCTCATTGTGGTTTTGATTTGCATTTCCTTAATGACCCCTGACATTGAGCATCTTTTCAAGGGCTTATTGACCTTTTGTATATCTTCTTGGAGAAATTCTGTTCCTGTCCTTTGTTCACTTTTAAATCCGTTTTTGTAAAGTTGTAGGAGTTCTTTGTTAATTCTGGATATTAATGCCTTATCAGATGAATTATTTGCAAATACTTTCTCCCATTTGTGGTTTGCCTTTTCACTTTGTTCATTGTGTCATTTGATGAGTAGAAGTCCTCTTTTTGTTTTAAAATTTTATTTAATATATTTATTTTTATTTCTTTATTATTTTAAAATATTCATTCATTCATTCATTCATTCATTCATTCATTTATAGCAGTGGGGAGGTTCAGAGAGAGAGAGGGAGAAAGAATCCCAAGCAGGCTCCAGAGCCTGACGTGGGGCTTGAACCCATGACCTGTGAGATCATGACCTGAGCTGAAATCGAGAGTCTGACACTTAACTGACTGAGTCACCCAGCTGCCCCTATTTAAGATATTTTAGAAGAATAATACAATAAGTATCGTTGTATCCACCATCCAGCAAATTAAACATTGCTAAATTATTTTAAGCCCGTTGGCTTTCCCCTTCTTGATTGCAAGTCCCTTGCCATCTCTCAAAGGTAACCACTAATTAATTTGATATTTCTCTAAGTAGTTTAAACCCGTTGGTCAGCCTATTAGTATTAGAAGCTTATCATGGAAGAAGTAAAAATACTGTAGAAGTCCTGTGGAAGGCTAAGGTGGGAAAGGATATTTTTTAGATTTTTTTTAAGTTGAAAGCCCAGTTCAGCACCCATTAGAGATAGTTGTACATAAAAGTGCACAGAAATAATTTGTTGAGTGACTGTATGGTACCCAGGCACTTCTGACTAAAGACATTTAGTACCAACATATTATTTTGAAATGATGTCTACATATCTTTTGGGTTAGGATTGTTATGCACTTTACCAATAAATAGACAGCTATGGCAGAGTAAATGTTTTCTTAAAAGTAGTGAAACTAGCAGACTTCCAGCATTTAACTCTAATTGCATATAGTGCATTTAGCTGCTTTGGTTAATTGAGACTTGTAGACAGGACAAACAATAAGAGAGGTGTAGAAGCATTACAATTCCTGGTTCTGGAAAATGAGTTGTAAATTCTGAAAAACCAACCAACCAACCAACCAACCCCCAGGTAATTCTGTTAAGGTCTGATTCTGGGCAAGGACCTGTTGAAACAAACAGCTCAATACTCACAGGGTAACAGTGAAGGACCTGACCTCCACTGTAGCTGAAAATGAAATACTTCTCTGGTGAGGCCATAATAGGAACAGCAAGTAGTAGCTGCTGCTGCCACTGCTGCCTGAACTTTGTGGCTGTGTGAAGTGGCTAGAGCAGGAAATGCTTCCATGGCACCAGGCGTGTATAAGGAAGGACTTGTTCTGACTCTGGCCCAGTGGTTGCACAGGTTGTGGGTGTCACTTTAAACATACAAAGACCTGTTTGCTGGAGGAGGAGCGGCTTCCTGAGGATCAGGTGCGCATCAAGGGATGAGCTCATCCTTCTAACCAGACCTGCTCTAGACGCTGAGTGAATGTTTTCCTAATTGCAAGTCCTGCAGCTGCCAGAAGCAGGAAATGGTTGAAGCTTCAGGCACTTTGTGAGTAGCAAAAAAATAGAAGTGATTTGGGAGTCTTCTGAAACATGTGGCTGTGAATATCAGGTTGAAGGTGACACACATGGACACTCAGTCTTTCTCTAAGTTGAGGATTGCAGTAAAGTGTGTGGTGGGTTGCCGAAAGATTTGGTGGTGCTAACTTTAAGGATTCTTTTTGACGTGACTTAATAATTTGTTTTTTATCTGTCTTGTTTGATTTTGTTGCTCTGGGACTTAAGACTTCTGGGGGCTCCCTTTTTAATTTCCAGGAATCTTTACAGATTTTTTTAAGCTTTAGTTGATGGAACTTACCCTACTTTTGAAATCTATTGTGCTGGCTTTCAGAGACCTATGCATGATTCTATTCTGTTTTAATTTATCAAAACTATTCACTTTAAGTCTCTTTAAAATGAAATTGGTTTTAAAAAGAAAGATCCATTTTTTATTACTTTTTATTAAATTTTTAATTTTGAGATAATTCTAGGTCATGTGGAATTGAGAGATCTGATATACTCTTTAGCCAGTTTCCTGGAATGGCAACATCTCGCAAAATTATAGTGCAATAATCACAACCAGGATATTGACATTGATACAATCACCACAGTATCCAGCATGTTGCCCTTTTCATAGCTGCATCCACTTCTTTTGCACCACCCCTTCTTTAACCCCTGTCAAACCCTAATCAAAAAATCAATTTTTAAGCAAGAAATTTTATGTGAATCTTAAGTAGTTTATTAGAAATCCACATAGCCTTAATGAAAAGAGCCCTGTACTGTGATAGGAGGTTTTGGTTCATTGTAGTAGCTCTTTGACCTTGGGCAAATAATTTCTCTGTGCTTCAGTTTCCTTATGCATAAAACAGGAGAATAGCATATTAATTTCTATCTAACCTATTTATAGGATTTTGAGATATTGTAAAGTTCTTTCAAAAAATAAGTTCTATATAGATTAATATAGGTAATGAGGATGATAGTTTTCAAACTAGAAAATATGAAGCAAGTTGTCAACTAGAAACTGAAGCCCAGGATATTGAGAGTGAACATTTTATTTATTTTTTTAATTAAAAAAATTATTTTGAGAGAGAAAGAGAGAGAGCAGGGGGAGGGGCAGAGAGAGGGAGGGAGAGAGAAAATCCCAAACAGGCTAGTACGGAGCCCCATGTGGGGCTCAAACTCACGAACTGTGAGATCATGACCTGAGCTGAAATCAAGAAGTACTGCACTTAACAGACTGGGCCACCCAGGTGCCCCAAGAGTGAACATCTTAAAATGAATTTAAATCTTCTGGCTCAATCGAATTTCAGAGTGCTGAAATTGACTGATGATGTCAGAGCCACTGTTGTTAATTTTAAGAAATCATAAAAACCAAAGAGAGACCTATGTTCTGATATCCAAAAAGAGGAAGGTAGTTGGAAAGCTGTAAAATGGATGTGAAATCCTGGAAAAATTCAATTATAAATGATTAAACAGATGATATGGGGTATTAAACAAAAATCTCTCAAAATTAAAATAAACTTTATTTTTATTAAAATTTTTTTTTCAATGTTTATTTATTTTTGAGAGAGAGAGAGAGACAGAGCACGAGCTGGGGAGGGGCAGAGAGAGAGAGAAGGAGACATAGAATCCAAGGCAAGCTCCAGGCTCTGAGCCTGATGCAGGGCTTGAACTCATGAACTATGAAATCATGACCTGAGCTGAAGTCGGACGCTTAACTGACTAAGCCACTCAGGTGCCCCTCAAATAAAATTATTAAAAAAAAGGGGAGTGCCTGGGTACCTCAGTCACTTAAGCATTTGACACACAGTTTCACAGTTTTTCATGATATATTCGATACTGATATGTGGTAAAATATGGTTTGGTTGATTAATTAAATGTGTAGAAGATTGAATAACTGTACCCATTTAGATTCTTGGCTTCACCAGGAAAGTCTCTGGTGGATTATCTTTGGGCCTTGGATAGAGTAAAAATTAAAACAAACAAAAAACAAACATGTTAATCAGATATGTAAGTATTGCAAAGCTACGGTTAATATGACAGATGATGAATAAAACCTTAAAAATTATATCTATAGGATGAAATCATGGGCCCAAACTGAAGTTAAATTTAACAGAGATAATCCCTATGTTTAAATTCAAAACCTCAAATGCACAAGAACAGGATAAGGAAGAGCTGATTGTAGTAGTTAATATGGAAGATATCTGGGAATTTTGGTTAATCAATAATATAACAGGAACTGACTATGCAATGTCACTGCTAAAAACACCTCCAACTGTTTTACCAGAAGCTTATCTAGGACACAAAAGTATTGGTTCTAATATATTTTTCTGCTATTTGTATATTTATTTAAGTAGACACTGACAAAAAGTATTCCAAGGAAGGCAGACAGAACCATAAATGGTATAGGAAACTGTTGGGACTTGGGGATGGAAGTGTTGATAAGTTTTAAAACTGCAAAAAATAATAAAACACCCATATTCTTACCACTCAGAATTAACCACTATTAACCCTCTCTCTTAGAAATAAAACATTTCAGGGGCGCCTGGGTGGCTCAGTTGGTTAAGCGTCTGACTTCGACTCAGGTCATGATCTCACAGTCTGTGAGTTCGAGCCCTACATCGGGCTCTGTGCTGACAGCTCAGAGCCTGGAGCCTATTTCCGATTCTGTGTCTCCCTCTCTGACCCTCCCCTGTTCATGCTCTGTCTCTCTCTGTCTCACAAATAAATAAACGTTAAAAAAAAAAAAAATTAAAAAAAACATTTCAGATAAAGCCAAAGCTCCTTTCCTTCTCCTCCCTACAAGGAACTCTATCTTATTTTTATCAAGGTAATACATGTGCATAGTTTCAAAAGTTCAGATAGTATTATATGCTTAGAAGGAAATAAAGCAGTTATCCCACCCCTAGAGGAAACTATACTTTTATGTCTTAACATATATCTATATATTTTTAAGTAGGCTCCACACACAGCATGGAGCCCAATGCGGTGCTTCAACTCATGACCCTGAGATCAAGACCTGAGCTTAACCAAATGAGCCACTCAGGCACCCCTGTCTTAAATATTTCTAATAGTAAAGTTATATCACTTGCTTTTAAAAAATATTTAATAGGGCGCCTGGGTGGCTCAGTTGGTTAAGTGTCCGACTTCAGCTTAGGTCATGATCTCACAGTCTGTGAGTTCGAGCCCCACATCGGGCTCTGTGCTGACAGCGCAGAGCCTGGATCCTACTTCAGATTCTGTGTCTCCCTCTCTCTCTGCTCCTCCCCTGCTCATGCTCTGTCTTTCTCTGTCTCAAAAATCAATAAAAACATTAAAAAAATTTTAAAAAATATTTAATATATATGAAGTGAAGTGCTATAGAAGATGAGGTTTTGATTGTTTTAAATGCATATATGTCTTTTCCCTTATATTCTCAATATGGTTATGTAATTTGGGGGGGGTTAAGTAATTATTTTTTATCTTACACAAATATTGAACTTGAGCTATATAATGTACAATGATTATAATCATCTTATACAACTTTTGACTTTCCATAGGCATAATAATTGTCTTGTTTTAATTGCTCAGTTTTTAAAATTCAGATTACTATATCATTCCCAGATTCTCAGCCAGGACCATAAAACTCTGCCCCATTGATTAAAATCCAATAGATAATTTATCAATTTTTTTTTTTAACTCTTAGAGGCCTACTTTGTATATTCTGTATATTCTATATTCCACTCCAGCATGGGTTAGTTGTTAGGTAGGCCTGCTTTACAATTCTCACCCTGAGATTTCCTTTCACAGTCATCCTGGGAATTCTGTTTCCTGAATTACATGTCATTTTCTTTCTTGGTTTACTCCCTCATTTTGGTGTAACACATCCTCTAGAAGCTTTCTGAGAGTTAACATTCACAGGAATTAAATTGTTTGAAAACTTGCATATATGAGAATATTTTTATTTTACCCTCAGTATTAAATAATACTCTATTTGGGAATAGAATTTTCTGTAGGAAATTATTTTCTCATTTTATTGTATTATTAAAATTTTTTTTAATGTTTATTTATTTTTGAGAGAGAGAGAGTGTGAGCAGGAGAGAGGCAGACAGAAGGAGACACAGAATCCAAAGCAGGCTCCAGCTTCTGAGCTGTCAGTCCAGAGCCCGACAGGGGGCTAAAAATCACGAAATGCGAGATCATGACCTGAGCCGAAGTTGGACGCTTAACTGACTGAGCCATCCAGGCTCCCCCATTTTCTCATTATTTTAAAGGTATTGCTATTCCTTTGTTGCCTGTGAACAGTCTAATATTCTTTTTATTTTATTTTTATATAAATGGTAGTTTATTAGCAAATAAATAAAAGTGTATGATTTTTAGTAAAACAGATTGGGCATTTGCAACACATAATACATTTACTTCAGAATAGAAAATGTGTTAAAAAATTTTTTTTGATATCTATTTTTGAGAGAGAAAGAGTGAGTGGGGGAGGGGAGAGACAGAGAGGGAGACACAGAATCCAAAGCTCTGAGCTGTCAGCACAGAGCCTGACACGACACTCAAACCCGTGAGCAGTGAGATCATGACCTGAGCTGAAGTCAGATGCTTAACCAACCGACTGAGCCACCCAGGTGCCCCCCAAAATGTAGTGTTTTTATATGCCCTAATTCTTATCAAGGAATTGGGATCTGACCACTGAAGTGTTCCATCATTCTTTTTAAAGAAAACCGTTTTGGGGGGTGCCTGTATGGCTCAGTTGGTTAAAGGTTTGGCTTTGGCTCAGGTCATGATCTCACGGTTCATGTGTTCAGACCCCACGTCCAGCTCTGTGCTGACAGTGCAGAGCCTGATTGGGATTCTCTGTCTCCCTCTCTGTCTGCCCCTCTCCCCCTCATGCTTTCTCTCTCAAAAATAAATAAACCTAAAAAAAAAAAAAACACCTTTTTGTTGTTGTTGTTGCTAAATATACATAGCATAAAGCTTATCATTTTAACCATGTTTAAAAAAAAATTTTTTTTTTTTGAAAGAGAGACAGAGTGTGAGAGGGGGAGGGGCAGAGCAAGAGGGAGACACAGAATCTGCACAGGCTCCAGGTTCTGAGACTCAGGGCTGGAACCCACAAGCCGTGAGATCATGACCTGAGCCGAAGTCAGATACTTAACTGACTGAGCCACCCAGGCACCCCTCATTTTAATAATTTTTAAGTGTATAGTTCTGTGGCATTAAGTACATTTACATTGCTGTGCAACCTGATGCCATTCTGATTTCATTCCTTTGTATGTTACCTTTTTTTTTCTTACTCTCGAGAAACTTACAGAATTTTCTCTTTATTCCTAGTGTTTTACAATTTAGTGCCTTTAGTGTGGATTTTTAACTTCATTGTGCTAGGGGCTTTAACTTATCTTAAAATCTGGCTATTTTTTTGTACTTTTTCTTGGATATTTTTCTCTTTTTCTAGAAAGCCTGAATTGATTCTCTGATTTTTATTCTATTATCTTTTCTATTTCTCTGTATTTGTATTTTATTTTTTGGGAGATTTCCTTAAATTTGTCTTTCAAATCTTTCATTGAACTTTATATTTCTTGTTTTAGAGATGCAAAATCATAACTCTCTGAGAAATACATTTTAGGTTTTTAAATTTTCTTGTATTCCCTAGATTATCTACTTCCTTTAAGCTACCCCATGCCGCCCCCCCCCCCCCCCTCCCGCTTTGAGGTACCATCAGATGTTTGTATTTATAGGCATTCTTCGGGGCTGGTCAGTTTTCCCAGATGGAAGTCCTCCAGTTTCCTGCCTGAGGAGTTTGAAGTCTGACTACCAGTGCTTTGGTGCTGAGAGGCAGAAGGGGGCTGGGGATCTCTCCATTTAGTATATAGACTTCACTTAATCTTCTCAGTGTTTTTAAAGATTTAGCTTTTTATTAAATTAAAAATTTCCCTAGTTTTAATAAGGCATCTCACGCAGGTTAGCTGTGTCTAATGTCCCACAATCACACCCTCTCTGGTTTATACTTCAGAAAGTAAACCTAAAGTCTTCAGAGCATTTGCCTGGCTGTATTGGGTTGAAAGACAGAATTTGAAGCATCTAACTGCTTCTTAAACACATTTTAAAATTGCTTTTCCATTTTTAAGTTCCACCCCACATTCCCTCCTGCAAAGATCCAATTCCTGAGCATTTCCTGGGTTATGTAGTAGGAGTATGTATACTTCTGTTTGCCAACATTTACCCTCTGGTTCTTACACTGGTATGTTAATCAATTACCACACATTTATCTGCTTTCCAGCTTCTAATATTTTGTTTAAATTCTACTCCTTCAGTCATTTACGTTCCCAGTTTCTTTGTCCTTGTGGATTTTTACCTTTTGTATTACTTTACTCTTATTTATAGTGAAGACTTAATTTAGGAGGGAGTAGAGGTAAATGGGTTTAATTCACATATTTCCATTTTTTATAATTTGTATACATATAAAATGTATCCACAACTAATATATAGTAGTGTTCTGTGTGTTTGAAAATTTTACATATAGGGGCACCTGGCTGGCTCAGTCAGGAGAGCATGCAGCATGTAACTCTTGATCTTGGGTCAAGCCCCATGTTGGGTATAGAGATGATTTATTTTTAAGTAATAAATATAATAAAAAGTAGAAATAAAATCTTAAATAATTAAAAGGGTGCCTGGGTGGCTCAATTGGTTAAACGTCAGCTCTTTTTTTTTTAATGTTTATTTTTGAGAGAGAGAGAAGGAGATAGACAGAACATGAGTGGGGGAGGGGCAGGGACAGAGAGGGAGCCACAGAATTTGAAACAGGCTCCAGGCTCTAATCTGTCAGCACAGAGCCTAACGCAGAGCTCAAACTCGGAAACCGTGAAATCATGACCAAGAGCTGAAGTGGAATGCTCAACCGACTAAGCCACCCAGGCACCCCAAACATCAACTCTTGATTTCAGCTTAGGTCATGATCTCATGGTTCCTAGGTTTCAGCTGTGAATCAGACTCTGCCTTGGCAGTGTGTAGCCTGCTTGGGATTCTCTCTCCCTGCCCCTCCCCTATTTGTTCTCTCTCTGTCTCTCAAAAATAAATAAAGAAACAAATAAAAAAAAAAATAAGTGAATGAGTAAATGAATGAATGCATGAATAAAAAAAAATTTACCTATATGGGGGTGCCTGGCTGGCTCAGTTGGTAGAACATGTGACTCTTGCTCTCAGGGTTGTGAATTCAAGCCCCACGTTGGGCGTAGACATTACTTAAAAACAGTAAAATCTCACTGGGTGTTATATGTAAATGATGAATCACTGGGTTCTAGTCTGAAGCCAAGACTACACTGTATGTTAACTAACTTGAAAATTAAAAAATAAAAAAGTAAAATCTGTCTCAAAAATAAATAAACTTTAAAAAATTAAAGAAATTTTTCTTTAATGTTTATGGGGGGGGGGGGGCGGGCAGAGAGAGAGGGAGATACAGAATCTGAAGTGCGCTCCAGGCTCTGAGCTGTCAGCACAGAGCCTGATGTGGGGATTGAACTCATGAACCATGAGATCATGACCTGAGCTGAAGTCAGATGCTTAACCAACTGAGCCACCCAGGTGCCCCAAAACTTAAAAAGATTTAAAAGGTCAGAGAGATTATATGGCATTATACCATGATGTGAATCTAGTTAACATAATCTTTGGGAAGGAATATTCTAGGGTATTTACTTCTTAATTTTTCCTTATTTGTATATTCCATTTTTTTTTTACAATAAAAATATTTTTTGTTAGAAGAAAAAATTGAGTCACTTCTAACATTTTAAAATAAGAATTAGGGGGGCATCTGGGTGGCTCAGTTGGTTAAGCATCTGACTCTTGGTTTTGGCTCAGGTCATGATCTTGTGGTCCATGGTTTCGAGTCCCATCTTGGGCTCTGTGCTGACAGTTCAGAGCCTGGAGCCTGCTTCAGATTCTGTGTGTGTCTCTCTCTCTTCCCTGCTCACGCTCTGTCTCTCAAAAATAAATAGATGTTATTTTTTAAGTTTTATTTTAGTTGAGAGAGACAGAGAGTGTGCGAATGGGGAAGGGGCAGAGAGAGGTAGAGAATCCCAAGCAGGCTCTGCGCTGCCAGTGCAGAAGCCCAATGTGGGGCTCTGTGGCTTGAACTCACCAAATCACCAGATCATGACCTGAGCCGAAATTAAGAGTCAGATGCTTAATGGACTGAGCCACCCAGGCGGCCCCAAAGGTTTAGAGGCTTACCTCCCAGGAACCAGGCACAAAGACCAGCCAAATTCTTTATTATACAATAATGTTAAAACCCAATTCTACTATTAATAACTTCCTCTAGAAAGCCTTTACAGACTTTCCAAGGGACATGTTCACTGTTATAGTTTTTCTTTTTCCCTTATTTAGACAGTGAACACTTTGAAGTTCCCCTGATTTTCATCATCTTTGCCTCTCTAATATTAGCACTATATCTGGCTTACAGTAGTAAGTAGGCTCAGTAAGTAATGAGCTGAAGTATTTAAGATATAGCTTATGAGGAGATGAGAAGTTCAGTATAGAATTGTTAAAGATCAAATGAAATGAATAGCCTTACTTCATTCCTTCTTATTCTATTCATCATTTGCTCTTCTTTAAATATTTATATACCTTTTTTATGTGGATATCAAATTTACAAAAGAAATAAAAAGGAGATTTTGCTTTTTTTTTTTTTTTAATTTTTTTTTCAACATTTTTTATTTTTTATTTTTGGGACAGAGAGAGACAGAGCATGAACGTGGGAGGGGCAGAGAGAGAGGAAGACACAGAATCGGAAACAGGCTCCAGGCTCCGAGCCATCAGCCCAGAGCCCGACGCGGGGCTCGAACCCACGGACCGCGAGATCGTGACCTGGCTGAAGTCGGACGCTTAACCGACTGCGCCACCCAGGCGCCCCAGGAGATTTTGCTTTTTAAAATAATTCATCAGGGCACCTGGGTGGCTCAGTTGGTTAAGCATCAGACTTCGGCTGAGGTCATGATCTCGTGGTTTGTGAGTTCAGGCCCTGCATTGGATTGTCTGCTGTCAGCACAGAGCCCGCTTTCAGATCCTCTTTCCCGGCTCTGTCTCTGCCCCTCCCTGCTTTCTCAGGTGCATGCTTTCTCTCTCTCTGTTTCTCTCTCAAAAATAAATAAACATTAAAATAATTCATCAACGGTCTTTAAAGAGCAACCTTTTTTATTGCATTTAAAATATACCAAATTTTCATTTACATTATTTGTGGGGACTACATTATCATATAATGTAAGTATAATCATGCTGAACATCAGAGAATCTTTGTTTCCTTCTAATCATAAGGGGGAATAAATTCTAATGTCCTCTAATTTGTCCTGTCTGTGCATAGAGCACTTAGTAAAAATGTAATAATATTCCCTAAACCAGACTCTGTTTTATAATTAAAAAATATTCTTTTAAAAAAAAATTTTTTTTTTTAACGTCTATTTATTTTTGAGACAGAGAGAGACAGAGCATGAACGGGGGAGGGTCAGAGAGAGGGAGACACAGAATCTGAAACAGGCTCCAGGCTCTGAGCTGTCAGCACAGAGCCCGACACGGAGCTCGAACTCACGGACCGCGAGATCATGACCTGAGCCGAAGTCGGCCGCTTAACTGACTGAGCCACCCAGGCGCCCCCAAAATATTCTTTTTAAAAAATCTAAAATGTGTTATTTGAGATAGTTTCCCACTCATCTTGATTCAGGGTGCTTTTTGTGCTGCTTCTGTCTGAAGGAGCATCCTTCTGTAAGCCTTGCTTTTCTTCCTGTAGGCTGGCAGAAGACAGTGGAGCAGCCAACACCCAAACTACTGTTGGTGCATGGCTAAAGATGGTGGTAATGTTGTAGCACTGTGGGCACCTCACATCCATGAAGCGGGAGTTGAGGCTCTGCAGTAGGCACTTCTTGTGTTTCCTCTTCTCCTCTTCTGGGGACTGGTGGAAGATGTACTTCATGAAGGGCATGTTCTCATGGGAAGGTCATTACCTCCAGAAAGCCAAAAAACATATTCCCTTTTTTTTAAATTTATTTATTTTTGAGAGACAGAGACAGAGCGCAAGCAGAGGAGGGGCAGAGAGAGAGGGAGACACAGAATCTGAAGCAGGCTCCAGGCTCTGAGCTGACAGCACAGAGCCTGACATGGGGCTTGAACTCATGAACTGCGAGATCATGACCTGAGCTGAAGTCAGATGCCACCCAGGCACCCCCCAAAAACATACTCTTAATATCTTTATAATCTTTATCTGGGCTAGTTCCCATGAGATAGTATTTCACTGGGATATATCATTTTTGGAGTAGTGTATACAGTAGAAATTATTTGCGTGAGATTTATTTTTTTTCTGTTATGTAATTTTTCATTTGCATGAGATTTTTAAAAAATATACTACTGATTTTTAATAACTTCCTATCCTTTTTCATAAACTTTAAAACAGGTTCTGTTTTTAGAACAGTTTTAGATTTACAGAAAATTGAAATGATGGTAGAGGGTTCCATATACTTCTTCATCCAGTATTCATTATTATTAACAGCTTAGAGTAGATTTATTACAGTTAACGAAACAATATTGATACATTATTACTAACCATTTAAAATTTCCTCACCTTTTATCTAATGTCTTTTCTTTGTCCCAGGGGCCCATCCAGGATACCACATTACATTTACCAGTCATGTCTCCTTAGGCTCTTTTTGGCTGTCACAGCTTCTCACACTTTCCTTATTTTTGATGACCATAACATTTTTTTTTTAATGTTTATTTTGAGAGTGTGATTGCATACACGTCAGGGAGGGACAGAAAGAGAGGGAGAAAGAATCCCAAGCAGGCTCTGCACTGTCAGCATTGAGCCCGATGTGGGGCTCATCCCAGAAACTGTGAGATCATGACCTGAGCCAAAATCAAGAAGTGGACACTTAACTGACTGAGTCACCAAGGTCCCCCTTGACCTTGACAGTTTTGAGGAGTATTAGGGTGCTTCTCTGTTGGAATTTGGCTGATGCTGTTCTTATAATTAGATTGAGGTTATGGGTTTTTAAGTGTGTTAACCTTAAAAATGAAAGAGTTTATTTTACCAGCAAAAATGGATTTATTTTGGAATAACAGAGAATTGCAATTCAGGCCATGCAAGCTATGGTAAAGCCATAGGCAAATCCCACAAACAAAGGAGAGGAACATTATTTTATGGAGAAAGAGGAAGTTGTGAGAGGTGGTTTGGAATGAAAGTCCATTGGAAAACTAGAGTTTAGGAGGATTTTCCATTGGCTGAATTGCAGAGTTAGTAGATTTTTTGTAGGAGATACAATGTACATCTTTCTCTGTTAGGAACTATAATTAAGGATTTTTTCCTTATGATGATTCTCTTGTTGGGTCTGTAATGGACAATTCTTACTGTAATTGACATTGAGTGGTGCAACTCTCCCTTACAGCCTACTCTTCTAGCATCCAGAGTGCACTTATTGAGGTGTCCCTTTATTAATTTTCACGGGTGGAGGATCCCAGAGATACAGAGATATTCTCATCACATCATTTCAAGGGTATACATTATTGACATGATGTATCATTGTTGATAATGACCTTAATCACCTGGCTGAGGTTGTCAGGTTTCTCCACTAAAGGTACTGTCTTCCCTTCTTTCATGCTGTACTTTTTGGAGGGAGATCTCCATACACTTAAGGAGTGGGATTTATGGTCCCCATGCTTGCAGTTGGAATATTTATATAAATTATTTGGAATTCTTATGCAAGGGAGATTTGTTCTCCTTTTGTTTATTTAATCATTTCCTTATATCAGTGTGGACTCATAGATATTTATTTTGTACTTTAGGCTAAAATCAGATTTGGCTTTTGGTAGTTCATTTGGTTTGTCTCCTGTGTCCCTTTAATATACTTCTGTCACTTTAGGATTCTTGTTTTGTTTTTAGCATTTCCTTACCTTCTGACATTATAAGATGCTCAGGCTCATCTTGTATATTTCCTGTCCCAGTCCTGGAATTAGCCATTTCTTCACAGAACCTTGGTTTGTTTTATTGGAGAGTGGTATTAAAAACTAAGATTCTTGGCTTCAGGTGTGGTTTTTACAACTGGGGTGTCACTGATTCTAAGCACTCTCAGCTGACAAAGTAAGTAAATGTATGTGTATATGCATACATAAAAATATTTGTAGGTGTAACCATCTGTATTTTTATTAAGTTAAACACAAGTTAATATTCTAACTCTAATTCATTACCGAATGGAACATTTTATCCTTTTCTTCCTGCTTATCTGTAATTTCCCATTCCAAAAGTGAGAAACCTTCTACTATCCGTCATTCATTTACCTAATTGTTCAGGTCCAGTAAACATGTGTAATGGTTTCAGAATTGTTAACCTGTACACCTGAGGGAAACAGCTTCATTAGCAAGGGTACGATGCTAATGTGCAGTTCCGTGGGCTTTTAGTTTTACGGACTCCAGTAATTTCCAAAGTTTTTTACATCAGTACCTTTATTCAGTATCTTCGGTGAGGTTGTTTCATAGGTTTATGTATATATTTTTTAAAGTTTATTTATTTATTTTGAGAAAGAAAAAGAGAGCATGTGCAAGTGAGCAGGGGAGGGGCAGAAAGAGGGAGAGAGAGAGAGGATCCCAAGCAGGCTCCGAGGTGCCAGCACAGAGCCCAATGCAGGGTTTGAACCCACCAACCATGAGATCATGACCCAAGCTGAAACCAAGAACCATATGCCTAGCCAACTGAGCCACCCAGGTGCCCTAGTTTGTATATTTTTATTATGGAAAATTTTGGGGTACCTGGGTGGCTCAGTTGGCTAAGCGACTGACTCTTGATCTTGGCTAGGTCATGATCTCATGGTTTGTAGGATCAGGCCCCACATGGGGCTCTCCACTGACAGCACAGCACCTGCTTGGGATTCTCTCTCACTTTCTCTCTCTGCCCCTCCCATGCTCGTTCGTGCACATGCTCTCTCTCAAATAAATAAAATAAGATTTATTATGGAAAATTTTGAACATACACAAAAATAAGGAGAGTATAGTGAGCCTCCATGTATCCATCACCAACTTCATGAAAATTATTGAATTTCTGAAATGAAAATTACTGACTTCATGGTCAATTGTATTTTATCTATACTCCCTCTTTACTAGTCAACATGTGATTATTTTGAAGTAAATCCTGTACATATTATTTCCTCTGTAAATATTCCCAAATAAGACTTACCATAATTTAACCAGTCCCTATTGAAAGATACTTAGTTTTTATTACAAACAGTAGAACTATAAATATCCACTTACATTTATCCATTTACGTTATCCATTGACTGCAGGGTAAATTTCTAGAAGTTGAATTGCTGAAACAAATATATAAGCATTTAAAATTGAGAAATACTGCCAAAATTTTTTTATTCCTGTCAAGACTAAATGAAAATGTATCCTTCTCTGCATCCTCACCTACACTGATTTTATCCAACTTTTAAACATTTGGCAATATGAGATCTGAAAAATGATATGTATCTTTCTTTTTTAAAAAATGATTTCTTAAAATTTATTTTGAGAGTGAGAGAGAGAAAGAGACAGAGACAGTATGAGCAGGGGAGGGGCAGAGAAAGAGAGAAAGAGAATCCTGAGTAGGCCTCATATTGTTAGCGCAGAGCCTGACACGGGGCTCAATCCCATGAGCTGTGAGATCATGACCTAAGCTGAAATCAAGAGTCAGTTGCTTAACTGACCGAGCCACTAAGGTGCCCATTTTTGTTTTGCATTTTAAAAATTGGATAGGACATTTTTCCTGTCTTTGTTGTCATCTTTTTTTTTCCTTCTGTGAACTGCACATTTAAAGTCTTTGCTTGTTTAAGAAAAGGAAATAAATTGGGAAGCCTGGCTGGCTCAGTCAGTGGAGCATCTGGCTCTTGGTCTTGGGTTCATGAGTTTGAGCCCCACGTTGGGCATAGAGCCTACTTAAAAAAAAAAAAAAAAAAAAAAGGAAAGGAAATAAATTGTCACAAAGGTGTGATTTCCTTTCCCAAACCATCATGTGCTGCCATGTCTCCCTTTTCCCCTGTTTCCAGTTTGTATCACCAACTCAGGAGTAGTACTTATGTCTCTCTTTTATTTTTTTAAATTTTATCATTTTATTATTTTTTTAAATTTACATCCAAATTAGTTAGCATATAGTGCAACAATGATTTCAGGAGTAGATTCCTTAGTGCCTCTTATCCATTTATCCCCTCCTCCCACAACCCCTCCAGTAACCCTCAGTTTATTCTCCATATTTATGGGTCTCTTCTGTTTTGTCTTCTTCCCTGTTTTTATATTATTTTTGTCGCCCTTTCCTTATGTTCATCTGTTTTGTCTCTTAAAGTCCTCCTATGAGTGAAGTCATACGATTTTTGTCTTTCTCTGACTAATTTCAATTAGCATAATACCCTCCAGTTCCATCTACGTAGTTGCAAATGGCAAGATTTCATTTTTTTTTTTGATTGCTGAGTAATACTCCATTGTGTATATATACCACATCTTCTTTATCTAGTCATCTATCAATGGACATTTGGGCTCTTTCCATACTTTGGCTATTGTTGATAGTGCTGCTATAAACATGGGGGTGCATGTGTCCCTTCGAAACAGTACACCTGTATCCCGTGGATAAATGCCTAGTAGTGCAATTGCTGGATCATAGGGTAGTTCTATTTTTAGTTTTTTGAGGAACCTCCATGCTGTTTTCCAGAGTGGCATTCCCAGTAGTACTTATGTCTCTTTAATGAAGGTAAATATCTGCCCTTCTTTTTTTTCCTTCTGCCCTTTTTTCACCCACCAAAGGTAGCTCTCTGTTTTCTGTGCATCCTAGAAATAGTCAAATTGTTTATCAAACAGATGGTTTTAAATCAGCTTCTGAGGGAGTACTCTAGGGAAATATGCCCAAGAAGCATCAGGAAGGATTTCTATAGACAGATGGGGGAATGTTTGTAATTGTTTAGCAATAAGTATGCCCAGCAAGTATCACTTCAGCCTGCTTTGTTCATCTGTTCAGTCTTTCCACATGAATAGAAGATATGTACTCTGACTTTTGCTGCTTGCCATTTTGATGGCATTTTCAGCCTTATTTTTGTCAAAGTGAATTATCTGTCTCCATCGATTTTGGACATATGTGTAATCAATAGTATTACTGTTGGTTTCTTGATGTAGGGAAAATAGTAATTGCATTCTGTCCTGAATTAAATGACAATGTCAGAATGTAAGAATGTACGACAGACTGATTTTCTTTGCTTATGTATTCTTTAAAAACAGCTGTTCAAAATCTCATACACATAGAAATTGTTTGCCAAGCATTTGAAGCCATCTTGTTTTACCAGGTGGCAGCTGCTGCTGTTTGTTGGGACCTAATTTAAACCACAGACATGAAATAGTGTCCTTGTTTTTAAAAAGAGAAAGTACGATTTCTTGAAAAACATCTTTACGGAGATACAATTCACATACGAGACAAGTCACCCATTTAAAGTGTACAATTCAGTGGTTTTTTTTTTTAAGTCTATTTATTTATTTTGGGGGGAAGTAGGGCAGAGAGAGAGGAGAGACAGAGGATCCCAAGCAAATTCTGCACTCTCAGCGCAGAGCCTGAGGTAGAGCTCAATCCCAGGAACTGCGAGATCATGACTTGAGCTGAAACCGAGTTGGACACTTAACTCATGGAGCCACCCAGGCGCCCCCAATGGTTTTTAATATATTTGCAGCATGGAACAACCATCACCACATCAATTTTAGAACATTTTTATCACCCCTAGAAGAAATGCTATACTTATTATAGTCACTTTCCATTTCCTTCACACCTCCTCTCAGCCCTATGCAGCTGCTTTCTGTCTCTATAATTTGCCTATTCTGAACATTTCATATAATTAGAATCATGAGATAAGTGGTCTTTTGTGATTGGCTTCTTTCACTTAGCATGCTTTCAATGTTCATATATGATTGTAGCATATATTAGTACTTCATTCTTTAAAAAATTTTTTTTCTAGTGTTTTATTTATTCTTGAGAGAGAGAGAGACAGAACACAAGCAGGGGAGGGGCAGAGAGAGAGGAAGACACAGAATCTGAAGCAGGCTCCAGGCTCTGAGCTGTCAGCACAGAGCCTGACGTGGGGCTTGAACTCAAGAACTGTGAGACCATGACCTGAGCCGAAATCGGACGCTTAACCAACTGAGCCACCCAGGTGTCCAGTACTTCATTCTAATAATGGTTGGTTGAATACTGTACCATTGTATGAATATACCACAATTTATCCATTCATTAGATGGTGTATATTTGGATTGTTTCTACTTT
This sequence comes from Neofelis nebulosa, assembly GCF_028018385.1. NCBI lineage: Eukaryota > Metazoa > Chordata > Mammalia > Carnivora > Felidae > Neofelis > Neofelis nebulosa. The sequence goes on along the minus strand of NC_080794.1, from coordinate 38,765,515 downwards.
TTGGCTATTATGAATAATGCTACTATGAACATTCGTGTATGGGTTTTTTATTTTTTGAGAGAGAGAGAGAGCATGTGCATGTGTGTATGCGAGTGCATGCCTGCGTGAGCAGGGTAGGGGCAGAGGGAGGGGGAGAGAGAGAATCTCAAGCAGACACCATGCCCAGTGCGGAGCCTGACTTGGGGCTTAATCCTACCACTGTGAGACCTGAGCCAAAATCAAGAGTTGACACGTAACTGACTGAGCCACCCAGGCTCCCCTTCTAAAAGTTTTACAGTTTTAGCTCATTCATTTAGATATTTGACCACATTTTTGAATTTTGAATTTCCTTTTTTTTATATATTTTGAGAGAGAGCATGTGAGGGGCAAAGAGAGAGGGACAGAGGAAGAATCCCAAGCAGGTTCTGCACTGTCAGTAGGGCTGATGTGGGGTTTGAACTCACCAACTGTGAGACCATAACCTGAACTGAAATCAAGAGTTGGATGCTCAACTGACTGAACCACCCAGGTACCCCGACCCCATTTTATAAAAAGTTTATTTATTTTGAGAGAGGGAGGGGCAGAGAGAAAGAGAGGGAGAGAGAATCCTAAGCAGGCTCCATGCTGTCAGCACAGAGTCCATTGTGGGCTCAGTCTCATGAACTGTGAGATCATGACCTGAACTGAATGAAATCAAGAGTCAGACGCTCAATGGACTGAACCACCCAGGTGCCCCAGATACTTGACCCCATTTTGAATGTGCCATGTTTGTTTTTTTAGTATTTTATTTTTTTAACTTTATTTTATCTTGAGAGAGAGAGAGAGAGAGAGAGAGAGAGAGAAAGAGAAAGAAAGAGAATCCCAGGTAGGCTCTGTGCTGTCAGCACAAAGCCTGACATGGGGCCCAATCTCATGAAACATGAGATCATGACCCAAGCTGAGATCAAGAGTCAGACGCTTAACTGACTGAGCCACCCAGGTGCCCCTGCTTTTTTAATATTTTAAAGAGAGTGAGAGAACACACACGCAAGCAGGGAAAGGGCAGAGAGAGAATCGGAGAAAGAGAATCCCAAGCAGGCTCTGCTCTGTCAGCACAGAGCCTGGTGCTGGACTTGATCCCACCACCCTGGGATCATGACCTGAGCCAAAATCAGGAGTCAGATGCTCAACTGACTGAGCCACCCAGGTGCTCTGATCCCATTTTAAGTTAATTTTTACATGTGGTGTGTGATAGGAGTCCAAGTTCATTCTCTTGCATATGGATATCCAGTTGCCTCAATGCCTTTTTTTTTTTTTTTAATGTTTATTTATTTTTGAGAGAGAGACAGAGTGTGAATGGGGAAGGGGCAGAGAGAGGGAGACATAGAATCCAAAGCAGGCTCCAGGCTCTGAGCTGTCAGCACAGAGCCTGATGCAGGGCTCGAACCCACGAACTGTAAGATCATGACCTGAGCCTAAGTCGGACGCTTAATCGACTGAGCCACCCAGGTGCCCCAATGCCTTTTTTTTTTTTTTTAAGTAGGCTTCACAGCCAGCTTAGAGCCCAATACAAGGCTTGAACTCATGACCCTGACTGAGATCAAGACCTGAGCTGACATTGAGTCAGATGCTTAACCGACTAAGCCACCCAGGTGCCCCTCAGGGCCATCAAATATTTTTTTTATTGGGGTGCCTGGGTGGCTCAGTTGGTTAAGCATCTGACTTTGGCTTAGGTCATGATCTCATGGTTCATGGGTTTGAGCCTCACGTTGGGCTGTGTTATGCTTACAGCTCAGAGCTTGGAGCCTGCTTCAGATGCTGTGTTTCCCTCTCTCTGCCCCTCTCCCGCTGTGTTCTCTCTCTCAAAAATAAATAAACATTTAAAATTAAAAAAAAATTTAAAAATTTATATATAGAGAGAGAGTGAGCAGCAGAGGCGGTCAGAGGGAGAGAAAGAAAGAATCTTAAGTAGGCTCTGTGCTCAACATGGAGCCTAATGTGGGGCTCCATCCCACGACCCTGGGATCATGACTTGAGACAAAATTGAGAGTTGGATGCTCAACTGACTCAGCCACTCAAGCATCCCTCAATGCCATTTTTTAATGAGACTATTCTTTCCTCATTGAATTGTCCTGGCACAATTTTGTGATATTTAAGGTTCAGTTGGACATAGGGAAAATTTTACCATGTACATCCTAACACATTTTTTGTAACTCCACCCCAAATCAGTTTAAGTTTGCTGAAGTATGGTGGAAATCTCAGAGGCTTTCAATACTGTTAGGGAAGACAAAAAACCATTCAGGAAACAATATTGCAAAAAATAGAAATTATGCTGCTGACAGTTTACCATAACTGTAAACTCAATTTGGTTCTTTTGTTGTTGTTTCCTTTAAACAATATTTTTAATGTTTATTAAACACAGCCAGAGTGTGGGCAGGGAGGGGCAGAGAGAGAGAGTGGGAGACACAGAATCTGAAGCAGGTTCCAGGCTGCTCAAACTAGTGAACTGTGAGATCATGACCTGGGCCCAAGTCGGAGGCTCAACCAACTGAGCCACTCAGGTGCCTCTCTTTTCCTTTTATTTGAGTATAGTTGATATATAATGTTACATTAGTTTCAGGTGTATAACTTAGTGATTTAACAAGTTTTCACCACAAGTGTAGCTACCGTTTGTCCCATTACATTGCTATTACAGTATCATTGACTATATTCCTTATGCTGTGCCTTTTATTGCCGTGACTTATTCATTCCATTACTGAAAGTCTCCCTCTTCCCTTCACACATTTTGCTTCCCTTCCCAGCAACCATTAGTTTGTTCTCTGTATTTATAGGTCTGGTTCTGCTTTTTGTTAATTCATTTTTTTAAAGATTCCACTTATTAGTGGAATCATATGGTATTTGTCTTTCTCAGTTGTATTTCATTTAGCATAATACCCTCTAGGTCCATCCATTTTGTCTCAGATGGCACAACCTCATCTTTTTTATGGTCATGTAATATTCCAGTGTGTGTGTGTGTGTGTGTGTGTGTGTGTGTGTGTGTGTGTGTGTATACACCACATTTTCCTTATCCATTTACCTGTTGATGGACACAGGTTGCTTCTATATCTTGGCTATTGTAAATAATGCTGCAGTAAACATGGGGTTGCATGTATCTTTTCAAATTAGTCTTTTTGTTTTCTTTGGGTAAATGCCCAATAGTGAAATTATTGGAAAATAATGGTTCAATTTGTTTCTTAAAGGCTTTTAAGGAGATACCTTCTATTTCAGCACACAGTCATTTCAGAGACAAAGGGAGGTGTTATCAGAACCAGGAGCAAATTGCTCTTCAGTTTATTCCCCATTTTAGTTTTTTTTTTAATTGTTTATCTATTTTGAGAGAAGACAGTGTGAGCAAAGGAGGGACAGAGAGAGACACGTACACACACAGAGCCTGAAGCAGACTCCAGGCTCTGAGCTGTCAGCACAGAGCCCAATGCGGGGCTTGAACCCACAAACCACGAGATCATGACCTGAGGCAAAATTGGACACTCAACCGACTGAGCCACCCAGGCACCCCAGTTCCCCATTTTAGTTTGTGACATCCTGGACTTTTGACACTGTCACCACTTGTCCCTTACTCCTCTTGTGTGTCTGCCCCAAATCTTCACAGATTTGGAGTAAGAACACTAGAAGAAAGAGCTCTAGAAGTGATTGTGTTGTCTAAGGATTTGAAGAGGTTTAGAATAAGAATATAGCAGGTGAACATGAGAAAAATACAGGATTAGGGATCAGATATGGTTTGAGAAAATTGGAGGGCAAGTCTTAGTATAGAAGCATCATAACTAGACCTGAGTGGCTTCCTCTATTTGCAGAAGTAGTAAGTTCAAAATCTGTGTGGTCTGATAAGATCACCTGAATTTATCTTCTCTGGAACAGGAATAGGCTACCAACATAACTTTTACTGGCATTCAATATTTAGTCAACTTTCTTCCCCATCATCATTTTCTTCTTTTTTGATTATACCTTAAACTTGCAGGTTTAAGGTTTAAAAGAGAATGACAGATTCTTATTTTTTACTGTTTGCTGTGAGACTAGAATTAGGTGATGCCTATAGTGCACTTGAAAGATATTTCACATTCTTCCTGCTCTCTAGGAGCTTTCAGTCTATTTTGAGAAAATTTAAGTCCTTGTTCTAGAGATATATTGGCTAATATTCATAATGACAATGCTATTTGAGGTAATTTTTAGAAAGATGCAAGATATAATTTAATATATGAATTTATTTTTTTCCGCCCTGCCCTAATATATGAATTTAAATAATGATGATATTATAACAACAGAGACCCAAATAATGGGTCCCTGACTGACTTTCCTCTTTTTTTAGAGTCCATTTGTGTTAAAAATACACAGAAGTTTTCTTGGATGGTTTTACTGCTTAGGACTATGCTTAACAGCCAGAGTTTCTCTCAAATGTGTCCTTAGGATTAGTTTTGTTTTTTTTTTTTATCTCTTTCTTGTCTGCAGTAATACCTCTTCTCAATAATGTGTACCTGAGTGAAATAACCAGATATTGAAGGTATACACACTACTTACCAACGATGTGAATAAATCTCAGAATAAAACTAGAGGGACACATGGGTGGCTCAGTCAGTTGTGTGTCCGACTCTTCACTTTGGCTCAGGGCATGATTTCACTGTTTATGGGTTTGAGCCCTTTGTTGGGCACTGGGCTGACAGTGCCAAGCCTGCTTGGAATTCTCTCTCTCTCTCTCTCTCTCTCTCTCTCTCTGTCTCTGCCTCTCCCCCACTCGTGCACCCATGCACGTGCTCTCTCTCTCAAAATAAATAAAAAATAAATAAATAAACTAAAAAAAAAAAACCACTAGATACAAATCAAATGTATAGATTCTCTTGTTTTCCATTGATTTTCCAGTATATTCTTCCATACAACATAGAGTCAAAAAGCTAGAATATTTTTTCTTGTGTTCCTTGTTAACCAAGATCAAGTCCATTTCTTAGTTTCATTTTCCATAACTCCAGTTTAACAGCTTTGTATTAAGCTGTTTTTTTTTTCTTTTCCTGTCAGCATATAGCCCAGGGATCAAATGCTACTGTTTTTATGGGCTTCCACTTGATATAAAGCAGTCTCTACCCTGCTGCTTCCCATGTCAATCCTCCATAGTTTATTTAAAAGTTCACAGACTTCCTCACTACCCTCTGGAGTGCTAGAATCAAGAGGCTTTTATTTTCCAGTTTGGCTTCTCTGGAGCCACTCAGCTCTTGCCTTTACTGCCAACATCAGCATTATCATTAGCATCTCAGGAATAAAAACCAACAAAAATGGTTTTGCTTTGGGGTTACTTCAGGAGCAGTCACCTTGGTTTTTCTTAGAGCAATTGTTTCTTTTATGACTTTAAGAGAAGCAAAATGTTCTTTCATTAAATTGAACATTCTGCTGTACCCTATCCTGCCTGCTAGTGGAGACCGACTATGAAAAGTTGTGAGATCAGACCAAGAGGGACTTTTTAGCCTGTGTTCTTCCATTGACTCCTGCCCCCCATTTCTCTTGATTGCTTTGTCCACATCTTAGAGGTAGTTCCTCCCTGCTCATGATATTTATGTTTTTTTCCTGAGGTGTTTGCTTATTATGGTCAAAGGTAGGGTATTATGTGTAACACTCCTTACATAGTACTTGAACAATATGACAAGTTTTGTTGAGGTACAGTTTTACAAAGTACTATTGTAGCAAAAATCATCCAGCTTTAGGATCCCTGGACATTTAAACATGACATCTGAAACCATATATATCACTCTCCCTCTTGACCTAGCAATCATGCTCACAAAAACTTTCCTACAGGCAGTCTGGCACTTAAATAGCAGAAACCTGTAGTTACTCAATTTATTTTAGGTGGAGAGGCCCAGTGGTTGGTGGAGAGTTGTCTCTGTTATGTGAGACAGAACCTCTTGTGCTGTCTTGAAAAGGAATTAAGAAATGTCAAAAAATAACTTAGACAAGGTGGAGTATAATTATATAGGAGAGTTTTATGTGAATTATTTTCTGAGTGGTTTCAAAAGAGATTGTAATCTGTTAGGGTGAGATTTTCCTGTGGATCACCTCCCTTGCCTGGCTAATATATGTAAAGTTATTTATCTGGTTAAATTGTAACCAGGGTTGAAGATTTGTTAACTCTGCCCCAGTACTATAGTTTATTTGATTAGTCCCACAACAAATGTATAACCATCACTGAATGACTTGATTAGAGAGCTTGACATTGTTATTTGTACATTCTTTCTTTGCAGTTAGCACTGATTAGTAGAAAGCCTATGTTTCACACTTTGAAATGACATCTCCACCCCCACCTACCAATAGGAGACCTGTTAGAATACTAATGGTTAGCAAAAGAACAGCAGTATCTTTTTTTTTTTTTTTTAAATTTGGGTACTCTTCCTGCTGTGAAAGGAATGCTTTAGTGTATTGTTAAAATGTAAGAGCTTAATTAGTTTTGGGCAGTGCCTGAATATGTTTAATTTTACTAATAAATCTTAAATCTTTTTATAAGTCAACTCATATATTTTCTTGCAAATTATAGAAGAAATACAGCAGACCTTCATATATGGCAGGGATTCTGCTGATGAATTTTTTTTTAATCAGTATGCTTATAAAACAACAACTTTCAATAAAGCTGTTTTATAACTGGGAGTAATACATAGAAGGGTGTGTGTTGGTCCTCTGGGGCCTTTGTGCCCTGCCTGCAAATGTAAGTTCTGGGCTGACTGATCACATGCTTAGGGGCAGGACTCTGCCTGCTGTTTGTTCTTGGTGACATAACTTGGCCTCTTCCCTGAGAGGGGTGGAGATCTTTCACTGTCTTTGCCTTTGGTTTTGGGAACCTTTGAGATCCCAAGGATTTTAAAATTGATTCTGGAATTCAACTAACTGGTCAGTTCACACAATAACTTTCTTTAAGAGTGTCTTGTTTAAGGAGGAGTTTTGCAGGTCTTGGAATTCTGAATTAAGGATTTAAACAGTAACATTGTTTTGGTAATACAAATGTGTCTTCTTCTAGTGCTCCTTTTGACTGTACTGCAAAGGAATGTTTTTTAGGGCTGGCCCTCCGTTTGGAAGCAGCTGCTATCCTGCAAACCTTATTGTTACACTGCTGACCTTTGTCGTCAGGAATGCCCCTAGAGAAAACAGTCTCCTAATTGTTTTTCTTAAGCCTCTATGAAGTTTGAGATATGTCCTTTCAAGTTATTTGTGGTTACTTTCTTAAGTTTACCTTGTTTACATTTAATTGGAGGCTCCATCTTTTTAGCTTTATCATGAATTGTCAGTTCTGAGCTCCTGGTAGGTGGTAAAAAGAATTGCCCTTCCCCTGTTATCCTGTTCTGCAGGAAGCCTTTGTGGTTTAGATTCACAGTTTCCCATTGTTGCTAGCTGCAGTTGTCTCCTCCCTCCCATACCCTTCCCTCCCCACACCTCTAGCTCTTTCCTTGACCTTCCTCATTTCTCCATCCTTTACCCCACAGACGCCCTTGGAATTGCTGGAGGTTGAGCGTGCTGTCTGGTGAGTATTGTGCTTGTGGCAAAACTGAGTGGATGGAGGGATACAGTCTTTGTGTCTGGTCAGTCTTTGTGAAGTGTTGCTCTGAATAGCAAAGGTTTAAACTTTGAAATTGAGGGTGTTGAACTCTCTTTACTTTTAGAAGGGCTTCTGGATTGTTTGTTTGTTTTGTTTTGTTTTGTTTTTTTACTCTTCTCTCTGTTTCAATTAAAGCTTTGGAAATTTGATGTTTATTACTGGTTAAAAAAAATTCTCATAGATTTTCTTGAGCTCATTAAGATTAAAGCAAGTGTTACAGGTTTAGTATTTTAAATTCCCTTCAAATAGAAGGTTATTTGTGATTTTTAAAACATTTTCAGTATTAATATATTGATAAAAGTAATAACAAAGAAAAGATCTGTTTTGTGGATAAGCTGGAAAGTAGTATTTGCTTCCAGAAGCAGAGTAATTCTTTTTTCCTCTCAGCAGAATGTTTTTGGCAAAATTCACTATAGATTATAGTAATATGTTATTAATTCTGGGAAATGGTTTGCTGAGTACTTCAGGATAACAGATGCTTCTGGGAATTATTTTTTTGGAAAGTTAGATTTGTTCGTTAGCTGCTGCTCACTTGAGGTGTGAGATCTATAATCCTTTTGAAAGTAAAATATTTAATATTTAGTGTTCACATTGAGTCAGATATCACTTTCATAAAGGGCTTTTTATTTCTTTGGATTGTATTGATCCTCAGCTAAGAAGCTGTACATGTGCACACCTTTAGTTCTCCAAAAGTATTGCTAATTAAAGTAATATTTATGGTAGACAGTGTGAGGGAAAACTTGTTCATGGGATGTTATTGCTGTTCAATTGAGTCATTTATTCAAGTGATAGTTGCACTTGTACAGTAATGATTTCCTGAGTTTTTACAATGTGGCAGGTGCTAGTTCCTATGCTAAGTACTTTGCATTTCCTTCTTATTACCAGTACAATTCTGCCATGTAAATAGTAATATCCCTCTGGTCAGCAGCAGTCATACATGGGTAGAAGGAACATGGTTTTCTTTTTTTTTTTTTTTCCTGCAAAATGAGAATAATCCCTATTTGGCAGATTCGTTGCGGGAATTAAAGGGCATATCAGACGTCTGGTGCCTAACTCAGAGTTGGTGCTCATTAAGTGGTGACTGCTATTCTAATTTTATAGCTATATTTTGCTGCAAGTCTCTTAGTTGTGTTAGACCTAGGATTTTAACTGGCTCAAAACCTGGAGTCTGGTAGCATGTTTTTGAGTATTGTGAAGGTTTTTGGAGTAGATTTCAGTGGATCCCTGCCCATTCCTCCACCTCCTGCTCCCATAGAGGAGGGTGCTTTTTTTCTTTTTTTTTTAAAGTTTATTTATTAGGTTTTGAGAGAGAGGGTGACAGAGAATCCCAAGTGGGCTCTGCACTGTCAGCACAGAGCCTGGTGTGGGGCTCTAACTCATGAACTATGAGATCATGACCCGAGTCAAAATCAAGAGTCAAATGCTTAACCAACTGAGCCACCCAGGCACCCTGAGGAGGGGTTCTTTATAGATGCCCTTCTTTTCTTGCTATCCTCTGTCACTTTCCCAGTCATGTGCTTGGCCTCTGTCACTGGAGTTGCTTGTGCCATTCAGTACCAGTGTTCTCCCAGCAGAAATGAGTCAAGCCAGTATAGTCAGTGGCATCCCTATTTTCCTCTTGTTGATAGAGCCATCATGCTTTTATTATTGTTTGTGCTGAAAGAATTGGGGTAGTGGTGTGTTTATAATGATTCATAAATAGAGCATCATTGCAATCAAGCATTTAAATTAAGAAGCTTTAGGGGTTTAAAAAATTAGGGGAAAAAAATCTCTAGTTCTAAGTTGTCGAGCCAGAGGATAATATAGGGCAACTTCATGCAACTCATAGTTATCATTTTGCCATGTTGGAGCCTAATACAATTGCTATGGATTCTCTTCCCTTTAACCCCTGCTGTTAACTAGTTTGGTGCTATTAGCAGTGTGTTTGAGAAAGAATATTGTGTTAGTCCTTCTGGCCATAGAGTATCTTTCTTCCATAGACCTTTTGGAAACAGAAGGTGTGATTTAGGTATGATATGATGTAGGCAGTACATTCAGGGAAGAGACAGAGAGATGACTTGGTATACTTACAAGTGAATTAATCCCTAAACTGAAAAATGTGTTTTACAAAGCTTAGCTCTTCATTCATTCTTTAACTTAGTAAGTATTGAGCATCTGTTGGGTGTAAGGAAGTGTAACTTCCTATATTGTATTCTAATAAAGTACAGGTATATTGGTTAAGTACTGATGAATGAAGTTCCTGGGAGGGAGGGAGGGAATATGTCCCAATTGGTAAGGAGCCATATTTAGACAATCCTTTGGAAAATGAGTTAATATAAATGACTACTCCTTCCTGATAGGGTGTGACTATCATTAATCTCTATTGCTATAAATTGCCAGCAGAATGGCTTCTTCAAACAGGTTTGCTGAGTGGAGAGGATTACTTGTATTAGGACTGAGAAGATGGGAGTGGGAAAGGAAGTAATATTCCTTATTGAGTATACACAGAAAACTTTTTGTGTGTGTGTATGTTTTAAGGGGATTAGTGGTAAATGAGGTTGGAAACATGCATGGGTTAAGATTATAGAAGGTCATTTAAGGCTAAGGAGTTTTGACTGTATTTTGTCACTGAAGTTTTCTAAGCTACATAAATAGTGATTGATTAGAGTTTGCTTTTGGCAATATTTTATAGATGGGATTAGAAAGGGAAAAATGGTTTGGAAGTTACTATAGTAGTCTCGGTGAATTGTATTCAGAATGCATTATTTTTAGAATACATTTGCCTTCATTTTGATATGGCTTTGGGTTTATGCTAACAATTATAGTTTAATGTCATACAACTTTACATTAAGTTTATGTATGTGTATTTGTACTGTAAGAGAGAAAGGGAGAGGGAAGAAGAGACGTATAGGGGATGGCCAATCATCATGATCACTTTTTTTTTTTTTTTTTTTTTTTTTTTTAAATTTTTTTTTCAACGTTTTTTATTTATTTTTGGGACAGAGAGAGACAGAGCATGAACGGGGGAGGGGCAGAGAGAGAGGGAGACACAGAATCGGAAACAGGCTCCAGGCTCCGAGCCATCAGCCCAGAGCCGGACGCGGGGCTCGAACTCACGGACCGCGAGATCGTGACCTGGCTGAAGTCGGACGCTTAACCGACTGCGCCACCCAGGCGCCCCAATCACTTTTTTTTTTTTAAAGGAAACTCTATGCCCAATGTGGGACTCAAACTCACGACCCTGAGATCAAGAGTTGAATGCTCTAGGGGTGCCTGTGTGGCTCAGTTGGTTAAGCTTCTGATTTATGCTTGGGTCATGATCTCGCGGTTCATGAGTTCAAGCCCCGTGTCAGGCTCTGTGCTGTCAGCTCAGAGCCTGGAGCCTGCTTCAGATTCTGTCTCTCTCTCTCTCTCTCTCTCTCTGCCTCTCCCCTGTTCATTCTCTCTCTCTCTCTCTCTCTCAAAAATAAATAAAACATTAAAAAAAATTTTTTTTAGAGAGTTTGCATGCTCTACTAACTGAGCCAGCCAGGTGCCCCCCCAAATCCCCTAGGAATCATAATCAGAGCTCCTATTTTGTACCTGGCCCTAAATATTTTGCATATATAATTTTGTTGAATACTCTCAGCAGATCATATATATTATAGGTAGTAAATGACCTGAAAGTCATAGAGCAGGATTGGAATGTAGATTCATCTTATTCTTTATCATCATCATCAAAGCATTTATGCCTCACTTACTAATACCAGGTACTAGGCTAATTAAACATGTATACATTATTGCATTTAATCTCCACAACAATCCCATGATTTAGATGTTATTTATTAATCCCATTTTACTGATGAGGCGCCTGAGACTTCAGTAACTTGGTTAAGATGATACAATTGTTAGTTGTTAGGTGGTGGAGTCCAGATCTGTTCTACTTTGCTAACTCTGAACCCTAAGTTGTATAATTCACATTGTGTTCTCTGGGAATGGTACCCCTTGGATCTCCACTGTGAGTATGGTGTTTCCTGAGGTTATGCAATGTAGTTGGCCCTGCAGAGCCTGCACTTTTAACCACTGTGTTCTCTCTACTATCATGCTGCTTCCCTCAGAAGTCAGTAAATTATCTTTACAACTCTGGATCCTTATAAGGATGGGCTAAGTAGCCTGCAACTGCCATTTCTGAGTTTGTCAGTTACAACAAAGTGAAACATGTCTTCTTGGCTTTGTATTTTCTTTCTAATTGGTTTTGGAAAATTTGTTTACATGACAGTTTTCTAAGTTCTTATAAAAGGAAAAATAAGGCTTTCTATTTTTTATCAGCGTACAGTTCTTGTTGTTGTACATGATGTAATAATTTGAAGCTGCCAAAGTCCAACCCTCAGGAAATTGTTTGAGTTGAGTAACTGTATTCACTGGGGAGTTTGAGATAACTAGCCCATAAATCAACAAATAGCTTAGCCTTTTTTTATGGTTGTAGTTGCTTATCTCTTTATTTTCAAGCTTGAATCAGAAGCAAATATTGATTCAATTGTTAGAGTCTCCATTAGAAAAAACCTACGGTATCGCAAGCTAGATATGGGCATTTGGGGGGCTCTTTTATTTAAGGAAAGTCAGAATTTATCAGGGTGTTGGAATTGGTTGTTCTAGGTACTTATCCCTTCAAACAAAAAGTGTTATCTTTCAATTAAACTTTCAGCGATTCACTGCCTATATATTCAACCTTTGTGTGGAATAAAAAGATGCCCTTAAGGAATATATGCTATAGTCCATGTACACAAATAACTGTAACATGAGGGAATGTTCCACATGTTCTGAGACCACAGAAGAGGATGAAATAAGTGAAAATGGAAAGGTGAAAGAGAGAAGGAATCTGGGAATGCTTTTTATTTATTTATTTTTTAAGAAATTAAAATTTTTTTGATGTTTATTTTTGAGAGAGAGAGTGAGTGAGAGCTAGCGGGGGAGGGACAGAGAGAGACTGAGACTCAGAATCTGACCAGGCTCCAGTCTCCGAGCTTTCCACACAGTGCCCAAGGCAGGGCTTGAACACAAGCCGTGAGAATCATGACCTGAGCCAAAGTCCCACGCTTAACCAACTGAGACATCCAGGCTCCCCCAGAAAAATTTTAAAGTTTATTCATTTTGAGAGAGAGAGAGAGGGAGGGAGAGAGAGATAGCATGAGCAGGGGAGGGGGAGAGAGAGAGAGAGAGAGAGAGAGAGAGAGAGAGAGAGAGAGAGAGAGAGAGAAAAATTGAAAATCCCAACCAGGCTCTGTGTTGTCCTGGGAAGGGTGGGAGAGCTCAGTTTCCCAAATGGTGATGTCATGACCTGAGCCCAAATCAAGAGTCATCTAAGATCATCTAACTCACTGAGCCACTCAGGCGCCCCTGGGAACGCTTTTGATGCAGCTTTTGATTGCAGGATACTTATGATTTTTAACAAGAAGAAATAGAAAGGAAAGGCACTCCTGGTGGAGGTAATATTAGAGCCAAGGTGCTGAGGGAGTAGAGTACAGAGCATATTCATTATACAGAAAGAGTCTAGCTTACCTAGAGTGGAGGATGAGTGAGGGGCACATAATAGGTGCTCAGTGAAATTTCTGATCAATGAATGAGAGAATAGAAGTTGTAGCTGGAAATAGTGGTAAGATCTAATAATTTTCAAACTTCGTGCAGGCGCCAGGCATATTGAATTCATTTTATAAATTAATAGTTAATTTTACTGGAAGAATATGTGTATATAAAAATATGTAGTATAAAAATCACAATCATGAAAATGAGTCAATAAGAAAAAAAAGCTGTCAGGGGCCCCTGGGTGGCTTGGTCGGTTAAGCATCCAACTTCAGCTCAGGTCATGATCTCACGGTTCGTGAGTTCGAGTCCCTTGTCGGGCTCTGTGCTGACAGCTCAGAGCCTGGAGCCTGTTTCGGATTCTGTGTCTCCCTCTCTCTCTGCACCTCCCCTGTTCATGCTCTGTCTCTCTCTGTCTCAAAAATAAATAAACGTTTAAAAAATATATAAAAAAAAAAAAAAGAAAAAAAAAAGCTGTCAAAATAGGTCTGGTTAACTGCTTTTTTTTTCTTTAAGTTTGCTATTTGTTCATGTTTTTGCCCTATTAGTACTAGAATAGGAAGACAAAAAATTATGGGACAGAAACTTGTAAAAAAATCCATCCATTAATTTTCCCTTTTATGAATTAGAAAAGTACCATTTTTCTCTAGCCAAAAGAATGTCCCTTCTGGGAGCCATTAAAGATTTTTGAGAAAGAGAGTAATGTGGTATTTTAGGAGTCCTCTTGTAGTTACATGTAGGATTGGAAGCTTGGCAATGAGTCAGTAAGGTGGTGCTTTGATCCAGAGGTGGTGAGGGTCTGAACCTTAGCAGCAGTTACAATGAGAATAGAATGAAAGGAAATAGACATCCAAATCTAGCCCCCTGTTTCTAAAAAGAAATAGTTACTAGTTATTAAACAGCTTTCATATTCTTAGTATATTAGGTGTCTTCAATGATTGGTTACCTCTGGTCCAGCATCCTTTCATTGTATTTTTAGGGAAAATGAGTTTAAATCCCAATTATAGTTTTACTTAAGAAAATAATGAATTATAGATAATATATCCATGAATTATGGATAATTTAGAAAATAGAGAAAAGGGTATAAAAAATCCATAATTCCATCACCATAATACCCCCCCCCCTTTTTTTTACATTTACTTATTCTTGTGGATTTAAAACGTTTTCTACTAGTTCATTCTGGGTAAATCAAGTTCTGAGAAACAGGTTCCTGAACTGATAGAAGAACCCATTAACTGCTATACGGTGATGTTAAACATAATAAACCCAGAGATTTCACATGAAGGCTTCACTGGACTCCAGTTTACCAGGATCACAAACTATGTCAATGTCTCCTCTTTTCCTGTAAATCTTAGTCCACTTACCTTTATGCATATAGATCTTATTCTTCCAAATGCCTCTCTGTTCCCTGTTGGGTTCAAGGTTCCATCTCCTTCAATGAATTATTTATACAGTTTAAAGTTTTGTTTAAATTTTGAACCAATTTTGGACTTACAGAAAAGTTGCAAAAATAGTTCAGCCAGCTTCCTCTAGTGTTATCATCTTATATAACCATAGTACAATGATCAAAACCAGGAAATTAGTATTGGTACAATACTACTAATAACTAAAGACATTTTTCAAATTTCACAAGTTTGTCTGCCAGTGTTCTTTTTGTTCCAGGAGCCTATCTAGGTTCTCACATTGCATTTTAGGTGCTTTTCTTCTTTAGTCTCCTGCATTCTGTAAAAATTCCTCAGTCTTTGTCTTTTGTAACTTTGACATTTTTGGAGAATATTGATCAGTTATTTTATCAAATGTTTTTTGATTTGGACTTTTCTGATGTTTTCTCATGATTGGACTGAGGTCATATGATTTAGGCAAGAATACTGCAAATGTTGTGTCCTTCTCAGTGTATTATTACAATAGGATTCATGATGTTAGTATGTATTATTGCAGGTGAGGTTGACCTTGATTGTTGATTAAGGTGGTTTCTGCCAGGTTGCTCCACAGTAAAGTTAATAGTATCTTTTACCTTGCAGTTAATAAATATTTTCATGGAGATACTTTGATGCTGTCATTTTATATAAATGTCATATTCTCCACACGTGAAATTAGTAATGTTTACTTAGAGACTTCAACGAGCTTTTTTTATTATGAAATAAATTTCCTTAAAAGACCTAATCCCTTCTAAGCTTTCTACACCTTTTACCTGGTCTCATCAAAGGGTCCCCAGGATTTGTAGCAACAAATAATTTCTACACTTCTTTGATTTAGCCAATTTCATGTCCCATTTATAATGAAGTCTCCAATGCTAATAACCTGTAGATGTATGAACCTCATTTACCCCACTATCTCTTAGGGTGACCGGCTCTTTCTTCCTGGCCAAGTGCTCCTCTAGGCCTCATCTCTCTTACGCACAAGCCAGTTTCATTTCAGCAAACATTTGAATGACTATTTTTGTGTTTTTTAGAAACATCGGCTAAGAGAGGCTGACTTTGTTGATGAGGAATACAGTAGGGGATAATTAGAGTAGCTTCTGCTATAGTCTGGTTTATTACTTTGGCCTCAGAAAAATGGCAGTACATTTTGAGGTACTGGATATACTTGTGAAGTAATTATTCTTTGTATTTCATTAATACAGAGAAATAAAAATTTTTTCCCTAAATTAGCTTCTAGAACATTACTTTTAAGGCTGGCAGTCTTGAGCTATGATCTTTTAAGTTTTTTGGGGTTTTTTTTTGTTTTGTTTTTGAGAGAGAGAGAGAGAGAGCAGGGGAGGGGCAGAGAGGGAGAGAGAGAATTCCAAGTAGTCTCTGCACTGTCAGCGCAGAGCCCAACACTGGGCTTGATCCTACAAACTGCAAGTTCATGACCTGAGCTGAAATCAAGAGTCTGACACTCAACCAACTAAGCCACCCAGGTGCCCTGAGCTATGATCTTTTAAATTAGCCCTGTTGGGGTGCCTGGGTGGCTTAGTTGGTTAATATCCAACTTCAGCTGAGGTCATGATCTCACGGTTGGTGAGTTCAAGCCTGGCGTTCGGCTCTGTGCTGACAGCTCAGAGCCTGGAGCCTGCTTCAGATTGTGTGTCTCCCTCTCTATCTGTCTCTCCCCCGCTCGTGTGCACTCTGTCTCTCAAAAATAAACAAACATTTTAAAAAGTTAAAGATAAAATAAAATGTAATAAGCCCTGTCACTAAAAAAATTTTTTTTAATGTTTGTTTATTTTTGAGAGAGAGAGAGAGGGAGAGAGAGTGAGTGAGAGAGTGTGTGAGCGAGCAGGGGAAGAGAGAAAGAGGGAGACACAGAATCTGAAGCAGGCTTCAGGCTCTGAGCTGTCAGCACAGAGCCCGATGCAAGGCTCGAACTCGCAAACTGCAAGATCATGACCTGAGCTGAAATTGGAGGCTTGACTGACTGAATCACCCAGGTGCCCCAAGCCCTGTCATTTTTATTTTGTCAGCTGTGGATCCTCGGTGGAATTATCACAATAGGTTCAAGAATCCAAAATCCAAATGTACATCAACAGTATAATTTACCTATTTAGTGCTAATAAACTAAATACAATGACTAACATACTAGATGTTGCTTTGATTAGTAAAATACAAATTTATTGGTATTACTGAATTTATTATTTTTTAAATGTTTATTTTGAGAAAGAGCACATGCATGTGTGCATGAACTTGGGGAGGGGCAGAGAGAGAGACAGAGAATCCCAAGCAGTCTCCACACCAGCAAGGAGCCCAGCATGGAGCTTGATCTCATGACTGGGAGATCACGACCTAAGCCAATATCAAGAGTTGGATGCTTAACTGACTGAGCCACCCAGGTACCCCAGTATTACTGAATTTAAAGTAGCTTTTGAATTATGTTTTTTCTCAAGTAACATATACTATAGGGGCCCATTTTCTGTAATAGGATTCAGATTCTATGGACCCTGAAGCTCATATAATACAGGGGTCCTGCTTTTTTTTTTAAATTTTATTTTTTTGAGTTGTAATGTTCTAATAAATATTAAAGTAAAATACTTTTGTTTTATTAGCAAATCAACAATTAACAAAATATTTTAATTTTGGTAAGGTCTACTTTTTTCTTTTTAAAAATTAATTATTTTTAAATTTACATCTAAGTTAGCATATAGTGGAATAATGATTTCAGGAGTAGATTCCTTAATTCCCCTTACCCATTTAGCACCCCCCCCCCCCCCGCCACAAACTCTCCAGCAACCCTTGTTTGTTCTCTGTATTTAAGAGTCTCTTATGTTTTCTCCCCTTCCCTGTTTTTATGTTATTTTTGCTTCCCTTCCCTTATGTTCATCTGTTTTGTATCTTAAAGTCCTCATATGAGTGAAGTCATATATTTGTCTTTCTCTAACTAATTTCGCTTAGCATAATACCCTCTAGTTCCATCCATGTAGTTGCAAATGGCAAGATTTCATTCTTTTTGATTGCCGAGTAATACTCCATTGTATATATATATATATACCACATCTTCTTTATCCATTTGTCTGTCAATGGACATTTGGGCTCTTTCCATAATTTGACTGTTGTTGATAGTGCTGCTATAAACATTGGGGTGCATGTGCCCCTTCAAAACAGCACACCTGTATCCCTTGGATAAATACCTAGTAGTATAATTGCTGTGTCATAGGGTAGTTCTATTTTTAATTTTTTGAGGAACTTCCCTACAGTTTTCCAGAGTGGCTGTACCAGTTCGGATTCCCACCGACAGTGCAAAGGAGATCTTTCTTTTTAATGTTTGTTTATTATTTTTGAGAGAGAGAGAGAGACAGAGTGTGAGCAGGGGAAGGGCAGAGAGAGAGGGAGACACCGAATCCAAAGTAGTCTCCAGGCTCTGAGCTGTCAGCACAGAGCCTGATGCGGGCTGGAACTCACGAACTATGAGATCATGATGTGAGCTGAAGTCAGACGCTTAACCAACTGAGCCACCCAGGCACCCCATCAGAGATCTTCTTTCTCCGCATCCTCACCAACATCTGTTGTTGCCTGAGTTCTTAATTTTAGCCATTCTGACAGGTGTGAGGTGGTATCTCATTGTGGTTTTGATTTGTGTTTCCCTGATGATGAGCGAAGTTGAGCATTTTTTCATGTGTTGGTTGGCCCTCTGGATGTTTTCTATGGAGAAGTATCTATCTATTCATGTCTTTTGCCCATTTCTTCACTGGATTATTTGTGTTTTGGGTGTTGAGTTCGATCAGTTCTTGATAGTTTTTGGATACTAAAATACATGAGCCTCACTTCAGGTGAGCCCTGCTCTCTTTCTCTCTCTTGTCCCTCCTGGGATTCTCTCTCTCTCTCTCTCTCTCTCTCTCTCTCTCTGCCTGCCTCTGCCCCTCACTCACTTTTGCCCTTTTTCTCTCTCTCAAAAAAGAACAAAAACAAAAACAAAAAACTTTTTTGTTTTTTTTCTCCGAAGTTTTATTTAAATTGCAGTTAGTTAACATGCAGTGTAATATTGGTTTCCTGGGACATCCAGTGCTCATCACAAGTGCCCTTCTTAATACCCCTCACCTGTTTAACCCATTCCCACCCACCTTTCCTCCTACCCTCAGTTCTCTATAATTAAGAGTCTTTACAGTAGTTTCTTATGATTCTCATGATTTCAGTTATTGTAAATGGCTCCTCTTTCACTTCTTCTTTTTTTTTTGTTGGTAGTTTATGTATTTGAGAGAGAGAGTATGTGCATGTATGCCAGTGGGGGAGGGGCAGAAAGGGAGAGAGAAAATTCCAAGCAGGATCATGCTGTCAGCCTGTCAGCACAGAGGTCTAGGTGGAGCTCAATCCCATGAACCCTGAGATCATGACCTGAGCTGAAATCAAGAGTCATATGCTTAGTGAGCCACCCAAGTGCCCCTCTTTCATTTCTGAGTATATTTATGAGTCTTCTCTCTTAGTGTAGCTAAAGATTTGTCAGTTTTATTTATCTTTTCAAAAATCCAGCTCTTCATTTTATCTTTTCTATTCTCTTTCTAGTATGTGTTAAATTAACTTGATTATGGGAGTCCTTTCACAGTGTATACATATAGCACATCATCACATTTTCTACTCTATTATATACTACATTATAATTTTATTTGTCAATTATACCTTAAGTGGAAAAAAATTATGAACAGAACTTATTTAGGGCTCTTCAGAGTCTATTCAGCAATAGTATAATACAGGTCACTATAACTTATTCAGAGTTGAGAGCAATACAGTAATTTCTTAGATGCTCTTTCTCCTCTTTCCACCTTTGATTGATTACTTCATAGTTTTAAGACTTGGCTGGAAACTAGTAAATGTGGCTAAAGATGATGATATATTTTCTGTAGAGTTTGGGAATAAATAGCTGCCAGGTAGCCTGCTATCTCTCAGTTTGTTGTAGTCTAGGACTGTTCTCTGCAGAATGCTGAGAGTCCATTGGTTGCTACTGTGAGGGGCAAAATCAATCAGAGAGGAGTACTTGGTAATAGGCTATGGGAGCATTTTAAATTTAAATTTGAATAAATTTGTACATACAGCTTAGTTGCCATTATCCAGGTGGTGGTTATTTTATTTATTTATTTTTAAAATATAATTTATTGTCAAGTTAGCTAACATACAGAGTATACAGTATGCTCTTAGCTTTGGGAGTAGATTCCCATGATACATCACTTACATACAACACCCAGTGCTCATCCCAACAAGTGCCCTCCTCAATACCCATCACCCATTTCCCACCCGCCCCTGCCCTCCCCATCGACTCTAGGTGGTGGCTATTTTTAATCATCATATAATGGCATAAAAACTAAACAAGATTCTCTATTGAAACTGTATGTGGACACCTTCTTTGGAATAGACTGACACTTAAGTGTCATGCTCACTTGTAATGTATATTACATGCTCACCAAGTTTTTTTCTTTTTGGAATCTGCTTGGGATTCTCTCTCTCTCTCTCTCTCTCTCTCTCTCTCTCTCTCTCCCCTCCCTCTCTCTCTCTCAAAACAAATAAGTAAACACTAAAAAAATATCTTGCTTGATAAGATGAAAGAATTATATGGCAAGTTTATATATATATATGTAGTTCATACTTTTTCTGTATGTATAGGTAGAGTCACAATTTATAAACAGAAAGATGGATTATATGACAAGTAAAAGAAGCTTTGGTAAAATTTTGTGATAATGTAACCCACAATAACAGATATATAGATATAACACAGTTGGCTTCTGACCTCCATCCATTCCCCATTCTCAAATGGGGTGGGATAAAGCTCATCCTTTAGAGATGGAGGGTAACAGGGGACCCTAGAAACATTGGTATAATAGAAACATTAATTGTTCTTAAAATTATAGAAAACTTATTTAGGAATTAAGAAATGGGGGTGATCTCTTCAGGCTTGAGGTGGCCAAGGAAGGTTTTCTATGGTTTTTACAAAGAGGTTGGACTACGTAAAGAGGGGAAGAAGGATATTTAATATCCCAAGTAGGTAAAACAGAGTTAAGGTCACAGAAATGGAAGAACACTTTGGGAAGAAGGTTTCATATAGGGAAATAAAAGGAGATAAATATAAAAGGTAAATTAAAGTCAGATTGTGTTATTAGGAAACAAGCTAAAAAATTTGCATATTATTTTGCAAGAGGGATTTTTTTGGGAAACTTTTTTTAATTTACACTTCAGAATATGCTTTTTAAAAGCAATTTAAAAATCTTTGGTAATTTACATTAAATTACCAAAATTTACATAAAAATACCAAAATCTTTTTGGTATAGAGTTCTGAATTTTGCTAAATGCATTATAGAGATGCCACCACAATCAAGATACAGAACAGTTTCATCACCCTGGTACTGCTTCTTTGTAATCAACCTCTACCCTTACTCCCAACTCCTAGCAACCACTGATCTATTCTGACTTTTAATTTTGACATTTCTAGAATGTCATATAAGTGAAATCATGTAGTATATAGCTTTTGAGTCTGACTTCTTTCACTTAGCATAGTACATTTGAAATTCATCAGTGCTTTTGTGTATGACAGTGTTCTTTACATTTTATTTTTGAGTCTATTGTATGGATGTACCGTTTACCAGTTGAAGAAGTTTTGGGTTGTTTCCAATTTTTCATGATTATGTGTAAAGCCACTATAAATACTTGTATGCAGGTTTTTATGTGAGCATAAGCTTTCATTTCTTTTGGGTAAAATACCTAGGAATGGGATTGCTAGGTCATATGGTAAAAGTATATTTAACTTTACTTATAATTGCTAACTGTGTCATGTTTCATTTTCATCAGCAATTTTGGAGAGTTCCAGTTGCTCTATTCTTCCTCATTAGTACTTTTTTTTTTTTTTTAAGTTTATTTATTTATTTTGAGAGAGACAGAGACAGCACAAGTGGCAGGGGCAGAGAGAGAGGGAGAGAGAAAATCCCAAGAGGGCTCCATGCTGCCAGTGCAGAACCCGACACAGGGCTCAAACTCGCGAAACTGTGAGATCATGACCTGAGCTGAAGCCAAGAGTTGAGTGCTTAACCGACTGGGTCACCCAGGCGTTCCCTCATGAGCACTTGTTATCATCCAGTTTTAAATATTTTTTAGCACGGTTTAAATATTTATGATTTTGTTTTTAGCTATTTTAATAAGCACATAGTGTGGTTTTAATTTCCATTTCCTAATTACTAATTATATTTAATATCTTTTTATATGTTTGCTATCTGTGTATCTCCTTTAGTGAAGGATCTGTTAAAATCTTTTGCCCATTTAAGAAAATTGGGTAATTTTTCTTATCAATGAGTTTAGAGGATTCTGTATATATTTTAGATACAAGTCACTTATCCATTATGTGATTTGAAAATATTTTCTTCCAATCTTTGCCTTGCCTTTTTATTCTCTTAACAGTGTCTTTTAAAGAATAAAAGTTCTTAATTATGATAAAGTTCAATTCTTTAATTTTTTTTTCTAATGGACTGTGCTTTTTTGTTATATCTAAGGAATCTTTGCTTAACCAAAGGTCACAAAATTTTGTCTTCTAGAATTTTTATAGTTTTAAGTTTTCCATTTAGAACTATGATCCAATTTGAGTTATTTTTGTGTAAGATATAAAGTGTGGGTTAAGGTTCACTTTTTTGCATGTTGTTCAGTTATTCCAGTATCATTTGTTGAAAAGACTATCCTTTCTTCATTGAGTTGCCTTTCCACTTTTATTAAAAATTAGTTGACCACGTATATGTAGGCCTGTTTTGGCCACTGTTCTGTTCCATTGATCTGTCTATTCTTTCACCAGTATTGTATGGTGTTGACTATTGAGCTCTACAACTTTGTTCTTCTGTTTCAAAATTAATTTGGCTATTCTAATTCCTTTACCTTTTCATATAACTTTTACAATCAGCTAGTCAATTTCTACAAAAAGAAATCCTGCTAAGATTTTTATTTGACATTACATTGAATCTATGGATCAATTTGGAGTGAACTGACATCTTAAAATTGTTCAATTTATGAACATGGGATACCTTTCTACGTTTAGATCATCTTTGATTTCTTTCACCAGTGTTTCATAGTTTTCACTACATAGGTCTTACATATGTTTTGTTATATTTTTGCCTAATTATTTTATATTTTGTGGTGTTATTATAGATTTTTTTTTTCAACGTTTTTTATTTATTTTTGGGACAGAGAGAGACAGAGCATGAACGGGGGAGAGGCAGAGAGAGAGGGAGACACAGAATCGGAAACAGGCTCCAGGCTCCGAGCCATCAGCCCAGAGCCTGACGCGGGGCTTGAACTCACAGACCGCGAGATCGCGACCTGGCTGAAGTCGGACGCTTAACCGACTGCGCCACCCAGGCGCCCCCTTTTTTAGATTTTTTTTTTTTCAACGTTTTTTATTTATTTTTGGGACAGAGAGAGACAGAGCATGAACGGGGGAGAGGCAGAGAGAGAGGGAGACACAGAATCGGAAACAGGCTCCAGGCTCCGAGCCATCAGCCCAGAGCCTGACGCGGGGCTCGAACTCACAGACCGCGAGATCGCGACCTGGCTGAAGTCGGACGCTTAACCGACTGCGCCACCCAGGCGCCCCTTGTGGTGTTATTATAAATGGCACTGTAAAAATTTTCAATTTTAGTTGTTTACTGCTAGTATATAGAAGTATAGTTAATCAGCGGTTTTTTTGTACTGACTTTGTGTTCTATGACTTACCCCACATATTAGTTCTCAGAATTTTGTTTTTTTTTTTTTTTTTTAGATTCCTTGGGACTTTTAAATGTAAAAGAACATCATGTTGTTTGTGAATAAGGACAGTTTTATTTCTTCCATCCCAATCTCTCTATTTTTTATTTCTTTTTCTTGCCTTGTTGCATAGGCTGTGACCTCCAGTATGATGTTGAATAGGAGTGGTAAGAGTAGACATCTTTGCCTTGCTTGGGACTTGAAAAAGGTGAGAGTGATCCTACCTCGCTCTTCTGCTAAGGCATAATTCAAGCTGTTTACCTTTTTGTGTAAAATGCACAAAAAGAAGTAATGAGGCATATTAAAGAGAAATATTAATTTTTCAAAAAAGTAATTATATAAGTGAATTGGAATGGCAAGAGATAGGAGGCCAGCAAGAGGTAATCTATTATAATAATCTAAATGGGAAGTAATTGTGGTATAAACTAGGGTGATGACAGTGGAAGTGAAAAAGAAGAATCAATAAAGAGATTTTTGAGGGGAGAATTGATAAGACTTTGTGACATGGGTAAGGAAGGAGGGGATGGATAGGAAGGAGTCCAAAACTACAGAGGTTTTCAGCCTGGGTAATTGGAAATACCATTAGTTAAAAAAAAAAAAAAAAAGATAATCAGAGAGGAGGCACTATATTTGGGGGCAAAGGAGGTGGTTTCTTTTTCTTTTTTAAATTTTTTTATGTTTATTTTTGAGAGCAAGAGAGACAGAGCACAAGTGGGGGAGGAGCAGAGAGAGGAAGACACAGAATCCAAAGCAGGCTCCAGACTCTGAGCTGTCAGCACAGAGCCCGATGCGGGGCTCAAACCCACTGACCACAATATCATGACCTGATCCGAAGGTGAACACTTAGCCAGCTGAACCACCCAGGCACCTCAGGAGGTGGTTTCTGATTTGGACATATTGAACTTACAAAAGTGTGACAATGTGCAAGTATTTGGTGATTTGGTTTTAGAGTTCATGCGATTTGTGATTTGTCAGACCAGAAGTGATGGTTGAAGTTCTGACAGAGGAGGATGAGAATACCATGGGTGGAATTGTAGAGATGAGCAAGAACTTGTGATTTAAACTTTAAGGAATGTATTCTTTTAAGAATGTAACAAAGGAGAGGAAAAGTGAACTGTCAGGAGGAGGAACCAGTGTTCTGGTTTGTTATTCCATTTTATTCATTCTCTCATTTTCTTATTAATTCACCCACTGAATCCAGGATTATGTAGCCTCAAGGCAGCCAGTGTTAGGTGCTGCAAAAAAGAAGAATGAGGCCTGTGGAAAAAGCCAGTAGGTTTTGCAGTTAGGAGACTTCTTTAGATAGCGATGTTCCATGAAGGAAAGTTGTGGTGGTGGAGTCAAGATTAGCACCGTGTCCTGAAGAGGTTGATAGTGAGCATGAAGAGGTAGCAGTTGTAAGTTATTAATTGTGGAGACATTTAGTAGTGGAAGGTACAAAAAAATTTAGGACAGTAGGCATAGGAGTTAATAATTTTGTTGTTGGGGCGCCTGGGTGGCGCAGTCGGTTAAGCGTCCGACTTCAGCCAGGTCACGATCTCGCGGTCCGGTCCGTGAGTTCGAGCCCCGCGTCAGGCTCTGGGCTGATGGCTCGGAGCCTGGAGCCTGTTTCCGATTCTGTGTCTCCCTCTCTCTGCTGCCCACCCCCACCTTCTCTCTCTCTCTCTCTCTCTCAAAAATAAAAATAAACATTTAAAAATAATAATAATAATAATAATTTTGTTGTTGCTGTTTTTATTTTTCTTTTTAAAGAATATAGGATATCTGTATGAGGTTATCTTTAAAGGGAAAAGAACTTACAAGGAGGAAATGTTTGAAAGGTAATAGTAATAATAACAATCATTTATACAGTAATTACTATATGCCGGACATTGAATTAGCAGTTTGCATGAATTAACTAATTTTTTTAAAATGTTTATTTATTTTTTCATGGGAGGAAGGGTGGAGGGGGGTGGACAGAGGATCTGAAGTAGACTCAGTGCTGACAGCAGCAAGCCTGGTGTGGGGCTCAAACCCATGAACCATGAGATCATGACCTGAGCCAAAGTTGGATGCTTAACCGGCTGAGTCATGCAGGCGCCCCTGAATTAACTAGTTTTAATTCTTATAATAACTAGCAAGGTACTATATAGTTGAGAATTATAGACATATGGAGCATACCGAGGGATTGAGGTAATTTCTTGTTGATTTATCAGTGCAAATATAGTTTTCTTAAGTAAATTACAAGTAAACTGCTGTATAGAGTAATAGAAACTAGAAATGGGAGCAACTTTCCTGGTTAACTCTTTGGATATCTCATTGTAGTGCAGTTTGACTTCCTAATATTTGGGTTATTTTTGGACTAATCACTTGTAATGGGGCTACTCTTCCTTCATTAGAAACTGAGATACTCTCCACGGAAATCTTTAGTAAAAGGCGAAAGATTTATTCGATCTGAAGAGAAACCAGAGTATGAAACTGAGATACTCTTCATGGTTTTTCCATTTTGAATCATTGATCAGTTGGACATGTTCATTCTTTGTAGACCTTCTAAAATGTTACTCTGTTCCTTGTAATAGGCTCAACTGTTTGGCTTTTTACAAATAGAAAGTTAAACTTTGTATTTTAAAAGTAATTGTAAAATTCAACTGTTTCTCCAAGCACATAGTTAAATTGTGCTAACATATCATTTGTCCTGTATGAGGGTTATTGTTCTTTTTATACAATTAGAAGACTTATTCCTGGTGGCTTACAGCTTTCTAGTATCCTGAAGTCCCCAAACCAAAATTTACACTTACACTTTCAGACATCGCAGTTCACTCATTTTAGTGGAACTCATTATTCATTCTTTGTTTTGAAAACTTGTTAGTACTTTGGCATGCCTATTACATTAAATCTCAACCACTGTGTAAAATAGGTATTCTGCCATCATTTTAACAGACCCAGAAAACAAAGTTCAGGACACTTAAATAGTTCAGGATTACCCAAAATAGTAAAAATATGGAAGTCGAACCCATGTCCTCTAACTCCAAGTCTGGTTCTGCTCCTGTTTGTATATCATAATTACATCGCTTGCTCTTATAATAACTAGGCATTGTACTGTATGTTGAGTTTTCCTTTTCATAGATGTAGTATTGAAACTTTATTCTATTTTATCCTCATATCTAATACTTTTATTTTATCATCATATCAGGCTTTTTTGCATTTATCTTTCTCTTCTCCTTTTTCTTTTTTTAAATTTTAGTTTGGGATTGCTTAATATCACCTGGCATGGTTATTATCTACTAGCTTAATGATTTTAGTCATTTTTTCATTGAATCATGAATACTGCATACATTACAAGGTAATTTCTACGTAATTTTAAATTCTTTTTTTTTTTTGCTGATATTAATTCTCTTTCAACTTAAAAAAAATGATTTGAGGGGTGCTTGGGTGGCTCAGTTGGTTAAGCGTCCGACTTCAGCTCAGGTCACGATTTCGCGGTCTGTGAGTTCGAGCCCCACGTCGGGCTCTGGGCTGATGGCTCAGAACCTGGAGCCTGCTTCTGATTCTGTGTCTTCCTCTCTCTCTGCCCCTCCCCCATTCATGCTCTGTCTCTCTCTGTCTCAAAAATAAATAAAAACTTAAAAAAAATGATTTGAAACTTATAGAGGAGTTATAAGAAATGGTACAAAGAATCCCCATATCCCTTTCAGTCACATTTATCGGTTGTTAACATTATTGCTATATTTATTGTACCATTTTCCCTTTCTCTTTGTATACACATATACACACACACGTATATATATATAAAATACACACACACGTATATTTTTCCCTTCTGAACCATTTCAGAGTACGTTGCAGATATTATGATCTTTTACCTCTAAATACTTGAATATTTATTACCTAAGATGTTCTTTTATTTATTTATTTATTTATTTATTTATTTTTAAAGGTTTATTTTATTTTTTGAGAGAGAGTGAGAGAGTAAGTGCAGGAGAGGCAGAGAGAGAGGGGAACAGAGGATCTGAAGTGGGATCCATGCTGATACCAGAGAGCCTGATGCGGGGCTCAAACTCACGAACTGCAAGATCGTGACCTGAGCTAAAGTCGGGTGCTTAACTGACTGAACCACCAGGTGCCTTAAAGTTCTGTTCTTTTTAAAAATAGGTTGTTTGGGGTGCCTGGGTGTCACAATCATTAAGCCTCCAGCTCTTGCTTTTGGTTGGCTCAGATCATTACCTTGTGGTTCCTGAGATCAAGCCCAGCGTAGGGCTCTGCACTGACAGGGCAGAGCCTGCTTGGGATTCTCTCTCCCTCTTTCTTTGTCCTTTCCTCGCTCGTGCATGTGAGCTGTCTCTGTGTCTCTCAAAATAAATAAACAAACATTAAAAAAATAAAAATAGGTTGTTAGATGTGGGTATAACTCTTAATTGACTTTCTTATATATCTATAGTAGATGGTATAGTAGAAAGTGTGTGTGGTTTGGTGCGGGACCTACAATTTAAGTGAAATATTTTGTCATCAGTATTTCTTTGGATCATTTGTTACTGCCTCCTTTGACCTTATTCTTTCTGGCTCTCACCTCTAGTTTCTGACACACCTAACGCAAGTGTGAGGGCTTATTGCCTTACCCTACATAATGCTGCCATTCAGAGCCTGAGAATCTTTTTTTCTGTGACTGCTTTTTTTTTCCTCTTTGCTGCCTGAACTCAAGGGTGTGTATCATAGGGCAGGCTGAGTTTCAGTAAGTGTCTAATGCGGATAGTGGAAACCCCACCTGTCTGCCAAGTCCTTTTGGCTGTGAGCAAAGTGGAGGCTTGGTATGTCATTCCTTTGCAGCAGTTGAGCTGAAGGAATGCTGCATGTCTTGTTGGAAGTTGCTTAGTAGCTTCGAATGGGGTGTGTATGAGGGTGTGTATAGAGAGTTGAGGGTCTTTTAGTCTGTGTGGGAGACATGGAATCCTTCTTGGTGCCATGCTAGTCATCAGGGAGTATTTATTGAGTTCCTCCTTATGACCAGCACTGTGATAGGAACTTTTGGAATAGTATGATAAAATACATAATTAAGTCACAGTTTAATAGTCAAAAAATTCTAGTTCTGCCACTTACCAGTTTGATTTGAGCAAGTTAATGTCTTTAAGTCTCACTCTACTCTTCTGTAAAGTGGGAAGTATTAACACCTACATAATAGGTAAAGAATAAATAAAGAATGTAAGTGTAGTGTTTAGCAGTTGTCTGACACTAGTTAGTATTTCATTTCATACAGTCATTCAGGATATATGACTGATACCATATAAAACAAATAGAGAGTAACAAAAACAAATAGAGGATAATATGACTCTACAGTGTATAGTCAAATACTTTAATTGTGACATGTAGATTATAAATAGTCTGGGAATTTAGAGAAAGGAAAGAACAGTCTTATGCAACCATTTAATGTTCCTGTGCCTCAGTTTTTCCACTGGACACACTGTGGATAATGGTAGATGATTTCTTAGAGAATGATTAAGATGTTTTAGCATTTTTGCTTTTTTAGGTGATCCGTATGATGATAGGAAGTAAGGAAGGGAGAAGCTTGGGGAACTGTTAGAAACCAAATTTAACACTCAACATTCTTAATTTTTTACTTATGTGGACATGGCAGCCTTATATGAAAGCTTAAAGCTGGAGATTAGAAGATTTCCTTCTAGTAAAGGTGTTTGCTTTGGTATTTCTCCCCTGTTGCCTCACTGGAATTTTAATTAGTTGAAAAGTAATGTTGGTCAGTGGATTGCCTGTGATTGTGAGTGCCTCAGATATAATCTGAGGATTAAGTTATTTGTAACCCAAATTATCTCTCTGATCCTCTGGCAAAAATGAAACATACAAACAAACAGGGCAGGAGAAGATTTAGTTCTCCTGGACATGATATTAAGGGCATATGGTTTACTTGCCATGAATATTTCTCTGAGATGGGACATTTCCTCAGAACAGAGCCCAGAGTGATAACTTGGCCTTCCCATCTTTAAATAGGCTTTCATAGCCATGAACATGTAAAACACCTCTAAAAATTTCTTTACTCACAATATCTAACAGAAACTGTTCCAATTCTTAATTTGGTGTATGTTTACTTGGTAATATTTTTGTTAGCTTGATTTTGGAAACTGTATTTGGTGTTCGTTTTGTCCTGATCAACTGTCTTCTAGAAAATTTCAGAGAAATTTCCTCTGAAAGAAAAACTACTCACACCTTTTTTTTTTTCCTCTTTGGTTTGAGCGTTTCTCCTTTTTATTGTTGTTAAGGTTTTTTTTTTTTTTTTTCATTTTTGGTTTGTTTTTGTCATTGTTTGCCAAGGTTTCAAGTTTATAGTGAGAGGTGAGGCAACGTTGATCTTGGCAGAATAGCACAAAGCCAGGAGAGTCATTAAGTGACGCAAGCTTTTAGTTTTTTTTTTTTTTTTTTTCTTTTTGTTAAAGCTCTCTGGCACAGCTGGCTATTCTAGTCACAGAGGAAGAGAAGAGACTTTCTGAAGTTCTGAATGGAACGATGGAAGCTGTTTGGGGCATATTAAAAAAAGAGCAGCAGCAATAAGAACAAAAACTCCATATAATTCAAGCAAAATTTCTTACCTTTGTGGAATCTATGTCAGTTGTTTAGAACTTGAGTTTTTACTTCAGACAATGATGGGAAAAGGCAATAGAAGGCGAGGAGGGTTGCACTGGATTCTTGCTTATCTGTCTGCTTCTCCTTCCAGTTGGAAAGAATCTTCGGTCCACAAGAAGCATCATCAACAAGCCTAAGAATACATCCTACCCTGATCCTGGATCCTGTTGGAGTTGAGGACTGCAGGCACTTCACCACGATTTTATGGAGGCAATTCAAGAGAAATAGAAGGACGCAATACCTAAGGATTTCTCTGTTTGTGTTTGTACTGTGCCATGTTAAATTTTGGGCATTGTTTGGAGCAAATGGGGGACGGCTCTGTCATGTGGATCTAAGAGGATACCTGAGTTCCTTGAGCTACATAGATGATGTTTGGAAGGTTGTAAACTCCAAATATTTCAACACAGATTCATTGAATTCTGGATTATCTTTCACAAATCAGGACTTCAGCAGACAGAAACTCTTTC
Organism: Neofelis nebulosa; assembly: GCF_028018385.1. Classification (NCBI taxonomy): domain Eukaryota; kingdom Metazoa; phylum Chordata; class Mammalia; order Carnivora; family Felidae; genus Neofelis; species Neofelis nebulosa. The sequence goes on along the minus strand of NC_080794.1, from coordinate 38,735,147 downwards.
CCCCAAAATACAAAATCTTCTCTAAGTTTTCAAGCTAATTGTGAACAATAATGTCTTGGAAAAGAAATTATTTTTCAGGGGGCCGTGGTAGTGTCCAAGGCATGTTTACACCTCGAAGCTCAACCTCCATAGCCCCCAGCAAAGGTCTCAGCAACGAGCCAGGACAAAACAGCTGCTTCCTCAACAGTGCCCTGCAGGTAAGGGTAATTTCTTTCTTTTTGGTGAACTTTGACTTTTTAGTTGCAAATGTTGTGCTTCCAATAGCTCTTCTAAATATAATCCTTGATGGTCTTTGTTTGAGGTCAACAGCCTGAGATCATTTCTAAGTTTATCTGTGTGATTTTAGGCAAGTCACTTATCTCTGAACCTCAATTACCTCATTTATATGAAAAAGAGATTAATAATGATAATAGAAATAATAAGTGTAACTACTACTACTTACCTGCCTGAAGGAGAAAGAAAGTACGTGAACTAAATGATCTTAATACGTGATTATTGATTTTTTCTTGTTTTTTTTTTTCTTTTGAGACAAAGATGTCTTATCACCGTACTTGCTTTTCTCTAGAAAAGAAAGCAAAGTTCTTTCCACAAGTCAAAGACCTTTCAGGTACATTACTTTTGTCTTATAATATATAGGCTCTTAGCATACACTGAATGGAGTCCAGTCTTTGTCCATTTCTTCATCCCCTTCCCCTGAGCTCTTTTGTAGTAGCTCATGATTGGTGTATGGACAGATATGCTTAAACAGAACTAGTGGAAAGTAAATTCCCCTAAGGTGTGATTATCTACTGCAGATTTTCCCTTTTGGTGTTGCTTACCATATTAGTGATCTCAGAATCCCAGAGCTTCCTGTCTGTCTGCTTTGCCTTGTCAGGCCCATAGAATGTTAAGTTCATTCCTTTTGGCCTAACTTTCAAGTAATTACTTTCCCTTCTTTTCTGCTGCTCAGAGTAAAAGTAAATTGAATTTGCCATCCAAGATAATTAACTTGGTAAAATATTAGTTTTATGCTTCAGACATAATGAGAAAATATCTTGCTATGATAGAAGAAAAACCAAGGCAATGTATTTGGTATGAAAAGTACTGGACTGGGTGCCTGGGTGGCTCAATCAGTTGAGCATCTGACTTTGGCTCAGGTCATGATCTCACAGTTCATGAGTTCGAGCCACACATTGGGCCTGCTGCTGTCAGTGCAGAGCCTGGTTAGGATCCTCTGTCCCCCCCCAACCCTCCACTCACACACTCTCTCTCAAAAGTAAATAAATACTTAAAAAAACAAAAATAAAAAGTACTAGACTTATGAATTAGGAAACTTGGATTCTAGTTTTAGTTTGTCTGTAGACTAGCTCTGTGACCTTGTACAGGTAATAGTATTTCAGTTTACTCGTTTATAATATAAGAATTTTGCTAAGCTTATTTATGTAATAAAGTTTCATATTCTCTCTCTGTTTTCAAATTTTTATTTGAAAACATTAAAAAATTCTATGCTGTCAAGCCTAGAGAAAGAGTTTAACTATATTCCCTAATTACTACTGTAAATTTCATGCAGTTGGGTAGGGTTGGTTCGGGTTTTTTTTCCCCAGATGATGCATATGGGTTTTTGAGTGACAGTGCATAAACTAATAATACTTTTTAAATTTAGAAGCAGGCAAAAAAAGGTATTGATACAGGTGTGTGTGTGTGTGTGTGTGTGTGTGTGTGTGTGTGTGTTTACCTCCTTTCTGGCCATAGTCCTGTTTTTATAATTCTGTTTCTTTCTGTATGTTCTATCTGTATTAAAACAATAATATTTATGGCTTTCTGTTCTAATTCCCAGCGCCATATGGACACATACTGGCACACACACACACACACACACACACACTCACACACACTTCTATGTACTTAAAGATTGTGTCATTGATGGTTTTGGAGTGCCTGTTATAATCACGTTACAAGTTGAAAATAATTGTTTCTATGAACTAATATTCTGACTTTTGATATGAATGCTATGTTGGCCACAGATGTGTTGAACCCACTGTGTTTATTATAAAAAGGTGTTACTTATTTGGGAGTATAGTGCATTTCCAAGAACTTTTGGAATATGTACCTTGAAGACACATAAGTAAGAAGAAGCTCCAGAGCTGTGCTTTGTATGGGGCTCCGGAGGCATAGTGCCTTTTCATATATGATGCCATTTAAATGTTTCCCAAGCAAGAGGTGCCTGGGTGGCGCAGTCGGTTAAGTGTCAGACTCTTGATCTCGGCTCTGATCCATTATCTCATGGTTCGTGTATTCGAGCCCCACATTGGGCTGTGCACTGATGGTGCAGAGCCTGCTTGGGATTCTGTCTCTCCTCTCTGTTCCTCATCTGTTTGTGTGCATGCTCTCTAAAATAAATAAATAAACTTAATTAAAAAATGTTACCCAAGCAAGAGGAACATCCTAAGGCATTAGGCTATATATTACATCATTTATCTTTTAATTAAAGTCCATAGTTTATTCAAATTTCCTTAGTTTTTGCTTAGCATCTTCTTCTGTTCCAGGATCCCATCCAGGATACCACAGTTACATTTGCTTGTCATGTCTCCTTAGGCTTTTCTTGGCTCTCTTTCACAAAATTTCCTTGTTTTTGATGATCTTGATAGTTTTGAGGAGTAGTACTAATCAAGTATTTTGTTGGATGTCCCACTATTGGGATTTGTTTGATATTTTTCTCATTGTGAGACTGGGGTTATAGGTTTTTGAGAAGAAGACCATAAAAATAAAGTGCCATTCTCATCATATCATATTTAGGTTACATACTATGAACATGATTTATCACTGTTGATATTACCATTTTTTTAATCTGTTGACATGAGGAACACACATCTCTCAGAAAGGTCCAAAAATTGAGAAATCCAACAAAGACAAAATTCCACACTATAATTCAAGCTTCTAAATAAGGTTTCAAATACCATATGATTTCACTTATATGTGGGATCTAAAAAACAAAACAAATGAATAAACAAACAAAAAGCAGAATCAGACCTATAAATATAGAGAACAAACTGGTGGTTGTCAGAGGGGAGGGTGATGAGGGGGATGGGCAAATGGGTGAAGGGGAGTGGGAGATACAGGCTTCTAGTTATGGAATGAAAAAGTCATGGGGAGGGACACCTGGCTGGCTGGCTGTAGATCATGTGACTCTTGATCTTGGGATTGTAAGTTTCAGCCCCACCTTGGGTGTGGAGATTCCTTTTTAAAAAATCTTAAAAAAAAAAAAAAGATCTTGGGAATAAAAGGCACAATATAGGGAATATAGTCAGTGGTATTGTGATAGTGTTATATAATGACAGATGTCAGCTACACTTGTGTTGGTGAGCACAGCATAACGTATAAACTTGTGGAATTACTATGTTGTATCCCTGAAACTAATGTACATGTATCAACTATACTTCAAAAAACAAGTTTGTTCCAAAAAAAAAAAAAAAATTGTTTCTTGTGTGGCCAATTAAAGTAAACCCTTATTCTGCAGCTTTTAGCCCATAAATTTCCCCTTCAAGATCACATTTGATGTATGTTATACATTATTTTGTCTGTGTGACCTTCATTTTCAAAGTAATGTATTTTTCAGAATATAGTCTTCTGTCCCTTGTGTTAGCTAACTCACCCTTTTTGGCATTTGTTTTAATATACTAGAATGAGTTTTCTCTTGGGAATAAAGATATATTCAGAAGTCATTACCTATGTTTGCTTGAATTCTTGAATTTAAGATCAAATGGAGTCTTCTTACAAAGTACTGAAGTATTTCCCCTTTTTTATTGCCAGGTTTTATGGCACTTGGACATCTTCCGACGTAGCTTTAGGCAGCTTACAACTCACAAGTGCATGGGAGATTCCTGCATCTTTTGTGCTCTGAAGGTAAGTTCTTCAAATCTGTTTCTTCTCACTACCATTAGGCTGCCAGATGATCAATATTGAGGTAGTTTAATCAGGGGATGCTAAAGAATTTCTTACTGAATTATTTGCTTGTGGCTTAGTGCGAAAGATGATGTGATCAGTTTTGCTTGCTTCAGAGAATTGTTACTTGGCTTAGGTAGTCTGTTTTTCTGAACTTTCTTGCCCATACAGCTCTATTTAATGCGATAGGATACTATTGAGATGTGCTTAGACTTGGAGTATTTACCTGAAGAGCTAATTCTAAATTTTTATTTTGAAAGAATAAAAAACCAAGTGTTTTTAGTGGAATTAGCTATTGTTTGTTAAAGCTAAATTTAACAACAAACTCTTCCTATTGAGAAAAGCCAGTACTAAAATTTTCCTGTTCCCTAAATGTTTCCCATTACCACATTTAATAGATTCCTTATACCTGTTCTTGACCCCATGATCTGACTCCCAAGTTTTTCATTTCTGAATAAAATGAAACCTGAGGATTCATTTAGAGACAAAGAAAATAGCAGAAAGTGAGAGATTTCTGACTCAGAGATTTTAGGTATGCTACTATAGAGGAAGAACTAGGTTGTATAAAAGGTCCATTTTCTATACTTTATCTGCTTTTCCAATATGTAGCTTCTCTGTGTTTTCTTGGTTTGTATGTACAATGGATTATTTATGGCTAGGTAAGTCTGTGTGAGTTCTGATAAACATCCAGAGTCATTTTTCAGTTTCAAGAAGTCTGAGTTCTTGGTTTGTCACAGGGATGCTTGGATGTGGTCATATGTTTTAGTTGCTTTTACATCTTGGAGTAAGAACTGTAACAAAATATCCAGGAGAATTTCCCAGTTGTATTGGTTATTTGCAACAACTGATTTAAGACGTTTTTTGAGCAGCATCACTTTGGAATTTTAAGTCCATGATGGGCACATATCTTTAGAAAGAGATGACTGAGTCTTCTGAACGTTTTACCACTTGGGTCACAAACATCTTTTTTCTCTTCCCCTTGGAAGCATTGGAACTTTTAGCAAAATATGTATTATTGATTAATTGGGGAGTTTAAATATGAATTTTAATAAAAGCAAATCTTTTACAAGTTGTAACATTTCTGACTATGCCCATTCAGACAGAAGTCCATCCACAAGGAAATTTGGCTTGATTTTCTGAAGGGTATACTGACATTAAGTATCTAATTTTATTTTTAAAATTTTTATTATTTTTATTTATTTATTTTTAAGACAGAGTGTGAGCAGGGGTGGAGGAGGGGCAGAGGGAGAGAGAGAATCTTAAGTAGGTTCCACACCTGGTGCAGAGCCTGACGTGGGGCTTGATCTCACAACCATGAGATCATGACCTAAGCCGACATCAAAAGTCGGATGCTTAACCGACTGAGCCACCCAGGTGCCCCAGTCTCTAATTTTATTTTATTTTATTTAAAAAAAAATTTTTTTTTTAACGTTTATTTATTTTTGAGACAGAGAGAGACAGAGCATGAACGGGGGAGGGTCAGAGAGAGAGGGAGACACAGAATCTGAAACAGGCTCCAAGGCTCTGAGCTGTCAGCACAGAGCCTGACACGGGGCTCGAACTCACAGACTGCAAGATCATGACCTGGGCTGGAGTTGGACGCTTAACTGACTGAGCCACCCAGGCGCCCCCCCCAGTCTCTAATTTTAAATAAACCAGAAATATATAGCCCTTTGGCTAGCAAATCGAAGAGAAGTCTGGTTCATGACATTTAAAAACTAAAAAGCCAAAGTAAGATACTTGCTAGAGAAATTTGAATCCTGGAGAAATCCCTGGTAGAAGAATCTCCTGAAACTGGAAACACTCATCTGTACCAGGAAGGGATGATAGACCCCCTCACATGCCTTTGTTTAGAACTGTACCATCTTCTTCATTGACCCAGAGGGGGCTCTAATGAACTGATTGTCACAGTCTTGTGACAGTTTCCAGAAGCACAAATTGGTACTATAATATAAATTAGAATCACTATATAAGCCAAAAAAGATGGAGAAAACCAGAGACTTTATGGGACACCTTCTGGATACCCAAGTACAGAAAGGAAGATATTTTTTAACTTATGAGGGCTGAGAATGTACCTTGGGACTCTTTCAGAGAAGCAATTGCTTATGGCAGATAGGTAAATGGGCTTAGGGAATCAAAGGCTCTATTTTGGATCTTCGTAACTCCAAGGAGTTCTACTACTTTCCTCGTCACATCATTGTCTCATCTATCCATTAGGTTTATTTTTCTTCACTGCTTCTTTTGTTATATTTGGGAGTATATTAAAAATTTGATGTTTTTCCCCAAAGTGCTTTTCATTCCCTCAGTGCTATATAAGTATTAAATAATGAAGCTCTAGTTTGCATTCTTTTAATTATTGTACACTTCATTTGAAACTTATTATAAATAGACTTATAGTGAGATGGATTAATTTGACAATATGGATGAGCTGAACTTCATTCTAATAGCTGAGAAATTTAAATTGTTAGAATAACCATATTTCTTCGTCCAGCCTGGAGGGCTTTCTTTTCTTTTTTTTTTTTCCAATATATGAAATTTATTGTCAAATTGGTTTCCATACAACACCCAGTGCTCATCCCAAAAGGTGTCCTTCTCAATACCCATCACCCACCCTCCCCTCCCTCCTACCCCACATCAACCCTCAGTTTGTTCTCAGTTTTTTTTTTCCAATATATGAAATTTATTGTCAAATTGGTTTCCATACAACACCCAGTTCTCATCCCAAAAGGTGCCCTCCTCAATACCCATCACCCACCCTCCCCTCCGTCCCACCCCCCCATCAACCCTCAGTTTGTTCTCAGTTTTTTTTTAAATTTTTTTTTTTCAACGTTTTTTTATTTATTTTTGGGACAGAGAGAGACAGAGCATGAACGGGGGAGGGGCAGAGAGAGAGGGAGACACAGAATCGGAAACAGGCTCCAGGCTCCGAGCCATCAGCCCAGAGCCTGACGCGGGGCTCGAACTCACGGACCGCGAGATCGTGACCTGGCTGAAGTCGGACGCTTAACCGACTGCGCCACCCAGGCGCCCCTGTTCTCAGTTTTTAACAGCCTCTTATGCTTTGGCTCTCTCCCACTCTAACCTCTTTTTTTTCCTTCCCCTCCCCCATGAGTTTCTGTTCAGTTTCTCAGGATCCACATAAGAGTGAAAACATATAGTATCTGTCTTTCTCTGTATGGCTTATTTCACTTAGCATCACACTCTCCAGTTCCATCCACGTTGCTACAAAGGGCCATATTTTGTTCTTTCTCATTGCCACGTAGTACTCCATTGTGTATATAAACCACAATTTCTTTATCCATTCAACAGTTGATGGACATTTAGGCTCTTTCCATCACTTGGCTATTGTTGAGAGTGCTGCTATAAACATTGGGGTACAAGTGTCCCTATGCATCAGTACTCCTGTATCCCTTGGGTAAATTCCTAGCAGTGCTATTGCTGGGTCATAGGGTAGGTCTATTTTTAATTTTCTGAGGAACCTCCACACTGTTTTCCAGAGTGGCTGCACCAATTTGCATTCCCACCAACAGTGCAAGAGGGTTCCTGTTTCTCCACATCCTCTCCAGCATCTATAGTCTCCTGATTTGTTCGTTTTGGCCACTCTGACTGGTGTGAGGTGATATCTGAGTGTGGTTTTGATTTGTATTTCCCTGGTAAGGAGCGACGTTGAGCATCTTTTCGTGTGCCGTTGGCCATCTGGATGTCTTCTTTAGAGAAGTGTCTATTCATGTTTTCTGCCCATTTCTTCACTGGGTTATTTGTTTTTTGGGTGTGAAGTTTGGTGAGCTCTTTATAGATTTTGGATACTGGCCCTTTGTCCGATATGTCATTTGCAAATATCTTTTCCCATTCTGTTGGTTGCCTTTTAGTTTTGTTGGTTGTTTCCTTTGCCATGCAGAAGCTTTTTATCTTCATAAGGTCCCAGTAATTCATTTTTGCTTTTAATTCCCTTGCCTTTGGGGATGTGTCGAGTAAGAGATTGCTACGGCTGAGGTCAGAGAGGTCTTTTCCTGCTTTCTCCTCTAGGGTTTGGATGGTTTCCTGTCTCACATTCAGGTCCTTTATCCATGTTGAGTTTATTTTTGTGAATGGTGTGAGAAAGTGGTCTAGTTTCAACCTTCTGCATGTTGCTGTCCAGTTCTCCCAGCACCATTTGTTAAAGAGACTGTCTTTTTTCCATTGGATGTTCTTTCCTGCTTTGTCAAAGATTAGTTGGCCATACGTTTGTGGGTCTAGTTCTGGGGTTTCTATTCTATTCCATTGGTCTATGTGTCTGTTTTTGTGCCAGAGGGCTTTATTTTCCAAGAGAAGAGAAGGGATGCTGAGTGGAAGAGTAAATCTGGGATGGATCATCAGCACCTGGAATGTCTCTTTTTTGTTCGCTACTTTAAAAATATTTGTATACAATATGAAGTAATTTGATTCATCATTGAACTAGTTCTAGTCAGCATAATAAGACAAAAGGAAAGATAAAGATTAGGAAGGAAGAAACAAAGTTATCATTATTTGCAGATGATATGATTGGCTGTTAAAAAAAATCCCAAAGCATCTACTGAGATATCTATAGAACCAATAAGAATTTAGCAGGTTGTTGCCTGTAAGATCAAGGTATGACATTCAATTGCATTTTAATATACGAGCAACTAATAGAAAATGCAATTTAAAAGAAACTTTTAAATAGTAATACAGTATATAAAGTGATATGAATAAATCTAACAAAAAATATATGACATTTATATAAAATCCTCACAAAGACCCAGTATAATGAATAATCACAAAGTGAACATCCTTTAACAACTCTTTAGGTGAAAATAGAATACTGCCTGTACTATAGACATTTGAATCCTCCCTTCTTTCTCAATCACGTCTCCTCCTTTCTCCCAGGGGTAGCCAGTTTTCTAATGTTTGTGATAATCACTTTCTTGTTTTACCTGGTAGTTTACTGCCTATGTATCTATTCTTAAACAATTGAATTTAAAAATTACCTGTTTTGAAATTTATTGTAATTGGAATCATTCTAAATGAATCTGTGTGGGTGTGGGTGTGTGTGCGTGTATGTCTTCTTTAGTGCAGCAGTATGTTAATAAGATCATCATATTGTTATGTGCAGGTTGACTTTGTTCATCTTCATTATCATATGGTATTTCATTGTGTAAATAAGCCAGTTTGTTTATCTATTCTATAGCTGGTAGTCATTTGGATTATTTACAGTTTTTAATTTTTAATGAACAATATTGCCAAGAACATTCTTATTTATATTTACATATGCATACATATTTCTCTTGCATATTTGCCCAGGAATGAAATTACTAGAATCATAGGATATGTATATCTTCAATTTTTTTTTAATTTTATAATACCAACTGTTTTCCAGTATTTCCGTATGTTTTCCAATGTGGTGATACTAATGTATATTCTGACCAGCAAGTTTGTCCTGGAAGTTGAGAAAATTTGATTCTGAAATTCTTATGACAAACAGGGAAGAATAGATATGACATTCTTTTTTTAATTTGAGAGACAGAGAGAGAGAGAGAGAGAGAGAGAGAGAGAGAATCTTAAGCAGTCTCCATGCTCAGTGCAGAGCCCCACATGGGGCTTGATCTCACGATCCTGAGATCATGACCTGAGCTGAAACCGAGTCGGATGCTGAACCAGCTGAGCCATCCAGGTGCCCCCAAGACAGAACATTCTTGAAGGATAATAACAAAATGAATGACTTGCCTTGTGTATCAGAGTAGACTAAGTTATGTTTTGGTAGCAAACTAAAATCTCAGTGATAAATATACAAAAGATTTATTTTCCATTCCCATTACTTGTCCACTGCAGTTTAGTAGGAAACCCTACTGATTATAGTCACTCAGGAATGCAGGTGACAAGTTGACTATTGGCCAAGGCAGAGGGAAAAAGAGCTCTGGAGGTTTTTGCACAGGCAGTTGAATGTTCAGCATATCTCTTCTGCTCAGAGATCACAGACTCGAACTAATCATATGGCTCCAGTGAATCCTAAAAGGGCCAGGAAGTGTGATCCTATCAGAATCCTGGGGAGAGGGAAGAACCAGAAATATTTGGCAAAAGTACTAATGACTACCCTACTTTATCAGATATCAAGGCTTATAAAACTATATTAATTAAGACAATGTGCTGTCAACACAGTATGACTAATAAATCAGTGGAACAAAATCAAAAGTTCAGAAATACATATTTGGAAACTAGCTACTTGCCCTGTGAATCAAAGGAGAAAGTGGACTTTTTAACAAATGATGATTAGGTAATTGGTTATCTGAATAGAAAAAAGAAAAGTAAATTAGATCCCTATGTCATATTATTACCAAAAGTATGAATTTCAACTGAGCTAAGAACTAAAATGTGAAAGAAAACTTTTTTAAAAGTTTATTTGTTTATTTTTAGAGAGAGAGATTGTGGAGATTGTGGGGGGGGGGGGTTGCAGAGAGAGAGAGAGAGAGAGAGAGAGAAATCCCAAGCAGGCTCCATACTGTCAGCGCAGAGCCCAATGAGGGGCTTGAACTCACTAACCGTTATCATGACCTGAGCCAAAATCAAGAGTTGGACACTTAACCAATTAAGCCACCTAGGCACCTGGAAGGAAAACTTTAAGTTTTAGAAGAAAATATGAAAGAATAGCATGGCCTCAGGGATAGACAGGATTTATTAAATAAGACATAAAAAATACTAAAAAGAATTGATAACATTTTACTACAGAAAATTCAAGAACTTCTGTTCATCAGAAGACTCTAGTAGAGGGTAAGACCCAAGGCTACATGCCAGGAGGAAATATCGGCAATAAATTATATATCCCACAAAGGATTGGTATGCAGCATAGAACTCCCCAGAGAACTCCTATAAAGAATAAGTAAAAGATAATGGAGTCAGTGGGAAAATGGGAAAAACACATAAACAGGCATTTCTCAGTACAAGAAACTCAAAAGATCTTTAAGAATATGAAAGATTCTTATCCTCCCAAGTAATCTAAGAAATGTCAACCAAGGATGCCTGGTGGCTCAGTCGGTAAAGCATCTGTCTCTTGATTTTCAGCTCAGGTCATGGTCTCACGGCTTGTGGGTTCAAGCCCCTTGTTGGGCTCAGTGCTGACAGTGTGAGCCTGTTTGAGATTCTCTCTCTCTCTCTCTCTCTCTCTCTTTGTGCTCCTCCCCCACTTGTGTGCACACGTGTGCATGCGTTCTCTCTCTCTCTCTCTCTTTCTCTCAGAATAAATAGATGACTTTTTAAAAAAAGAGAAAAAAAGGAATTAAAGTAAATCAATACCCTTTCCTTTAGATTAATAGAAAATTTAAAATTGGATAAAATTGTTACCCGAAAGGTGAAATAATAACATATACACTTGCTGGTTGGAATATAAATTGATACCACTACTTAGGGAAATATTTTGTCATTACATTTTTCAGGTAAAATTGAAGTAGCATATACCCTACCATTCAGTAATTCTACTCCTAGATAAATATTGTAGAAAACTTCCTTGTATATACATATCAGAAGATATATTTGAGAATGTCCAAAGTAGTATTTTTGTGATTATAGAAAAATGGAAACAACCCATTCCAACTATAATAGAATATAATAGAATAGGTTTAAAAATTATGGTTTATTCCTAAAGTAAAACACTGTAGTAGTGAACATGAATAACCTGTAGCTACATATATCAGCTTGGATTAATCACAAAAACATTACAGTGAAGCAAGTCACAGAAGATTATATAAACTATGATTCCATTTATATACAAAGTAAAAATGGGCAGCACTAAACAACATGTTGTTCAGGGATACATATATGTGAGAAAGAGGGAATGATTTTCATAAAATTCAGGACAGTGGTTATCCCTGGAGGGAAGGAGATTATAATCAACTGGGGAGTTTCGCACTCATTAAGTTTTTCATTTCTTAAATTGGTTGTTGGACACATGGGCATTTCTTTTTATTCTTTGGCTAAATATATACATCATGCTTGTTTTTTATTAAAAAAAATTTTTTTTTACATTTATTTATTTTTGAGAGACAGAGAGAGAACACAAGTGGAGGAGGGGTGGAGAGAGAATGAGACACAGAATCTGAAACAGGCTCCAGGCTCTGAGCTCTCAGCACAAACCTGACGTGGGGCTTGAACCCACAAATCATGAGATCATGACCTGAGCCGAAGTCAATGCTGGACCGATTGAGCCACCCAGGCATCCCGACTTGTTTTTTATTTAAAGATGATTTTTTTTTTTTTTAATGTGTATTTAGTTTTGAGAGAGAGACACACACACAGAGCATGAACGGGGGAGGGGCAGAGAGAGGGAGACAGAATCGGAAGCAGGCTCCAGGTTCTGAGCTGTCGTCAGCCCAGAGCCCAACATGGGGCTCCAACCCACGAACTGTGAGATCATGACCTGAGCGAAGTTGGCACTCAACCGACTGAGCCACCCAGGTGCCCCTAAAGGAGGATTTTTATTATAAGTATAGGAAAGTACTACAGTCATTTTAGAAAAGCACATTGAATTGTAAAGAGAAAAATTGGAAATTGCATCACAGAGGTTGTCATTTCTCTTTATGCCTCCTCTTTGGTCAATGATATTTCTAGTAATAAGTCTTTCTGTTCACATATAGTAAAAAGAATATTTTTTTTCCAGACCCCTAAGTTGCCTCTCTATCTCTAGTATCATCCTATTTCATTTGTTTTAACCTAAGAATGTGCTGGAGTGCTATCTTGAAGTTACTCCTTTCTTATAACCTTGAAGTGGCTCCCAATTATTTCTTAAATCACTTAAAAATGTATGCTTATAGGCATTTAAAAAACTAGTTTCATACTTTTTTACCCCTTCCTTTCCTTCCTGAGGCACTCTCCATTTCAGCTATGACAGCAGATGGTGTACTTCCTATGACTACATTGCAGATGTTATTCACTTTTCCTGGATCCCTTAGCACCCAAATCAATAACATAACAATAAACAAAAAACACATCCCTTTAAAATAAAACCACATCTAGTCCTTTCAGAATTCCATTTCAGAAACATATCTTCTTAATGAAGTTTTAAAAATGTTACCTCTATCTAGAACCATGATTGTTTTACTTAACAGTATTTAGCATGGCTGAATGAGTTTTTGGAAAGGTGGCTCAGCTTTTCTTCCCCGTTGGTATTCCTTATAGTGCTTGCACCATAATATAAATACGTAACTTTTCTGGGTTCATATATTCTTTTAGTAGTCCTTGGATTTTAGTTATAGAGTTTTGTGTACTTGCCTTTTTCTTCACTTTTTTCTTTTTGTCTTTTGTGCTCTCTTGTTCTACTTGAGATTTTCATCGTGACTTTTGGGTTTACACTTTTTTTAGTAGGTCTACTTAATATAGGCTGCTTTATGCCAAATTTAGTTAAGGAAGGGTGAGGTGTATGTGTGTGGTGGGGGTTGGGAGGAGTTGATGATGGGAAGATCTGCTGAAGAGTCAAAGCCTGGAGTTCTGTCAAGCAGAGCAGTTATCTGGTATCCTACAATTAAGTTACATGTTAACTTTGTGGTGTCCCATCGTGGGTGTAATTCAGTATATTTAAATCCCATTTTTTCTCTGCCTCCTGTTTAAAAATTAGATGAATGTTTGGTGAAGCAAGTAAGAATTCCTTTTTGCTGGTACTTGGTGACCTGTTTGCATTCTTTAATGCTAAGTTTCAAATGTAAAATTCTTATTTCATAGATATTTTTCAAAACACAAAACTCCAAAATTCCTGCATTTGAGGTACTCTATCAGCACTTGCTCATTCTATAAAGTCAGAATTCTTTTACGTTGGAACATAATTGTTTAGCTCTAGAACTCAATGTTAAGAACAAAAAAGAGACACACACATGTTCCTAGATGAATCAAAAGCTAGCCAACTTTCCCTTAATCTAATGTTTTGGATGAAGGATTTGCCCTTCTAAGTCTGGCTGGAAGATGTGTATCCCTGTTTTTTTTTTCTCCACTTTTTACTTTACCTTGCACCAATCTTTAAAATGCTTTTACTGTTGGTCTTATGTGAACACCTTTTGTTTAATGTTTTTACTTTCTCTTCTGCTCTCTGAATGTTTGTCAATGTTCTTGTGCCTTGTGACCTTCACCAGGTACCATAGTGTATGTTGTATCTAGAGCTTATAATTGCTTTTTGGAGGTTTATACGTAATATTTAGGATAATCCATTTGGTCCTGTAAAAATATATTGGGTTATTTTTCTGCATTACTTGATACTAAGTTCCTAACCTAATTTCAGCCTCAAAATTTTGCATGCAAATTATTAATGATCGCTTTCATTAAAAATAATTTGTCAGTGTGTCTTTCTTCTTATTTTGAGCCACAATGCGTTTCAACTCTGACTTAACAAAAAGATTTGTGGGCTAATTACTCTGTCCCTTCTGAATCTCCAAATTTATTCCCATCTAGTGTTACTAAAAGGTATTTCCTGACCTGAACTGTTGTCATGCCTATAGCCCAGAACTCTTATTTATTATTCATATTGAATCTGCCCTTATGTCCCCAGCCCCCAGGGTATGACTTTGGTGTTGGCTTATTTATTTATCTCTGTCCAGGGAAGGAAATCCGTCCTCTGTACTTAGTATGCCACGATGATTTTGTTCTCCTTCCAGGGATTGTACTAGAGGCTTTGCAGTGTGCCAAGATGTAGGACAGAGTGTTTTTTGTTATAGGCAAAGAAGAATGCTTCATTGATTGATTAAATTCAACAAATCTCCTCAATTAGTGATTTTTCTTTTAAGAATGTTAGTACAAGGCATCAAAGCCAGAGAATGGTGGTGATGGTGAGGGGTAGGTGAGGAGGAAATAGGTTTTTGTGTATAAGGTGTCCTGTAATGTAAGTTTGTATCTGTACAGCAGTAAGACTGTTCAAAAGGGGCAGGAAAGTCTGTGTTCTGCTGATAGCCCATCAGTTAATTGGAGGGAAATTTGAGAGTTCAGAGAATAAATACCTCAATATATTTTGTGTGTACCATGTAGCTGTTCCTCTACTGGAAAGCATAAGCACAGGGAGTAAAGTGGTATAAGAAATTACTCATTGTGCATTATCAGTCCAGTCCTTTTTTTGGTAGATTATTGGAACAGAAGGTTCTTCATTGTCCTGTGGTCATGGCCAATATCAGAGAAGAGTAAATCCATTATGTTGGACTATTTAAACCAGAAAATTAGATTTCTAATAGGTTATCTGGAGATTTTAGCTAGTAATCAACAGACCTCTCATGAGGAAGGTATATCCCTGTCTAATGCAAATATCATTTACTTGAGTTGAACTTCTTTGTTTTGCTTATCTCTGGGGTATGAGTATATTTGTGTGGTCTTTTGGTTAATCTTTCTTAGTCTTAAAGGCCTGTTAGGCTGTACCTAAATATTCTCAACTAATTTAACCATTGATATAACTTGGAAAGTATAAAGTTGAGTCTTTCATCCTTTTTAAAATTTGGAGTTTAGAATTTTACATGATATTCAAATAGAGGGTTATGACTGCAAGGAAAAACATAGTAGATCATCATGATTCTTTCCTTTCCAGAATTTATGGCAGAGCCTGAAACTTATACAATCTCAAAATCTTTGTGCATGTCCAGAAGGGTCCCCCTTTTCATTTCCCCTGTGGGGTAAGTGGTTATGGTATTGATTGTCAAAATTTGATTTAAATACTGTTGATAATCTCTAAGGTCCTGCATTTTTGATCTTGACAAAAATTAGCAAATTGACTATTATATTTTGTAAAATTTCAACATTAGTTTATGATTTCCTACTAAAAGCAATACCATCCTCTGGTGAATTTGGCCTGTCTCTGCTCTTTGGCTCTCTGTCTCGTGTCTTGAAGTCTTGGTGTTTCTTTCTGTGTCTGTCTTTGTGTGTATGTGGGTGTGTCTCTTTTGCAGAGGTAGCACAAATGAGTGTGATAGGTAGTTTATGATCATCTTTAACTTCACCACTGCAAGTCCAAAGTATTGGGTTATGAATTGAGTGTAAAAAAATCCAAAACTCATGGGGAGATATGGTATCGACAATTGGATTTACTTAAAGGGACTGATACAGGATATGCAGATAATTTTATAATCCGGAAATCCAGAAGGTAGGTATTTTTAGACATAAGGTTAAAGAATCCCAAGGGAGAAACTAGCCAGCTGTTCTCTGTCTTCCCCAATGTTGGAGCAAGAATTTCTATTAAACTGACTGGATATTTGATGATATTAAGGAATTATTATTACCTTTTTTTAGTGTGGTAATTATAGTATGATTAAATTTTAAACAAAGATTTCTTATGTTTTAGAGGCATATCCAAAATATTTATAGATGAATAATGTCTAGTATTTGATTGAGAATGATCTGGGAATGGGATGAGTGGGTGGGTTGTATATATGAAATGAGATTGGCCACAGTTGTTAAAGATAGATAATAGGTACATAGGAGTTTGTTGTGTTATTTTGTCTACCCTTGTATGTTTGAGATTTTCTGCAATAAAACATTAAAAATCCAATGTTACTAGTTTGGATGCCAAAATGGTAAACATTTACATGTTCTTTTCCCCTCTTGAAAGAGAATGTTTGAGATTCTTTTGAACACATAAAACTAGTGAAAATTCTCTTTTCTAGTAGTACTCAAGGAGTAGTAGCTCCTTTATCTTTTTTTCAGAGGGTTGTTTTTACAAACAGGCTTGATTGGTCACATTGAGGCTTACAATTTATTTAAGTCTATGATTTCTAGGAGGTGTGGAGAAAAGGAGTGATTATGAGAGCCAAAATGATGAGAGGTTTGGAAAGCCCGGGTCAAGAAGAGAAACCCTAAGAACTGAGTTAGTAGCAGTGCATAAAATGTATTGTGTCTTTGCAGAAGTTATTGTTGGACACCCTCCAGGAATGAGTTGGACTGCTAACTTTCCAAAGACCTAGGGCCCAGAACGCATCACATTTAGCTGTAGCCCTTCTTCTTGACTCCCATTTTCTCTACTCATGACTTTTTTTTAGAAGACTAAGGCTAGGCTAAGAAATCCTGAGAGAGAAATAAACAGCTGTTCCTGCCTAAAGACAAAAGTCTGTGTTTTAGGGGGGAAAAAAACTGAAGCAACAGCTGCATTTGTAGATGCCAAAGCACAAAGAGTTTCTGTCTCTATGGCACTTTTATCTTATTTACATGGTTTTTACTAATCCAGATAATTATGAGCTCCTGTGGGTAGAATTGTTTGCTACATGATCCAAGAGAAATGGGTGGGGAAGCACCTGCTTTTAGTCATTAAAGTCTTGTTGCTTTTGCACTGCATCCAAAAAAATAGTTAACAGACAAAAAGTAATTTGCCTTTTCCTGAGAATGAAAAGGAAGACCTCTTTGGTTTCACTCTGTGAAGAAGAGCAGAGAGAAACGTCAAAGGTGGGTTTTCTCTGTTAATTGAAATGAAACCATCAGGACCCCATAGGGAAAAATGATTCCTGGGTTTTGGTTCTTCCTGCCCTTTCTCACTCCCTGCCGCAGAACTCAGCAATTGGAAGAATACCAGTTTTTGTTCCTTATTGGTCCTACCACCTGTTCTTACTTCTGAACTAAATGTTCTTGGCTTTCTTTGGTGTGAACAGGATCTCCCTCTGGGAAAGGTGGCAGGAGGGTGAAAAAGGGAGCAGGAGGAGGCCCGTTCCAGCCCTGTGCTCATGTGAGAGGGACACACAGGGGTTAGTGTGCTGCCCTAACAGAGGGGCTTTGTACTACAGCTTCTTCCAGAGCTACAGCTCCACAGATGCATGCTGGGAGCACTCAGGCTGCTTTATTCCTGATACACTTGCTTTTTCCTAACAATAGCAGAGCAAGACTGATAACAATAATTACAATAAAATAAAGAAGATGCAGGCATTCTGAGTACATTCAGATACTCAGTGTGTATGGAGAAAGTTGCCTGTAATTAAGAGATGAGAAAAGAATATAGTTTGGAGATGTTGATGCCACTGAACACAAGAGTCAGATCTGTTGTTGCATATCGAGTGTGGATATAAGCAGAGCTCTGACTATGTCTTTTCCTTTCTGTGTTGAAACCCTTCTTATCTAATCATGGGAAATCTGCCTCTCTTGAGTAAGAGCAACAGAAGGAGAAGTGGTTTGTCTTTCTTACCCAGATTTCAGAGACTAGGGAGGTCGTTCAAGGTAGATGGCATTTCTGACGCACGGTCAGTAGCAGACAGGCTCCTTAGTAACCTAAAATATAATAATAATGATAATGATGTTGATGATAATGATAATGATGATGACAGCTAATACTTAGATAAGCACTTATATAGCCAGGCATTAGTCTAAGATATAGATAGACAGGTAGATAGAGAAAAAGATAATTTATTTAATCTGTAAATAACCCTAGGAGATAACTACTATTACTGATCGTTATTTATTTATTTATTTATTATTTAAAATGTTCAAATTCTATTTATTTTGAGAGAGAGATAGCGTGAGCAGGGAAGGGGGTAGAGAGAGAGGAAGAGAGAGAGAGAATTCCAAGCAGGCTCTGCACTGTCAGTGCACAGCCCGACACGTGACTGGAACTAATGAAACCATGATCATAACCTGAGCCAAAAACAAGAGTCAGACGCTTAACCAACTGAGCCACCCAGGCACCCCCACCCACTAATCCTCTTTTAAAATTTTGTTTTGTTTTGTTTGTTTATTCTTTGAGAGAGAGAGAGAGAGAACGAGCACAAGCAGAGGAGGGCAGAGAGAGGGTGACACAGAATCTTAAGTAGGCTCCAGGCTCTGAGCTGTCACACAGAGCCCGACACGGGGCTCAAACTCATGAACCGCGAGATCATGACCTAAGCCAAAGTAGGATGGTTAACCGAGCCACCCAGGCAACCCCACTCGGTAATCCTCTTTTAGAGGTACCTGGGTGGCTCAGTCAGTTAAGTGTCCAGCTCTTGATCTTGGCTTAGGTCATGATCTCATGGTTCATGGGATTGAGCCTCACATACGGCTCTGCACTGACAGCGTGGAGCCTGCTTGGGATTCTCTCTCTCCCTCTCTCTTTGCCCCTCCCACTCTCACTCTCTATCTGTCAAAATAAATTGAAAGAAAGAAAGAAAGAAAGAAAAGAAAGAAAGAAACTGGGGGTGCCTGGCTAGCTGTCAGTAGAGTATGTGACTCTTGATCTATGGGTCATGAGTTTGAGCCCCATGTTAGGCATAGAGATTACTTAAAAATAAAATCTTAAAAAAAAAAAAAAGGAAACTGAAGACTAGGGAAGTTAAGTAACTTTTCTAAGGTCATAGAAATGGTAAATTTTGGACTGGGGTTTGGGATCCAGATAGTTTGGTTCCGTAGTCCATGCTCTTAATTATTACTCTATGCCATCTCTCAGTGGAGCCCTGTCCTTTCTCAAGCAGGGTCATCTGAACCACAGAACACAGTAAGTGCCTTGAGTGACTGTTCTTTTAATTCTCTCTGGATGATAACATAACAACTGTTATACATAGGAGAGAAGTTAGTTCATTAGTAATTGTTGATGCCTTAGAGTATTAGGGCTTAATTCTTGAGGGAACTCAGTTGAGAAAGACTAAAGGGGCTGTAGTTTGCAAATATCACATTTGTACAGAACTATCCTGGAAGTCATTTCCCACTGGTTTGTTTTGGAAGCAGTTTTGGACTCTGGACAAAGGACCAAACCTCATCCATCTCTTGCTCTAGAGATAGAGCCTTTGTCAGCACTAATATCTTAGTAATATCTTAGTATTAACAATTGAGAAGAGCAGCAGGTTGGGATATGATAGTGGCCACTGCTTCTTTTCCTACCTTTTCCTTTGTTTCTCTCTTCCTCTGTTTCAAAATCACTTGGTATAGATATATCAGTTGTCCTCTGAGAATGTTTAACTGTGGACCTAGACCTTTCCTTTTGGTGTAGTTTAATGGTCACTAATAGACATTCTTCTATTTCTAGTAACAAATTATGGAAGGTCCTGTCTTGCCTTTACTTGATTTTAAAATAGATTTGTGAAAAATGTCTAGGTTAATCCAAAGTAATTTGAAGCAATTATAATAGATTTTCCCCCAGCTCCTAGCTTATTAAATAATACTAAATATGTATTACTAATACTGTCATCTCCACATCATATGGAATCATTTGTAGGGAAATAATAGCAGGTTACGTAGCAAATTGTTCTTGAGCTGCTGTTGGGATAGATGCTCAATGTGTAAGAGGAGGAACAATGCTAGTAAGAAAGTAGAATGAGGAGGGGCACCTGGATGGCTCAGTCGGTTGAACATTCGACTTTGGCTCATGTCATGATCTTGTGGTTTTGTGAGTTCTAGCCCTGCATTGGGTCCTGTGCTGACAGCTTGGAGCCTGAAGCCTGCTTCAGATTCTGTGTCTCCCTCTCTCTCTGCCCCTCTTCTGTTCAGGCTCTGTCTCTCTCCCTCTCTCAAAAATAAATAAACATTAAAAATAAAAAAAAAGAAAGTAGAATGAGGGAAAAACAGTTCCAACTTTTAATTAGCAGAATGAAGTTCAATCCCATTTTGTTTTAACCAGTTATATTACCTTAGGAAAATTATATTTCCTTAGGAAAATTTTTCAACTTTTCTAGGTGGTTCTTTATCTGCTTTAAAAAAGAGGGGACTTGATAATATTTTTCCTTAGTAAGATCTACCCATATTACATCATTCATTCATCCATTCATCCATCCATTCAAAACTAGTTATTGGTTGCCCTCTATATGCCAGTACCCTTCTAAGGTGTTGAGAGTGAGTAGTAGAGTAGAGAATTAAAGGGCAAAACTTTTTTGTACTCAGACTTAGAGAGTGTAGTCAGACAATAAATAAGTAAAATACGTGGTGTTATAGATGATAATAAGTGCTACAGAGAAAAATAAAACAGGTAAGGGTAGGAGGTTTGGGGAAGTGGGGGTGGAGCTTGAAATTTTAAAAAGAGTGATCAGGAAATACTATATTGAGAGGGTAATTGAATAAAAATTTGGAGAGAGTGAATGACTGAGCTGCTGATAGTTCAAGTAAGATGAGGAACAAGATTTGACCATTCTAAATTGGTGGGGCCTCCTATTCTTAGATCACGTAGGTAGGTTTATAAAATGGTCTCATTTCTGGTCTCATTAGTAAGTCTGAAAAATAACCATGGCTTTTTTTTTTTTTTTTTATGAAGAAATTACTGGTAAGAATTTCAAGTGAGTGACATTCTTTGGTATGTTGATATGTAACTCACCATTGAATTTGTTGCTTATCTGGGTGGTTTAGTGAGGATCTGGGCCATGTGATGTCAAAGGAGCATATTCTAATTTATGTTGGGAAGGTCCAATACCACTTGAGAAGTACTCATCAAACCAGGTGCCACTTGTTGCCACTCTGTGTTTCTGTTCTCTGAACATCACATTCATCATTGGTTCAGATCAGGTAAAGATGCTGAAGATGGGTAATTTGATCACATTAAAATTTAAAAACTGCTCCACATAAAGGTGGAGCAAAAATTTTATAATAGCAAAAATTTGAGACTGCCTAAATTTCAATAAAGAAATGGATAAATATACGTTGTATAGACCTGGTAAAACACAATACAGCAGCAAAAAGGGATGAACCATGTGTGTGTGTGTGTGTGTGTGTGTGTGTGTGTGTGTGTGTGTAAATTATGGATAGATCTCAAAAATAATGCTGAATTTAAAAAAGTAAGTCAGTGTGATACTTTGTATACAAACAAAAAATGCACATAAAAGTGCACTATGTATTATATAAGAATACGTACATACACACACATATGTAGACACATACACACACATATAAACACACTTACACATGTACTTACACATATGTATACAGAAGTATTAAAAACAGAAAATTGTGCAACAAACTCATGATAGTGAGTGGCTGGTAGAGAGTGGGTGGTCTTAAAAGGGACTTTATCTTTTTTTTTTTTTTTTGAAAGAGAGAGAGCTTGGGGCGGGGGACACAAGTAAGGGAGGGGCAGAGAGAGAGAGAGAGAATCACAGGAGGGCAGAAGGAGAGAGAGAGAGAGAGATAGAAAGAGAGAAGCGGGGCTCACCCAAAGCAGGGCTCAAGCTTACCTGATGTGGGACTCAAACTCACGAATCGTGAGATCATGACCTGAGACTAAGTCAAATGCTTAACGACTGAGCCACCCAGGTGCCCAGGACATTAGCTTTATATGTAGATTGGGATTAAACATAATGGAATGTTTATTTCTGGATATTGGACAAGTAGATATTTGTTATATTATTCTTTGTACTTTCAGTAATTTTATTTTTTTATTTTTATTTGAGTAATTAAAAATTTTTTTTAATGTTTATTTTTGAGAGAGAGATAGAGTGCTAGCGGGGGAGGGGCAGAGACAGAGGAGAGGGAGACACAGAATCTGAAGCAAGCTCCAGGCTCTGAGCTGTCAGCAAAGAACCCAATGTGAGGCTTGAACTCACAAATCATGAGATCATGACCTGAGCCAAAGTCGGATGATTAACCGACTGAGCCACCCAGGCGCCCCTTGAGTAATTTTAAATTAAAAGAAGGGGCTAAGTTTAATAGGATGAGCCCCCAGAGAATAATTTACCAAACCATTTATATATAATTTGCCCTTATTTACTGTGAATCATCTACCTCTATCTGTGTCAGAGGAAATGAGGTACCCAATTACATTAACTCATGACAGTGGTCTATGACAGATGGAAGAGCAAGGATCCTTACTAGCACAGATTATACCCTTTATTCTGACACTTGATTTTTTACTTTTTTAGTACTAGCTGCAAGCAGATCAACTCATGGAAAATACGTTTGGTTCCAATGTTACAATCATGGAGATGCTAGCTTGACAGATTGGGATGTATAGAAGCTTAATAACATCATTGTGCTTTTTCCCTTGTCTAACCTCTTTCCTACAGGGAATCTTTAACCAGTTTCAGTGTAGTAGTGAAAAAGTGCTTCCATCTGACACTCTCCGCAGTGCTCTGGCAAAGACCTTCCAGGATGAACAGCGTTTCCAGCTGGGAATTATGGATGATGCTGCAGAGTGCTTTGTAAGTGTTGGCCTCTGGCCCTCTCTGATATGGGGTGAGACTGTTGATGGTCTCCATCAGGGACTAGATACTTTACTGTAGTATTTACTCTGTCCCTGGTCTCTCAATTAGAGCTAGGAATTTCCCTAGTTTCTCAAAGCTCTAGGGTGACTCTGCTAATACAGTAGGAATTGTAGAATAGGTTTATTCTTTCTCCTTTGGGCTTAACAGTAGTTTTGTGCTTGCCATGGCATAAAACATTGGTCTCACCTTCAAAGGAGACAGGACTCATTAAAATACAAATTGCTGTGTCACACTCCATTGAATTTCTGATTCAGTAGGTCTAGATTAGAGCCCAAGAATATCTAGCTCTAACAAGTTTCCAGGTGATGCTAATACAGATGCTGCTGGTCTGGAGACCATCACACTTTGTGAACTCCTACTTTACTAAAGATAATTAAACAGAATAACTGAGTCCCTAGCACAGGCGTGATGTGCTATTTAGATAGCTAGATTGCTCGCAGTGACTTTTAGTAGAGGACTCTTCTGAACTCTGGGTTCTCTCAGTCAACCTTCAAAAGACTCTCTGTCTTTAGACTGTTTCTGCCTGTTGTTAAAAAAAAGTTCAAGAGTGATATATATTCTATTACAGGGCAAAATGTCACCAAAGTCAGAGGTACTCCTGACAAACTGGATTACTTATATATTGCTGGTGGAAATGTAAAATGATATAGCCACCCTGGAAAACAGTTTGGCAGTTTTTTAAAAAACTGTACTTGCAAATTATCATAAGGTTCAGTAGTTGTGTTCTTGGACATGTATCCCAGAGAAACTAAAACTTATGTTTATAAAAAACCTGTACATGAATGTTCATAGAATCTTTATTTATAATAGCCCCAAACTGGAAACAACCCAAATGCCTTTGATGGTAAATAGTGAAACAAGATTTGGTACTTCCATACCATGGAATACTATTCAGTAATAAAAAGGAATTACTGATTTACACATCAACTTCAATGGATCTAAAGGGAACTATGCTGAGAAAAAAAAACACAGTATCAAAAGGTTATAAACCATATGCTCCCATTTATATAACATTCTTAAAATAATAAAATTATAGAGATAGAAAAACAGATTAGTGGTTGCTAGGTGTTCGGGTTGGAATTGGGTGGAAAAGGCTATGAAGGAATAATATAAGGGAACCTTGTGATGGAACAATTTTCTTTCTTGATTGTGGTGGTTGTTATATGACTATACATCTGATAAAATTGCATAGAGTTACACACACAAATAAGTATATGTAAAACTGGTGAAATCTAAATAAACTCTGTAGACTGTGTTGATGTCCATTTCTTGGTTTATAGTGTACTATAGTTATGCAAGATGTTACCATTGGAGGAAACTGGGTGAAGGGTACATGGACCTCTTATATACTTTTTTTGAAACTTCCTATGAATTTATAATTATTTCAAATTAAACAGTTTTTTTTTAAAAAAATCAGAGGTATTCCTACCTTCCAAGAGGATTACTGTTTCTCTGAGTAAACTGCCTACAAATTTGTGCATTTTTCTATTAAATATCATTGATATGCTGCTTTTATTCTTTCCTTATTAGGAAAATCTCTTGATGAGAATTCACTTCCACATTGCTGATGAAACCAAAGAAGATATATGTACTGCCCAACACTGCATCTCCCACCAGAAATTTGCAATGACGTTGTTTGAACAGGTGAACATTATTTCTATCTTCATCACTTCTTTTCTTCTTCAAGAACACTGCATCCAGGGATGTGGGTTATCAGATGGGTCTCAAAACAATTAATGACTGTGGTTACTTGGTTTTGCTTTTTTACCCCGGTCCCAGTGTGTATGTACCAGCTGTGGTGCCACTTCTGATCCGCTGCCTTTCATCCAGATGGTACATTACATCTCCACCACTTCCCTTTGGTGAGTCTTAAAGGTTCTCTATTTGTACCCTTAGGTATTCCTTCAAGTGATAAGTTTCAACTGACAGCATCCAAATAGCTTATATCCTTATTGTTAAGATGGTGTTATATTGTAGGAACTCAGAACAATAATTTTAAAATAATTTTTGTTCTTCTTCCTTCCTTCCCAGTCCTCCCACCCCACCCCCCTTTCTTAGGTTCAGCTCTGGTCAGCAAGGTGGGAGGAGAAATGGGGATTCTATGAGCTTTGGATCTGGGGATGGGCAAAGGTGCTCATTGTGTTTGGGACACTGAGACTGGTCAGGACAAGGGGCTTTGGTATAGTGGGCAGAGGAAGAAAATCAAACATGTGAGTTAGGAGTTTGCATGAGTAATCTATTTGATTTAGTTATAACTCTGTGTAATTCCTACCATCATACCCTTCCATTCCCCCACCTTGAAGCAATCAGGCTATTTGTATGCTGGAAAGACGTGAAAAACCCTCACCAAGCATGTTTGGTGAGCTGCTGCAAAATGCCAGCACCATGGGGGATCTGCGGAACTGTCCGGTGAGTTAAGTCAGAGGTGGGGTTCAGAGTGGAGAGGGGAGCCCTCGGATTAGGGAACTGAGGCAGAGCCAGTGGGAAACATCTCAAACCAACCTTATATATGTATTTCAGAGTAACTGTGGAGAAAGGATTCGGATTCGCCGTGTGTTGATGAATGCTCCACAGATTATTACAATTGGGCTGGTATGGGACTCGGACCACTCAGACTTGGCAGAGGATGTCATTCACAGCCTGGGTACCTGCCTGAAGCTGGGTGATGTGAGTATTAATTACCTTTATCTCTGACTTAGTTCTTGTGTCTTAGTATTGCTTAAGGGCAGTGAATACTTATATCCTAGTATAAGTATGTACTTATAGGTGTAGGTGGTGTAGACTTTTTAGAAAAAATGGGATAAAATTGGTCTTGAAAGACAGGATGGACAGAGCTTAGCTACTGATAAAAATCAAGCAATTTATAGAGTTATTGTGTACTCTACTCATTGCTTGTGTATACAAAGTAGAGTTGGGAGGTGTAGTCTACCACAGGTGGTAATAAGGTCAAAGAAGTGAGCAGTCTTGACTAGAGCTGCTATGGGAGGTGAAGGGGTAAAAGTTGGTGACCTGAGTTTTAGAATACAAAATTCACAGTGAGGAACCAATGTCTGTTGCAAAGGTAATGGAGTAGCTTGGAAAAGAATTCAGTAGGTTAGCAGTTTTCTGTGCATCTATTCAAGAAAATAGGGAAAACGACTTCAGACCTGGGATCTTTTACCTTATCAGCTCCGTGCCCTAGTATAGGCAGGGTTTTCCTTCAGTTTAAGAGAAGAGCCAGAAACTCTGTGGTTTCCTTTCACTGGTTTCTTTCTCTTATAGTCCTGTGAGTAAGGAGATTCCTTGTCATTCTTTAATATCACTAAGTTACAACTGAGAATGAATGCACTGTCTGGAATCTTATTTTAGGTCTCCTGCCCAAGGAATCTCTGACATGAGTAGGTTATACACAATTAAATCTCTTTTTTCTAAATTCCTGTAGTCTACATATTCTGTGCTGTTCTAGTTTTGTTTTATTTCTATGATGATTTTCTCATTCAAATAAGTTTCTCAAGGCAGCATTCTTTTCTTCAAAAATTTTTTGTATATCTGTTAGAACATACAGCAGTGAAATGCTGGTAATCAGCATGGTGGTATTGCTCTTCCTAAGGGACTCTTTACCCCTTAGGGTCTCAGCAGGAAATTTATATTTGTGGTGCCAGCTGGTAAGTAACTTTTGAAACGTCAGTGTTTGTTTTTGTTTTATTTTGTGTTTTTCTACTTCCTTGGATCCTCTTACAATAGGCACCAGCAATAAAATATTGTAAGTTATGAAGAAACATCACCACCTTACCGGTTTACTGGCCACTATCCGTCTTGCTTTTCCCTACATTTTGTCTTTTTAGGTTCATTTCTGATGATTAATATGGACTAGGAAAAATCTTAGAATGAAGCATGGAGAAACAAGTCAGTACGTTAATAAGAAATGATGGAGTGTGCTAAGAGATTGATTGATGTGAGAGGGCTGAGTATTTGACTGTTTTTTTCATTCTCTTCTTTCCCCACAGCTGTTTTTCAGAGTGACGGATGATCGGGCCAAGCAGTCTGAACTGTACTTAGTAGGAATGATCTGTTACTATGGCAAACATTATTCTACATTCTTTTTCCAAACAAAGATCCGCAAATGGATGTATTTTGATGATGCTCATGTCAAGGAGGTAGGAATATTCAAGCCCTTCTTGAAGTGTTTGATAACAGTAACAAAAAACTAAGGATAATTACTTGTATTTGGTGTTTATTTTCATAATTTTGATGTCTGTTTACTTACCTATCTATTGAATTTATGAGAGTATCAGTCTTCTCCAGTAGATGACAAGTTCCTCAGAGATCGATATATTTCCTGTTATTTTCTCTGAATCCTCTCGCCATGCAGTCAGCACAGTTATGTTTATAGTTGACAGGTTTTTTTTTTTTTTTTTTTTTTTTATTAAGTGGTTGATTTGAGTGACAACAGTTTAATGCTTCAAATTAGGT
This sequence comes from Neofelis nebulosa, assembly GCF_028018385.1. NCBI lineage: Eukaryota > Metazoa > Chordata > Mammalia > Carnivora > Felidae > Neofelis > Neofelis nebulosa. Next base: position 38,707,695 of record NC_080794.1, on the reverse strand, counting down.
TAGAAGGTTAGCATGAACTTCAGAATTTCAAACTTTGAATTATCAATGGTAATACTGTGTCTTAGGTAATACCTTGTAATACTTTGTGTTAGGGCTGCTATAAATTGTTTTCTGATTGGTACTTACCTGAAGTACCTTATCATAGATTAACATGTTTTGGGGATCATGTAGAAAAAAATAGGGCTATGAGGATATTTAAAGCTGGAAACTTGGTACTATCTAAATCACAGAATCTGTGACTGAAGTCGTTAAAGGATCTGCATGAGTTAGGAAGCTTCTTGATAAAGGCTGGTGGCTAGGAGACTCCTAACTATAATTTACACCAATCTGTGGACCTTTAGCCCTGTCTTTCACAAATGGTAAACTCTGTCAAATTTCCTGATTCTCTATCTCTTTTTGCTGTTGTAATTTTGGCTGATTTATATGAATTCCTTGAGCTTTAGCCTTTTTATTTGAAAAATAATACATGCCTTATAAGAAATTAAATAAGATTTGTATATAAAAAGCATGTTTGTTGGGGTGCCTGGGTGGCTCGGTCAGTTAAGCATCCAACTCTTGATTTCGGCCTAGGTCATAATCTTATGGTTTGTGGGATCAAGATTCATGTCAGGCTCTGTGCTGAGCATGGAGTCTGCTTGGGATTCTCTTTCTCCTTCTCTCTCTGGCCCTCCCCCATTTGTGCTCTCTCTCTCCTAAAATAAATAAATAAACTTTTAAAAAAGCATATTTTTTTTAGTTAAAATAATAACTGAGTTAAAAATTTAATGAACATCTATTATGAAATAAGCACTATGCTTATTTCAACTCTTCAGAGCACACCATCTCAGAATGTGACTGGTTCAAGTTTAAGAGAGGGTGAGTTTAGAGATTTGATTGGATTGTTGTTTCCATGGTCTTCTGTCACTCTTTTCCACTGCTTTGGCAGTGCTGAATCCAGTTCAAAGCTAAGACTGAGGTTCATCTGTCTATTCTAAGCAGTTTGACATTTATGTCTTGTCACGTGTGAACTCTGAAATGGAATGTCATTCATTCTAAAGCAGTCTGTGAGAGAGTTTCTGCCTGCTCTTTAGATTCATAAAAGTGATTTTAATATTTAGGAGAAAATTATATAATTTATAGAATTGTAAATTTCAAGCCAGGGCTTTAATATGTGAAAGAAATTGGTCACCAAGGCAGCTGAAGTCCCCTCACATAGCATGTTCACCTTGGAGAACTTTTATTTATATTTCACAACTGAATTGTTGTTTCACAGGAATGAAAGTAATTTTATTCATCATTCCTATCTCTTGTAAGGTTTGATTGCTTTCTAAAAAGATTTAACAAAAACAGACTTAACAAAAAACTCATGAAATTTAGGTCTAAGGTCTCTTTTGTGGTCTCTTTACCCAATTCTTGTCTTTTTATTTCTTTTATTTTCTTTAGAAAAACAGAATAGGAAGATATGTTTTGAATTGTGGATATGAAGTATAACTCATATTTTTCTGATTGTTTCTGGTTCAGATTGGGCCGAAATGGAAGGATGTGGTGACCAAATGCATCAAGGGGCATTATCAGCCTTTGCTACTGCTTTATGCAGACCCGCAGGGTACCCCAGTGTCTACTCAGGACCTGCCTCCCCAACTTGAGTTCCAGTCATACAGCAAGACCTGCTACGATAGTGAAGATTCAGGTGAGCAGCCTAGCTCTTTACCTCTTCCTTCTCCCTTCCAATGTGATCACTGGACAGTTAGAACTCATACTTAATCATGAGCCTAGCACATAACTAGCTTATAGAAAGGGGATCCATTAGAGATAGAAAGAAGTGCCAACTCGTGCTGAAGCCCAAAGTGTGCCAGGCTTTGTTTCTTTCAGCCTTCAAGAATGTGTTGCCTAAGTCACCTGGCCCTGATTCAAAAGTGAGAAGGAAATTAGGTTGATTTAGACTGAAATAATAAGTTTGTAAGGGAAACTCAGTGTTTAACCTTCCAGTATTAGTAAAGATGACTGATTCTTACTAGCAACTTAACAGTGACTTCACTGAGTTGTGAAGACCAAGAAAAAATTATATGAGTTACTACAAAGCTAATCATTTTATTTGGGATAAGAGATTTTTGTTTTAAGATGTCAAGTGTAGTAGCAGTATTCCTCAGCCTGTGAATCAGTTTGCTTCTAATTCAGTTGGTTGCAGCCTAAATTGTTCCCCTGTAGCAACAATTTGCAGCTTGATGGCTAAAGTCTCAGCCTAGCCCATAGAGGCTTATAATATATTAGAAATATAGCCCTAATGGTTTTGGCTTGATTTCTGAAAAGGAGAAAAAAGAAATATTCTTTTTGTCTTCTAGATCTAGGATTGTCCTTGAGTATAATTTTGAAAGAGAACACATTTGTCTTTGGAATTTTTCCCCTCCCTTTTGTACCTCCTTCCTGCTTGGTACCTGGTGTTCTTCCCAGCCTCGTACCCAACTCAGGCCTGCTCTACTTTTTCTCCCTTTCGTCAAACACCCATTTCTACTGTTGTGCTCATCTCAGTGAGTTGTTCAGAGGAAAGTAGTCTGATTGAACTCATTTACTCTAAAGTATAAGTAACAGCCACATAATTTCTCAGATATATTAAAATGTTTACAATATCAATTAAAATCAAAGTGACATTTCTGGCAGTATAGGAAAAAAATTACGGGATGGGGAACAACTAGTTATTGTCAGGTCGGCCTGGGACTCTCCATCTAAATAGATCTTACTTTTCACAACTTTTTCCTTTCTTCCACTTTTCCCATAGGTTTTCTAAAAGCCCCACAGTTTTTCACAGTGGCAGGCAAAGTGAGGGCTTCAGCAAGGTAGGGACAGGAGTGGGAGGAATTCTTTGTGTGTCTGGGCAATATGGAAGTTGGGTGTTGGGAAGAATGGCTCTGGTATATCCTTCTCACCCTTCCTTCTAGGAAGTTCTTGCCTTATGGACCTTTGTTTCCATCCAGCTGTTTGCCTTCTCTCTGTCACTGTCCTTCTCTCTTTCCTTACTTTGGCATATGTGTCTCCTCCTTCCCTCAGGGAGGGAGCCCTCCATCTCAAGTGATACTCGAACAGATTCTTCAACGGAGAGCTATCCCTACAAACACTCCCACCATGAGTCTGTGGTCAGTCACTTCTCTTCTGAATCTCAGGGGACAGTCATCTATAATGTGGAGAATGATTCCACGTCTCAGAGCAGTCGGGACACAGGTAGGGAGTATTACAGTGGACCCTGCTTGCCTGATTCAGTTCCTGCACAGAGATTCTCCCAAGAAAAAGAAACTGGGGCAAGTCAGAAATGTTTGTCATGCAAAGGGAGAACTTGGGTAATTGGGTGGGATGAAAAGAAGCAATACAACTCTGACCGAATGATGATGTGCCATTGCACATTTTCCTATCAACAGTAACATATCAATAAGGATGATTGTAATGTGATTATTAATGTGATTGTTTATTCCAAAATCTGCCTTTTTTTTTTTTTTTTTCCTTGCTGTATTCTTGATCCCTGTGCTTCTCATAGTGTCCCAATAAACCCTTATGGTTTTGCACCTCATCATGTTCTCATGCCAGGCTTTATCTTAAGTGAAGGGCTTTGAGAGCAGGGGCATATTTATGGGCATGGATGTGTGCTCATCACCTTGCTTCCTGAAGGGTAGAAAGGCCAAAGAAAGAAAGCTAGCTTGTTTGTTATTGTGAGTTCTATGTGGAGAACATTCTCGAATTTTTCTGTTCTTCTATTGAAGAGTGTACCTGTTGTTGGTGGAAGAAATCAATACAGGGCATACAAAGAACAGTGAGTGACTGATTGATGAGATGAAAAATTTATCACCTAATACACAGAACAGTGCCCATACTCTAGAGACTTGGGAATTAGTGAGTTCATGGCTTCAGATTGGTGGTCCTTTTTAAGTTTTTATTTAAATTCCAGTTGTTAACATATGGTGTATTATTAGTTCCAGGTGTACAATATAGTGATTCAGCACTTGTTGTACAATACCTGGTGCCCATCACAAGTGCACTTCTTAATCCCCATTAACCTGTTTAACCATCCCTCCGTCCACCTCCCCTCTGGTAACCATCAGTTTGTTCTCTATAGTTAAGAGTCTGTTTCATAGTTTGCCTCTCTCTCTCTCTCTTTTTTCCCTTTGTTCATTTGTTTTGTTTCTTAAATTCCACATATGAGTGAAATCATATGGTATTTGTCTTTCTCTGACTTATTTCTCTTAGTGTAATATTCTCTAACTCTATCCATGTCATTGCAAATGGCCAGATTTCAATTTTTTTATGGCTTACTAATATTCCATTGTATATATATACTGTGTCTTCTTTATCCATTCATCAGCTGATGGACACTTGGGCCATTTCCATAATTTGGCTATTGTAGATAATGCTGCTATAAACAGCAGGAGTACATGTATCCCTTTGAATTAGTACTTTTGTATTCTTTGGGTAAATACCTTTTTTTTTTTAAATAGAGAATTTTAAACATTTTCAAAAGTATCAGAATAGTATACTACCCTTCCATGGACTCATTGACTAGTATCAGTAATTATAACTCATGCTTGGAGTGCCCGGGTGGCTCAGTCGGTTGAGCATCCGACTCTTGATTTTGGCTCAGGTACGATCCCAGGGTTGTGGGATCAAGCCCCACATTGGACTCAGTGCTGAGTGTGGAGCCTGCTTAAGATTCTCTCCTTCTCTGCCCCTCTTCTCTGCTCACACACACTGTCTCTGTAAAATAAAATTAAAAAAAATTAAAAATTGTAACTCATGGCCAGTCTAGTTTTGTCTGTATTTCTATCTACTCTCACTACTCCTGGATTATTTTGAAGAAAATTCCAGATATTATCACTTTTTCCATAAATATTTTAATGTGTCTAAATATTTAGTGTATCTGAAACATGAGAAATCATTTTTAAACATATCAATATCACACTTAAAAAATATTAACAATAATTCCTAAAAACCACTGAGTGTTCAAATATCCAAATATAAATGTTGTTATTTTTTAATGGTTTGTGTGCTTGATTCAGGATCCAAGTGAGGTCTATGCAGTGAGATGAATTGATAAGTTTTTTATGTTTCTTTTTTTTATTTTTTTTAATTAAAAAAAATTTTTTTTAACGTTTATTTATTTTTGAGACAGAGCATGAACGGGGGAGGGGCAGAGAGAGAGGGAGACACAGAATCGGAAGCAGGCTCCAGGCTCTGAGCCATCAGCCCAGAGCCCGACGCGGGGCTCGAACTCACGGACCGCGAGATCGTGACGTGAGCTGAAGTCGGACGCTTAACCGACTGAGCCACCCAGGCGCCCCTATGTTTCTTTTAAAGTATAGGTTTCTCCTCCATTTTTTCCTTGCAGTTTATTGTTGAACAACTAGGTACTTTGTCCTATAGATTCCCCACGTTCTAAAATTTGCTGATTGTATTCCTATGTTAAACTTTAGCATGTTTCTCTGTTCTCTGTATTTCTTATAAATTGGCAGTTGGACCTAGAGCTTTGGTCAGACTCATGTTGGGTTTCTTTTGATGACTATTGTGTAGATGACTACTGCAAAGTATGATTTTTTTAAGACCATATTTCTGAAACTGTGAGTCAGGGAGAAGCCAAATAACGCGATAAACAAGGCATATTTTCCAGCAGAGTCAGGTTTATGTTAAAGGTTTGTGAATGGCTGGGGTAGGGGAGCATACTTGCATTGGTTTAACATTTGCAGATTTAGTTGCTCCAAGTGATTTTCTCCTTTCTTAAATCTTTTTTTTTTTGGGCCCAGAGGTAGCAAAGGATCAGATATAAAGCAATAAAAGATTACGTTGGGGATTGATTGAAAAGAGATGGGCATGTCACTACAGTGCTGATACCTGAATATGTACAAGAATTTTCATATACTAATGTATGAAAACAGTTCATGGTTCATTTGAAAACCTAGAGGATTGTCTCTAAACCTGCCTTCCAATTTAATTCAATTGCTTAATTCACTTTTGGCTTCCAGCAGTTCAGGTGATTATATCCTTTAGAATCTGACCTTTGCTGTTATCAAATCAGACTCCTACATTTACATCCTATGGACGTGAAGCAGGGCAAGTTATGTATTTTCTAGGCTTCCCAGAAATCAATACTGAGGAATTTTGAAGTGTAATATCTGGGTGAAGCCACGTTGGGTGAAGCCAAGTTTGGTAAAGCACTCACTGTGGATGGGAATGAGAATTATGCAGAGTTCAAATGTCCTAATTTTAAATGATTAACATTTAAGGAAGGTTTAGAACTGAGTGGGAGGTGGGGAGAGGGAGCCACCCACAATCAGACCTCTTGTGGGCAAAGGCTGGGGCAACTTGGATAATACTAGGTATAATAAAAATTAGGCTTTACTTGATGTGTTGCTAAATAAAAGGAAAGCTCTATCTTCTATTTATGAGAATGAAAACATATTGGTACATGACATTTTTATACAATCTTTAAAACTGTCACGTTTTGAAAATTAGCAAGCAATGTGTCCTTCTGGGTCACTGGGAGAGACTACGGGCAGGATCAAGACTGGTAATTGTTCAGGAGACATTATAAATTTGGAAGCTCCCATTAAATACTTGAGCTTCTCTGCATTTATCTATTGAGAGATTCCTGCTACACTTAAATCAGATAGCCTTAGCCCCTACAGCTTCTGATTCATGGGTATACCAAATTTGTGGCACTGCTGTGAATCCCAAAGGGAAGCTAGGTTCTCAAGAGGATGGAGGTAAGTTTCAGATACCAGCTTACCCCCATTTCCTTGTTCTTTCAGGACACCTGACTGATAGTGAATGTAATCAGAAACTCACATCTAAGAAAGGGTCACTGATAGAACGCAAGAGGAACTCTGGCCGGGTTAGGAGGAAAGGCGATGAGCCACAGGCCTCAGGGTACCACAGTGAAGGCAAGCCGCTCTGCACTCTTTGTCTTTTTTCATTCACTCTAGCAGCCTTTGTCATAGTCCATACTGGCTTTTCTATTCTGCTCAAAGGGCTTTCCTTGCTTTTACACTTTGTGGTCTAGGTATCTGTGATCACTTTAAACATTTATATTTGTTTCATTCTTTGTGTTTTTAGGAGAAACACTGAAAGAGAAGCAGGCTCCTAGGAATGCCTCTAAACCATCTAGCAGCACCAATAGACTAAGGGATTTTAAAGAGACAGTCAGCAATATGATTCACAACAGACCATCACTAGCTTCTCAGACCAACCTAGGATCTCCCTGCGTGGGGAAGGGAGGAGACCAGACTGACAAAAAGCCTCCTAGAAATCTGCCTTTACATTCTCGTGACTGGGAAGTAGAGAGTACCAGCAGTGAGTCAAAATCCAGTTCTTCTAGCAAGTATCGTCCAACGTGGAGACCCAAACGGGAGTCTCTGAATATTGACAGTATCTTCAGTAAGGACAAAAGGAAGCACTGTGGCTATACCCAGCTTAGCCCCTTTTCTGAGGATTCAGGTGAGGAGATAGAGAAGAATTGGGCTTTTGAATAAAGTTGACTTATGTATTTAAAAAACCTGGATTTTCTGGTAGAGTCAGTAAGGTGCATTTTTATATGCTGATGTTGAGCCTTTTGGAGATAGGAGTTCAGTGAATGAGTAGCTGGAGGGAGGGTTGGTTATGTTTAATTTGAGGCAGATGCTAAATCTACCTCCTTTTCCATACTTGTCCTTTGATCGGGATAGCTAAAGAATTTATGCCAGATGAACTAAGCAAGCCACCTGCTTACGACATTAAAACTGGTGGACCAAGCCCCCAGTACAAGCCCTGGGGCCCAGCACGGCCAGGCTCTCACCTTTTAGAACAGCACCCTCGCCTAATACAGCGAATGGAATCTGGCTATGAGAGCAGTGAGAGGAACAGCAGCAGCCCCATCAGCCTGGATGCAGCCCTGCCTGAAAGCTCCAGTGTCTGCAGGTATTGTTTGGCCTTTGAATTGCCTCATTGTCCCTTGCAGCAATGTGAGTCACCAAGAGGCTTTTCAAGTCAAATAAATGGAGAAAAGGACTATATTACCATCTTGCAGGCAAAGTATTGTGCTTTATCAACTTTCTTTCTTTCTTTTTTTTAAATTGAAATGGGGGGGATGGGTTAAATGGGTGAAGGGCATTAATTAATGAAGGGCACTTGTTGGGATGAGCACTGGGTGTTATATGTAAGTGATGAATCACTGAATTCTACTCCTGAAACCATAATCACACTATATATTAACTAATTTGGATTTAAACAAAATTTAAAAAAAACAACCACACTAAAAACCTAAAAAAAATAAAACAAAATTGAAATAAAGTTGGTGTACCATGTTATATTAGTTTCAGGTATACAACATAGTGATTGGACAGTTCTGTATATTACACTATGCTCACCACAATAAATGTAGTTACCATCTGTCACCATAGAATATTATTACAATATTATTGACTGTATTCTCTATGCTTTACTTTTTATCTCTGTGACTTATTTATTTTATAACTGGGAATTTATACTTCTTTTTTTTTTTAATTTTTTTTTAACGTTTATTTATTTTTGAGACAGAGAGAGACAGAGCATGAACGGGGGAGGGGCAGAGAGAGAGGGAGACACAGAATCGGAAGCAGGCTCCAGGCTCTGAGCCATCAGCCCAGAGCCTGACGCGGGGCTTGAACTCACGGACCGCGAGATCGTGACCTGAGCTGAAGTCAGACGCTTAACCGACTGAGCCACCCAGGCGCCCCTGGGAATTTATACTTCTTAACCCCCCTCGGTTATTTCACCCTTCCCCCAGCCCCCTTTCCTCTGGCAACTACCAGTTTGTTCTTTGTATTTGTGATTTTTGTTTCTGTTTTTGTTTATTTGTTCATTTGTTTTATATTTTAGATCCCACATGTAAGTGAAATTATATTTGTTTTTATCTAACTTACTTCACTTAGCATAATAATACCCTCTGGGTCCATCCATGTTGTCACAAATGGCAAAATTTTATTCTTTTTTATGGCTGAGTAATATTCCATTATATATATATATATGAATATATATCATCTTCTTTATTCATTCATTGCTTTCCTATCTTGGCTGTTGTAAATAATGCTGCAATAAACATAGGGGTGCTCTGTCAACTTTCTATAGCAACAGCACCCTCTGCTGGGAGAAGGAGCAAAGGCATTTGAGAAGGATAACTTTATTACATGTAAAATAGTTTAGTAAATAACTTAAAATGGAAGAATTAGTGAATCAAAACATGTAGTCCTATCATCAGAGAGTAAATACAATTGTTATCTATTCTTGCCTTTCATTTAGGGTAGGTTATTTTTTTTAAGGGTCACAGGGATTCTGTGTTTTATGAAGCCAATGATATTCATAATTCTCTAAGATAACATTGATGGTTTAATAGTGCTCATTGTGCCTTGTCCATAGGGCCCAGTTTGCTTTGTAAATTTTATTTTATTTTATGTTTTGAGACAGAGTACGAGGAGGGGAGAGAGGCAAAGGGAGAGAGGAAGGAGGGAGGGAGAGAGAGAGAGAAAGAGATAAAGAGAGAGTATCTTAAGCAGGCTCCACACTCAGCACGAAGCCTGATAGCGTACTCAATCCCATGACCCTGGGATCGTGACCGGAGCAGAAATCAAGAGTTGGATGCTCAACAGAATGAGACACCCAGGAGCCCCATAAATTTTAGATCTTCATACATTGTTTCTACTAAGTTGCCACAGAGGCAAGTTTCCTAACAGTGTTGCTGCTTTGAAAAGAGTGATTTTGTCTTCTACAAAGGTGATAATCACACCCTCATATTTTCCCATTGCTCATCCCTTGACATAGGACCCTGTTGAGTTTTACACATGAGAAGATGGCCACAAAGGTGTAAGAAAGAGGAAGGCAACCCATGTGAGAGCTTATATTTATTGATTCATTGAATATGGTTTTTTTTGCCAGACACTGTGCTAGATGCACAAAATGTGAATGAGATGAGATAAGATGGGGGAACTACTTTCAGAGGTAGTTTAGCAGATACTTCAATTTTATATTAGTTTGATGTTTTATTGGTTTTTGAGGGAATTTAGTCCTAGGAATGTTGCAAGTTAACACCCTTTTGATGTTTTCACTAGACTCTGGTTTGTCTTTTGAAGGGATCCAAGTGCTAAGAGATCAGCTGGGTTGGCACCTTCCTGGCGTCACATCCCAAAGTCTCACAGCAGTAGCATACTGGAGGCGGACTCCACAGCATCCAGGAGTAGCTGGGCAAAAAATCAGCACCTCTCGGGTAAGCAGAAAGACACTGGACTTGGAGGACTGGATTTGACTGCCAAATCTATTTGGGAAATATCCTTACCTGAGCACATTTGAAATTGGAGGATGGTTGTACTTTAAGTTTTCCATCACTATGTAAATACGGAGGCATTTGAGCTGTCCCATCTTTGGATTTATCTACTTTTTGTTCTCCATCATGGCTTTCCTGATTGTTCTTTCGACCTTGGCAAGAGCCCTTGTTGGAACAAGAAGGAACAGAAATATGGTGAACTGTGTCAGTAGCACCTGCATTCCTCACGGGAATAAGTTCGCCAGTTTTTGCCTTTGGTGTAGAGGAAGCCTCATGGGAATGGATTTCTTAGTGTTTAGTTCTATGAGTTGAGATGACAAAGGGGGATGTGAAGGCTATAGGCAAAACTGGGGAATAAGCAAACCTAAACCTATCCTTATCCCTGCCTCTGTATCCTGTCCAGTATCCCTATTTTCCCTTCTTGAGTGTGTCTTGCGTCCTCATACTCCTTCTTAAAATGAGCTCTCAAGGGATGATCTGACTCCTTCATACTAAATGTAAATGACTGGAAATAGTTTAAAGCATGCTTTTTCTAAGAGAAACTAGCATTTTAAAATTAAAGTCAAAGCCTAAAGTAAAAGAATACTGGAATTTCAGGTGTGAGACACTGAGGGTAGAGATTTGAGGTAGTTAGAGGTTTTAGTTCCCTTTTACATTCCTCTCACAATACACATATATACTTACAGTACATATTCCACTTAAGTAGAGACCCAGTCTAAATGGTTTAAAATAAATCCTTTACTTACTTAAAGCTGAAATTTGAGGTGATACATAGGCAATCTCCCCAGATAGAGACTTTTTGCAATGGCTAAGGGAAGGTGGTGAGTGTCTAACTAGGGAGTTCTGGGAGCTACTTGTCTAACTTATAGATCAACCTTCATCCCCTCCCCCCCCTCCTTTTTTTGGTTTGTTAGATCAATTGGGAGTAGAGTATGTGGGTAGAAACCTTAACTATGGTCTGATTTAATGAGCTTCTGGATGTAGTTCTGTGGTCAGCTTACCAGGAAGAAGTGGGTAGAATACTGTGTACCAGCCTGTAGAGGTAAGACCAGTCTTAATGGTATGACTGCCAATTCTCTTGATAGCCACCAAAAGTTCTTAGAGGTGGCTGGAAGGGAAGTATGCAGCAGTAATGACAAGGCATGAATTCTTTTAGGTGTGAGTGCCAGTAGGTTGCTAACATCTGGCAGAGCAGAACAATGCCAATAGAAGCAGGTATCTCTGAAATCCTGGGCTGGAGTAGGTTGTAATTTGAAACCCATGGAAGAAATTCATGCTTCTTAATGAAATTATACATTTGCTTTACTTACTACATTTTAATTTATTTCACGTTGACTAACATTGCTTTGAGAAGCTTGTGGTCATGCATGAGCCTATTCCCCCTTCTCTTTTCTTTAGATAGCCAGTACCTTTTCAGGTCACTAAAGACCGAGTCTCATGACATCTCTAATAGCCCTAATTCTGGACTACTTTGGATAGAATCCACCAATATTATTCCTCCACTGGTAAAAGATATTTTGCAAGGAGTTACAACAAATTCCTCACACACCATACTGTCCTCTTTGTATAGGAGACCCTTAGTATACAAAGGCATGAATACTTGTGGCTCACAATGATCCTATCATTTTATTTTGGCACAGAACAAAAATTTTTGCCTGGTAACTTTGATCACTCTTTTAAAAAGTTACAGAAGTAAAAATAAGTCCAACAATTTAGTAACCCACCCTCTCCCTCTTCAAATTGAAGGAACCGGTGTTTCCATCATGGTATATGTTTTTCTACATTTTTTGTATGCCTATGTAAGTATGTGGATAAGTTTATTACTACCGTTAAAAAAAATAAAATGAAGCCATATATATTATTCTGTCACTTGAATTTTCACTTAATATATCGTGGATGTCCTTTGGGATCTATTTGGTTCCATCTATGAACATTTATAAAATTGAATTTATACTGGATATTTTATAAACTCTTTAAAAGAGATAGTAGAAATTAAGGGTGAGAAGTTGACTTGCTTGAAGTTTCCCAATGAATCAGTGGCAGCACATGGTTGAGAATGCTCTCTAATAGTTAAGAGCATGGATTATGAATTTAACCTATTTGACTTTATTTATTTATTTATTTTATTTATTTTTTTAATTGATTTTTGAGACAGAGAGAGACAGAGCATGAACAGGGGTGGGTCAGAGAGAGAGAGGGAGACACAGAATATGAAACAGGCTCCAGGCTCTGAGCTGTCATCACAGAGCCTGATGCGGGGCTCGAACCCACAAACTGCGAGATCATGACCTGAGCTGAAGTCGGACGCTTAACCGACTGAGCCACCCAGGCGCCCCAACCTATTTGACTTTATTCAGCTCCATCATTTATTATCGTTGTCATGGCAAATTATTTATTCTTTGTGTGTCTGTTTCTTCTTTCCTAAAATGTAGGCAATAATAGTATCTACTTCATAGGTTGTCATGATAATTAAATAATGAATGTAAAATTGCTTAAAACTGTGCTCATCATATAGTAAATGCTCAACAAATGTTATATTGTTATTGTTGTTATAAAGCCACTCAATAAATATTTTATCATTATCATCATTATCATTATAATTCATAACCCAGGTCTCACCCTGAATCTGATATGGAAATCACTATCCAAAACATGAATTCCAAAATGAATAAAGACTTCTAAAGGAAAGGCAATGCAGTGGCCATAAATGCAGCAGGTGCTTCATATTAGTTATGGAAATGTGGCAATTTCTCTTCTCCCTTGCTTGTATTCCAGGTGGGGAGCTCTCTTCCAAAAGCGAGCTGGATGAATTGCAGGAGGAAGTGGCCAGGAGGGCCCAGGAACAGGAACTTCGCAGGAAACGGGAAAAGGAATTAGAGGCAGCTAAAGGATTTAACCCTCATCCCAGTCGCTTCATGGACTTGGATGAACTGCAGAATCAGGGTAATTGTTCTGAACTTTAGGTTATGGGTGATGGGGACAGAGAAGAGAGGAAAGAAAAAAATATTCAGGCTTATAAATTCCTGTCTTCTGTTTAGCTAAGTTGTATTTTATCATAATTCACTCATTTTAGTGAGAACTAGCTGAAGTAGGAGGTGACAAGCCTGTTGATTGGAAGACAGGCACTGATTTGGGGCTCATCTATTAAAAGTCTATAGATGAGAGATAGTATTATTCATAAAAATATTTCCCATGAACATCTCTACTGTAGAAGGTGTAAATAAAGCTAATCACAATTCAGGAATAGCAGAACAGGGCAGTGAGTAAGCCACACTGATAAGGGAAATTCTACTTGCTCAGCGGAAATACACTCTTGAAATTTCCCACCTGGAGCTTCAAGTGGGTCTACCAAAAAGGTTCTAATAACACAGAGCTTGATTGCCTTTTGATCCTCTGATGATTCATTTCCCAATCTCATACAATTTTTGTGGACTTTATGATGCTTCTCCAACTGCCCCACACTAGTTACTTTTTTTTCCTTTCACTGCTTTAGGATGTCCTTTTGTACCAAAAGAGATTAGTCTTCAAAATAAGAGTTTAAAATAGGAAAAGTAGGAGTTATACCTTAAATAGGCTCCTGGAACTTGTATCTTTCTATAAAATGAATTTATTATTCTTATTATTCAGAATCCCCAGATGTAACATTATGCTAAAATAGTGCAAAGAATAGGAGTCTGTGCTATTTTGGGTGGCTGCTTTCTTGTTGACCACTTCCCACTTCCCACTGGGCTAATTTGGGGGTCTATTTGGGGCCATTCTTCTCCTCTAATCCTATTGTCTTTTGATTTGAGGTAATTGTTGCCTTATATTTCCCGAGGCATTGTATCTGTTTCCAAATTAGTTTTAAATTCCTAGTTCCTTAGCTGTCCCTACATTTGGATAGTCTTCTCTCCCTTTTTGTCCTCAAGCTATATTACACTGGGGTCTTGGGGTTATTATGCTTCTATACTCATCTCCTTCCCTTACCTTTTTTCCTTCCTTTGTTAGTTGGGCAGTACATGAAAGTTGAGAGGGAATCCTGGCCACATTTCATTGTTAATTCTTCATACACTTTGATTCAGAATCTCCTGGAAGAGCAAGGAATGGAGTGCTAAGATTCTAGAGGATTAGAATTAAAATCTAGTACAGTGATCAATTGTAGTGTGCCTGTATATCTATAGAGAAACTTTTTTGTTTTGATGGCTCTCACTACCATCTCTCATCATAAAGATTATATAGATCCAATTGTCAAATATTATGAGAAGACCTTAGGCCTGGAGGGTAGGTATCAGATCTCTTGATGTGGGATAGAACCTGAATGCCAAGTTCTTCAGAACCAACTTACTACTTCACTGCCCTCCCATTGCTCTCCAAAGGCCACAGTGAATTAGGAAATTAATGTTAGGGGTATGGAAGAGCCTTTCTTACCATGTCAAGCTGGAGGTAAGTGGAAGATGGGGAGATTATGGGAGAAATGACTGACATTTTGATATTTTTTTTCTTGTGAGCATGTGAAAACTCACCAAAATTCACCATTGTGAGTGAATTTACAATACAGCTTACTACCAGTTTATGAGTGAGTAAGAGCCAAGGGGACATATAAACTTGAGCGTTCTTTTACAAAAGTTGACCTTGCAGTACTTGCTTTTTCATCTGGCACTGTACTTGAACTCTTTTGCACCCGCTTTGGTACACATTTGCTTTCAGGGGAGGAAGGAATATTTCATGCTCCCTCTATGGGAAAGTGACTTTTGCAGTAGGTTTGGCAAGCAAGAGCATGATAAAAGAAAATACTTAGGAGTGCTGATGAAAGGAATGTGGTTGCAAACCAACAACAAAGGCTGTTCAACTGCCCTGGTGGATATATTGAGGTTAGGAACTGTAAAGCACCTGTGCCCAAGAGGTGTACTAATTTTCCAGTTGAGGGTGGTACAGAGAGGACTGTGAATTGATGTAGGAAAGAAATTTTACAGATGGCTTTCCACAGAGTAGTGAAGCCACTTTTGCCTTAACACAGCAGTAGAGGTCTCTGTAGAGATCTGGGGCATTCTGACACTGGTTGGCAAGATGTATCTTGTTGCACTGTGGAAACAGGTCAGTTCCAGGCATAAGAATCCACCCTTCTGCTGTAGACAATACTGTGTTCTTTTCTGGAGGGACCCCCTTAAGAGCTCTTGGAGTTGGAATATGTGGTGGACAATGACATACTCCTTTTTCATGGCCTTGGCAATGTGTTGGTTAAGGCAAAAATGGATGTCCTACGTGTTTCAGAGACTTCTTCATAGCAATGGAGAGTTAGAATAAGGGTAGATCAAAGGCTCAGCCGCAAGGATCTATGTGCCCTTAAAGGAAACAATACTACATAGAAAAAGGTGGAACAAATTGTAATGAAAATGAAAAGTACTGGCCCTTTCAGGGAGGAGTGACGGCTTTGAGAGGTCCTTGCGAGAGGCAGATTCAGTGTTTGAAGAGTCGCTGCATCTGGAACAGAAGGGAGACTGTGCTGCAGCTTTGGCTCTCTGTAACGAAGCTATCTGTAAGTAACTCTAACTGCTACAGCTATGGCAATTTTGACTAACTTTGAGATAGGTATTATTAGTGTCATCGCTCAGTTGGGATGAAAACAGCTTTTATGTCTCCTCACTGTCAGTCTCCCAAACTGAGACCCTTTAGCTATCGTTGCCCTTCAGATTTTTAAGTGTGCCCTGTGCTGTCATGTGGCCTATGGATATTTACTGGAATGACCTCATCAGGAGTCTGTAGATGAACTATCCAGCCATGCCTACCTTCTTATCCCAAGTTAGACGTCAGATTTGAGGTTAGTCTGTTCTTTCTCTAGTCACTGACTAGTTAGGTGGAGCTTATGGCAAGAAGAAATGAATATATTGGCTGTGATTTCCCAGGCCTGTGACTTTGCACTGCATATATGATTCATGTTCTTCCCTTGCTTTCCTGGTATGCTGCACCATAAGGTTACAGTGAAGGACTAAGGCTTAGCATTTATATCTGGTTCTTAAATGTGACCCACAAGAAGCTGTGTTCTGTAAAGACAGATGCAGATTTGGATCTTATTTCTGCTGTTGACTGTCGGGAAGGGGAAGTTGGGAGCAAAGTGTGGAGACCAGAGTCGGACAGGTCAGTTGCAAAGGATGAGAGTGGCAGTCTCTAAGATGGAAGCACCAGTTTATCTTCTTAACTCATTTTAGTTTAGCTTTTTATTTGTTTGTTTGTTTTAAATTTGGATTAATCTGTTTGGCCTCCATGGCTTCCATGAATGTTCCTTATAGCCAGAGCCAGCTCTGTACCCTGGACAGTATGTGCATGGTCCATGCCTTGCATTCCTGCTGCACATTTTGAGTTTTACTGCATATCTTTGCTCATTTTTGGTTCAATTTTATTTTTATTTTTGTTTGTATTTTGTGTTCTGTTTCTGCTGTATTTTCTTTTGCATTTTAGCTAAACTAAGACTTGCCCTGCATGGTGCCAGCTCTAGCACGCACAGCAGAGCCCTAGTCGATAAGAAGTTGCAAATCAGTATTCGAAAAGCACGGAGCCTGCAGGATCGCATGCAGCAGCAGCAATCATCATCGCCGCAGCCGTCGCAGCTCTCAGCCTGCCCCCCTTCACAGGGGGCGGCCCTCCCTCAGCCAACAAGGTAGTGCCTGGGATCCACTGTAGTTTATGGACACCAAGGGAGGACATGACCATGGGTGCTCCATAGTCAGAACTCTCCTAGTCTTGGTGACTACAGATGAGAGAGAAGAGTCCTCTGAAAATATTTTCTTCTCAGATTAGACACACAGAAAACTCATCCCACTGCCAGTCGTTTTCTTAATAGCTCCTAGAAAGATACAGAAAGTATAGCATAATAAATAGACCATTTGTCCATATTTCCTGTGGGTGACTTTGTCCTTGGACTGGTGTAATAACGTGATTATTAAATATGTACATATTGGGCGCCTGGGTGGCGCAGTCGGTTAAGCGTCCGACTTCAGCCAGGTCATGATCTCACGGTCAGTGAGTTCGAGCCCCGCGTCAGGCTCTGGGCTGATGGCTCGGAGCCTGGAGCCTGTTTCCGATTCTGTGTCTCCCTCTCTCTCTGCCCCTCCCCCGTTCATGCTCTGTCTCTCTCTGTCCCAAAAATAAATAAAAAACGTTGAAAAAAAAATAATAAATAAATATGTACATATTATGTTCTCAGACATGGCAATCTGAACTGTTCCATGTTGCAGTAAAAACCATGTGATTTGTTTTGAGATTTCAGTGCTTTCTGTCCCTCATGGAAGCAGAGAAAGCAGTGTTCTTTGCTCTAATTGAACCATAGAGAAGAGACACAAAGATTCCCCTTGTTTTGCTTTCCTATGGGCAGCACTTCCCCAGGGCCACTGGTATAGCTTTCACACTTTAGCTTTGAATTTGGCTCTTACTTACAATATGTAGGTTTAAGTTAAAATTAATTTTGGCTTTTAATAAGCCTGAGTAGTTTTCAGAATATAAATATTATAAAAGCAGCTAACATTTTCTGAACATTTGCCTATGTCCAGGTACTAAGCTAAACACTTTAATTCTCACAATAACCTTAGGAGATAGGGACTATTAGTCTATTATTTAGTGATATTTTATAGATAAGGAAACTCAAGCTCAGGGAGGATAAAATACATAAGGTACCCATCGTTACTCAGCTAGTAAGTGGTAGAGGGATGGACTTCAAATCCAGGTCTGTTTCACTCCATTAGGTCCCCTATGGAAGTAGAAGGACGTAGTCTTCATAATGTTGTAAGGGTGACTGGGTGGTTCTACCCACAGAAGTTGAGAGTGTATTCTTTCAAATTTAATGCTAATAGCTGAGATCTTCCTTCTTCTTTTCTCCTACTGTGTACTCTAGTAGTTGAATGATGATCTGCAAATCTGATTAGAGATATGTTTTGAATATAAGCAATTTAGGCAACTAAACTCTCTCTAGAAAACTTATGCCACTTGATGTAAGTAATTGAGGTTTTATTTAAGTGCTTCTAACACTGAGTTTTTTAGGTCAGAAATATAAAACTATTAGTAAGAAACTGAGTAAATGCAGTTAATTCCTAGTCTCACTCCCAAATCTTTGGAGAGTCACAGTGTATTACTTTGGGAAAATATCTCAGTGAATAATACAACCAAATCCAGATTATGAAAACACACTTGAAGTAGTTGAATTCTGTGTAATCCCAAGAACCAAAATCACCTTGTACTCTGTAAATGTGGCTTTTGGTTCTTTGGGCTGGTCTGCCTCTCAGGACCCTAGGTATGAGTAACTTCTAGGCTTTGCTCACCTTCATGTCATCTGCATGTGGGACTAGCCATTTTTGTTTTTTTAATTTGCAAGAAGAATATGATTGGAATGGGATTTTACAGGTAGTGAAGAATATTGACAAGGACTTCATTTAATATTACTGTGTGCAGCTTTGGTGAGGGTATTTAATAAAGAGAATTAATATTACCTATTGCTTGGGTGTGAGCTGACCATGTGCCTGCCTTCTCTTTTGAACCTCTGAACCATTGACTGTACTTGTGCTTGTCTTTCTATTTATTTTTACCATTCCCTCTGTGAATGGCTAGAAATGGGAATCAGATGAACAGGTCTTTTTGTAAGTGATCTTGTCATTTAAGGCAGCTTATGACTGGCTCTCTCCATTTATTTCAGTGAACAGCCTATCCCGCTCCAAGTATTGTTAAGCCGGGAGGCTCAATTAGAATCCTGCACGAATACAGAGTTTGGGGCCAGTTCTTTCATCCACTCACCTGCTTCCTGCCATGAGTCACACTCATCACTCTTCCCAGAGTCATCTGCCCTGTCTGCCCCACAGCACAATTCCCCCAGTAGGTCTGCCTCGAACCTTCTGACTTCAGTTGAGGATAGCATTGACCCCTCTACGCTCCACAGGGAGGCCTTACCTAAAACACCAGGGAGGACTGAGAAGAATGCTCATTATGGTTGGGAACCATTGGATGTACCAGAGAGTAAGCTGCAAGGCTACAAGGGTGACAACAGCAGCTGTACCAGGTTCCTCCCACAAGAAGGAAGAGGTATTGATCAAGAACAGCCATTCCAAGAAAAGAGGGACCCTGTTGTCTCATCCCAGGTGATGCCTTGGTCACACTCAACTGGAACAGACACCTCTGAGAGAGGAGATGCACACAGACTAGGCTGTAGTCCTTCAAGTTCATCAGCTCAGTCCAGCCTTCCCCTGTATAGGGCCTGCCACACTGTAATGCCTGCTGCTTCCTCACCTATGCTTCACTCTCCTGATACTGTGCAGAAGACTAACGAATGCCTCCAAGCCAAAAGCCTCAAAACTTTGTTGACTTCAAAAGTGGATGCTGGCAGCGAGGATCCCTATAGGCCAGAGTTTCCAAGCACAAAGGGGCTTGTCCGTTCTCTAGCAGAGCAATTCCAGAGGATGCAAGGTGCCTCCACAAGGGATGGCACAGGTTCCCAGGATAGAAGTTTGCCAACCAGTCTAAGAAAGAACTCTTCCCCTTCTGACTCTAAGCTTCCTTTCCCACAGGGTCGAGGGAAAGGCCATTGGCCTTGGGCAAAACAACAGCCTTCTTTGGATGGGAGGGACAGACTACCTTCCTGGGAAGAACCTGCTGATTATCCTTGTCTTGCCATGAACTCTGGGCTGCTTAATAGTGAAACTTCTAGGGGAAGACAGCCCAGGTTGGCAGATCCAAGCATGTATCAAGGAAAGCCATCTCAAGTTAGAGATGCTAGGCCTAAGGAACTGGGCAGCAGTGTCGACTTGGGGACTTCCTTGCCTTTGGACTCCTGGGTGAATGTCACAAGGCTCTGTGATTCTCAGCTTAAACATGGGGTCCCTGGGCCAGGAATGAAGTCCCCCCCCCACGATTCCCATACCTGTGTAGCCTATCCAGAAAGAAACCACATCCTTTTGCATCCACATTGGAACCAAGACACAGAGCAGGAGACCTCAGAATTGGAGTCTCTCTACCAAGCCAGTCTTCAGGCTTCTCAAGCTGGCTGTTCTGGATGGGGGCAGCAAGATGTGGCCTGGCATTCATTTAACCAAACAGGTAAGAATGTAACCATGGGCAGGGGGAGTGGGAGACATATAAAAGCCGAAAGCAGAACAGAAGAGGGGTGGTGTTCTGTCCAAATAACATCCTAGGTAAGAGGTGGTAGATCTTCTGACTTTATTTATGAAGACTTGAGGACAAGAGCTAGACCGTTTTCTAGCTATAGTGGAGAATGGGGAGAGAATAATCATTAATGGTCCAATTCCCTCCTTCTAAAGGAAGAAACCAATGAGTATATGCCAGGGCTGTTGTGCTTTCTGGGCATTCTGTGCTAAGGAATGGTTCATAGGTCTTTGAGAGAGACTCAGCCTGAAGTAGGGGAGGCTGAAAAAAAAGTCATCCTTTTATGGCTCAGGAGGGAACTGAACTAATCCGTGATCTAGCTTCCAGATCCAACTTGCAATGAGGATGTCCATATTGAGCCAGATCTGTAAAGTGGCATTTCTATATCATACTGATTCAGAAATATCAAGAGCTTCCCTGATCCCTTCAGCAACTACCAGCTTTAAAATATTCAAGGTTGTGGGGCGCCTGGGTGGCGCAGTCGGTTAAGCGTCCGACTTCAGCCAGGTCACGATCTCGCAGTCCGTGAGTTCGAGCCCCGCGTCGGGCTCTGGGCTGATGGCTCGGAGCTTGGAGCCTGTTTCCGATTCTGTGTCTCCCTCTCTCTCTGCCCCTCCCCCGTTCATGCTCTCTGTCTGTCCCAAAAAAAAAAAAAAAAAAAAAAAAAAAAAAAAAAAAAAAAAAAAAAAAAAAAAAATATTCAAGGTTGTATGTTTGTAGGGTACCCATTCATTGGCTATCCATTAGATTATATTGTGTGAAGAATGAAGTCTGTACCTTAAATGTACTTCACAGACTTGTTCTGGAAATTGTAGACATGAAGAATATTTATAACTTAGATTGATATACTTAAGAACTCCAAAGCCTGAACTATTCTGGTTCCATCATTAACTGTCAGTATAAATTTGGACAAGTCACTTGATATTCCATGACTGAGTTTTTACCTGCAAAATTAGAGAATTGGTTCAATGATTTTCTTTTTAAAGAAGCCCTCCAACTCTTTTTTTTTTTTTTTAACGTTTATTTATTTTTGAGACAGAGAGAGACAGAGCATGAACGGGGGAGGGTCAGAGAGAGGGAGACACAGAATCTGAAACAGGCTCCAGGCTCTGAGCTGTCAGCACAGAGCCGGACGCGGGGCTCGAACTCACAGACCGTGAGATCATGACCTGAGCCGAAGTCGGCCGCTTAACTGACTGAGCCACCCAGGCACCCCTCTTTTTTTTTTTTTTTTAATAAATGTTTATTTATTTTTGAGAGAGAGAGAGAGAGAGCGAGCATGAGTGGGGGAGGGGCAGAGAGAGAGAGAGAGAGAGAGAGAGAGAGAGAGAGAGACAGAATCCAAATCAGGCTCCAGGCTCTGAGCTGTCAGCACAGAGCCTGATGCAAGGCTTGATCCCACAAACCTCAAGATTATGACCTGAGCTGAAGTCCAACACTCAACTGACTGAGCCGCCCAGGTGTCCCAAGATGCCCTCCAACTCTTGAAATGATATGTATGATTCTGTGAAATTGAACTCAGAGAACTTTATCTTTAGCTCAGTTTCCATAACAGTACAGGTTATACTGCCAGTTGATGTTTAAATACAGCCATACAGGTATTTACTGAGTACCTAGAAGCTATTCCCAGAAGCTATTGGGGAGGGAGGGTGTCACATAAATATAAGATTTGATATTAAGATATGTTTTTTAGGATATGCATCACAGTGTAGACTTTGCAATAATGTTTATTAAAATTCTCCTTAGGTACACGGGACAGGGCAGGATGGGAAGATTCTAAAGAATGAGGAAAAGCTGGTGTCTTCCTCAATTAGCTTCCTGTCTAAGGGAGAAAGAAAATACAAATGTCAAGTGTTTTAATAATAAACACATATAAAAGAATATATTTCAATTAAAATTAAACTGTCAAGTATTATATTACCAAAAAAACACAAATAAAAAAAATTCTTATGTTACTCAAAATAGGAACATTTTTCATTGTGGATAGTTTTGAAAATATATAAACTAACAAAAATCATTGATAATCCCACTATTAATTTCATGAGTTTACTTCTGGCTTTGTTTTTTATGCATATATACTATATATTTATATTTAGTATTTATATTTATATTGTTTTGTTTTTATAAAAAGCAAATTATTACAATATATGTATATAGTTTATTCCCATGATATTCTTACATTATATCCATTAGTATTTTTCTTTTGAAACACTTTTAAGGACTACAATATGCTGCATATGAATGTATCATATATTCAACAATTTTATGATACTTTATATACTTTGCTTAGAATTCTTCCAATTTTTAGATAAACTGATGATGAATATCTTTATATTTGGGCACATTTCTGATGAGCTCTTCCAAATAAACTTTTACAAGGATAATAGCTAGTTGAAGGTTAAATACTTTTAAAAATCTCTTGATATGGACTGGTAAATTAGCCTTCAGGAAGATTATACTTCTGTAAACAATTTCAAAGAGTACGTACCAAACAGTACTTTTTTGCTTAATAGTGAACAAAAACTAATTTAAAATATCCATCTGATGAGTCAGTTCTTAAAATCCTTGTCAAACCAGACTAGCCTTTATTAACATAAAGAAGGGATCAGGTGGAATAAATCAGGAAGTAGGTAATGAAGTAAAGTGCCAATTAGGATCTGTATATGATAGACTATATCTTTAGGGGAGTACTTCTTTATCTTACTGTGAAGCATTTTTTTCTTTTTTAGATTTTTAAAAATATATTTATTTATTCAGGGCGGGGGGAGGGGCAGAGAAAGAGTACGGAGAAAATCCCAAGCAGGCTCTGGGCTGCCAGCATAGAGCCCCACTTGGGGCTTGATCTCACAAATGGTGAGATCATGATCTGAGCCAAACCAAGAGTCGTATGCTCAACTGACTGAGTGACCCAGGCTCCCCTATTGTGAAGCATTTTTTAAGCATCAAATTACTAAAGCAAATTACAAAGCATCTCTCCCCCCGCCCCCGCTTTATTCATATAATTTACAAATAACATGTAAGGTTAAGGTGTACAATGTGATGGTTTGACATATATATAATGTGAAATGATAATGACAGTAAGGTTGGTTAACCCAACCATCTCCACGCATAATTGCAATTTCTTTGTAAGAACATTTAAGATCTATTCTATTAGCACCTTTCAGGTAAATAATACAGTATTGTTAACTATAGTCATGATCCTGTACATTAGATCCCCAGAATGTATTCATCTTCTAATTAGATTATATCCTTTGACCAACATCTCCCCATTTCCCCCACACTCCATGTCAACTACCATTCTTTTGTTTTGTTTTGTTTTTTTAAGTAGGCTTCAAGTCCAGCATGGAGCCCCAGACGGGGCTTAAACTCACAACCCTGAGATCAAGACCCAAGCTGAGATCAAGAGTTGGATGCTCAACTGACTAAACCACCTAGGTGCCCCTTAACTACCATTCTATATTTCAATGAATTTAGCTTTTTTTAGACTCCACAAAGTGAGGTCATATAGTATTTGTTTTTCTCTATCTGACTTATGACTTAAAAAAATATAAAAGCCTTATTGATATATAATTTACATATCATACAAATCACCTACTTAATATGTATAATTCAGTGTTTTTTAAGTATATTCACATATATATATGTCCATCTATCACCACAATCAGTTGTTTTTTTTTTTTTAAGTTTATTTATTTTGAGAGAGAGAATGTGAGCAGGGGAGGGGCAGAGGGAAAGGGAGATAGAGAATCCAAAGCAGGCTCCACGATGTCAATGCAGAGCCCGACACAGGGCTCAATTTCACAAACCATGAGATCATGACCTGAACCAAAATCAAGAGCCAGATGCTTAACCAACTGAGCCACACAAGTGCCCCACCACAATCAGTTTTAAAGTGTTTTAATCACCCCAAAAAGAAGCCCTATACCCCTTAGTAGTCACTCCCTATCCCCCCTACCCCTCTCTCCTCCAGCCTCAGGCAACCTCTAATCTAGTTTTTGGCTATATATTTGCTTATTTTGGACATATGATATAATGGAATCGTATAGTATATGGTGTTTTGTGACCAGATTAATTTTGACATGATTATAGTTCCTAAAGAGTTGTATATAAACATTGTCCTTGACCTCTATTCTAAATTTCATAGAATTTTGAAGTTAGGCAGACATTATCTTAAAAATAAAAAATAACTTTTTGTTAGGGAAAATTTCAAATATATTCAAAAGTAATGAGTAAGAGTAAATGTTACAATAGCTGTCCAATAAGCTAGTACTTATGACTAGCTACTTATGACTAGCTTCCATAGTGATTATCCTGGCCAGTTATCAACATATGGCCAATTCTGGTTTACCTATAGCTTCTACCTACTGGATTATTTTAATATCTATCTATTTACTTATTTACACATTTTATTTTATTTTATTTTTATTTCCTTGAGTAATCTCTACACCCAGTGTGGGGCCTGAATTCATGACCCTGAGATTAAGAATTGCATGCTGTACTGACTAAGCCAGCCAGGCACTCCTCTACTGGATTATTTTAAAGCAAATTCCAGACATTATATCATTTCATCCATACATAATATGGAATGTATCTCTAAGAAATAGTGACTCTTTTTAAATTTTTTTTTTTTTCAACGTTTTTTATTTATTTTTGGGACAGAGAGAGACACAGCATGAACGGGGGAGGGGCAGAGAGAGAGGGAGACACAGAATCGGAAACAGGCTCCAGGCTCCGAGCCGTCAGCCCAGAGCCCGACGCGGGGCTCGAACTCACGGACCGCGAGATCGTGACCTGGCTGAAGTCGGACGCTTAACCGACTGCGCCACCCAGGCGCCCCAATAGTGACTCTTTTTAAATGCAAAACTATAATTTTATTATATCTAAAAAATTAACAATAATTTCTTAATGTAATATAGTAACTAGCCAGTATTCACGTTTTCTCAATTGTGCCATATATGTCTTTTCACAGTTGGTTTATTTCAAATTAGTATTCAAACAAGATCTACACATTGCATTCGGTTGATATGTCTCAAGGCTTTTTTTAGACTATAAAATTTTTGTCTGGTAATTTATTTATGGAAGATTTGGTCATTTGTCAAATCCACATTCTAGATTTTACTGATTATATTCTGGTAGTTTTTTTTTTTTTTTTAAACATGTTCTTCTAGCCCCTGTTTTTCTGTGATCTGGTAATTAGGGATAGAGGCTTAATTAAAATCAGGTTCAATTTTTTTTAAGATTTTATTTTTGGGGGGTGCCTGGGTGGCTCAGTCGGTTAAGCGTCCGACTTCGGCTCAGGTCACGATCTCACAGTTCGTGAGTTCGAGCCCCGCGTCGGGATCTGTGCTGACAGCTCAGAGCCTGGAGCCTGTTTCAGATTCTGTGTCTCCCTCTCTCTGACCCTCCCCCGTTCATGCTCTGTCTCTCTCTGTCTCAAAAATAAATAAATGTTAAAAAAAAAAAAAAAAAAAAAAAGATTGTATTTTTTTAAGTAATTTTTACACCCAAAGTGGGGCTTGAACTCATGACCCCAAGATCAAGAGTCATGTGCTCTACTGGCTGAGCCAGCCAGTCACCCCCAAAATATTTATTTATTTATTTATTTATTTATTTATTTATTTATTTATTTTAATGTTTATTTTTGACAGAGAGAGAGAGAGACAGAGCATGAGTGGGGGAGGGGCAGAGAGAGAGGGAGACACAGAATCTGAAGCAGGCTCCAGTCTCTGAGCTGTCAGCACAGAGCCTGATGTGGGGCTCGAACTCACAGACTGCGAGATCACGACCTAAGCCGAAGTCCGTCACTCAACCGACTGAGCCACCCAGGCGCCCCACCAATATTTTTAAATAAGATTTCAGAGATGGTACTTTGTATTTCTATATCAGGAAGTGCATGATGTCTGGTAGGCTTTCTTCTTGTTACTATTGAGCAGTACATCTTAACCCTACCTTCTGTCAAATCCATAAATCCCCTCAGCTCCTTATAGGTGGCCACCTTCACCTCTGCTGAAATATCTTTAAAAGAATTAGTCTATTCCCAGGGGCACATGGGTGCCTCAGTCAGTTAAATGTCCAACTCTTGGTTTCAGCTCAGGTCATGATCTCGCGGTTTCATGAGTTCAAGCCCCACGTTGGGCTCTGTGCTGGCAGTGCAGAGCCTGCTTGAGATTCTCTCTCCCTCTCTTTCTGCGCCTCCCCAACTCTGCTGTCTCTGTCTCTCAAAATAAGTAAATAAACTTTAAAAAATGAAAAAAAAAAAAAAGTCTATTCCCTTCAGAAGGTTCCAGTGGCTACCACCTTGTCTAGGAATCACACTTGACTTTACTTGAAGAGCACCAAATTCTAACCATTACAGCTACAATTTTTAGATCTGGCTGCCCATCAGAGTCAGCTGAGGAGTGTTTTTTTAAAAAACACAGAAATAATTTTATATAAATGGGATGACAGCACACATGTTGTTTTTATTACAGACATTTTCCTGTTTATCTCTGATCCCCTTGCATGAGTCCCTGCCTTTTATCCTCCACCTTCCCAGGTAGTAATCTAATGTGCATATTTCTGTATTTTTCTGTTGGTATAATCCTATGTAGACCTAAATATACGGTTTTTTTTGTTTTGTTTTGTTTGTTTTTTTGGCCTAAGGTTAGTATTACAGATTCCTCCCCCACCTTTTTTAAGTTTATTTATTTATTTTGAGAGAGAGAGAGCACACACATGAGCAGGAGAGGGATAGAGAGAGAATCTCAAGGAGGCTGTGCACAGTGCAGAGCCCAACAGAGGGTTCGATCTCATGAGCAGAAGATCATGCCCTGAGCCAAAATCAAGAGTCAGGTGCTTTGGGGCGCCTGGGTGGCGCAGTCGGTTGAGCGTCCGACTTCAGCCAGGTTACGATCTCGCGCTCCGTGAGTTCGAGCCCCGCATCAGGCTCTGGGCTGATGGCTCGGAGCCTGGAGCCTGTTTCCGATTCTGTGTCTCCCTCTCTCTCTGCCCCTCCCCCGTTCATGCTCTGTCTCTCTCTGTCCCAAAAATAAATAAAAAACGTTGAAAAAAAAATTAAAAAAAAAAAAAAGTCAGGTGCTTAGCCAACTGAGCCACCCAGACGCCCCAATTTTTTCCCTTTTAACTTAACAATACTTTATGAAAATCCCTCTAAGTCATCTAGTTTAACTCAATTCATTATTTTTATTTATTTTTTTTTTTAATTTTTTTTTTTTTAACGTTTATTTATTTTTGGGACAGAGAGAGACAGAGCATGAACAGGGGAGGGGCAGAGAGAGAGGGAGACACAGAATTTGAAACAGGCTCCAGGCTCTGAGCCATCAGCCCAGAGTCCGACGTGGGGCTCGAACTCACAGACTGCGAGATCGTGACCTGAGCTGTAGTCGGACGCTTAACCGACTGAGCCACCCAGGCGCCCCATCAACTCATTATTTTTAGTGGCTGGGCAATATTTTTAATTTTTTTTAATGTTTATTTATTTTTGAGAGAGAGACAGAGACAGAGCGCAAGAGGGGGAGGGGCAGAGAGAGAGGGAGACACAGAATCTGAAGCAGGCTCTAAGCTGTCAGCACAGAGCCCAAAGTGTGTGGGGCCAAACTCTGGAACTGTGAGATCATGGCCTGAGGCGAAGTCAGAAGCTTAATCACCTGAGCCACCCGGGTGCCCCTGGGCAATATTTGTTATTGAAGATACCATAGTGTATTTAGCCATCCTGCTATAAATGGGTGTTACTTTATTTCTAGTTTTTTGGCCACTTTAAATAATGCCTCAGTAAACTGGTATTTTTGCTTCTTATTCCCAGGAGTAGGATTGTTGGATAAAAGGGTAAATATATTTTCATTTTTAATGGATATTTCTAAACAGCTTTTTAAGAAGACTATAACATTTCAAATTTTCTTCAACAATGTTTGAGGATATTCTCCTATGCTTTTCAGGAAATCCTTTTGTTTTGTTTTATTTTATTTTATTTATTGATTTTTAAAGATTTTACTTTTAAGTAATCTCTACTCCCAACTCACAATGTTGAGATCCAGAGTCATATGCTCCACTGACTGAGCCAGCCAGGTGCCCCTTGGGGAACCTTTTAAAAAGAAATATTCCCAGACTCCACACCACAAAGATTCTGATTCAGCAGGGCTGTGGAGAGATACAGGAATCTGTATTTTTAAAAGCTCCTAGATGAATCTCAGGTGGTATTGGAACCTCTGCATTTAAGTACCAGGAAATACTAAAAGTAATATTTAGCTTGATCTTTTAGATTAGTATCAGGAATATCCTCCTTTAGCCAGATACATATATTAGAATCAAAATATCAAATCAAGACATGAATTGGTGATAGACATATACATCAAATGTAGGTCAAGGGCATGTGCATTTTCAGAATGGAAGACTTAATTAGTTGTATTGGGGCGAGCCCCTTGGGAGTCACATATCCAGTTTGGAGCAGCTCTTAATAATCTAGCAAGATGTTGAGGAAGAGATAAGCATTTAGTAATGGTTCAGAATTTAAGCATTTAGTGATTGAGAGAAGCCAATGGGGAAATAAAAGAGCATTACACATATAAAATATTGTTGAAGAGCTCCTACTCATAGTAATAGGAAGTGAAAATCAAGAGACTTGAATTTTAATTCTGGTTAATCTACTTACTACCTTTCAGACCCTGGAACTCATTTTCCTGTTATATAATATGAGGAGGTTTGATAGATGATTACTATGTTCATTTCAATTTCTAACTGGACAGAAGATAATGTTCCCTTTGTCATCACAGATGCTCTAGAGAACAACTTTGTCGGACAATTTCCTCTGTATATATTTTAAGTCTTGGGCGTAAGTCTGAGAGAAGTAAAGCTGATTGTGCTTACATAAATGAAACGAGGCAAGATGGGGACATTCAGTTGTCTGTCCACAGAGCCCCTTCTATAACAATGTTCTTTAAAGCCTGTGTTCTGAGACTCTTGTGGCCTATAGGAAACTATCCGTATTCTGAAACTCCTGTTTCTACATCTCAGGAGTACATCCTTCACTGGATTTAAGGATGCTTATTTGTTATTCCATGAAAAAAGAACTGAGTTTCTTGCTCTCATGCTGAAGTTAGGCTTCGGGAGAAGAGATGGCTTCAACCTGTATTTATGTTTTCCTCCTCAGGCTCTGCAGATGGTGTGGGGAGGAGGTTGCACTCAGCCCCTGGCCTTGGTCTCTCAAGGACCCCAACAGCAGAAATGGAGCACAGTCTCCATGAAGCCAGCACAGTGCCTGCTTCTCAGGTAGCAGCCTCAGGTCCTAAAGTGCTGGCATGGGGTGGTGCATTGGGACAGGAAGTGTGGAAAGATATAACTGGTAGGGTTGGTGGTAAAGCAGGAATATGGTAATGTGGGGCTGTTAGAAGAGAACAAGGTTAATGATGGGGCTTCTTTTGAATGAGAAAAGATTGTCATATGGCCACTACCTTTCAAATACATTAATTCAGGTCTTTAGTAGTGAGTCTTACCCTATTTTCTCCCATATCCCTGGGGACAGGGTCTGTGGGAAAACCATAGGTCTGGTGTTTTGTGTCTGCCTGTGTATGTCTGTGTGTTTGAAGGCTGCACCTTGCCGAGGCCCCAGCAGGGAGTATGGGGAGGATGATCAGTACGGTGCAGAGAACTTTCACCGCATCTCACGCAGTCTCAGTGGCACAGTTGTCTCAGAGAGGGACGAGGCTCCAGTCTCTTCCCACAGTTTTGTAAGTAGAATCAGGGTCTCTATTCAGAGCACTGTATTTCTTTTGCTAGGTAAAAATACACTATATGTGAAGGGGCAGGGGAAATTAAAAGCTGTAATTTGGGGGAAAGCCATGTGCACTCAGCAAAAATGATGACACATAGTCATTACTTTATTGACATACATTTTGTTAGAGCCCAGAGGGATGTCCCTTCCCTAGAGCAGTTCTGGAAGGCATTTTAAAGGATTCCCTAGGGTGAGAAGAGTCCTACTAGCCTTGAGAGAAGTCTGAGAATCAATGGCTGCTGATTGGATCAAAACCCATTGTACTAATCAAAGGAAGGGAAGAGATGGGATGAGATATTTTTTTTGCCTTTTCCTCCCCACTCCAGTATATGATTGAATGGGATCTAGTATGCTTTCATGCTAAAATAAAGCATGTGCTTGGCAAGAAAAGGAAAGTGATTTAAAATCTTCCTCCTTGAGGCTTTTCATATGGAATTAATGCAGTGATCTGTAGGTGAAAGGGACAACCAAGTCAACAGAGATCAACACAGTCAGATAGTTTCAGTGGCTGGGTTTATAAATTATGCTTTTGAGAATTTCACATACTTGCCCAAGCAAATTGAGTTTTCATTACAATGGAGGTTAGGATGCAAAGCTCTAGTGCATTAAAGCTTGTTCACCAGGTCAGTTTGATAAAGATTTAAGAAAAATTTTTTTTAGATACATGATATAAAAATAAAAAGGTACAAAAGGGTACAGAGAGAAAACCAAGTCTCTGTTCCACTAGTCCTTCAGATCCACTTTCCCTCCCAAACAGCAGTCATTTTTTCCAAGTTATTGTTCATAAGTTCCTAAACAACTGTGAACATCTTGTCATTCTTGTTGGGGAAGGTGGTCTTTTCTGCCTCACATTTGTTCTCATGTACTGTTAGTGAATTTAATAGCAAATTGTTACTCTTCTAGGGAGCTGGCTTTCTTTCTCCTGATTCCTATACCATTTATTTATTCACTGACTCATTCTTTTAAACAAATGCTTATTGAGCATATGTTCCAGGTATTGTGCCTGGTGCTGGGGATATAGTGGTGAGTGAGCTAGATGTAGTCCCTGCTGTCATGGCCCTTACAGTCTACCTGGGGAGACAGATAAATAAAAGAATTATAATATGATAGGATTTAACGCTATGGAAGCATAATAGAAGGGACATCTAAACCAGACTTGAGGGATCAGGGAAAGCTTCCTGAAGGAAGTAAAATGAATATAGTCTGTAAAGGGACTTCAAGCAGATATTCATTGAATTAAAAGTTTATTTGGTATGGCAGGAGTAGAGTCTGGCGAGGACTCTGTTGGACAGAATTAACAAATGAGACTGGAAAGAATATAACTAAGAGTCATATCATGAACCACAGTACGAAGTTTGGGAGCATAGAGAGAAGTGGACATGTTGGAGAGCCAAAGAGGAAGTAAAAATCATTGGGACTTGGTGTCTGATTCATATGGGGAGAGGAGAATCAAGGATGATAACCTGGAATTATTGGTTGACAATGATGTACTTGAGGGAAGAGATATGTATAATTTTGGATATACTATATTTGAGTGGAGATATCTGGTAGGCCTTTGGATGTGACACATAAAAGCTTGAAACCAAGATTCAAGAATCATAACCTTTGAAAAGAGGGAAAGAATATTGTAAGGAGAAGGAAAGAATATTATAAGAAGGATATATCTCTGATGAATATCATATTTAAATGGTTTATCTGAAGAACCCTAAAAGGAGTGAGGACCAGAGAGGTAAAAGGGAAACCAGCGTGGCATCACTTCTTCTGTGCAGAATAAAGGAATAGTTGGCTATGTCACATGCTGAGAGGACTGGTACTTGGTCCTTAGGCCATATGGTAAATGCTTCCTATGTTCCATGCTGTGGTAGTTGCTATGAGCATACACTGATGAAATAACACAAATTTTGCTCTTGAATAGCTTACAACTTGGTTAGGAAATAAGATACACTGGTATATAGATTGTTTTATTTAATATATTATTTATTAGGTGCCTGTTCCAGGTGCTATTCAGGGTGCTGGGAATACTGGAGTAAAAAGAAATGTATTCTACCAGGAGAGAAAGACAATAAACAAGTAAACCCCAGACAATGTATGATCAAGAAGAATAGAACAAAGCAAGGGGATAAGGAATAGAGAGGTAATAGTGGTTATTTTCAGGGCTACTTTTGATACAGTAGTGAGGCAAATCAGCTCTAAGGAAGTAACATTTGATCAGTGACGTCAGTGATATGATAGTGTGAGCCATGGGAAGACTATTCCAGGTAACAGAAACAGAAAGTGAAAAGGCTCTGAGTTGGAATGAGGTTGGTGTGTTGGGGAAAGTTAAGAAAGTTACAGTGAAAAAGGCACAGGAATGGTAGAGATAAAGTGAGAAAGATCATCACCATTGCTACACATAGGAACTTAATAGGCCACAGTGAGGAAGTAGCAGGCTTGGATAGGAAGATCAGATTGGAGGCTGTTGGGAGTGGTCCAGTTGAGTTTAAATATAAAACCTATAGGTAGAAATGAGTGTTCTTGACAAAGGCAACTAAAGGAATCGTGAATGAGAAGTGCGAAATCAAGGGCAATGTCAGCATTTGAATGAATCTAGGTGACTTAGGAAAATGTGGTACCAGGAGGTGGAGTTTGGAATGATGTTGGTTTGATTTTGGACATATTAGTGTTTCAAATGTTAAAGGGGCTATTTCTGAGACTTTGCCACAAAAGTGAATGACTAGTGGAGTATAGTCGTTGACACAGCATCAGTGGTTACAAACTTGACTGGCAAAAGAGGAGACTGCACTATAGCAGTGACGAGGGAGAAGGTGGAGTAGCAGAATTCTTGATTGTATATTTAAGGAGATACATTTTTAGTTCCCAATATTTAGAGTATAGAATTTTCTTTTTCAGTCTCGCAGTCTTTCTGATTTTTTTTCTCTTTCCTATTTTTTCTCTTTTTAAATTTCTATCTCAGTCTGACTCTACTGTTAGCATTAAAGAATGGGAAAGTGAGGGCTATGAGAAAGGTTAAAG
Organism: Neofelis nebulosa; assembly: GCF_028018385.1. Lineage (NCBI taxonomy): Eukaryota > Metazoa > Chordata > Mammalia > Carnivora > Felidae > Neofelis > Neofelis nebulosa. The sequence goes on along the minus strand of NC_080794.1, from coordinate 38,674,513 downwards.
GAAGAGGATCTGCAGTTCTGTGTCTCCATTTCATAGTGGTCTGGATGTCCCTAGAGGAGCTCATGGGAAGAGTGAGTCAATTGGGTCGCTCTCCAGAGCTAGGCATATTGGTACTCTAATCCCCTCCATCTCCCCCTGCTTGCCTCACTGTGTTTACCCAACCATATCCTGCTGTGTGTTAATCCTCATCTTTATGTTTTTTTGTCTTGTCTCACTATAAGGATTCATCAAATGCGAGGAAAAAGCCTTTGGAAACCGGGCACCGTTGTTCCAGCTCCTCTTCCCTCCCTGTCATCCATGACCCTCCTGTGTTTCTCCTTGGTCCCCAACTCTACCCATCCCAACCACAGTTCCTGTCCCCAGATGTCTTGATGCCCAGCATGACAGGGGAGCCCCATAGACCCCCAGGTAACTCTCCCCAAATCTAATATTATGTGCCAGAATGTGGTACTTTTCAGGGATGACCTAGAAAGATCAAATCAGTATACCTACTGGGGGTGGGGGAGTCCCAAGGTGGGTGGTAAAGGGATATGAATTAGCACTTTAAGATCAATCATTGGTTTAGGTGAATTGTGATTGAATTATTACTTGGGCAACATGGTTCTTTGATTTTGGGGGCTCTGGTCTAGATCTTTAGAAACTGAACTGGCTCTATCATGATAAGCTTATAAGTGACCAAGGGGAGTTAATATTCAGTCTTTAGGATCCTCCCAAAACAAAAAGTGTCATCTATAGCTAGTTTCTCTCCTACTATCCCCTGAATCTCAGCTGAGGTATAGTCAGGAGGACAAGGAATGAATGGGAAACCTGGACAGACCCTATGTATGGAATACCTGTGCCATATATACAGACCCAGACAATCCTAGGGAAGGTGGGTAGCATCCTTTTGGCTTTCTTTGACCCTCTATAGTAAGATTTGCTACTTTTCTTCCACATGAAGAGGCTGAATCTATAGCTTAAGGCAATGATTCTCAATGGGAAATGGGAGGTACTACTGGCATCAATTAAGTGGAAGCCAGGATGCTGCTAAACATCCTACAAAGCACAGGGCAGTTTACCTACACCCACCCCCAACCCCCAACAGATAGTATCAGCTCAAAATATCAGTAGTGTTGAGATTGAGAAACCCTGGCTTACAGATATAAATGCCTTGGGGCAGGGAGTGGTTGTGGTTCTAGAACAGAAGAGTAGTATTGCTGATATGTGTCCAAATTTTAGGGAGGTTTGGATAAGCAGGCCTTCTGGGTAGATGAACTTTCTATCACTCAGTGGAACAGCCAGGTAGCCAGCCCCTTTGACAGTTGTTAGGGGCATCTGATCCATCAGGCAGTATTTTAGTGCAGCCTGTTCTGCACTAAATATTATAGTGAATATAGGGGAGAAAGAAGGTAGCTCTCTGTTCTTAAAGAGCTCAAAGCTGAAATAATCAGAATGTGCATGCATATAAGAATATATTGCAGATGTTGATGGGCTATAAAAATAAAGAATGGAAAGTATTTTTTAGAAGTGATTTTTAAAAATTATGTATTTTGTTTTGTTTTGTTTTTTTAAGTAAAGGGGAATTAATGTGTAGAAAAGACATTCTACACTATATATGTGGTAGGAGTGTGTGAACAAAAACAGAGATCTCAGAGACTAAGCAAGAATGCAAGCAGAAACAGATTAACTAGAGTGAAGGTACCAAATTAAAAAAGCAGAGTGATGTTTTGGAGTGGTGGCTCTAAGAGTAGAGTTGTTACACTGAGTATACATTTGCAATATTAGGGAGCCATTCCTGGGGAGGGAGTGGAGGAAGAATTATAGTGGAGTAAAGTGGAAGTATGGCAACATTTACCCAGGTAGGAGGGAAGAGACTTGATTTTGATGTATATTAAGAATTCTTAAAAATGAAATTAAAAGCAAAGCTAGTCTTCTTCCCCTGAGGTGTATGCTCTTGGAGGTGTGGGGAGTTGAGAGGTACAGCCAGGAATGATCCTCTGGGAAGGAGAATGGTTTACTGAAGATGCTTAATATTTGGGTTTCTTTTTCTCTTTTCAGGAACTTCGAGGAGTGTCCAGCAGTTTCTGGCTATGTGTGACAGGGGTGAAACTTGCCAGGGGGTCAAGCACACAGGAAGGACTCTGAACTACCAGAGTCTCCCCCATCGTTCCAGAATAGATGCCTCTTGGGGACCATGGTCAGAGACCAACCAGCATATTGGGGCCAGATTCCTGAGTACTCCAGGGTGCACGCCTCAACTGCCACACACTGCCACACTACCAGAAAGGCGCCAGGGCCTTCAGGTTCCTCATGCTCAGTCCTGGGGGGATCTTTTCCATTCATTCTCCCACCCTCCCATTGTTCACCCTGTGTCTCCACCATCAAGCAATCTTCATGAACCCCTGAGGTCAGCTTGGAATTTGGGTCCTACTCCTGGGTCTCGAGCCCCTGGTCCTCGAAGAGTAGATATGCCCCCTGATGATGACTGGAGGCAAAGCAGTTATGCCCCACAATCTGGGCACAGGAGAACAGGGGGAGAGGAGTTTCTATTTGTTCTAGCAGATGCTCCTGGAAGAGAGCAGATAAGGGCAAGGGCCCTGCAGCACAATAGGTGGTAAGGGTCACCCCTTCCCTTTCCTGGAACCACAGCCTTCTCTGTTAAACTGTACTGTGGAGGAGCTGGCACCCTGCATCCCTGCTAGGGTTGTGCTAGTCTCATCTCAATGTAAGAGTTGGCAGTGTCCTAGGGGTACCAGGAACCCCTAACAAGACCTGGCTCTTTGAGAGGGAATATTTGAAATTCCAATTTCCTTTCACCTAGCAAAAGGAAGCAACTGCGGTTTGGGCTCTATTTGAGCCACTTTACAGATGAATCCATATTACCCCAGACACTAGTCATTTCTTAGGATCTTAGGGTCACCATTTTATTCCTGGATCCTTTATGCCCCCACCTGCACCTGAGCCTTTATCCTATGTTCCCTAGTATACTGCCAACTTCTATTCTTTGTTTTACTTACCTATCCTTATTACCTGACCTTCTGTCTCCCCATATCTCATTCTCAGAGGGACATGTAGCTGTGTGGTCATGGTCCTGACCACATCATTCAGGGCAGCCTGTTTGCCCCGTAATTATGAACGGTCAGCCTTCCCTGTGCCCCGACACCTTAGGCCTAGAATGCAGAGCTGCCAACGTAACATTTGCCCTTCTGAACAGATGGAGTCAGGCACACTAACACACCTTCCTGTCCTCAGCAGCAGAGCCATTACTGCCACTTGCACAGTCACCATTGTAAACCCTCAGAGTCAGCTAAACTATTTTAGGGCCAAACATACTGTTTTTGTAAAGTATTTTTCATTAATAAATCTTTAAGATAGTTGTATTTAATTCCTTGTGATTTAATTGTCTATTTAATGCCTTTTGTATGCTCTTGCTCTTTTATGTCGGGGATGGAGGGGAAGGCCTGAATAAGCAAGAAATATCAATTCCCAGGGGCCTGGGGCTCCCAAAGAGAGGACCATGGCACAAACGTGTGTGTGTGTGTGTGTGTGTGTGTGTGTGTGTGTGTGTATGTCTTTTGACTGAGTGAAGGTGAGGAGCCAAATAGTTGGATATATACTAAAGGTAGGAATTAATGGGCCCCTAAAGTAGAATGGCTTTCCTTGTTATTACTGTTGTTAGTGTATTTCCTATTCCTTTCCTGCTAAAAAACACAACATTACATGCTTTATCCTTCCCTCCTTAGGGAGATTTTTTGGGGATTCAGACACCTCTTAGAAACCCACTGCTGATCTATGTATTCTTGGTGCCCTCCTTCTACAAGTTTGTGCCTCCTATCCCTTCCTTGCTCTCTTCCCGTGGCTGCCGCTACCCTTGCCTTCCCTGTGGAATTTCTGTACTTCCTCTGGTTGTCCTCAAATCATTGAAGCAGGTAGAGCTACTGATGGTGAAGAGGAACAATTATTGCACAGAAACAGCCATTTTCACCTCTGCCTCACTCCCAAATTCTCCCTCTAAAGGATATTTTGTGGGCTCCCTTTGCAAAGAATACCCTTTGGACACTTCCCCGCCTCTTTTATCCCACGTCTCAAGATCACTGAAATTGACAGAAAGAAGAAGTAGAAAGGTGTTCTTTGAGACCTTTGGGCCACTGCTTACCTAATTAACACCATCCATTATGAACAGATTATGAGAATTTAATGTTCAGGAGGATAGCAGGAATTTCTCATGCCACTTGGATTGTATGCCATCAAGATATATAGATCTTAGTGGCTATGCTGATCTCTGCCCTGTGATTCAGTACATCTCCTACTGTCATACACATACCTTCTAGTAACTATTGATTGAACAATCAGTTCTTGTCCCACTACTCCCTTCCCCATGAAGGTCCATCCCTATAAAGTTTCCGTAAGTCATCAGGGCTCAGATTCTGTATGTGCACAGAAGTACCATATGAAATATTTTTTATGAGGAACTAATTTCTCTATGTATCCCTCTGCCTTCCAAATCTCTATTTTCCTAATGGATCAAGAGGGGGGCTGTGTCCTTTTCAGGTGTATACTTTGTCACTTTACAACCCTTGGTTGTCATCCCTTTCCCCTTACCTATTTTGATTCTTAACCCTTGGAGCCTATTCTGCTCTATCTATATTCTCACCCTGTGCCTTCAGACTCTTGACAATTCCAGGCTCTAAACATAAGGGTCAGATAGATTCTCAAACTCCATTTTGAACGGTCACTTCCCTCCAGAACCTACAGTGCCTCCTCTATTTTCCTGTCCCTTACCAACCAAAGTACTCGGATTTGGTAGTCAAATTGTTATACATTTGTTTCTCTATTAGTAGGAGATTCTGAGGTTTGAATAAGTCTCATCATCTTACTAGGAGCTCCATGAGAGCCAATGTCATGTTTCCTAGCGCTCATTCACTGCAGCTACTAGCAATAGATAGCCCTCCCTCTTCAGGGTCTATTGTTTCTGCCTGCCCAGAATTTTAACCTGATCCCTTGGCCTCGTCCTGTTTCTCTTCCAGCCTCAGTAATTTTGCCCAGGTCCCTAGAGTCTGCCCCGCCCCCGCCCCCGCAAGCGCGGTGCATGCCGGTCTTAGCCCCTCTGTAGGGAAAGAGGGTCCGCCATGTTCCCCGGCGGCGCCGCCGCTTGGCTCTGGTAGCCGCCGCCCCCGCCCCCAACCCCGCCCGGCCCAGCGCCTAGCCGAGCCCCGGGCCCAGCATGGCCGCCCCGGAGCCGGCCCGGGCTGCACCGCCCCCACCCCCGCCCCCGCCGCCCCCTCCCGGGGCTGACCGCGTCGTCAAAGGTGAGAGGTGGACGAAGCCCTGGGGGCCTGGCCTGAGGAGCTGTGTGTAAGGGCGGGCGGGAGACCGTCCCCTCCGGAGCGGGCCCGGAAGGGCGGGCGAGTGACTGGCTGCCTCCCTTGGGGAGTGGCCCCTGGGCGGGCCCCTGCTGGGCTGGGCTGAGTCGGTAGCGGCGGCTCCGCGGTCTCCCGCATGCCTTCAGGCCCGAGGCGGGGGTTTCGCTCTCGAGGTCTTCTAGTTGTGGGGGTGAGTCTCCGATCTGCAGTGAGCCCCTTTCTTTTCCTCCTGGGCCTGTCAAAGCGGCCCAGAGGCCGCGATTAGCTTCCTGCTCCGCGACAGCTGCACGCCTGGCTTGCCTGGGCGGACCGAGGGGCTCGGAGACCTTCAGCCACGCGGGGCCGGGCGATGAGCAGTCAGAAATCACCTCGGCTTTGGCCCACGCCTGCTCCCCAGTGACAGCCGTCCGCCCGATTCGCGCCTAGTTAGCGCCAGCCGCAGGGGTTCGCGCTTGGCCCTCAGGTGTCACTCTACGCGGAAACTGGGGGAACCATGTGGGATTGGACAAGGGTGAAGAGACGAGGCAGGATTTGGGGTCCTGGCTTTAAGTGCAGAGAAGATGGAGAAAAGGCAGCATAAAGAAAAAAAAAAAACCTGATCGATAGGAAAAAGCATTTACTTAGAAAACCGTCAACACTGGTCAAAGGCCAAAAAGGGTTACCCCTCACCTTGTGAACACATACCCATAGAAAAAAATTAAATATTTCCAGGTGGGCAGAATACATGTATGTTTACCGACAACAGGTCAGCAGAAAAATTTTAAATAGAGAAATTGAGGGCAAATTGACTGTTGCTTCAGATTTCCATGCTCTCTAGGAGAGCCCATCAACTTCATACACTGCTGTGGAGGTGAAAAACAGAATTTGAAATGATTTTTATTTACCATGCAGCTTGGTCAATACATTGACATCATTTTAGAATAAAGTTTTCTTTATCGTATTACATTTATTTTGGAAAGGTAGATACTTCTTTCGTTTGTTCATTTTCATTCAGCTTCTCAAATATACTGGTACAATGTTTAAACACTGTTAGTCCACTTTTTGCAATTTGACCAGAAATGTTTCCATTAAAATATTTAAGAACAAGAAAACCTTTTTCCTTTGTGTTTTTTTAATTTTAATTTTTCAATTTGAGCCTCCTTTAATGATAACACTGATTTGTATCCAGGCTTATGTAGACAATTTTTAAAAGTTAGTGGTATATCCAGTTGGGCCAGTCATTGGAATGAGCTGATTAAAGAGTTTATGGAATCCTGAGAAATCTGTATAAAAAGAGAAGAAGAGAAAAAAAGATTGGTAGTTCAGGCATTTATCCTAAGTTTTGCGGGGGTTGGGAACAGAGACATGGGCTGACTCTTCTTTTTCTGAGTAGGTATATGAGTTGTATGTTCATTTTTCTGGGCACTTTTCACCCTACTATTAGGACTAGTCACATTCCCGAACAATGAGTTTTTGCTATCCTTATGCTTGTGAGTCTTCTTGGTTTTTGTCATATATATGGTAATGTTTTCCCTGTACTGCTTTAATACGGTAAAAATAAGATTGCAAACATAAGGTATATTCCTTAGGGGTAAGTTGTGAATCCACAACAGTCATATTTATAGGTTATTGGTGTGGAATAAAAGTCATTTGATTTAGGTAAATAGGAAAAGAACTTGTTGGTGTGGAAAATTATACATTTATAGAATTATAAACAGAGCTCATGGATATAAGATCTCATGTGCTTGGTAGTATATTCTTCACCAGGACAATTTTGATTTCGTTATGGAATTCATTAGCAATTGGAAAGGCTGATAAGGATCACATGTTTAGAAATGGTGGAAACAGACTAGTTTGCCCTGCTCATCTCAGCTCTGGCTTCCTCAGAAATACTGGGAAATTCACCTTTCATACAGAAACCATTTTTAGATTTCATCTTCAGGCTTCTTTCTTGCTTGCCTTCTTTCAGTAATTGTACCATAATGTTTTACTTGATGAGAGAGAACACCCTTGCCAGAAAATACATGACCACGGTGCTGGTTCAACTTGTTAAAATCCAGATTTCTTATAAGTCTAGTATGTGCTAGTTTTGGATCTATACCATCTCATAGTAATAATATTATGGACACCATCATTGGCATTGAATACAGGTAGTCTTTTACTTTCTGAAACTTTTCCTTCTTGTCTCTAAATTTTATGCTCTTACACTTCTAGTTAGGAGGCCGGTTTTGAAGGGGATATAGATCTTTCTGTGTTAAAGATCATGTGCCTGAAGTTCACTTTCATGTGAAGTTTGAGATCTGGAAATACTGTAGGTGATTCATGTATTAACGTAATTAGCCTTTTAGTGAAATTATTATATCGCTGATTATGGATGATTAGGTTTCCTGGTTAGTTCAGGCAAATTCATTTCTGAGCCTACTCCAGCTGCTGCTGGCTCAGGTCAAATTCTGTTTGAAAGTTGCAGTAGCCCAATGGTTTAGGTGAGATAATATGCCCTCTTAGCTATTTTCTGTTAAGCATTTTTCTGTTCTTCAGCTAAAATAAGAAGTTGGAAATAAAATAGAAACAAACTAGCAAAAATGGCTAATTGTATCTGCCTAAGTGCCTTACTGCCACATCAGCAAAATTGGTATTGTAATTGAAGCATAAAACCCTGAATTTATGTATATTGCTCTCCCTCCTCTCCCTCCCCTGCCAATTTACTTGACCTGAATTGTCCAGATGCTACCTTTTATTTCCAGATATTTTAAAATACTTCTTTTAAGTGCTTTTTGCCATATAAATGAGGTCCCAGATTTGTAAAACTTGATTGTCTCTTGAGATTATTAGATCTGTTAGTCTTGATATAAAAAATTCACCGTTATCACTTAGAGTGCATTGTCTATATTGTGTATATGTTCATTTAGTATGTACAATGTGACTCACTTTCTTTTGCATTCAATATTTTTTCCTTATTTCCTAGGTTATATTAATCTTATGTCTTAGGTGATCAGACTTTCAGATTGAACCAAAATGCTGAAGTATGTGTGTGTGTTGTTTTTTAAGCTGATACATTTCTGTTGGGCAGACTTACCATTCATTTAGGTTCTATTGCCAGCTGTCCTGCTTATAAATCTTAGGTCACTTGGCTCAAGAATTGTCTAGTACCTTAGTTTTATTAGGATTGCTTATTTTCATTACAGATTTTTAGATGACCCACATATGTTGGGTCACATGGCTACTTCAGTGTTTCTTGCTAGTTCTATTTCATCATATTTTAAAGCAACTTGAATTTTAATTTTTGTTTACAAAATTTATTTTGCAGACTTACCTATCCAAAAAGATAACTTTTTTTTTTAAAGTTCGTTTATTTATTTTGTGTGAAAGAGAGAACCAGCAGGGGAGGGGCAGAAAGGGAGGGGGACAGAGGATCCAAAGTAGGCTCTGTGCTGACAGCAGAGAGCCCAGTGCGGAGCTCTAACTCACAAACCTCGAGATCATGACCTGAGCTGAAGTCAGATGTTCAACTGATTGAGCCACCCAGGCGCCCGTAAAAAGATAACTCTTGAAAATGAGTCTAACATTTTCTTGTTGACCATTCTCTTGAATGGTCTAACAAGGGTTTGTATAGGAAGAAAGGGACCTTGAAGGAAGGGTAGGATATAAATAGGCAGAGGATTGGAACCACTTATTTGTGCAACATTTATTGAGTACCAAAGCATAATTATTAGGCATTGAGGATACAGGCTTGGATTAGATACAATTTAAGTAAGATAGATTCTCTTGGAGTGCTGGCACTCCAGTGAGGGAGATATCATTGCAAATAAATAATATAACAAATTTTGTACAAAGTGCTATTGGAGCTATAAAGAAGGAGTTGACTCCCTTATTTGGAGAAAAAGCATCAGTGAGAGGATTATATTTTGAGGTGAGCCTTGAAGGATGAGAAGAATTTTTCCAGAAAGGAGGTAGGACTGGAGTAGGGAAAATAGCAGAAAGGCATGGAGTTGGGAGAGGGGTGGGGGGTGGGAAGCTTGAAAATTTGTGACAGTAGTATGTAAAGTACCTGGCTGGGAGTGGCAGGAGATGAAGTTGGAAACAGTCTTTTGTACACTAAGTTGAGGAGCTGAAACTTAAGCTAATAATCAGTATAGTCTCTGGATGATTAAGAACACAGGCTCTGGAATCCAATTGCCTGGGTTTGAATCCTAGTTCAGCCTTAATAACCTCTCCACTGTAGACAAGATACTTAATGTCACCAAGCTTCAATGTTCTCATCTGTAAAACAGAGTTAATAAAGTATTATTATGGGGTTTTTGAAGGATTAATTGGAGATGGACCAAATAAAGTACATGGGCTGGCACATGATAAATATTCAACGAACGGTAGCCATTATTATTATTGAACGTTTTAAAATAGAAGAGTGATCCAGTATCTTGGTTTTTGAAAGGTAATATAGTATTGTGTAGAACAAAATAATAGCAGGGAAGATGCTTGGAGTATCAGAAGATTGGGGCATCTGGGTGGCCCAGTTGATAAAGCATCTGACTTTGGCTCAAATCCTGATAACACAGTTTGTGAGTTCGAGCCTGGCATCAGGCTCTTTGCTGACAGCTCAGAGCCTGGAGCCTGCTTTGGATTCTGTGTCTCCCTCTTTCTCTGTCCCTTCCCTGCTCATGCTCTGTCTCTCTCTCTCAAAAAATGAATAAGTGTTAAAAAAATTTTTTTAGAGTATCAGAAGATTAATTATTGAATTTTAATTTTCTTTAATTTTAATGTTTTTATTTTCAAGAGAGAGAGAGCGAGAGAAACCAAGGGAGGGGCAGAGGGAGAGAGAGAATCTGAAGCAGTCTCCAGGCTCTGAGCTGTCAGCTCAGACCCCAACGTGGAGCTCAAACTCACGAACCATGAGATCATGACCTGACCTGAAGTCAGATGCCCAATCGACTGAGCCACCTCGGTGCTCCTAATTATTGAATTTTAGGTAGAGTATTCCAAGTTTGTAGAGTGGACAAAATTGAAAAGATTGTAGGGTGCACTTGAGTGGCTCAGTTGGTTAAACATCCAACTTTGGCTCAGGTCATGATCTCATGGTTTGTGAGTTTCAGCCCTGCATTGGGCTTGCTGCTCTCACTGCAGAGGCTGCTTTGAATCCTCTGTTCCCCTTTCTCTGCCCCTCCTCTGCTTTCTCTCTCTCTCAAAAACAAATAAACATTAAAAAAAAAAAAAAAAAAAAAAAACCTTAAAAAAAGAAGATTGTAGCAATTCTAGGGGAATAAAAACTCTTTCTTCAGCATCTCAGGAGCAAAGTAGTCCAAGGACAAAATGACCAAAGCATAAATTAAGGGAATGAGATACCAGATATGATACAAATTTTGAATAATATTAGAAGGTAGTTCCTATTGGATCAGTGATTGGGTATGGGAAGAAAAGAGCAAAACTTTTTAAGTAGACAATGATCAGACTAATTTTGCTTTAGGGATTAAATTGAACAATTGTAGTTGGAGGCAAAGATTGGAATGGCATGTAAAAGACTGGGAAGGTCAAGTAGAGAAGGATCTTAGAAATAAGTTTCAGGCTTTTTATTCCTCCTTATTCCCCCCCCCCCCCTTTATTCTTTAGTTCTTAAGAAACTACACAAAATTTTTGAGTAAGTTAATCTAGCAGTAAGTTAATCAAGGGGAAGGGAAAGTAGAGCTGAGTTAGATTTTTTTAGTACACAAAATGATAAGAATTGAACTAGTATTGCAGCGATGGAGATACAAGAAAATGAAGAGAATTTGAAGAATCAATAGGACTTGGAGTCCTGAAAGAGAACAATGACACCAAAATTTTAAGTCCCAGTGACAGAGAATGATGATAACCATGACAAAAGTAAGATAGGAAGGATAACCAATTTTGAGGGAAAGGTACTATATTCAAATCACCACCACAGACTAAAAGGAATCCAAGGAATACCTTGAAATTTTGAAGACTGTGCTATAGGTTTTATTGAATCTGTTCTTAGAGGATGTGGCCAGTGCATGCTTCTGTCTCTAGCACCTGGGTGGGTTATGCCCTTTTTCATGATGAGAAGACTTTTTGTCAGAAGAGCATTGTCATTTTGTTGGTATAGGACAGATTGTACTGGAGTAGCATTCTGACCTCAGTTTCAGCCATGATTCTGCCCCTTACTAGTTGAAACACTTGAGAGAGCCATTTAACTTCTCTGAACCTGTTTTCCCTTTTGTGAAATAGGGATAAAACCTGCCCTACTAAACCCCCAAGATGCCTCTGAAAATCATGTAGGATTATGTATGTGAAAGTACTTTGTAAACAAAGCAGTATAAATATACTGTCATTGCTATATAGTGTCAAGATATACAAGTATTTTAGAAACTATATCATTAATTTAGTAGACATTCAATGGTAATAGTGTTCTAATCACTGTGTAGTTATGAAAGACATAGCCCCCTCCCTTCCAAAGAGTTTATAAGCATGTAGGGGAGACATATTTACAGTGTAATTGTTAAGTGCCATGATATAGGTCTTCATTATATGCTATGCTATAGGACCACAAAGGAAGGGACACCATTAACCTAGTCTGGGAACATGAAGAATTTTCAAGAATTGGAACACTGAAGTGACATTTAAAGACAAGGAGAGGTTAGGTAAAAGATGGGAACAGTGTACCCCCAAACAATAGGGTGTTTGAAAGTATGGAGATTAAAAATAAATGATGTAATTTTAAAAATGAAAATAAGTATCTGGAGTGTAGAATGTATCTGGAATGTGAGGTAGTGACAAAAGATGACGGTTGGAAATGTAGGCAAGGTTCAGATCACAAGGGATCTCGCATGCCATGTGAAGATAAAGAACTTGGATTTTGTATAATAAAGCCAGTCTTGAATCAAGAGAAGGTTGAGATTTGAATTTTAGAAAGCATATTCTGAGTGTTGTAGAGTAGACAAAATTGGAAAGATTGTAGTAATTCTAGAATAGAAGCCCTTATTCAGTGTCTCAGAACCAAATGAGCAGAAACAGTTCAGGTAATTATTTAGGACCTATTGGCCATGGAGGGTGAGAAATAAAGAGAATTCTAGGACAATTCCTTGATGGGAACTATGGATAATGGTTTAAGGGGGAAAATCACACACTAAATTTTGGACATACTCAATTTGAGATATGTATGGAAAATCCCAGTGGAGATATTTGATAGTTTACTGGGAATCTGGAGTTTAGGGGAGGGCTTTCGACTGAGCACTCTATTATTTGAGGGTCCTCAAAATGTAGATTTTAGTTGAAACTGTAGTTATGAATGAGATCACTAATTCAGAGCAGTATGATAGGAGAGCCAAGGACAGAATCATAGGACACACACTTGACATTTAAGGATCGGGAGAAAGACTAGAAGTCCATGAAATAGACCAATCAGTTGTGACCAGAGAAGTAGAAGAAAAACCAGGTGAATGCTTTCAAGAAACCAAGAGAGGAGAGAGTTATAAGGTGGAGGAATAGAGCAGAAACCAGATAAATATGGATTAAGGAAAATAGACAAAAAGAAAAGGAAGATACCCATTGCAGATCTTAATACCCTTTCAAAAAGCTCAGTTCTCAAAATAAAGGATATATGGCAGAAACAGGGATGAGGAGTAAAAGAGAGTTACTTGTTTGAATTTTTAAAAAATTTTTTAACATTTATTGTTGAGGGACAGAGCACAAGCAGGGGAGAGCCAGAGAGGGAGGGAGACATAGAATCTGAAGCAGGCTCCAGGCTCTGAGCTCTCAGCACAGAGTCTGACGCAGGGCTCAAACCCGCGAACTGCAAGATCATGACCTGAGCCAAAGTTGGATGCTTAACTGACTGAGCCACCCAGGTTCCCCCTGAATTTTTAAGATCATAAAGATTTAAGCATGTTTAATTGCTCAAAGGAAAGACCCAGTGGAGAAGCAGAGGCAGAGGAAACAATAGAATCATAGGAGGGGTGGAGGGGATGACTGCAGTTAAGAGGTTGGGGGAGTGGGATTCAGGATACAAATAGTGTTTAGTAAAGGATAGGAGTATCTCTTCCTCAGATGGGGAGAAATTTAAAGATGCATACTGGTGTAGACGTGTGGATGGAGAGGAGCAGGGAAGTGAAGTTTGGTCTGAAGGCCTCCATTTTCTCTGAAATTGGACACAAAGTTGATTTACTGAGTAAGAGATAAAGTGAGTGACGGTTCAAGAAAGGGGACCATTTGAAATTTCTACTGAGAAGCATGGGAGACAGAATGTTTAATAAGATTGCTGAGAAGCGCCAATGACCAACTACATTGGGGACCATGAATTTGTAGTAGCACAGAGCCATTTTGATGATTTTATACTTAGCACCCAAGTTTAGAAGCTAATTCATCCAAGAATTGCAGTTTTCCCTTATAGGTAGAATAAGACAAAAGGGCAAAACAATTTAGAATGTTGTTTAGAAAGTGGGTGAATGATGGAATACTTTAAAAGTATAAGAAGCAAAGGTATCCGGAAGGGAGTTGATAAGGAGGGGTTGTCTAGGTTTTTAATACAGTTGAAGAATAGATGGAGTAATGGGAGTGGAACTGAAAGGTTAGGAGGTTTTAATCATTGAGTGAGAGATTGGAGTTCAGGATTTCAGAGGTGGAGCAGTAATTATGGTCAAGGCTGAGGAGTTGAAGTGGAGTGGAACTCAAACTTCTCAGTTCTTATGTTTTAGGTAGATCATTCTGCATGGACATTGATGGTGAGATTTAGCATGGAGAAGGCCTGCAAGCCAGGAGCTGGAGTTGCATGTGAGAAACGACTAGAAGTTTAGAAGATGGCAGGGACAAGGATAAACTATCTAGAAGGCATGAGCCTCAAAGGAGAAGGTATTTTTTTCTTTAGTGGAGTGATGAAATTGGAAATGGTAATGCAAAGCAACACTTAAGACTAAAGCCTTCTCTGCTAAGAGTAGTGGTGTGTGGAAAAATGCACAGCATCTATTTTGAAAAAAGGGTTTGAAAAGTATTATCCTTCAGGATAACTAAGATTTAATTAAGATAAAGAGATGAAGACAGCATTACTGTGAAGATCTAAAGTGTGTGTGTGTGTGTGTGTGTGTGTGTGTGTGTGTGTGTGTGTGTGTGTTGGGGGAAGAGGGATGAGTTAAAAAAATAATGAGGTACCTGGGTGGCTCAGTCAGTTAAGTGACCAACTTCGGCCCAGTTCATGATCTGGTGGTTTGTGGTTTGAGCCCCACATCAGGGTCTCTGCTGTCAGTCCAGAGCCTGCTTTGGATCTTCTGTCCCCCTCTCCTTTTGCCCCTCCCCCATTCTCTCTCTCTCTCTCTCAAAAATAAATATTTTTTTAAAATGATGGGATTTCTGGAGGCTTAAATGAAAAGGATTGAGAAGGAGGAGAACAGCCAGAGATAGCATGGTGTAAGAGAAATATTGAGAAAAAGTCAGAAATGTAGATGACAGGAGAGACTTTATTTGGATAGTTGCCAATAATGGCAATGATCAGAAGCACAGGCCTCTGAATGATTCTTTGTAGTAAAGTTGTTCAGTTGGCATAGGCTGCATGTACCCCAGTTAGTGTTGGCGGCCTTGTAGGGCTAGCTAATACTTTTGTAGCCTTTGCTTAGAGTTGGGGAATAGGAGTTAGTTGATTTCTAGGATTCCTTACCCAGTAGTAGAAAAAGTGTATCTGTTCTTCCCCTATCCCTGGTCAATACTATTCCTGGTTTGTTTTTCCAACTTCCTAAATTAAAACTTGCTTTATACATTTTTTTAGTTGCCATACATTAAATCTGAATGAAAATAACTTGTGAATGTTATTGATTACTATATAGATGTGTGTGCCTCATGCCAAAATTTGGGTTAAAGGAAATGTTTCAACAGAATAGTTGGTCAAATGAATATTACCAATTCAAGTTTCCTAGTGTTGGAAACTTGGTGATTTGAGATTATTTTGTAGCTCTTTATTCTAGCTAATCCTCATTTTTAGCCATCTCAGTTATTGACCATTCACATTACATTTGCATATATTTATATTCTGCTTTTTTCCTATCATAAATATTGGAGAGTAGGAAAAATAGTCTGAAAATAAGGAGGAAAAATATATTAGAAGAATATCCTAGAAAAGCAGGAATAATTGGCTAAAGATGAATTAGAAATAAAAAGAAAAACTTTTTTTTGTTTATTTATTTTGAGAGAAGTACACATGCATGAGTGGGGGAGGGGCAGAGAGCAAGTGAGCAGACTTTGCTTGCGCTCAATCTCCCAAACAGAATGGTGAGATCATGACCTGAGATGAGATCAGGTCAGATGCTTAATTGAGCCATCCGGGCTCCCCAAAAGAAAAAAATTTAAAAGCCTGAAAATAGATGGGAATGCTGTAAAATGACTTAGGAATTAAAGTAGTTGAGAAAAAAAATATATATATATTTTTTATTAGAGGGTGTGTGCAAGTGGAGAGGGGCAGAGAGACAGAGAATCTTAAACAGGCTCCATGCTCAGGGCAGAACCTGATGTGGGGCTTTATCCCATAACCCTGGGATCTTGACCTGCATCGAAATCAAGAGTCAGGTATTCATCGGACTGAGCCACCCAGGAGCCCCAAGAATATTAATTTTTGATGACAAAAAATTTTTTTAACTCTTTGACCAGTAGGGTCAATAATTAACCCCCTGTTAGGCCAAATTCTATTTGGTTGGCTTTCTTTTGCCTGGTCAGATCACCTGCTACAACTCCTCTCTCCTTCTACAAAGAGCACATGCCTTTTTCCTCTTATGCCTTTCTACATGCCTTTCCTTATTTACTGATATATTAAAATATATTCTTTTGAAACTTCATTTTCTAATTTCAGCATTGTGTTGTTAGAACAACACTGATCTAAAGTTTTCATCTGCTTTTATCTGTGATGGCGTTTCTTTTTAAAAAATTTTTTTTTAACATTTATTTATTTTTGAGACAGAGAGAGACAGAGCATGAACGGGGGAGGGGCAGAGAGAGAGGGAGACACAGAATCGGAAGCAGGCTCCAGGCTCTGAGCCATCAGCCCAGAGCCTGACGCGGGGCTCGAACTCACGGACCGCGAGATCGTGACCTGAGCCGAAGTCGGACGCTCAACCGACTGAGCCACCCAGGCGCCCCTGTGATTGCATTTCTTTATCTTTGAACCTGTACATTCCTTAGAATGTATCCCAGCTCGTCTTGACATGTAAAAGTATGCCTTGAGTTGAAAAAGTTGAAGAGCATAGGTCTATAGATGACTTACCCATGAGCAGTTTTTTAGATAAATAAAGGCACTTTGGCTCTTGGGGGTAATACTTCAGTGTGAATTGCAGTGGAGCATTCACAGTGTGCATGAAAATACATAGTAACACTGGTGACTGGTTGAATTGGGGGGATGGGGCTGGTCTTCCAGTTGGGTTTTTAGGAAGTTCTGCAGTTTGAATAGAATTCAGCCAGGAGTGGAACTTCGTTGTTGATTATTAGAAAGTATATATAATCTAGAATGCAACATCTTAAAGACTGTTTTCCTGAATAGAGTGATAAAGAATTTTTCTTGGCCTGATGAGAAAAATGTGATCCCATCTTGATCTCAGAAATTTGTGTTTGAGATATTTAAGCTTTTCCTTTTTGTAATGTCCCAGAGCACCTTGTGATTTATTTAGCAATCAGTTATTAAAACCTGCAGTTCTTAAACAATTAGTTTACTGATTAGGGGCAAGTTTGGTCTGTTTAGTCTATGGCTAGAGAAAAACATACTTTAACAGAGATTTTTATTTTATTAGACTCTGGACATACTATATTTGAGGGAACAAAATGTGTTTTAATGCTTTGTTCTAAATGTGGTAAAAAGTAATGGGAATAAATGTGTTCTAATGAAGAGCAAGTAAAGAAGTTCCAATTTTGTTTTACTAAGTATCAAAGAAAGCAAGAGGGATTGGTGATTTCAAAGTCTTTTAGAATTGGTTGACATCCCTCTGCCTAGTTCTTTTCTCACTTCCAGAGTATTGAGTTAGTCCTGTTTTGTTTTGGTTTTTTTTTCCCAGTAAGATAGAACATGGTTACTAATTATTCTTTCTCAGGTAATTGATATAATTCTAACCCAGGCTCCTGTTTTTAGTTTTTTTTGTTTAAGTTGAAATGTAAAGAAGCAATTGGTCCTATACATTTCCAGGCTTGTGTATAATAATTGATAATTACAGTGATGACTCTGAAACATCAAGAAAATACTATATGGTGTATGCCCAAATATAAAGTGAGTTTTTTCTAAAACAATTTTTATTTCAGAAAAGAGGGAGCTGCCTTACATTTGAGACTATATACAGACTCTTACTATAAATTCTCTTGCTTTGTTTTGAGAAACAAAGTACTATTTGGTAAAGAGTATAAAACTACTTCAAGCTGATTTTGAATGTTTAATGAGGCCACTTGTTGGAGTCAGTGAAAAGGGATCAAATAAATTTAGCAGATATGTAGTAATTTTTCCAAAGTATAGAACCTCAAAATTGTGCTAGATACTGTTGAAAATAGACCTTTTAGTTTCCCATTCTGTTTCCCAATAGCAGTTTTAGAGTACAGTTGGTAATATATATGGGAACTGTGGCTTAGGATTAATTTGCAGTGATAACATTTTATGTGTATTCAATAAGTGATATATCAAACAACTTAAATGAAAGTGAAGATTAGCCTTTGAAAAAAGTGTTAGATGACTTAAAAATGCCTCCAGTGATAAGGAATGCATTACATACATTTGATGTCAAAGATGCGCATAAAGATTTTGAATGAAGATGTTTTGTAAAACATAGGTAGGAGAAAAAGCAGTATTTCAAAATTACCATTTATTAATACTGTTTTAAATCTATGTGTGCAGCGTGCCTGGTTGGCTGAGTCGGTTAAACGTCCAACTCTTGATTTGGGCTCAGGTCATGATCTCATGGTTCGTGAGATTGAGCCCTGCATCATCGGTGCTGTCAGCACAGAACCTGCTTGGATTTCTTTCTCTCCTTCTTCCTCTGCCCCTCTCCCCCCTCTCAAAAATAAATAAACACTAGGGGAAAAAATCTATATTTGCATCTAAATGAATTTAAATTTTATAAATATTTGTTTTATCTATATCTCTAAAAGTTTCTTTAAGAAATTTTTTTTTAATGTTTATTTATTTTTGAGAGACACAGAGAGAGAGAGAGAGTGTGTGCAAGGGGGGGGAGGGGCAGAGAAAGAGGGAACCACAGAATCTGAAGCAGGCTCCAGGCTCTGAGCTGTCACCACAGAACCTGACGTGGGGCTCTAACTCATGAACATGACCTGAGCTGAAGTTGGATGCCCAACCAACTAAAGCCACCCAGGCGCCCCTAAGGTTTTTTGGTTTTTTTTTGTTTATTTGTTTGTTTTTTAAGAGGAACTAGCTGTTTTTTTTTAAATGTTTGAGAGAGAGAGAGAAAGAGAGCAAGTGGAGGAAGGGCAGAGGGAGGGAGAGAGAGAATCCCAAGTACGTTCCTCGCTGTCAGTGCAGAGCCTGTCGTGGGGTTCAATCTTACGACTGTGAGATCAAGACCTGAGCTGAAATCAAGAGTTGGATGTTTAACTGACTGAGCTACCCAGGTGACCCTAGCTCTTTTTTTTTTTTTTTAATGTTTATTTTTGAGAAAGAGAGAGAGGCAGAGAGAGCGGGGAAGAGAGAGAATCCCAGACAGGCTCCATGCAGCCAGCACAGAGCCCGACGTGGGTGAACCGTGAGATCATGACCTGAGCCAGAATTAAGAGTTGAATGCTCAACCAACTGAGCACCCAGGTGTCCCTGGAGAGTTTCTTTTCAAGTTGGGCAGAAAACATTGTTTTTAACTTCCTTATTATAAACATGGTATGTTACTTTATATTTGGGATTTCTTTCTATTCAGGTTTAAGTTACATTTATTGTGCTTCCTTAAGGTGAAGAGTGTATGTTTTGAGAATCCTGCCAAAAATTGTTATGGCTTAAAGAAAACTTTAGTTATCCTGAAAGAACTTTTAATTTTGAGGCAGTTCATTTCTCTAATAAGTCTCAACAAAGAACATGCTATTATATATAGATTAATAAAAAGTATAATTTGATTACTTTTTTAAAAAACCTTTTAAAAAATTAACACCTCTATCCAATAAACACTCTAGCTTTTCAAGTTTTACTTTTGTTTATCTAGATCCATTAATTAGTATTTATGTTAATATATTAATGGTGATTTATTTTTTATTAATTAAAAAAAATTGCAGCTGTACCTTTTCCCCCAACACATCGCTTGACATCTGAAGAAGTATTTGATATGGATGGGATACCCAGGGTTGATGTTCTGAAGAATCACTTAGTAAAAGAAGGTCGGGTAGATGAAGAAATTGCACTTAGAATTATCAATGAGGGTGCTGCCATCCTTCGGAGAGAGAAAACCATGATAGAAGTAGAGGCTCCAATTACAGGTATACTTATTTATGTTTTGGATATTGTTTTTTTGATTATACCATTATTTGGTTGCTTGGATATAGGGCTGCTTATTCTTCAGCGTATGGTATACTAAATTAATATTACATGGACATTATCTTGAATTTCCAAATTATTTTTTGTAATTTTTTTTTATTTTTGCCTGTTTTTAGTGAATAAGCATGATCCTAAGTAACCTGAGTGCAGAAGTTGGTCTAATATGTTTTTGTGAAGGTTTCATCAGTTGTGTTGGCCATAATCCAATTTGATTCAACAAATTCTTATTTACTTTGCTTTCAATTATTAGGGGAAAATACCTCAGTGTCAACATAGCAGTTAATAGAAAGTGTTGCGTTAGAATGGAGATTGGAGATTTTAACTGCCACCATTATAATTTTGTAATCTTAAAACATAAGCTTGGCTTCCTGAAGAGGAACTTTATAAATTTAGGTGAAAATTTTGTCACTAACTACAAATTTCATTATTTTTGTTAACTCTTGTTCTAGATCTTGAGCACATGAACACTTGGGTACATCATCCCTATTAGGACTCTTCATAGACTCTGACTTCCTTCTGAGACATTTCTTGATAGAATTTACATTATCTCTTATGTGAAAGAAATTAGAATTTAAGTAAAATTTGTTATTTCAGAGTTTTTTTTCATATCTAATAATCTTCTTGTTTCAGTGTGTGGTGACATCCATGGCCAATTTTTTGATCTGATGAAACTTTTTGAAGTAGGAGGATCACCTGCTAATACACGATACCTTTTTCTTGGTGATTATGTGGACAGAGGTTATT
The DNA here is from genome assembly GCF_028018385.1 of Neofelis nebulosa. NCBI lineage: Eukaryota > Metazoa > Chordata > Mammalia > Carnivora > Felidae > Neofelis > Neofelis nebulosa. Next base: position 38,653,978 of record NC_080794.1, on the reverse strand, counting down.
TTAGTATAGAGGTAATAATCATAATACTGTCATTTGATTTGCTTTTAAGTGTTACCATAGATGATTTCCATTAATTCCTAGTAAAATAAGTTCCTTAAAGTACCTATATTGGGTTCTTTTTAATACCTCTGCATATTCTGAAGTTTTTAGGTGAAACTACTATTTATTCTCTTCCACCTTTCAAACTATTCTGTTTTCTTTGTATTACTATGTTTATGAAATTATAATTGCCGTTTTTCCCAGTGGAAATTATGTGCAAACTGAGGGTTCTTTATTGTTCTGTTATCTGTCTAGTGGCCCTAAGGAGCTAGTGCTATTTATCTCTTTTGCCCCTAAAGGCATTAATTACCCCATGTGAAAAAGGATTAATTGAATTTTCTCTGATTAAATAAAACATACTATAATGCTTTTATTGCTTAAACCATAGTGCTTCTATCCCACCTTCTATAGCTATTAAGACCCAAGTCTTTTGTGTATTCTGAAAGTATTCATTTCTTTTAAAAAACTTAAGAGGCATTAAAATGACCTATTGATCATTACTTAACAGTACATGGTTCTTTTTGCTCCTTTTATTTCTCTAATTATATAAATAAAATAAGGTAAATATAGAACAATCTGCTGTTTCTAATATATGCATCTCTCTTCTTTTTTAATTGAAAATGTGGCCATATTATAATGTTGTTCTGTAACTTGCTTTTTTCATATATCTCTATACTGTGATGTCTTTCCAGGTCAGTATATATAAATTTATAATATTTTTAATAGCTGCATTATATTCTGTTGAATAAACAAACCACAATTAATTTCATCGATTTCTTATTGTTAGACACTTACGGTGTTCTCAGTTTTTTGTCACTACAAATGATACCTCAGTGAACCAGGTTTTATATATATGTATATATATATATCTTTGCACACTTGCTAAATTATTTCTGTGGGGCAGATTCTTGGAGGTAAAATTGTTGGATAAAAGCTCTACTAATATATACTTATGTTGAGCATTTACTATGTTCCAAGCATATTGTAAGCACATAACACACACTGATTAATTGAATCCTCACAACAACAATATGAAATAAGTAGTGTTACTTTATCCATTTTATGGATGAGGAACCTGAGGCCGTGCCCAAGGACACATTGTTAGTAAGCAGTACAGCCAGCCTTATTCCAAGCCTGTACTCTTTCTTAACCACCTCTCCCAGTAGACAATTAAAGCTTTACCTAGTGCATTTCCATGCTGGTTCCTGTTGTTTATATCCCCTTCTCCAGTATTTTTAACCTCCTTTCTGAGGTATGCTAGGATTCATAGTGAGGAAGGAGTTCAGGGCCCTGGCCACCCAAATTCCCTAAGGAATTTTGTTACTCCCCCCTGAGTTGTTCTTCCTTTATTCATAGTTTCTTCATCAGTCGCCTTAAACTTCCCCCACAGTTGCAAGGAAATCAGAAAATGGCCCTTCTTAACAAAAAGACTGGGGGCTTTGGAAAAACAAAATGAACAATTTTAGGAAGCTTATTGGGAACTAAGCATATTGGTGTGTATGTCCTTGTATTAGAATGTTTTGTAGCTGACTCTTTTAACATATTTTACTGTTACAAAAGGAAAATAATAAAGAAAGCAAAAAAGACAGAGTTTAATAAGTATTTCCCTGGCTTAATTTGTTTTTTCCTTGTGAATAAAAAGGTGTGAATAGTTACAGATTTTATACCTTAACTTGTTAAAAATAAAGTTTGTTTTTCTTCTTGTGTATAATTATATTTCCATATGAAATGTCTTTCCTTTTTTTTTTTTTAACCAAATAAATAAAATGTGAGTCTCTTGTGTTAAATATATTTAGAGGGGTGCCTGGCTGGTTCAGTCAGTAGAGCATGCGACTCTTGATCACAGGGTTGTGATAAGAGACCTCACGTTGGGTATAGATATTGCTTAAAAATAAAACCTAAATAAATAAATAAATCTACTTAGAGAAAAGCATCTGCTTTACTGCTTATTTTAATATTCTTCTTTTTTAAATTATACTTTCTTTGAATCAGTTTAGATAATAAGCCCCTACCTTATGTAAGGCAACAAGTATAACCAACAAAATAAACATAAAAAATGGGTATTGCCTTCGTAAGACAGCATGGCATAATGATTAAGATCAGAAGATCAGATTCCTATCTCTTAAAAGTTTTTGTAATTTCAGACAAGTTACTTGAGCTCTTTGCTTCAGTCTCCTCATTTATAAAATAGAGATAATATTATTTACTTCATAGAGTTGTTTGAGGAACAAATGAGGGGTATTAAATATATTGTGCTTGATACATTGTAAGTACTCAATAAATGGTAGATGCTGTTATTTTTGACACTGTTATTATTTTATTTATTGATATACCTAAGAAGGAAACCAATCTGCTGATTGTTTTTACAACAAATAGTTTATAAATCTAAAGTAATTAGATTGACTCATTCATTCAACAGATATTTATTATTCTTTTGCTGTTTGGTAGGTACTTTTCTAGGAGTGGAGGATGAGTGTGAATAAGATGACAAAGTTCCTGATTTCATAGAGCTTGTATTTTAGTAAAGGACGAAGAGGAAAAGATAGTAAAGAATAACAGAGATTGTAAGGACAATAGGGTTAGAGGAAAAGGAACAAAGATCAAACAACTTAAACAAAAAGATAAGTTAAATTCACTTAAAACATTTTCTTTTGCAGTGTGTCTTATATTTATGGGTCCTGAAGATTCTTTACCCAAGCACATTATTTCTTCTGAGAGGCAATCATGAATGCAGACACCTTACTGAATATTTTACCTTTAAGCAGGAATGTGAGTATTGCCATGAGAAATACTTTCACTTCCTCAGTAATCTTTTGGAGTGAGGTAGTAGGAGTTTGGAAAATTTACAGTGCAACATTAAGAACAGATTTTGTGTCCCAACACATAAAGCTTTAAGGATGATTGTCAGGAGCTCTCTAGTGGTTAATGGTGTTTCATTCAGACATTTTCGTTTCAGTATTTCCTGTTAAGTTTGCCTTTATAGATATATGAAACAGTTTTGAGTTTTGTACATAGTTTTAATGTTTAAGTGATTTTTTTTAACAGGAAGACTAAAACTAAAAGGAAAAAAATTGTTTTTGCATTAGAGACTTTTGTCCCCCAATATTGAAGCTCTCTCATGAAGCTTCTTAAATTATTCATGCTGTCATCATTGCAGATTGTTTCAAACACACTGTTAATGAATTGAAATTCTTAACCTACAATGTTTACCCCATTTCTCTCTTAAATTATTGTGGCAATAGCAGTCTATAATAGCCAGAAGTAACAATATGATATAGGGCAGTATTTGACCTTTTTTCACATCTCTTAACTGGGTGCTTATTAAGTTAATATTCATGACTATAGTAAGTCTTAGAGTTAAGTTCTAAGAGTAGAAGTAATTTCAGAATTATGGAGACTCATGATCCAGTAAAGATCATATTACTAGAGACTTTCAGTAAAAGAAGAAAAATATAGTGGTAAGTAATGGCAGAGGGGGCAAAGTCAGATAACTTCAAAGATCAGGTAGGTAACCTAAATGAATAGGTTATGAATAATAACATAATAAAAATAATAAAATAATGCAAATAAATAATGAAATAATAATAAATAAATGAATAAAGATGAGACCTGGAAAGTGCATTGACCAAAAGCAATCAGTTTAAAAATTTTATTGAACCACAGTGCTGGAAAACAGATCTGTTAGCAACCTACCAGTTTAGATGGTTGCTGGATATAAATTTTCTCATATTTGAATGTTACAGTGTTAAAAATGGAAAAAAGAATTAAGTTCTTTTTTTCCTTTAGATAATCAACAAACCACCCACCGAAACTCCAGCAAAAATGTAAAATATCCAAGAATTTAAATATATAAAGGAGCAAAGGGATCTCTGTAAAACTAAATTAACAGTTGGATTTGGTGGAGTTTTTTTCTCTTGTGTTATTTTGGCTTCATGCTTCACTGCCCATTTTAACCATTGTAGACTAGAGGAGCCCCTCTGTTTCTCCAATATATGAATAAGTTATCTTTTCTTTTTTTTTTTTTTTTTTTGAATTGGATGGACCTTGAGTTTTGTTGTGATGATGTAGTCATCTTCCCTGTAACAACAAAGTAGTCACTGACTCTTACAATAAAATAAAGTATTAAAACTATTTTAGCTTTAAGTATAAGTCTAATTTAGCTTTACCTGGCCTATAAAATAGGTAAAAGGTTGGGCTGTTTTTAGAAATTTGACTTATTTATTTTAAGTAATATTTTATGGTGATCTGCATACCCAAAGTAAATTTAGAGACTGCAAATATTTTGTCTTCATAAGACCAATACCACTGCTTATTTTATTGATCCTCATACAGCAAGATGCTTTCCTTTTTAGAAAAAATTGTATACAGTAAAATTCACTCTTTGTAGTGTTTAGTTCTGAGTTTTGACAACTGCATAGAACTGCCTACCACCATAGTCATGATAAAGAAAAATTTCATCATCCCATAAATTCCTTTTTGCTGTCTTTTTATAGTTACCTCTTTACTCACTGGTGGCCACTTAGCTGTTATCTGTGTCTATAATTTTCTTGCCTTGGTTTCAATAGTCAATTATAGATAGGTAGGTAGGTAGGTCGGTCGATTGATCGATAGATTAATCTTCAAAATGATCAACTAGTATTGTAATTTTCAATTATTTTTTCTTCTAGGTAAAATTAAATATTCAGAAAGAGTCTATGAAGCTTGTATGGAAGCTTTTGATAGCCTGCCTCTTGCTGCACTTTTAAATCAACAATTTCTTTGTGTTCATGGTGGACTTTCACCAGAAATACACACACTGGATGATATTAGGAGAGTGAGTACATATTGTAGTTCCAAGGTTGGTTCCTATTGATAGTACTTTGTTGGGTAGAGAGTAGAAATTTTAAACTTCTCTTCACTGTCAAGATTAGGTAATGGTAAAAATTATCATACTGATATTTTAAGGAAATATTCTCTAACCATTTCAGAACGATGTAGTATGGACAGTATTCAAAGTTGGTACCACTTTACTGTGTCCATTCTATTCTCACTTTTGACAAGTTATTCTTTTCTTTGTTTCTTTCTTTTCTTTCTTTCACAGTTAGATAGATTCAAAGAGCCACCTGCATTTGGACCAATGTGTGACTTACTATGGTCCGATCCTTCTGAAGATTTTGGAAATGAAAAATCACAGGAACATTTTAGTCACAATACAGTTCGAGGATGTTCTTATTTTTATAAGTAAGGAAAAATATCCAAGATTAAACACATTTGAGTTGTTAAAATAGCATATATTTCATATAGAAAACCATTATTTTACTTAATTTACTTTTTTCCCCCACAGCTATCCAGCAGTGTGTGAATTTTTGCAAAACAATAATTTGTTATCGATTATTAGAGCTCATGAAGCTCAAGATGCAGGGTAAGAATTCTGTTTCCCTGACCCAAATTAACACCTTATGTACAAATCAAACTTAGTAACTCATAATTGATGCTTTACGATGCATATTAAGCTATTTGTTTTACAGCTATAGAATGTACAGAAAAAGTCAAACTACAGGGTTCCCTTCATTAATAACAATTTTTTCGGCACCTAATTACTTAGATGTCTACAATAATAAAGGTAAGATGTTGTTGATAAAAAAATTGTTAAGCAACTTAGCTTTTTTATTGACTTATTTTTTGAAAATAATGGAAAAGAGGCATTGTTTGAAACTGTAACTATCCAAATCTCATCATAAAAAAGTATAAGATATAAGGGAGGGGAGAGAATAAGAAATAAAAATCCAAAATGTGAAACTTACCATCTGTAATCATTCCACAACTTGTCAGTCATAAAAGCTATCTTATCAAAGAATGCTCTGAATTAAGTCAAAAAATCAAACATGATTTTCTCAAACTCCCCTTTCTTAAATCTTTCCCCTTATAATCAAGAGAATGTTTTCTTGTTTGCATAAAGCTCCTTCTGCTGCTTTGACCATTTCATGTATTTGCACTATATAGTTAATTTAGTTTATCATGTTTCTTGTTTTATTTCACTGATCTAGGTTCTGTTTGTCTTTCTTCCTCCCTGCTTTTACCTCTATCTACAGTCTTATCATTGCCCCATGAAGATTTGTAGTTGAACCTTCTTTGATTAATTCGTTCTGACCTCCATTTCAGAGACATATTCTTCCTTTCTTTTAACTATTTTTTCCTTTTTTTCGTCTTTTTTCTTTATCTTCTGTTCTACTAGTTTGCATTCCTTCTCCTTCTGTCCATATTTGATCTGTCTATAATAATTGGGTTTCATTTAACTTTGAACATAGCTTATTGACAGATAATACTTAGGATCTTAATCTAGTTAAGTGTGTGCCAAAGACGTTAAAGATGAGCTTGGGTATGTTTATGTAGTTCACATTTTCAGAAGAGGAAGTTAAGAAGCCAGCTTCTATTCTGTCTTGATATGTCTGGAATTCAGTTGACTATGCCATAGTTTCTAGGGTCACTGGAACAGATGTGCCAGGAGGAAAGAACAGAAGGTTAAAGACTTTTTTGAAAGTATTAGAGACGTAATGAGGTCATTGCTAAATATGGGTCATAGAGGACTAGAATAAGAGGATTTTTGTTTGTTTGTTTGTTTGTTTGTTATTGGAGATGATGGTTAAAAGATTAAAACATTTGCCTGAGATCAAATGGTAGCATGCTATAAGTTTGATACAGAATATGCTACAAAAACTTAATACTATATTAATTACCAAAACAACCATGCCATGGACTGAGTTGCTAATCTTCAGAAGTTGGTATCTGTGTAGTCTCTAAGGAGTATGCCAGTGCTAAAATGGCCTTTTAAATTGTAGTTTAGTTTACAAACTTCAGAATTTCTGAAGAAGTTATCTAATGATGTGTGGCTTCACTTTTGAAGAAAATGGTATCTGAGTTTTGACTCAGTTCTCAAGAACAGAATAGAGTGCTACGTTTAACTTTGTACCGGCGCTCTGCTACCTCAACTGTGACCTCCCCTTATTAGCATTATAAGACCTAATGTTCAGTGCTCAGTTGATTACTGTCTTATTGGTTGTCCTCTGTCAGTTTGACTTAGGGGGTAAAGGGATTACTTTTCTGAGTATTCAGAAAAGAAACTCAAACCATTGAATCTGTCTTGTCAAAATCAGATGTCTCTTAGTAGTGATTAGTCTGTACATAGTGTTAATGATTTGAGTGCTTACATGGTATGGGTATGTTTGTAATGTTTCATTCCATCTATAAGGCAATTTTCTAGATTCTTGCTCTCTCTTTCTCTCTCACTCTCTTGTTTTGTTTTAAAGCTGAAAACTTGGTATCGGCCCCTAATTTCTGAGGCTAAATTTTAAATACTTTTATTTCCTAAGGGAAACAAACACATTACTTGTGACTTTGTATTAGCCAGAATCCCACATCTTGGAATTTAACATTTGCATTTTCATGCTTTTCATTAAAATGGAAAAAAAGTAATCACATAATTATTATATCTACAACACATTTTATACTTTTATATACTTTCATGTGAAATACATTCTCTGATCGTAAAATCAACTTCTGAGATAGGCAGGGTGGACATAATAGTCCTATTTTATGAATGAGAAATAGGGTAGTTAAATAATTTACCAAGCATTACGAAGATAGTATGTGCTATAGCTTAGATTAGAATCTAGCCCATATAACCCAGTGTTCCATAAAATAATATAACCAGTGTCTGAAATCTATGTAGTTAATTTAAGGTATTATTTCTTTTAACATATTGAAACATTAGATACCTTAAATTGAGATGAGTATGTTACTTTTGGGTTATTTGGTTATAATATTTTTAATGGAATTTTTTCTAAATGAAGTAAAATATTTCTTTGTGGTAGTTTCACTTGATTTCCCATATAAATGAAATAAATACATTTATATAATCATAAAAACTGCTTTTTTTCTGGCTTTTGTTTTGTTTTGTTTTTTGCTTTATTACCATTTAGCTATCTTTTTCAGGTTGCCTGCAACTAAAAAGATCCTCTTAAAATTCCTTCAACTTATACGAACTTTTAAACCTAGAAAATTGCTCATTGCCGTTCTGTGTTTCCTCTAAAAATTGAGTTTTCACAATTTTGGATTTAAAGTGCATGTTCTTCATTAAATTATAAAGTGAAACAAACATTCTAGAAATCTGGGAATTTCATTAAAAATAACTGTAGATCTGACTATGCTTTATATAAAAGTGTGTTAAAAACAAAAGTGTGTTATTACTAAAAAATTAGTTCCTATCTCCCTCTACTAGTCCTTATTCAACTCACCCCTTTATTCCCTACCCACTTAAAACAATATTTTTTTGCTTTTATGTGTTTTAGACTTTTGGAGCTAAAGACAAATTGTTACATTCACATTCAAACTTCTCTTTCAGCTGCTGTATTAAAGTATGAAAATAATGTGATGAATATTCGACAATTTAACTGTTCTCCACATCCTTACTGGTTGCCCAATTTTATGGATGTCTTCACATGGTCTTTACCATTTGTTGGAGAAAAAGGTATGATTCTTGTTTTTTTTTAATGTTTTATTACTGTTACATTTACTCCAGTTTACTATTGCAGGCACATACTTACTAAAGGAAACTGAAGTCTAGTTTCACTGTGGGTTCAGCTCTACTTGTGTCAGTGGGTGTGGATATGAGAGCCTCAAAGATATTTTGGTTAGCTGTTTATAGCCCCCGTGTGAGGGTGTCTGGGGGACTAGGAGAAGACTTATAAATAGCCTGATGTTGTCTTCAGCTGTTGGGTTTTACTTTCTGCTTTTCTTTAGCTTAAATCTTTTATAAGGAATGGAGGGATAGCTTTGCTTTGGAATGGACACTTTTGCATATTTTAACACCACTTTTGGGGGATGTCAGAGTATTTTATGGGAGAATTTAAGAGCCCTAGTTTTGGGCAATGTTAGTTATATGTTAGCAGTTCTGTATACCCTGAGAAGAATGATAAAGAGAAATTCAGGTTCAAACCTAATATTTGTTTTCCTGTATAAAAATATGTATACAAATTTAGTCGTGATGCTTTCTGATAATTTCCATTAATAATATATTAGTTTATGCTTATTAGGCTTTTTAAGAGAACATAATGCTATTTAAGATTTTTTTTTCTGTTTTTTTTTTTCCTAGTTGTATAGAATTCTTAGGATTTCCTTACTTTATCACATTCTTTTCTATTTAGTGTTAATTTTTCCACAAGGCAATGCCTCAGTTACCATAAGTGGAAAATAAGAGTATGAGAGTACAGATATGATTGTAAAACATTTTGTTCTATATCCCTGTCTATTTTTTCTCACCTCTTCCATGTTACAAAATGTTCCTTTCTGTTTGACATATGATATTTCTGCCAACGCAATTTTGGGTTCTAAAATACAGAGTTAATACTTAAACTGTGTACGTTAAACAGACTTTTTGAAGATTGCCTTCAGTCTTCATCAGTTACTCAGTAGGTCAACAAGTTAATATGGAGATAGAATTACCCACTTTAGCATTTGAGAAGGGGGCCAGTAAAAGGCTTAGGTGCAAGGGATGCATTACACTTATAACCTTCTATCTTTGGTGGATGAGAAATAGTTCAATCATAGCATCATCAGGCTAAAGGGAATTTAAGAATTCATATTGCTCATTCTCCTGCCCTTAGGCTAGACTTCAACTCAACTATTTTAATGTAATATGAGTGGGGTTGGGGGGCTGGAAAGAAAGGGAAGGATAAGGTAGGAGGAAAATAGACATTTCATGGATTCTGATTTGATTCTCTAATGCCTCTGCAATAAGGAAATACGGTACTTCATTATATCTAGTCTAAATATTTGTGTTTTGAGAAAAGAAATAGGGATAATCGCTTTTCTCAACTAATGCACCTATCAAAAACCAGGGCATCAGAGAATTTTAAAACTAATAGTTAACTTCATAATCATGTAGTCTAATTCCTTTTGAGAGATGAGAAAATTTAATCTAGTTTCTGGGGATCTGTCATAAGTAAAAATGGAGAATCAGGTTTCTATCAGTGTTACTACATTTGAAGTTTGCTACTAAGTAATCTTTTGTTCTTTTTTTGCCACTTTAAATCATCTTATAAAGATAAGGAAGTATTCAAACCTTTTGACCATTCTCCCCCCCCCCCGTGAATCTTCTCCAAATTATTCATATCTTTCTAAAAATGTGAAGCTTAGATTTGAACATTATATGCAAATAGAATCCTAGCTAATGTTGAGCACAGTAAGATTTTTTCAAACTCTTTGCATATTTTTCCTTTTTTAAAAAAAATTTTTTTTTTTAACGTTTATTTATTTTTGAGACAGAGAGAGACAGAGCATGAATGGGGGAGGGGCAGGGAGAGGGAGACACAGAATCGGAAGCAGGCTCCAGGCTCTGAGCATCAGCCCAGAGCCCAACGTGGGGCTCGAACTCACGGACTGCGAGATCATGACCTGAGCTGAAGTCAGACGCTTAACCGACTGAGCCACCCAGGCGCCCCTATTTTTCCATTTAATACATGTTAGCTATTTAGATAGCCTATTTGATTCTAATGAAAATTTTCTTTTGTTGTAAATAACAGCAAATGGTGGCTCACTTGTTCCACTTTGAAAAAGCCAATTTGACTCTGATGTAATCTCTGAGAAGCAACTAACCTAAGCCAGAGGCTTCCTTGGAGGCTGATTGAATCCTAAAGTTAGATGAAATCTGTGTTTTTAACCTTTTGGGGCTTTTTATTTCTTAAAAAGAAAAATCCTATGTTGGAAAGTTTCCAACATATACAAAGGTAAAATGAATAATATGATGAGTTGCTATGTACCAATTGCTCAGCTTCAATAATTTGATCCAGTTATCAAACCATGGCCAATGTTGTATCATTTATATACCCATCCACTACTCCCCACCCAATACATTAATTATTTTGGATCATATGTCAGCCATTTTTTTATAGCTATAAATATTTTAGAATGAATCTGTAAAAGATAAGGACTCTTGCTTATTATTAAAGTAACTACACAAACACATTTATTAATTTCTTAAACCCTTTTGAGAATCTGATGAAATTTATGGACTTTGCCTCAGAAAAATATATGTACGTTTGTACATAAACATAACATTTTCAGGATGCTTCTATATCTGAAGTAAATTGGTAACTCCTTTCAGGTTTACTGCCCCCAATTTAAGAACCTCTGTTCTAGAGGGTCCAATAAAGTGCAATCTCCCATAGAAGGTCATACATGTAATATTTATTCATTTACTAGATTTTTTTGGAAAGTCTGTTTTATTTCCATTACTAAGGATACAAAAATACAAGTAAGACATAGGCCTTTGCAGATAAACAGAGAATTTAAGATACATGAATAATGATAACAAAATGTAAGTGTTCCTAGAGAAGTCTAGTTTTATAGGAATTAAGAGGAGGGGGTAGATTATATTTGTTAGAGGGGTTAAAGTAGCATTTGAACCAGGGCTTGTAGAATGGTGGAATTGGAATTGTAGATATGGGCAGGAGAATTCTAGGTAACAGAATTTACCTGAGTCAGAAAGCAAGAGAGCATAAGGCCACTGACAAATGTTGAGGGGTTCAGGCTGATTTGCAGTTAAGATGTATGAAGGTCAGTAGTAGTAGAAAAAGAATGAGAAGTTAAGTTAGGGCTAGATGATGAGGATTTTGATCACCACACAGAGAATTTGGAACTTTGATAAATGGTGGGCAGCAGCTGAAACAGAGTATTGACCATGATAGTCATTTAGAAAAATTGGTGAAATGGCCTGGAAGACTAGAAGTTGGGAGACCTGTTTTATGAAGCTCCATCAAGAGTCAAGTGGAACTATAATAAAGCCCTGGTAGCATTAGGAATAGAGAGCAGGGGAGAACTGCAAGAATTATAGAAGTACGATGAGTTAAGACTTAACAAGATTGCATGTTGCAGGCGAGGGAATGGTTGAAGATGACTTAGATGTTTGATCTGGTAATGATATTACCATTAACACTCTGTGATGAAAACCTGTTATTTTAGCAACCCCTCACTCTAGTTACAGCTACTCTTGATCTTCATTGGGATTGCTAGGCCTTTGACTGTGTCATTTTCTTATAAGTTAGATCACTCCTTGCCTCTCTTCCTTCTTAATGCACCTTCATACTCCTTTCTCTCTCTTTTTGCTATTCATTTATCTTGCAAATCTTAGCCCCAGTAAATCCAACCATCCATTTTCTCCATTCTTATAGCCAGGGTATGGAACACTGCTGGAGATATTTACACAGCCTTATGAAGTGGTACCACTCTTTGATTGCTAGGTATTGGTTGGGTTCTCGATAGTACCTAAATATTTTTTGTGTCACTAATCTGCTTCCTTTCCCTTTTCCGTTAGGAAATATTATCAATTTAATTTTTTTTTTCTCTTAAACACTTTTTTTTGTAGCCACTTCCCTCATTCTCAAAGAAAACATATATCACTAGTGGGAGCTTTCTCTACTTATTGTTTCCCTTCTTATAAACCTTTGAAGTCTTACCTTGTTGAAGTATTACCTTGTTGAAGAGGTGACCCTTTCCATCTAGGGTTAGCCCTTCTAACCTGACTCTAGGATTCCATTATGTTTCTATTTTTTCAGGAAACTTGCTTCATCTCTTAGATCTGTTAGATCTTCTGTATTTTCAGACTCTGTATTAAGTTCTTTTATAAATTGCTGAAATCTATCTGATCTTTATTTTAAAGATTAAATAACATTTCCCCTATTTGGTATCTTTCTTTGGCAACTACCATGCCTTTCTTTCACAGTTAAGCTTCTGGATGAAAAGTACTATATACTTAAAAGCTACTATTTGTTAGTCATAAATGATATCTCGTAGCTTTCAAGGTAAATCTTAATCTGTTACACAAGGTCTTTGGACCTCTTTACCTTTTTAGCCTCATTTCTTTCCTTCTCATCTTATTCTCTATGTTCTAGCCATAACACAGCATTGCCAATTACCTGCATATGATGCTCATTAGGTTTCATGTTTTCATATTTTGGTTTATTTTTTCATAACAGTTTTAATGAGATATAATTCACATCCCATACAATTAACCTATTTAAATCCTACAGTCCAGTGGTTTTTAGTATATTTGTGGAGTTGTACAGTAATCACCACATTTTTGAAACGTTTTAATCATCTTCCCAAAGAAACCCTGTATCCATTAGTAGTCACACCCCATTTCCTCCTGCCTCTCATTGCTGGCTCTCAGCAAGCATTAAGCTACTTTCTAACTCCATAGGTTTGCCTGTTCTGGACATTTCATATAAATAGAATCATACAATTTGTGATCTTTTGTGACTAGTATCTTTCTCTAATGTTTTCAGGTTTATCCATGTTGTGGCATGAATCAGTACTTCATTCCTTTTTGTGACCAAGTAATCTTCTATTATATGGATACACCACTTTAAAAAAAAAAAAATATTTTGGGGTCTCCTGGGTGGCTCAGGAAATTAAGTGTCAGACTTTGGCTCAGGTCATGATCCTGTAGTTTGCAAGTTCAAGCCCCACCTCAGGCTTTCTGCTGTCAGCAAGGAGCCCACTTCAGATCCTCTGTCCTCCTTTCTCTCTGCTTGTGCACTCTCTCCCTCCCTCTCTCTCTCTCTCTCTCTCTCTCTCTCTCAAAAATAAACATTAAAAACAATTTTATTTGGGGAGGGTGGGTAAAGAAGTTTATTTTAATTGCAGTGTAGTTAACATAATGTAGTGCTACATTAGTTTCAGTTGTACAATATAGTGATTCAACAATTCCAACTCGGTGCTCATCAGGATAAGTGAACTCTTAATTCCCTTCATCTGTTTTACCCATCTCCCAGCCATCTCCTATCTGATAATCATTAGTTTGTTGAAGAATCTGTTTTTTGTTTTTTTTTTCTTTTTCTTTTTTTGTTCCTTTGTTCATTTGCTTAAACTCCATGTATGGGTGAGATCATATAGTATTTGTTTTTCTATGATTGGCATATTTTGCTTACCATTATAGTTTATAGATTCATCCATGTTGTTGCAATGGCAAGATGTCATTCTTTTTTATGGCTAAATGATATTCCGTTGTATGTGTATGCATGTGTATATATATCTCTACATATATATATGACTTTTTCTTTATCCATTCATCTGTTGATGGACACTTGGGCTGCTTCCATAATTTAGCTGTTGTAAATAATGTTGCTATGAACCTAGAGGTGCATGTATCCCTTTGAATTAGTTGTTTTTGTCTTTTTTGGTAAATATTCAGTAGTATGATTACTGGATCATAGGGTAGTTCTATTTTTAACTTTTTGAGAAACCTCCATACTGTCTTCCATAGTTTCTACACCAGTTGGCATTCCTACCAACAATGCAACAGTGCAAGAGGGTTCTTTTTTCTCCACAGCCTCACAGACACATGTTGTTTCTTGTTTTTTTGTTTTTGTTTTTTTAAATTTTTTATTTACTTTAGAGAGATAGAACACGCAAACTGGGGAGAGGGACAGAGGGAGAGACAGAATCTTAAGCAGGCTCCACACACAGTATGGAGCCCAATGCGGGGCTTGATCCCATAACCCTGAGATCATGACCTGAGCTGAAATTAAGAATAGAACTGTCAACTGACTGAGCCACCCAGGCGCCTGTTTCTTGTATTTTTGGTTTTAGCTGTTCTGACAGTTGTGAGGTAATAGCTCATTGTAGTTTTGATTTACATTTCCCTGAGGATGAGTGATGTGGAATACCAAATTTTGTTTATCCCTTCATTAGTTGCAAGACATTTGATTGTTTTCACTTTTTAACTATTAATAATGCTGCTGCAGTGAACATTCATGTACAGGTTTTTGTATGGACATGTATTTATTAGGTATAGAACTGGGAGTAGAATTAGTGGGTCATATCGTAACTCTTATGTTTAACCTTTTGAGAATCTGCCAAACTTCTTTCCAAAGCAGCTGTATAGTCCCATCGACAGTGAATGGTTCCATTTTTTCCATATGCTTGCCAACACTTTATATTATGTATTTCTTTTTTTTTTAATGTTTATTTTTGAGAGAGAGAGAGAGAGAGAGCGCACATGAATGGGAGAGGGGCAGAGAGAGAGGGAGACAGCAGGCTCCAGGCTCTGAGCTGTCAGCACAGAGCCTGACGTGGGGCTCGAACCCATGAACCGTGAGATCATGATCTGAGGCAAAGTCAGAGGCTTAACTGACTGAGCCACCCAGGTGCCCCTATGTATTTCTTATTATAGCCATCATCATATGAAGTTGTGTCTCATTATGGTTTTGATTTGCATTTCCCTAGTGAATAATGGTGTTGAGTATATTTTCATGTACTTATTGACCATTTGTTTATCTTCTTTGAAGAAATACTTATTTAAAAAATTTTTTTAATGTTTATTTATTTTTGAGAGAGAGAGAGAGACACTCACACATACACACACATGCACACACGCACACACAGAAAGTGCAGCGGAGGAGGGGCAGAGAGAGAGGGAGACACAGAATCCAAAACAGGCTCCAGGCTCTAGGCTCTGAGCTGTTAAGCACAAAACCTGACACAGTGCTTGAACTCATGAACCCTGAGATCATGACCTGAGCCAAAGTCAGGCGCTTAACTGACTGAGCCACCCAGGTGCCCTGAGATATGTTTATTTAAATCCTGTGTTCATTAGAATTTTTTTTTTTTTTTTAGAGAGAGAGCACACAAGTGGGGGAGAGGGGCAGAGGGAAAAAGAGAGAGATCTTTTTTGTTGTTACTTATTTTTGAGAGAGAGAGAGACAGAGAGCCTGTGTGGGTGGGGGAGGGACAGAGAGAGAGAGGGAACAGAGGATCTGAAGTCGGCTCTACACTGACAGGAGAGAGCCTGATGTGTGGCTTGAACTCATGAACCATGAGATCATGACCTGAGCTGAAACCAAAAGTTGGATGCGTAACCAACTGACCCACCCAGGCACCCTGAAAAAAAATTTTTTTTATCACTCACAAAAATGTGCTTTTATTAACAATAATTCATAAATTATATTTATGTGTTTGTACAAACTCTACCAAATGGTGGTTCAATACATTCATTGCCACAAAGGCAGGACAACACATGCCCCAGCTGATAAGTGTACAGTTCTCATGATTACTATGACAAAATCCTTCCTGAATTGGATTTTCTTCAAATTGTCCACTGAGATAACCATAAAAGATCATCTATAAGACATACAGACATGAAAATTATAATATTGCGCTAATGTTAATATCAGGTTGGGAAAACTATAAGGATCTTGATTATATAGTGCTCCTCTGTTGTATCTCTCATCATCCTGGAAAGCTAAGTTTTCCAGAGAACGAGGTGTTTGTACACTTTCCATTAGTTTAACCAATACAGTTTCCCTGGATATATATATATATATTTATATATTTATTTATTTATTTATTTATTTATTTATTTATTTATTATTTTTAGTTTTTTTTCCTTTCATGTCTCTTATTTTTATTTATTTATTTTTAATATATGAAATTTATTGTCAAATTGGTTTCCATACAACACCCAGTTCTCATCCCAAAAGATGCCCTCCTCAATGCCCATCACCCACCCTCCCCTCTCTCCCACCCCACATCAACCCTCAGTTTGTTCTCAGTTTTTAAGTCTCTTATGCTTTGGCTCTCTCCCACTCTAACCTCTTTTTTTTTTTCCTTCCCCTCCTCCATGGGTTTCTGTTAAGTTTCTCAGGATCCACATAAGAGTGAAAACATATGGTATCTGTCTTTCTCTGTATGGCTTATTTCACTTAGCATCACACTCTCCAGTTCCATCCACGTTGCTACAAAGGGCCATATTTCATTCTTTCTCATTGCCACGTAGTACTCCATTGTGTATATAAACCACAATTTCTTTATCCATTCATCAGTTGATGGACATTTAGGCTCTTTCCATAATTTGGCTATGGTTGAGAGTGCTGCTATAAACATTGGGGTACAAGTGCCCCTATGCATCAGTACTCCTGTATCCCTTGGGTAAATTCCTAGCAGTGCTACTGCTGGGTCATAGGGTAGGTCTATTTTTAATTTTCTGAGGAACCTCCACACTGTTTTCCAGAGTGGCAGCACCTGTTTGCATTCCCACCAACAGTGCAAGAGGGTTCCCGTTTCTCCACATCCTCTCCAGCATCTGTAGTCTCCTGATTTGTTCATTTTGGCCACTGTGACTGGCATGAGGTGGTATCTGAGTGTGGTTTTGATTTGTATTTCCCTGATGAGGAGCGACATTGAACATCTTTTCATGTGCCTGTTGGCCATCCAGATGTCTTCTTTAGAGAAGTGTCTATTCATGTTTTCTGCCCATTTCTTCACTGGATTATTTGTTTTTTGGGTGTGGCGTTTGGTGAGCTCTTTATAGATTTTGGATACTGGCCCTTTGTCCGATATGTCATTTACAAATATCTTTTCCCATTCCGTTGGTTGTCTTTTAGTTTTGTTGATTGTTTCCTTTGCTGTGCAGAAGCTTTTTATCTTCATGAGGTCCCAATAGTTCATTTTTGCTTTTAATTCCCTTGCCTTTGGAGATGTGTCAAGTAAGAAATTGCTGCGGCTGAGGTCAGAGAGGTCTTTTCCTGCTTTCTCCTCTAGGGTTTTGATGGTTTCCTGTCTCACATTCAGGTCCTTTATCCATTTTGAGTTTATTTTTGTGAATGGTGTAAGAAAGTGGTCTAGTTTCATTCTTCTGCATGTTGCTGTCCAGTTCTCCCAGCACCATTTGTTAAAGAGACTGTCTTTTTTCCATTGGATATTCTTTCCTGCTTTGTCAAAGATTACTTGGCCATACTTTTGTGGGTCTAGTTCTGGGGTTCCTATTCTATTCCATTGGTCTATGTGTCTGTTTTTGTGCCAATACCATGCTGTCTTGATGATGACAGCTTTGTAGTAGAGGCTAAAGTCTGGGATTGTGATGCCTCCTGCTTTGGTCTTCTTCTTCAAAATTACTTTGGCTATCTGAGGCCTTTTGTGGTTCCATATGAATTTTAGGATTGCTTGTTCTAGCTTCGAGAAGAATGCTGGTGCAATTTTGATTGGGATTGCATTGAATGTATAGATAGCTTTGGGTAGTATTGACATTTTAACAATATTTATTCTTCCAACCCATGAGCACGGAATGTTTTTCCATTTCTTTATATCTTCTTCAATTTCCTTCATAAGCTTTCTATAGTTTTCAGCATACAGCTCTTGTACATCTTTGGTTAGATTTATTCCTAGGTATTTTATGCTTCTTGGTGCAATCGTGAATGGGATCGGTTTCTTTATTTGTCTTTCTGTTGCTTCATTATAAGTATATAAGAATGCAACTCATTTCTGTACATTGATTTTGTATCCTGCAACTTTGCTGAATTCATGTATCCGTTCTAGCAGACTTTTGGTGGAGTCTATCGGATTTTCCATGTATAGTATCATGTCATCTGCAAAAAGTGAAAGCTTGACTTCATCTTTGCCAATTCTGATGCCTTTGATATCCTTTTGTTGTCTGATTGCTGATGCTAGCACTTCCAACACTATGGTAAACAACAGCAGTGAGAGTGGACATCCCTGTCGTGTTCCTGATCTCAGGGGGAAAGCTCTCAGTTTTTCCCCATTGAGGGTGATATTAGCTGTGGGCTCTTCATAAATGGCTTTTATGATGCTTAAGTATGTTCCTTCTATCCCGACTTTCTTGAGGGTTTTTATTCAGAAAGGATGCTGAATTTTGTCAAATGCTCTTTCTGCATCGATTGACAGGATCATATGGTTCTTATCTTTTCTTTTATTAATGTGATGTATCACGTTGATTGATTTGCGAATATTGAACCAGCCCTGCATCCCAGGAATGAATGCCACTTGATCATGGTGAATGATTCTTTTTATAAGCTGTTGAATTCAATTTGCTAGTATCTTATTGAAAATTTTTGCATCCATATTCATCAGGGATATTGGCCTATAGTTCTCTTTTGTTACTGGTTTAGGAATCAAAGTAATACTGGCTTCATAGAATGAGTCTGGAAGTTTTCCTTCCCTTTGTATTTCTTGGAATAGCTTGAGAAGGATAGGTATTATCTCTGCTTTAAATGTCTGGTAGAATTTCCCATGGAAGCCATCTGGTCCTGGACTCTTATTTGTTGGGAGATTTTTGATAACTGATTCAATTTCTTCATTGGTTATGGGTCTGTTCAAGCTTTCCATTTCCTGCTGTTTGAGTTTTGGAAAAGTGTGGGTGCTTAGGAATTTATCCATTTCTCCCAGGTTGTCCAGTTTGTTGGCATATAATTTTTTATAGTATTCCCTGATAATTGCTGGTATTTCTGAGGGATTGGTTGTAATAATTCCATTTTCATTCATGATTTTATCTATTTGGGTCATCTCCCTTTTCTTTTTGAGAAGCCTGGCTAGAGGTTTATCAATTTTGTTTATTTTTTCAAAAAACCAACTCTTGGTTTCATTGATGTGCTCTACAGGTTTTTTAGATTCTATATTGTTTATTTCTGCTCTGATCTTTATTATTTCTCTTCTTCTGCTGGGTTTGGGGTGTCTTTGCTGCTCTGCTTCTATTTCCTTTAGGTGTGCTGTTAGATTTTGTATTTGGAATTTTTCTTGTTTCTGCAGATAGGCCTGGATTGCAATGTATTTTCCTCTCAGGACTGCCTTCGCTGCATCCCAAAGTGTTTGGATTGTTGTATTTTCATTTTCATTTGTTTCCATATATTTTTAAATTTCTTCTCCAATTGCCTGGTTGACCAATTCATTCTTTAGTAGGGCGTTCTTTAACCTCCATGCTTTTGGAGGTTTTCCAAACTTTTTCCTGTGGTTGATTTCAAGTTTCATAGCATTGTGGTCTGAAAGTATGCATGGTACGATCTCAATTCTTGTATACTTATGAAGGGCTGTTTTGTGACCTAGTATGTGATCTATCTTGGAGAATGTTCCATGTGCACTCGAGAAGAAAGTATATTCTGTTGCTTCAGGATGCAGAGTTCTAAATGTATCTGTCTGGTCCATCTGATCCAATGTATCATTCAGGGCTCTTGTTTCTTTATTGACCATGTGTCTAGATGATCTATCCATTGTTGTAAGTGGGGTATTAAAGTCCCCTGCAGTTACCACATTCTTGTCAATAAGGTTGCTTATGTTTGTGAGTAATTGTTTTATATATTTGGGGGCTCCCGTATTCGGCGCATAGACATTTATAATTGTTAATTCTTCTTGATGGATAGACCCTAATTATTATATAATGCCCTTTTTTATCTCTTGTTACAGCCTTTAATTTAAAGTCTAGTTTGTCTGATATAAGTATGGCTACTCCAGCTTTCTTTTGACTTCCAGTAGCATGATAAATAGTTCTCCATCCCCTCACTTTCAATCTGAAAGTGTCCTCAGGTCTAAAATGAGTCTCTTATAGGCAGCAAATAGATGGGTCTTGTTTTGTTATCCATTCTGATACCCTATGTCTTTTGGTTGGCGCATTTAGTCCATTTACATTCAGTGTTATTATAGAAAGATACGGGTTTAGAGTCATTGTGATGTCTGTAGGTTTCATGCTTGTAGCGATGTCTCTGGTACTTTGTCTCACAGGATCCCCCTTAGGATCTCTTGTAGGGCTGGTTTAGTGGTAATGAATTCCTTCAGTTTTTGTTTGTTTGGAAAGACCTTTATCTCTCCTTCTATTCTAAATGACAGATTTGCTGGATAGAGGATTCTCGGCTGCATATTTTTTCTGTTCATCACATTGAAGATCTCCTGCCATTCCTTTCTGGCCTGCCAAGTTTCAGTAGAGAGATCTGTCACTAGTCTTATCAGTCTCCCTTTATATGTTAGAGCATGTTTATCCCTAGCTGCTTTCAGAATTTTCTCTTTATCCTTGTATTTTGCCAGTTTCACTATGATATGTCGGGCAGAACATCAATTCAAGTTACGTCTGAAGGGAGTTCTCTGTGCCTCTTGGATTTCAATGCCTTTTCCTTCCCCAGATCAGGGAAGTTCTCAGCTATTATTTCTTCAAGTACACCTTCAGCACCTTTCCCTCTCTCTTCCTCCTCTGGAATACCAATTATGTGTAGATTATTTCTCTTTAGTGCATCACTTAGTTCTCTAATTTTCCCCTCATATTCCTGGATTTTTTTATCTCTCTTTTTCTCAGCTTCTTCATTTTCCATAATTTTATCTTCTAGTTCACCTATTCTCTCCTCTGCCTCTTCAATCCGAGCTGTGGTCATGTCCATTTTATTTTGCAGCTCATTAATAGCATTTTTTAGCTCCTCCTGGCTGTTCCTTAGTCCCTTGATCTCTGTAGCAATGGATTCTCTGCTGTCCTTTATACTGTTTTCAAGCCCAGCGATTAATTTTATGACTATTATTCTAAATTCACTTTCTGTTATATTGTTTAAATCGTTTTTGATCAGTTCGTTAGCTGTCGTTATTTCCTGGAGGTTTTTTTGAGAGGAATGCTTCCGTTTGGTCATTTTGGATAGTCCCTGGAGTGGTGGGGAACTGCAGGGCACTTCCCCTGTGCTGTCTTAATTAACTTGCGTTGGTGGGCGGGGCCGCAGTCAGACCTGATATCTGCCCCCAGCCTACCTCTGGGGCCACAGTCAGACTGGTGTGTACCTTCTCTTCCCCTCTCCTAGTGGCATGGCCCGTCTGGGCTACTTGCACACTGCCAGGCTTGTGGTGCTGGGGATTTGGCGTATTAGCTGGGGTGGCTTGGCAAGGTGCACCGGGGTGGGAGGGGCAGGCTCAGCTCACTTATCCTTCGTTGATCCGCTTCAGGAGGGGCCCTGCAGCTCGGGGAGGGAGTCAGACCCGCCGGAGGGATGGATCCGCAGAAGCACAGCGTTAGATGTTTGTGTGGTACAAGCAAGTTCCCTCACAGGAACTGGTTCCCTTTGGGATTTTGGCTAGGGGATGGGCGAGGGAGATGGTGCTGGTGAGCGCCTTTGTTCCCCGCCAAGCTGCGCTCTGTTGTCCGGGGCTCAACAACTCTCCCTCCTGTTGTCCTCTAGCCCTCCCGCTCTCCGAGCAGATCTGTTAACTTATAACCTTCCGGATATTAAGTCCCACTTGCTGTCCGAACACACTCTGTCCGGCCCCTCTGCGTTTGCAAGCCAGACTCGGGGGCTCTGCTTTGCGGGCAGGCTGCCCCTCCGCCCTGGCTCCCTCCCGCCAGTCCGTGTAGCGCGCACCGCCACTCCGCCCTTCCTACCCTCTTTCATGGGCCTCTCGTCTATGCTTGGCTCCGGAGAATCCGTTCTGCTAGTCTTCTGGCGGTTTTCTGGGTTATTTAGGCAGGTGTGGGTGGAATTTAAGTATGCCGCAGGACACGGTGAGCCCAGCATCCTCCTACGCCATCATCTTCCCCGAAGCCGAAAAAAATTTTTTAATTGAATTGTAATTGACATACAATATTATACTAGTTTCAGGTGTACAACATAGTGATTTGACAGTTATATACATTACTAAATGCTTACCTTAAGTATAGTTAACCATCTTTCACTATACAAAGTTATTACAATATTATTGATTATATTCCCTATGCCGTACTTTTCAATCTTGTGACTTATTTTCTTTTATAACTGGCACTTTGTACCTCCTCATCCCTTTTGCCTATTTTGTCCATCCCCCTGCCCTCTCTCTGACAACCACCAGTTTGTTCTCTGTATTTATGAGTCTATTTCTGTTTTTTGTTTTTTTAGATTCTACATATAAGTGAAATAACATGGTATTTGTCTTTTTCTGTCTGACTTACTTCACTTAGCATAATACCCCCTAGGTGTATCCATGTTGTTGCACAGGGCAAGATTTCATACTTTTTTTTATGGCTGAGTAATATTTCACTGTGTATATATACCACATCTTCTTTATCCATTCATCTATCAGTGGATACTTAGGTTGCTTCCATATCTTGGCTATTTTAAGTAATGCTGCAATAAACATAGGAGTACATATCTTTTTGAATTAGTGTTTTTGTTTTCTTCAGGTAGGTGCTTCGAAGTAAAATTACTGGATCATATAGTATTTCTGTTGTTAATTTTTTGAGGAACCTCCATACAGTTTTCTGTAGTTGCTGCACCAGTTTGCATTCCTACCAACAGTGCCTGAGAGTTCCCTTTTCTCCACATTTTTGCCAATACTTGTTATCTTTTTGATACAAGCCGTTCTGACTAGTGTAAGGTAATATTTCATTGTGGTTTTGATTTGCATTTCCCTGATGATAAGTGATGTTGAACATTTTTCATGTGTCTGTTGGCCCACCTGTATGTCTTCTTTGGAAAAATGTTTATTAAAGTCCTCAGCCCATTTCTTAATGGAATTGTTTGGTGTTTTGTTGTTGTTGTTGTTGTTGTTTTGGTGTTGAGTTCTATGAGTTCTTTATATATTTGGGTAATAACCCCTTGTTGCATATGTCATTTGTAAATATTTTCTCCCATTCAGTAGAGTGCCTTTTCATTTTGTTGATGGTTTCCTTCACTGTGTAAAAGCTGTTTAGTTTGATACATCCCAATTATTTATTTTTGCTTTTGTTTCCCTTGCCTGAGGAGAGATCCAGAAAGATATTGCTAAGGCCAATGTCTAAGAGTTTGCTGCCTGTTTTCTTTGAGTTTTATGGTTTCAGGTTTTACTTTTAGGTCTTAATCCATTTTGAATTTATTTTTGTGTATGGTGTAAGAAAGAGGTCTAGTTTCATTTTTTTGCATGTAGCTGTCCAGTTTTTCAGACATTATTTATTGAAGAGATAGTCTTCTTTGTTATATATTCTTGTTTCCTTTGTTATAGATCCTTTGGCAGTATAAGCATGAGTTTATTTCTGGACTTCTATTCTCTTTCATTGGTGTGTGTCTTTTTTTGTGCCAGTACCATACTGTTTTGATTACTATAGCCTTGTAGTATATTGGCCATTTGCTTGTCTTCTTTGAAGAAACATTTATTTAAATATTGTGTTCATTTTTAAATGGGTTTTCTTTTTATTACTGAGTTGTAAGAGTTCCTTATATATTCTAGTTGCAAGTTCCTTGTGAGATACATCATTTGTAAGTATTTTTGCCTGTACTGTGGGTTGTCTTTCCACTTTCTTGACGGTGTCCTTTGAAGCAAAGAGTTTTAAATTTTGGTGAAGTCCTCTATTTATTTTTTCTCTTGTTGCTTTTGTTTTTGGTGTCATGTTTAAGAAACTATTGCCTGATCTAAACTAATGAAGATTTACCTCTATGATATCTTCTAGAAGTGTTATAGTTTTAGCTCTTATACTTAAATCTTTGATCCATTTTAAGTTAAGTTTTATATATGATGTGTAGTGGGGGTCCAGTTTAATTCTTTTGCATGGGGACATTCAGTTGTCCCAGCACCATTTGTTGAAAAGACTGTTCTTTTCCCCACTGAATTGTTTTGGCACCCTCGTTGAAAATCAGTTGACCTTAAATGTGAGGTTTTATTTGCAACAACATAGATGGAACTAGACGTTATTATGCTAAGCGACGTTAGAGAAAGACGAATATCATATGACTTCACTCATATGGGGAATTTAGGATACAAAACAGATAAACATAAGGGAAGGGAAGCAAAAATAATATAAAAACAGGGAGGGGGACAATCCATAAGAGACTCTTAAATACAGAGAACAAACTGAGGGTTGCTGGAGGGGCTTGGGGTGGGAGGATGGGATAAATGGGCAAGGGGCATTAAGGGGAACACTTGTCGGGTTGAGTACTAGATGTTATATGTAAGTGATAAATCACTAAATTCTACTCCTGAATCATTATTACACTATATGTTAGCTAACTTGAATGTAAATTTTAAAAAAATTAATTTTAAAGTGAGGTTTTATTTCTGGACTCTTTGTTCTATTCCATTCATCTATATGACTACTTCATACTTTTTCTAACTTATGATTAGAATGCCTTATGTGCCCTCTCTACATGACAAACTCCTACTGCATGATTCCTCTACCAGAAGCCTTCCTTTTCCCTGCAGGTCTTTTGTATACCTCTGCATACTTAAAGCATGGGGCTCATCACTCTTCTGTGGGGTGTGTGTGTGTGTATCTATATATCTATGTCTATACATCTATATCTATATATGTATTCTTTAGTATTTAGGAAGCTTCTGGTGAGTAGAGACTGGACTTTTTATATTTGATTCCCAGAGCTTTAGCACAGTCCCTGGCATGTGGTGTGCTATTAATATATTTATAGGAGGAATAATAGGAGCAGTATTGAATTTTGTTTTGGATGTGTTCATTTCTAAGTGCCATTAGGACATTGAGAGGGTTATAGTCAATAGACATTTTTATTTATTAATTGAAACTTGCTTACACTTTTCTTTTTTAAATTACTCATTTGTCAAATATTGGATGCCTGTCTTCTACCAGGCATTGTACTAGACTCTGAGGTACAGTGGTAAACAAAACATCACCCTCCACTCATGAAGCTTTCATTCTAGTAGGAGAAACAGACAATATAAAATTGTTTAAGATAGTTGGCAATAATACCAGCAAGGAAATCCCGAGACTGAAGGTGAGGTCAAGACTGGTGATACAGACTGTGGGATAATCTTCAGAAAGGTGATACTTGAAACTCTGTAGTTATAGATGGAATTGCCAAGAGATTGAGCATATAAAATCACCAGGAGATTGTGCTGAGAGAGTCTTGAAAATACCAGATTTAGGGGGGAAATAGTCTGAAATGTAGGAAAACCAAAGGAGTAGAATCTTGGAAACTAAGGGAAAAGAGAAGAGAAAAATATGTAGAATGGTAAAGGAGGAGTAAGACTAAGAAAGAACCATAGGTTCAGGTTGTTAGTCATTTGTAATCTTAAGAATTAAGTTTTGGGGGGGCGCCTGGGTGGCGCAGTCGGTTAAGCGTCCGACTTCAGCCAGGTTGCGATCTCGCGGTCCGTGAGTTCGAGCCCCGCGTCAGGCTCTGGGCTGATGGCTCGGAGCCTGGAGCCTGTTTCCGATTCTGTGTCTCCCTCTCTCTCAGACCCTCCCCCGTTCATGCTCTGTCTCTCTCTGTCTCAAAAATAAATAAACGTTAAAAAAAAAAAAAAAATTAAGTTTTGGGGCACCTGGATGGCTCAGTTGGTTGAGCATCTGACTCTTGATTTTGGCTCAGGTTATGATCACATGGTTTGTGGGATTGAGCCCCATGTCATGCAGGCTCTGTGCTGATGGCATGGAACTTGTTTGTGATTTTCTCTCTTCCCTTCCCCTGCTCATGCTCTTCTCTGTCTAAATAAATAAATAAACATAAAAAAAAAAAGAATTAAGTTTCAAGGGATTTGTTAGAGTCCGTTTTCTAAAAAAATTGAATCCTGGGACTTTTTTGAAACAGTGAAACTGTGCTGTAAGTTTTTTCTTACTCTGTAAGGACATGCTATATCCATAAATGGAGAATTTAAATGTATACATTTAGATGTTATTTATCTCTATGGGGCTTCATTTTTTTTCTGAGACCCCTGAAAACTTACTCTGTGCAGAATCGCTCTTAGACTTGTTATCCATTGAACTTCTTTCATTTTGAAAACTTTGGTATTTTCTTTTAGTTTCTTCATTCTTCAATTGGGTTAAAAATCATTTGACTATTATGTGAATAATTGCTGTGTGTGCATATAGACATTTGCATTTGGTCAGCTAACATATAACTTTTTTTGGTTTTTTTTTTTTGTTTTTTTGAATAGTGACAGAAATGTTGGTAAATGTTCTGAGTATTTGCTCTGATGATGAACTGATGACTGAAGGTGAAGACCAATTTGATGGTATGATTATTCATTTTACTATTTTTTATTATGAAATGGTATTTTTGAACTGCCCAGCTTCACTACATAGTCTTGCAAAATGTAGTCATTGTTCTCAAATGGCTATGTCATTTGATAAGTATCAAGACAATTTTTCAGATATTAAGATGTTAAAATCATTTTAGTAATACCACTTTTTTTATGTTGGTATGGGGAAAAAGATGAATTTTGGGAAAGGGGAAATTTGGAAGAACAGAAGGAAAGGAAAATTGAAAGGTACTAAAGAATGTGGTTCTTCATGAATATGGGCACCACTTACAGGGATGATATAAAAATGCTTTTTGTTTCATTGGTACAGTATTCTTAGTGCATCAGAAACATACCTGAACCCCCAATGTTGTTGTCATTTTTTTTCCCCCGAAACTAAAGTAGACTATTCCCAACTGATGAGTGGTTGTGTTCTAAGAGACCATTTGTTAGGTTTAGTTTGATTTTCAGAAATGGTTTCTGAAGGTTAGACATGGCTGTTTGTTCTTAAGCAAGCCCACCAGGATGTGTACTGATGTGCATTTATAGTGTAAATTAATACTATAGAAACAAAATTCCTTTTATTTTTATGTCTTGAAAAAAATTTTTTTATTTAAAATTTTTTTCAAATGTTTGATTTATTCTTGAGAGAGAGAGAGAGACAGAGACAGAGCATGAGCTGGGGAGGGGTAGAGAGAGAGGGAGACACAGAATCTGAAGCAGAATCCAGGCTCTGAGCTGTCAGCACAGAGCCCGATGCGGGGCTCAAACTCACAAGCCGTGAAATCATGACCTAAGCCAAAGTCGGACGCTCAACCGACTGAGCCACCCAGGCACCCCTTGAAATTTTTACTTGAAACTTTTTAAGTATAAATATTTTTTAAAATTTAAAGTCACTGAGAAACAAAAATGTAAACAACTTAAAGCTGAAACTCTTTATTTCCTTCCATATGCCCCTCACATCTTTGTTGTAGCATTCTTTTCATAATTGCAATCAGTATATAATTGTTTCCATGTGTTAAACATGGTCTATGTATTGTTAAAACTTAATAGCTACATATTTCTAGGTTATTAATATACCATAATTTTCAGTTAATCTCATATTGTTTGGCATTTGGGTTGCTTTCAGTTATCCTTATTATGAATAGCATGCAATAAATATGCTTATACAATATTTTTTTTCTCTTGGAGTGAATTTCTTGAAGAGAATTAGAGAATTAAATATGTGTTTTAGCTTCATTATTTTAGCTATGAACTGCCAGATTACTTTGCAGAATAATTGGAGCAATATGAAGTGCTTTTTGCCATGCTTTTCTCCACAGGCCCACCTCATTGGTTTTTGTCATTTTTATTTATTTTGCTTGGTGGCTACCTAGTAGTGAATTATAGTTGGTGTAATTTATTTATATTTCTTTGATTTTCTAATGATTGTTAATTAAAAAAACTGCCTACTTTTTCAACTGTATAAACTGTATATTTTAATTGACCACTTATTAAAGTACAACCTGAGTAAAAACTATTTAGAAATTTCTCTGCTTACGAACAGGTTTAATTCTTACACACTGTTGTAAGCCCATTTGTTAAAAGTACAGAGTAACTGTATACAAGTGTCTGCTATTGCCATCTGTTGGTGGCAAACAGAGATGTGCTTTTACTCTGGTTTGTAGTTTCATTAATTGAAATAAATTATTTATATCCATTTTTTTAGTTTGGATAATAAACTTTAATGAGTACTATTTTTTCTTATTTTAATTCTCCTTTTGATGTTTGTGTAGAAGTTTTTAGCTCTAACATACTTTCTTGTATCTGTCTTTTCCATAAAATTTTAAGTAGTTTTTTCTTCCTTTTTTTTTTTTAATGTTTATTTTTGAGAGAGAGCACGTGATTGAGAGAGGGACAGAGAAGGGGAACAGAGGATCTGAAGTAGGCTTTGCGCTGACAGCAGAGAGCCTAATGTGGGCCTTGTACTCATGAATTGTCAGATCATGCCCTGAGCTAAAGTCGGATGGTTTACAGACTGAGCCACCCAGGCGCCCCCTAAATAGTTTTAATTAAATATTTTTTCTCCATGTTCTGTCACCTTAACCCTTTTCTCTTGTTAGACTAGGTCTGGGTTTAGATTCTCGTTTCTCATAATGACTATATGACCCCAGGCAAATTACTTAGCCTTTCTGAGCCTCAGTTATTTTATCTTCAAAATGAAAGTAATAGTACCTACTTCATAATCTTACAGGTATTGATATAATGACCGCAATAATTTTTGGTTCATAGCTCACTAGTTTTTTCAGGTAAAGTTTTCTATTATTTGTTAAATTCTGTGAAATCTCTAGTAGTAGTTTTAATCAGTATATCATTAAATCTATCTTCATCTAGGAAGGTTTTTTTTTTAATAATTTAGTTTTCTAAATAAACTAAGATCAAGATCTCTTGCTTTATATAATAGTTCATTTAACTATTTCATTTAATGTATTTAACGTACAGTTATTCCATTTAAAATTATATAATTTTTCTTTGAAAAAATCTGTTATCATCAAGTTAAATTAACATTTTAGCATTTTATATTCTCATACTATTACAACTGGTATCTCTTAATGTATTTTCTGTGTATAAGGTGTACATTATGTATTTGTGGGTTTATCTTATGTTTGAGAACCTGGATCAGCAATATTATTTCGTGTGGTAATTTTTATTTTGTTTTCCTTACCTTTTAAAAATCTGTTATTTACATAAGGCACTTATGTTCTACATTTTGCCTTTATTTTTATTTTTAACAAATTTGTATCAATATTATTAATAGTGGTTTTTAAAAATATTTTAAATAGGAGTAGTGATAGGTAATGCTTTAGTCCTCTTCCTATAAAAAAAAGGAAAAAAAATTCTTTGTTAAGTCTACTACAGTACTTGGCTTAGATATTTATGATTTATATGAAGATAGACACTGAATCATTTTTGGGATTCAACCAGGAATACATACAAAATTTTATTATATTCCTTCTAATGAGATTTTATGTATCTAATCAACATTTTCCTATCAAAGATAAATTATGCTTATTTATCCGCTTGTTATATTATTCTTGCACTTCAGGGATGAGTTAAGTTGGATCATTAAAGAGGTGGTGTAGTTTAGTGAAAAGGATCGATGGTTTAGGTATCTTGGTGCTACCATTATGCTAGCTGTGTAATCTTGGAGAAGTCACCTCACTTCCCAGGATCTTCTCATCCATAGATTGAAGGAATAGAAAGGAAATAATTTTAAATTGCTAAGCTGTCATTTATGACAGTGTTTCTGTGGGAAAATACGTTGAGTTCCAGCTTTGAATATAGAAATAGATCTCCCTTCACTGCCAACATAGCAGGTGTAATTACTCATTTCTTCACCCTTCCATACTAAGTATTGGGAGTAGAGACTCCAAGAAAAATTTAAGAGTATGAATCTAGGAGTTTGTATGGAGGACTAAGAATGGTTTGGGGGAGACCCTTGAGGAATGGAGGAAAGGGGAGGACATTAGGATAGGTACTAGGGTGGGATAGCGAAAAGAGCTACTGGAACTAGGTTTATTTCCTTTTCTTAGTCATATTCCTGTATTTCTTCCCCTTAATTCTGTACATTGTTCTCCTTTCCTTTCACCATAATAGCATGTCTTTTGTCCTCTCCTTTCCCTTTTCCTACTCAGCAGTGGAACCATCCTATGAGCTGGGCATGGGGAGAAATCTGACTTAGAAAGAAAACTTGGTGGGGCGGCGGGGGCAGATTGCTGAGGAAGGTTTAGCTTTTCTGTGGGGAAAGGGAGAGAGCAGGAATGGAGATTTCCCAGTGACAGGAAAGAAAGAATAGTTTTTGCATATGTAAGCCTGAGATTGGGTAAAGGAATAAGCCTCTTAAGTGATGATCTTTGGTATTCTGTATTGTTTAATGTATATGTGGATTTATTTTTAAAGGCAAAAATTTGCATAAACATATTGCATGTATAAATGCACATTCTTTTTAGAGGTATTATTTAATCATTAAAAAGAATTTCTGAACACTGATGTCTGTGATTTTTAGAATGCATACTATTTCTTTCATATATTTATCTTTTGTCTTGAGTTTGGTAAAGGAAATACGTAACCCACATGTGTTGTAGTAGTTTTACTAAACTAAAACTTTGCATTTCCTGTAATGGAATCATATATCTCTGCATTAGAATGGAAGATATGGAAAGCTCAAATGAAACATCTCTACTGCCTTCTCTTAGAGATATTACTTGCTTGAAACAGTCTGTTGCTATTTCTGCAAAAAGATGTCCCGCAAGCTCCCAGATTGGATTGGGAACAGAAAGCACATACTATTGATGTTGAGTATGTGCAAAAGTTCTACAATTCAGATTCAAGAAATTGTGTGCTCTTGTTATTATGGAGTGTGGGAGGCTTAGCCTTTTCATTATTGGGAGTGGGTAAGATTTTCCACTGAGGTAGTTTATGAAGTTACCCACATTTCTCTGTGTATGCTATAGATTTTGCAGATGTTGGTGTCCTTGAAGAACCACATGAGTTTGTATATCATTTGTGTCATTACCTTTCACTTAACATATTCCCATGGGTGACACATTTCCTTAGGGGTATCAATATAAATGGGCGATTGTTGTTTGCACAGTCTCTTATCAGTCTTATGTGTTTTCACGTGTTTTTTTTCTGTCCCTAATTTGTCTACTTTCATCAAATATTATAGTCATTCTGTCCATAATTTCTTCTGAACACATATCTTTTAAGAAATCTTTCCTTTAGAGTTCTAGCCAGTGGCATCCCTCTTTTATTCACTAGATCCTACAATACTACATTTTTCAAATTTTGAATATGAGGGCCTTCATTTTTCTCCCTTTCTTTCTACATTCATTCTTCAGTACCACTGCCAAGTTAAATCTCTATCTTTTTATTTGTCTCAACCACCTTTTCTCCATCATTCACTTCCTTTTTTCTGGACTCTCCATCTGAAGAACGGCTCATATATGGCAATAAAAAAGGTACAGACCAGACAGAGTAACATTGTTTTGAAATATGACTTCATAAGTTATCCTCATATCCATGTAAGTTAGCACATTCATTGAATACTATTGATGCAGAGTCCTCTTGGGCCTTTTGCAAATTTAGTTTAAGTTTTATATGAGTTAGAATTTGATGTTTTTAGAAGTCATATTCCAAGATATCTGTCTTTCTGTGCATGGAAATATTTTTCCCTCTTTTTCATTCCTCTTGTTTTAAAATTTCATTCTTTTGCTTATTTGTAATGTTTTGTACTTTTCCCTGCATGATTAGGGGTGTTTGATTGTCTGTCTTATTCCCCAGAGTAATTTTACTGTGGACATTTACTTTAATATTATGCATGATGTGTTTGTAGACTGATTTTAAATCCTGACTTGTATAGTGTTTTTTTATATTCCAGTGACTTTTTAAAATTTGAAATCAGTATAGTTTACATATCATTCAGTTTTATATGTATATAAATTAAGGCTGAAAATATGAATGTGCCTCATTGCAGCCATCCTCTCCCATCCTCATACTCCTCTCCCCCAGTCTAGCTGTTTTTAAAATTCTGTCCATTTTAAAACAAAATGTTTGTGTTAATTCATTCAAAGAGATCAGACTTCCCTTATGTCCTTGGACAAGACATTTAATAAATTTAGTTTCTTTGTCTAGAAAATGAGATTAAACTTTGCAATATATCCCTAATGTCTCTTGAAATTCTAATGTTCTATGATTCTGAGATTTTTAGTAGTATTTTGGCATCTTAAAAACACTGTGTAATACCATGGTACCTACACAGTTTTGTATTTGTAAAAACTGTAGCTTCATTGCTCATAATATTACCCTTTAGAGCATCATAAACATGGTCATGGAGCCTGTTTTCTTTAAAATATGTCTTTTGTTTTCGTCTTTGAAATTAGATTTCTTTTCTGTTTCCTTGTGGTAGGGTCCAGTCATCATCTTAGTTTTTAATTATATGGTATTTGTGGGCTGCTTGAATTTTAAATGAGATGCTCTAGCCCAGAAGACTTATGGTTGTTCAGACCTCTGTGTACCTATGGCCCCTTTTAGTCTAGTCTCTTTAGCCTTTCCTTAACTTTCTCCTCAACCATGGTGCTTCCATATGTGTGTTTTCATCATGTTGAAGCACAGCTCTAAGGAACCACACTCTTGGGTCCAGAGTGATTCTAGTTGCTATATATGAGATAACAGAACTGAGATTGTTGTTCTTTCTGGAGGCCGAGGGAAGGAAGATACAATTTTGAGTTTTTCTTCAGCCAAAGATCAAGTTATTTTGGTATATTCTCTTCTGTACCAGTGATAGGCAGTACAGCCAACCCTTTATAGAGGTAACATTAGTGATCCTTTAGCCATGTTTTTTAGGGAATCTTTTCTTGTTCACTCTCCTTGTGTCATACTCACCTAGGGATATAAGAGCTTGTATATATTTGCATGACTTTGAGGACGTCTAGTCCATGAGGTTAAGATGTGCATTATTGTTGAAATATTAGTATGAACCTTAGTTCAGTGCCATCTGCACAGTAGTTATTGTATACCATTGTTTTTAAACCACTTAGAGCAAGGAACTTACTTTATCATAGTAAGATGGGATATTTCCTGCCTGCATGTCAGAGGCTTTTATAATAATTAAGTAGAAGACTATACAGAGTTATTACCAACTCATGTCTGTTAGTCTGCATGCCATAGGCTCTCATGAGAATTAAAGACGATAGGATTGTTAGCATTATTTTTGTTCTCTGGTTTGTGATACAGGTTGGGTTCTAGTTTCTTTCCCATTGCTGTTTTACTGATTAGCAGTAGTGTGAGAGTCATAATGTTTGTGGATTACTTTTTATTTGTATCTGTATCAAACCCCAGTCTTAGACCAGTGCTGAGCTAAACAGTGAAGGAGTAAGAAGCTTTTTGGCATGAGTTCATTAAGTCTCCTTCATGTGAGCTGGTGGGCAGAGGGTTTGGTGTTGGTTAAGATGAGCCTGGTATAGGGTAGTGATAGAATGGTGCAAGTGTGGATGCCCTAAACTTGAGTCATTTTTTCTATTTATTCCATTGAAAGTAGGTTCAGCTGCAGCCCGGAAAGAAATCATAAGAAACAAAATTCGAGCAATTGGCAAGATGGCAAGGGTCTTCTCTGTTCTCAGGTAATGATACATTTTCCTGATTATTTGTTTTACAGAAATTCCTTTTATTGTACTTTGCTGTAAGCAGTGTCCTGTTTGACACCTAAAAGCAACATAGTAACATTCTTCCTATAAAGAAGTTAGTTGTCGGGGCGCCTGGGTGGCGCAGTCGGTTAAGCGTCCGACTTCAGCCAGGTCACGATCTCGCGGTCCGTGAGTTCGAGCCCCGCGTCAGGCTCTGGGCTGATGGCTCGGAGCCTGGAGCCTGTTTCCGGTTCTGTGTCTCCCTCTCTCTCTGCCCCTCCCCCGTTCATGCTATGTCTCTCTCTGTCCCAAAAATAAATAAAAAACGTTGAAAAAAAAAAATTTAAAAAAAAAAAAATTAAAAAAAAAAAAAAAAAAAAAGAAGTTAGTTGTACATTTACATAGTGAAGAAGGGAACACAAGTCCTTTTGAAACTAGGGGTTTTGACCCTTGTGATTATTTTTGCTCACTTATGGTATGTGTTGCCCTTCTGTGATGAAAGTACTGGTTCTACACCTTAAAAATTAGAGCAGGATAAGAAGGAGGGGGTACTTTTTATTAAAAAAAAATTTTTTTTTTAATGTTTATTTATTTTGAGAGAGAGAGAGAGACAGCGCAAGCGGAGGAGGGGCAGAGAGAGAGACAGAGGCACAGAATCTGAAGCAGGCTCCAGGCTCTGATATGTCAGCACAGAGCTTGACGCGGGGCTCGAACCACGAGCAGCGAGATCATGACCTGAACTGAAGTTGGACACTTAATCAACTGAGCCACCCAGGTGCCCCAGGAGGGGGTACTTTTTAGAGTATTCCTGATGAACTTGCTTATCCATACAGGAAGTCCCCTTTGCTGGAGCCACAAGCTGTTTTCCTAGGGTTAATTCAGGTTTAAGGGTACACATAATGGGTCAGTCCTTAAAAATTTGTTTGCAAAACTCGTTATATCTGACATTTGAACTTTACAGCATATGAAATACCATATTTTCTCAATTGCTTGATTCTCATTGATGATTAATCTCATTATATATTTAATAAGGCTTTTCAGGAAAAACAATGTATGTGTCAGTTGTAAGGCATACATTTAAAATATAGAAAAATGTCTTATCTTGGAATTGAGGAAAATATGGTAACAACAATGAATGTCATAAATTACATACATGGCCTACCTCTGGGCCCCATCTCATCTTCTGAACTAAGTACTTGTTGGAAGTCTCTGATGTTTGTTATATCTCTTTGCAATAGGGAGGAGAGTGAAAGCGTGCTGACACTCAAGGGCCTGACTCCCACAGGGATGTTGCCTAGTGGAGTGTTGGCTGGAGGACGACAGACCCTGCAAAGTGGTAATGATGTTATGCAACTTGCTGTGCCTCAGATGGACTGGGGCACACCTCACTCTTTTGCTAACAATACACATAATGCATGCAGGGAATTCCTTCTGCTTTTTAGTTCCTGTCTCAGCAGCTGACACAGGCAGAATACTATATGATAGGTAGTGTCTGGTTAATAACCTGACCAAGGCAGAACATTGATAGAATGGGTATTCCTTTCAATTGAAAATAATGGTCAGTCTCTCAGCTTTTAATGAAATGATATGGGAGCAGCTCATATCATAATGGTTAAAATCTTTATTTTTATTTGTCTAATGCACTCTTTTAAGAGCCCCAGTTTCTGAATGTGAATCAAAGATATCCATATTACTAAAATGGAAATGTAATTCCAAGTTTCTTATTTTTTATTTTTTTAATTTATGTAATTGTATTAGACTATGCTTATATTTTCAGATACTTAATTTTAGAATTAACAGTCTGCTTGGGCCCCAGAACATTACTTATGCACTTCACTTGCCAAAAGATTTGTGCAAGGTTTTGTACCCTGGTGAATAATGCCAAAGTTTGTTTTCTGTGGTGTTTGTCAAATGTTCTATGTATAATTGACTGTCTGTAACATGCTGTTTTCTTCCTCTGCAGATGTAGCTGCTTTCCTAAATCTGTCTGTCTTTCTTTAGGTTAGCTGTATGTCTGTAAAAGTATGTTAAATTAAATTACTCTATCAGACGCTTGTCTGTCTTTTGATGTAGAAGCAACTCTGTAGCACCTTGTTTTGAGGTTTGCTGCATTTGTTGCTGTACTTTGTGCATTCTGAACATGAATGTAACATTAGATATTAAGTCATTGTTATAAGGGGTTGAATTTAAATCCTGTAAGTCAAAATTGAAAGGGTGTTATTAAGTGTGCCTTTATTTTGCATGAAAATAAAAAGAATTATACGTAAAGCATTCCTGTAATCTGGCTCATTGAATATTTTATATTTAAAAAAAACTTACTTTTTTTGGCGTAAATATTTGTGTAAATACTGGGTTAACTTTTTGAAAGCCCGTTACATATTAAATAGAAGAGAGTGATGTGAATGTTTTAGCGTATACACAATAACTCAAAGTCTAGATTTCTTTCCCTTGTGGTTGGAAGGCAAAAAATGTGATATGGAAAGTCTTAATTTATGTTTTATTGTAGCCACTTTTGACAGCCCTCCAAGGGACATTGCTCTATTCAAACAGGCAGCAACAGATCTGATGTTTTCCTTAGTCACGGATAACTTTCTTTCTGGTGTCGTAATTAGTGAGTTTTTTTAACAAACAAACAAAATAAATAAAATAATTCAAATTTTTGAATAAATTTAAGTTAGGTTGACTTTTCACAGTTTCATTTCACTCAGTCTCATAATAAGTGCCAAATAAATAAATTTTCCTGTAGACAAATAATTCCTACTTGTAGCCTATTACATGTTCTATTTTATATGTTATTGTGTTGTCTGCTACCACCACTGGTATATGTGAGAAGTACAGCTAGGTTTTAAAATTATAGTTTCAAATTTACATTCTGAATGAGGTTTCCTTTTTTATTAAAAGAAAAACTGCTTTGATTTTCTTTATATTCCTTACTCCACTCTTACTATATTGTAGACATTAGCAACATGAGCTAAAAAGAATTTCACTAAAACTAAGATCTTAAACATTCAATAAAACTAGGAAAAGTGTTAATAGAAGGGGATAAACTTTAATGGCTTGAAAAATGGTATACCTTTTCTCCTTTTTGTTCATAAAAGGAAAACTGAAAGGCTTCATACTTTAATAAATCTACACTACAGTCATCTCTCCATTATCCTTGGATATATTATTACTTTTGCATTGTATTTATAGCAAACCTTTCCGATTTCACAATTAGTACTTGCTTTGTTGGCAGCTCAGCATTTCTATGCATTTTTAATTTGCATGCAGCCTGAAGCTCAGTCTTCCAACTTTGAACTCACCCCAACTTCAGGGAAGGTTTGAAAGACAGCTTTACCGAAGGGACTGTATTCCCAGTGGAGAGTGAGTTACAAGACAATGCTGAGTTTAAGGGGTCTAATTTGGGAAACTAGATAGCTCCCCAGCTGTACCAGTGATGGCTCTTGATAGTGTGGGGTGATTTCCCTACTATAATAATATTAACCCATTTTTAAGTACATAATAAAACTCATACAGAAGCTGCATCTGTGTGATTTAAAATTTTTTCCTGATATTTTAGTAGACATGTTCCCTGATATGAATAACTGAAAGTTAAGTATTGCAAACAAAAAGTTTTAAAATTCTAATACCTCAGTCCTGTTGTCAGGGAATAAGTCCTATTGCCTTCTCAGTAACTTTATGATATTTGAGTGTTTTTACAAACTACACAACTCTTTTGGAGTAGGAATTGGTATATTTTATGTCTGTTTTCTTCATGGAAATTTGATTGGGAGCTAGCCCTATAATGCTGTCTTCACCACGACCTATATGGGAAAATATGTAACCATCTCTATTTTAGTAATGCCAAAGTCCTCTTAATTATTTATCCTGTGTAGTATTGAGGAACACAGTTTGTGACAGCACTATCCTCAAACCTACTAAGGTCATGTCAAGAGGCCTTATAAAACTGAAAACAAATAGAGGAAAAATTGTGCCATTCAGATAGAATTTTGCAATTATCAGATCTCTTTCTTTCCAGCTTGATTATTAAGCTTCAAGTGGCTTTTTTTCAGTTCTAAACATTCAAGCAGTTTTGAGTGTGATATATGTTTTGTATCTTGAAAAGGATTAGGAGCATTTAGGAGCTTCTAGAAAGAGCAGAAAATATAATTTGACCTAGAACATGCTTTTATATATAAAATTAAAGCCTATAGAATGATTTCAGAAGTATGTTGTTACATTTCATAATTTGAAAAATTTATTAATCGACTTTTGGACTACTGATATGCTCAATTAGATACTAATTCTTACAGTGATATCAGGTTTTATTTTTAATTTGTTACCATATATAACACATATTCTGATAGGCATTTTATTTTTTTCTCATTCAATGCCTAAATTATAAAGAAAATAGTCCATATTTTGAAGAATAGAAGTTGCAGGGCTGATCAAATAGAGGTGGGTCATTTATCCCAGTTTTCTGTCTGGGAGAATTCCAAGAGTATACACCAAATGTACAGAGCTAGATTTTTTAAGTGGTTATTTGTATAGTTGGTATACAATAAGTTTGTCTGCTTGGATTTGTAATATAGTTTAACAGTTAAGGAAAATTAAATTTTTTTTTAATTCAGTGTGCAACCTACTTCTTTTGGGTCCCCCCCCCCCCCGCCAGTTCACTTTACTATCTTGTTAAGATCAACAAAGTTTCCTAATTTAGTCTACTTTAATTCCTTAGATTCATCAGTTTTCTTTCACATTAATAACTGCTTTGGACAACGTTTAGTATTTCTAAATCAAATTGGCCTTGTTGTAGAAGAAGCAAAATAGAAAGGATGGGGTATTATTGTTATAAATATTCTGAGTGTGTGCACTTTGAGTGAAGTGGAGAATTTGCAATGTTGTCAGTCAGTATTGTCCTCTGCAGTCTTTGATCCTGGTCCTCAATGTGAATGTTCTATACACTTTGAACCCAGAGATGAGCCAAAAGAATGTTTGACTACAAAATGTGTGACTAAATAATATTGAAATTCTCTAAATGGGCTAGAGACCAGCTATACTAAGAATGCATTTCTCATTTATATGACCTATGTGTATGTCCATATCATACAGGACTTACTGCCTGAAAGACCTCAGTTCTATCTTGAGTCATCTCTAGTTGGTAGATGGGCTTGAAAAGATGTTTGTTGGCCTTTCCATCTTCATTTGCAAATGCGTGCTGTTAGTACCAAAGGCAAATTTGAGTTCATGACAAACTGAACATAAGTTTTTTTTTTTTTTTTTTTTTTTTTTGTAAAGGCTGTAGACGTTAGTATCTGTGGATGTTTGGGACACTAATCAATGTTAGAATAGAAAGGAAGTTCCTAGTAGATAAGAGGGGTCCTTTTAGGTTACCCACAAACAACAGAGCTACAGAACTAGTCTACCAAGAGCAATTCACCAAGTTTACTTCCCTTAAGTTTCATTGTATCCATACTGACTTTTGCAATGCCTTATGAATTAGAAGCAACAGGAAAAGCATTACTGACCCCTTCTAGTTTATATCTTATGGAATAACAGATAATGAGTATATTTCAGTTAGATGAAAAAAAGGAATCTTCTCTTTGCTCTTCTGCTACAATTCTACCATCATAATTTCACCTTAAGAGAATTTCCTTGTGATTGTGATGGATGTGATATAATAAACATGTTGAAAAATTCTAAGGCTATCAAAATACTGAATTCATGATAGGTAATTAATACTGGAGTGCATCTGCATGGGTGCTGAGGTGTCTGTGTTTGCATTAGGTCTATGTGTTCTGTGCTCTGAGCGATGTTGTCATAGTGCTGTGTGTAAACTGTGCTGTGTCAGGAATTGGGGGATTGGATGGGCTCTCTAATGTGGATACTATTTATGTTAAATTGTAAATGATGATGTAGTATGGGATACTGTGATATTTTAAGTGATCATTGCCTTTTCTGCTGTACAATATGACCCTTCTCATCTCTCTCATTCATTTTGCATGCCTCTGCTCACTTCTGTACAGCCACAGTTGAGGCTATTGAGGCTGAAAAAGGTACGATCAGAGTCCTTGCGCTGGGCAGAGATCTGTGGTGTGTGGGTGGGCATCAGAGAATGTCCTGTGGGTGTGTTTTACTCCTAGTTTGCACAGCCCAAGGTGAATCAGACTCACTGACTCATTGAGTTTGATAGTCACATTCCTCTTTTTTTTTTTTCTTTTCTTTGTGTGTGTTTTTTTTTAAATCACAAGGACCAATTTCCACAGTGACAATCTGGTTTTTCCCTTTTCTAGTATATTGTGCAACCAGCATTGACTTGTTCCTGAATTCTTTAGAGTGCAGCATGTTATGCTATAATATTGTAGCATTTGAGGTTGCAAAGAAAGCTCTGTTCCACATTTTGCATGATTCTGTGCTATTCAGATCATTTTTTTCCTAAGTGAAACCCCCTCTAGGTATAGGTTTGAGTTAGTTTTTACTCATTTTCAGTAATTTACCTGAGACTGCAGGAGCTGTCACTATGATCTTTATTTTATTTTATTTTATTTATTTATTTATTTATTTATTTATTTGTTTGTTTACTTTTTGCTGTTTGGCCTAGTGTTTGCTGATAATATTATACTCATGTACATCATATGTTGGTTTGATGTTGCACATTATTTAATGCTTTACTGCCCAACCATTTATTTGGTTCACTTGCACAGACTCAGAATTCCAAAGATTGCACATGTTAAAACAACCAGATTATAACCAGTGGTATGGAAATCTTTTGTATGCACATTTTAATAGTGGAAAATGCATCATTCCAGATGAAGTAAATGAGAAATTACAACAATTGGAGGAGGATTGCTATTTATTTTGATTTGGGTTTGCAAAGAACATGCAGTGAATGGCTATTGAATTAAGGAAAACATTTCCTGAAATCTGAAACTATGAATACTTTTTGCTATCAGCCAAACACAGACCTAACTCCTGGAGGCATTTCCCACCTTTTTCATTTCATTCTGGTGGTGATGGGGTGATGATACCTTGACCTCCAAGATAGTTCTGATCTGCTAAATTTTAACTTAACTTTACTTACCTCTTTCTCCTCCCAAGCTCTTGGTACAGATTTGTATGTCAAGGATAACCTTGTTTAGCCTCCTCACTTGCCCCTACTCTTGTTGCTGCCTTACTGTGATAGTCACTGGTGATTTTAGGGTCTGAGGTAGGAGATAATTGGTATAATAGAAGTCAGACTGAGACCCTGAGACCATTGCCTGTTTGTTAATTTTGGGGTCAGAGGAGAGTTACTTTTGTGCGTTCTTTTATAAAGGCTATGCTAACACTATGAAGCGATCATGTTAATATTCAGGTTTAAACATTTCACATTTTAAGGGGAAGTCTAGAATGGGGATAAGATTCAGTTAAAGTAAGACTTAAATGTTGCTACATACAGCTAATTTCTTTCTTCTTAAAAATCATTAATTATGTTTTTGAAATCTCAGAAATGTTTTTCAATTACTGACTTATCAAATTTGCATTTTGTTAAGCAATACGAGGATTCTCTCCACCACATAGAATCTGCAGTTTTGAAGAGGCAAAGGGTTTGGATAGGATCAATGAGAGAATGCCACCCCGGAAAGATGCTGTACAGCAAGATGGTTTCAATTCTCTGAACACCGCACATGCCACTGAGAACCACGGGACTGGCAACCATAGTGCCCAGTGACCCACGGCTTCCCAGGGACTCTCACATCTCGGGCCCCAAATGGACAGATCACCCCCAGGATCTGGAGGGGTCGGCCAAGCTGACTGTAAATGTCACAGTCCCTCTGGAGAAACCATTGTGCTTTTGAGACCCCAGCCCCCTTCCTGGATGGAGGCTTGAGGGCCCTGGGACATGCTGTACTATCTGATAAGATTGGGTCATCGCTGCCAAGGTGGAGAGCAGTGAGCAAGGGGCTTGGGGCAATTTCCAGTGGAGGGCAACTACACCTCCATTTATGCTTGTGGTTCACACATTTAAGTTTACAAATGAGATTTCTTTTTCCCCTCAGTAGAATTAGATTTTGTTTTTTAACCATGACTTCAAATGCAATCCTAAGAGCTAATGTGGACTTTTTTTTCTCATGAAATGTCTTTAAAGGATGAATTAGCATGGTCTTAAAATACATTTCTGAGGTTGCTAAGCTGTATTTTGAATTATGGGCAAAATGCTGAGAAACCCAGTTGGCATTTAAACAAAATGCTGACCTCAGGTCTATAGTTCTTAAATGTGGCTAATTCTGTAATATAGTCTTGGTATTTTTCAATTATGAATGCATAACCTATTTCTAGGCAGACTCTCTTACTTGAACACAAATCCAAAAACTAATTTAGAATCTTTTTTGCCCAGATCTTTTGAAATTTACACCCCAGAGATTTAAGAAGAAAACCTCTAAATTTCAAAATTATGAAGAATTACAGAATTACTCATTTAAGGTACTTTAAAAGAAGTTTGTACATTGTCAACGTAAATTTTACTTCAAATCATGTCTGTAAAACTTGACGTATTTTGTGTATGCATGTTTTCATTTTGCAAATATTTAATATATAGACCTATGATGTACAGGTACGACATGTATAGGTTACCTAGATGTTATGAGAAATTTTAGTTTATTGTGAGTACTCAAGTTGCTTAAATAGCCACCAGGGTGATTTGCTGCTGGCTTTCTATCATTTTTATGTTTTGATGCAAAGGAAATTTTAAAAATGTTCTGGAAGTGTTTTTGATTAAGCAATGCAGCATAGAAGCAATGGTTCTGTTCAATCATTCAGATGTTAGTGGAAGCATAAAAGTCAAGATTGCATGTTGAACATTTTCCTTTGATAGTTACAGAACTGCTTGGTTAAACTAAATGGAACCATGTGCTAATTTTTCACAATTATTGACCTGTATTGATTGCCACTGTAGTTTGATATTTCCCTTTACTTTGGTGGCCTGCTTCCCTCATGCCCTGGAATACAACTCAGAGCTCCAGGCAGCGGAACCATCTATTGTTTTGTTTGCCAGAAAGTGCACCCTGTATGGTCTCCTGTCTAAGTTGGAAATATTATGCATGTGCAGGACTATTCGAGTATTTTATAAACAGTAGCACACAATAAATTCCATGCATGGGCCGCTGCTCCTATCTCTGTGTTGGGTTTTATTTGGAAGATGTAGTCTGATTTGACCTCGTGCAAATCAGAAAATTCTGTTAACAGAACTGGTATATAGCCTTCAGAGAAGATTATCTCGTGGATAGTTCATGATAATTTGATGAATTAAATTCTTATCTTCATAAATTTTGCTTTTTTTTTTTTTTAACTTTGGTTACATTTGTCTTACATGAGCATTAGTAATTGAGCACTAGAGGACTTTGGGTGCCTATTATAGGCCTTCTAAATCTAATATTTAAGATCACTATTTCACTTGACTTTTCATTGAAAGAAAATGTTATTATCTAGAATTTTGTTACAGTTGTATTGGGAACTTATTGGGTGTTTTAACAGTAAGAAAAAGGATATTCATGATACTGCATTTTCTTGCCATCATATTCCTTCTTTGCCATAATCAAAATAGTATGGAATTTTGCAAATTGAGGGAAATTAGGATATTGCTCAACATTTTATAATGTAATCGTATGGTAACCTTATTACAGTTTTCAACAATAAATATGATACACATTAGAAAGCATTAATTTAAATTGAAGTGTGTATACTTGCCTAATTTCAGGTAACAAACAAAACTCAAATTGATGATTATTACAGCTTCTAGTTGCTGTATTATCAACTTAACACACATACCAGTCCATGAGCTACCCTTAAAGTTGCTATGCACTGCATACCTTAAAGGTTCTTCTTGATGTTACTGTTTTTATGAAAACTGTGCATCTCTAAATTAAGAGCTTAACTAGAATATCAGGTACCAGGAACTCTGCCCTTAGATTCATCACTGGGGGGAATCATGGGTAAACGTAAAACATCATTAGCAAACTAGAATTATGGGTTGATAGTAAAAATTAAAAAGAGGAAGAAAGTAAGAGAAAGGAACAAAATTCAGAAAAAGTGGTATATGTTAAGAGTGGTAGAAAAATCACCCAGTGCCTCACCTACCACTTTGTACCTGTTGAATAGGAACCTCTTTCTAGTCTTTCTTCAGAACTATGAACCATAGAAGTATTTTTTAAGGTTTCACAGTGAACCATGAAAGCATTTTTAAGGCTTTTTAAAAAATGTAACTCATGGGGCACTGGGTATCTCAGTCAGTTAAGCCTCCAACTTTGGCTCAGATCATGATGTCATGGTTTGTGAATTTGAGCTACGCATTGGGCTCTGTGCTGACAGTGTGGAGCCTGCTTGTGATTCTCTCTCCTTCCCTCCGTCTCTGCCTTTCCCTCCACTTTCTATCATAAAATAAAAATAAATAAAAAAATAAATGTAATTCATGATGAAAGCAAACTGAAAAGTTCAGATCTTTCTAAATTGTAAATTTAAATGTCTGCCAGAGCTAGTAGCTATGATGGTAAAATATAAATTAATATTCAATATCAGTTTTTTCTTTATTTTATATTCCTTTATAGTCAAAGATGACACTCCTGAGTTAGAAAAGACCATCTCTCAGGGTGCCTGGGTGGCTTGGTTAAGCGTCCAACTTTGGCTCAGGTCATGATCTCATGTTTTGTGAGTTCGAGCCCCACGTGGGACTCTGTTGCTGACAGCTCAGAGCCTGGAACCTGCCTCGGATTCTGTATCTCCCT
This sequence comes from Neofelis nebulosa, assembly GCF_028018385.1. Lineage (NCBI taxonomy): Eukaryota > Metazoa > Chordata > Mammalia > Carnivora > Felidae > Neofelis > Neofelis nebulosa. The sequence goes on along the minus strand of NC_080794.1, from coordinate 38,609,319 downwards.
CTCTCTCTGCTCACACTCTGTCTCTGTCTCTCTCTCTGTCTCTCTCTCTCTCTCTCTCTCAAAAATAAATAAACATTAAAAAAATTAAAAGAAAAGACCACCTCTCACTTCTCGTGCCTTCTGTTGTTCAGCTAATATTAACAGAACTCATAACCTTTAAATGTTCTGCCAGTTGATTTGAAATAGACCTGAAACATTTGCTTAAAATGAATTACTCCCATTTTACTCAGGATTCTTGCCTATTGCAACTGATTTTCTTTTGTCCACGGCTGTTCTGAATAATGTCATGTAATTGCATCCTTAACACTTTTCTTCCACCTTACCTGCTTTTAGTTTGCTTCCTATAGTCTGAGTTCCTTAATAATCCATTTTCAGGGTGTCTGGGTGGCTCAGTCGGTTGAGCGTCCAGCTTGGCTCTGGTCATGATCTCATGGTTCGTGGGTTCAAGCCCCACATCGGGCTCTGTGCTAACAGTTCAGAGCCTGGAGCCTGCTTCAGATTCTGTCTCCCTGGTCTGTCTCTGCCCTTCCCCTACTTGTGCTGTCTGTCTCTCAAAAATAAACTTAAAAAAATTTTTTTTTAAGGAATCCATTCTCTGCATCTGTTCGTGTATAGATTTTTGATTTACCACATTCCAGGACCTCCCTGCAAGTTGTTCTGTTCCCCAGTTTGATGATCACAGAGGCAGGTAAGTGACATATAGCTGGGGCCAGATATAAGCAGAAAGTTAGGTCTTGCAGTCATATAGGACCATTGTCCTAATAACTTACGATAGACTCTGGAGCTTGGTAAGTGAAAAGGAGCTAGGAATGCATAATTAAATCCCTTGGATCAGTATTCATTATAGGAAGGAATGAGAAGATGTTTGAATTGATTCTTTTATATTTTCTGTTCCTAGAAGTAGAATGCATTTTTAGTAATATTTTGATTTTGCTTATTTTATTCCTCTTCTTATTCACTCTTTTGAAATAAATGGAGTGTGCCTGATATGACATTCACTCAGAAAGTACCTTGCTTTCCTTTCAGAGAAAGTGAATTTTACAAATTAATTTTGTTTCCCCTACAATTGATTTTCTTCTATACCATTAAATGACCATTTCTGTTCTTCTTTCTTGGGTATTACATTTGTACTTAATATACAAATTAAGTATATTAATCATTGTGTTTGAGCAGTGTTGTTAGGCTAAAAGGGACTTTGGGCTTGGGGTAACTCTTCCTGGGTCTGGATTAACATCCAGAACTCTAGGAGTTCCCACTGCTCTGAGCTAGTGCCTCCCTTTCCAACCAACTAATGACTTCTGAACTAATCCTAGGTGTTTTTTGTTTGTTATTGTTTGTTTGTTTTTCTGCCACTGTGGACTAAGAGCATAAATGCTGCCTTAGTAAGAGAGGTTAAAGAAGCAGTAGGTTTCATCTTTCCTTAGCCTGACTGGCCTTTGGTGAGTTTGGGTGTGTTGACAGAATAAATACTGAACCATCTTGGCAGACAAGGAAGGTCAGAAAGAGAGAAGTCCATGGGCAGGGGGCCAGGTCCCTCCTTGCCTCGTTAGGGAGAATTCAGTGTTGTCTGTCTGGTTGGCGGGGTATACCTAATCACAGAGACACAGCATTTCAGCAGTTTGCAAAGGAAAGTGATACGAAGGGACAGCTGCAAGTCAGCCACAGCTTAGATCTGAGGAGATCAAGCATTCGCTTCACTTGGAAGAAAGAGAGAAGGAAGGAAGCCTAGGGCTTAGCAGGGTAAGTTCCTTTCCCTTCAAATCATCTGCTTGCTTAGTTTATAGTTGAGTAAAACATTTATCACCCCAAGGAGTGTTAGCACTGATTAAGCATCTGAATGTGCTTAATAATAGTGTTCCTAATGGATTCCTCCTTTTCGCTTTCTCTTTCCTAACTCCTTTTGAGGATCCCCAATGACTAGCATCACTCTCCCCTTTCCCTGCCTCCCCAAAGATGTTTTGTGTTTGCTGGTGAATTACAGAAAATTACATAGGTCTTCCTGGTCTGGAGATAGCGAGAAGATACTGTGGTAGGTGAAACTTGAGGCTTTTGGTGGTGAGGGAGAAGGATGGGAGACCTGGTCTGGGAATAGGCTAATATTTAGGGAATTTGGAGATGAAGGATAATAGTTTTTCTATACCGTCCAGTTCACGTCTCCTTTTTAGTCCTTGGTGTTGGTGTTTTCTCTTTTATATATGGAGAATAAATTAGAGCCCAAGCCACTGGGGGCAGCTAGAAAAAAGGTGATTCCTTGCTAGGTGACATAGACTCTGATCTCTAGAAAATTCTGAAAGCTCATTATATGTAATTCTTTCCAACTTCTCCCTTGTCCTCTATGTTTTTTTGCCTTTGTTTCTCTCAGTCCCGTCCCTCCCCTCAAACTTGGAGGATCCTGGGACTCTGTGCAGAAAAGTTAGAACCAAGGAAGCTGTGTCTGGGCCTGGGGTACACAAACTCAGACATGAGCTTCATGTAGATGCAAATGCAAGGACCTGGCTTCTCATTCCCACCTTCTTACCTTCCTGCCAGAAATTTAGTTAGTTTGTATCATGAGCCCATTCTAGACAGAGGAAACTCTCAGGGATTTCATCGCTCCACTCCTCCTCAAACTGTGATTCCTTCACTTCCCAGTGAGTTCAGCCAACTTCTAGAGAGCCAAGAGTTAGTCTTCCTTTCAAGAAGGACCTCTTTGGAAAGGCAGATAAGTGAGGCAATACATTTCTTGTCTTAATTGGCTTCCATTGCAGAAGACTTTTAGTTGAACATCAGGAATATATATTTATTAATCCTGGGATTTAAGACCCTTGACTTATATCAGAACAAAGATAATTTTTCTCCATACCTGTAAAGAAAAGAGGAATCCATTCTTTCAAGGTTCAAGAAGGTGTTTTCTTGCCTGAGGAGGCTGGGTAGGTAGAGCAGATGAATGCTTCTAAAGTTGCAATGATTCTGGAAATGTGATGAGAATGTGTGGTGATTAAAAGTGGAGGGAAGATTCAGGTCACTTGTTGGAAATGGGGTACTCAGGTGTGAAGGCA